>NC_092521.1:53988522-54605397 GCF_037038585.1 Patagioenas fasciata | reverse complement strand
TGATGTTGTCTGCTCATTTCAGGGCTCACTCTTCCCTTCTTTCACCAGACAGCAAGCAAAGCAATACATGGTCAAGATCACACAGTTTCTTCTGGAAAAGTTAACATACCCAAACTACAAAGTTACTGAATTTGTATCACACTAACAAAAAGAGAGATCTTTTATTGGAGACACTGTGAGAATATTCTAAATAACTAAGAGAAGACATGTTCCATCCACTATTAGTCTCAATGACTGCAAAACTGGGGACTAAACCTGTTTGTAAAACTTACAGAAACATTTCAATTCACTTATTTTCCACTGTCAGTGGAAAAAAAGAAAAAAAGATGGAATGCAATTTCTTTGAATAATGAAAGTGTTTAATTTAATGTTCCATTTGTTTCCTTTTATTCTTTTTACTTAGCCTTGAGTCATATTAAAATATTAATTTAAAAATATTTACTTATGGCAACAACATTCTCTATGACTTACTGTATTACACTCTTTTGACATTTTAAAAACAACATTTAAATGGTCCCAAACCAAATGTTTTTGAAGGCCCACTTAATGGAAAATATGTTTTTTTCATCTTGGGAACAGAAATTCTGAAATACTGTATCTGTGGAAGGGATAATTTTTTCTGACCTTCACATTAATACAGCACTTTAAAGAACAGTTTAAAAATTGCACTCTATGCAAAGTGTCAAAAATGTAATAGGAAATCTGAATTACCAAGTAAATGAGCAGTTTCAATATATTCAGAAGTACTGGGAATTCAAACTAAGAGATTTAAATTTTAGTTGCTTTAATTCATTTAAAGCATGATTCTGCTTATGAAGTTTTCAAGTTATAAAACATTTGCTAATTTTTCCATAGAATCTATAAATAGATGTTTGATGCTTTGTCAAAAAATGAATTGAAAAAAATTATTTAAAAACAATATTAAGTTTCTCATAGTCCTTTTTAGTCACTCTTTCAGCTTTTTAAATAAAAACAATAGTGAAATGTGTTCATTTAGAGTACGCTACTACATGTGCACCTGAAAAATAGTCCTGCTTTCTGTCTCATGCAAGTAACACCCCATCTTCTGCAACTATATAAAAATATCTCCTAGTTTCCCATGACTTTTAAACCTGAGCTTTAAAGAAGACAGATATCTACCGGACAGTTGATTTTTGCTGCTGGTCAACAAGATTAAACAAGCTTAAGTGCATCTTATTTCACAACTAAGCAAGACCCCTAATAGTTTGCTAATCCTTACATCCTACTTGTACCTGAAAAGTGAGAAGAGGTGAATATCCTCAGAAAGAGATTTGCTAAATTCACAGAAGAACCCTTCTCATTCATCACCTGCTGACAGCAGGAAACGAAACAAAGGCTTTGGGTAAATAAAGAATCCTATAATGGTATTACTAAGGACTGTATCAAAATGAAAAGTTATTACTTACTGAGAGGTATGCTTCATCTTGCCCTCATTTTTTAGTGCTCTCTCCTTTGAAATTCGTACCAATAATGGTAACTCATGACATTTATGCATGACCATTATTCACGAAAAAAGTAGTATATAAGCACACAGCAACAAATGGAAATGCTTGTACATGTCTAACAAATGCCGTATTTTCAACAGAACAAATGAAGAAGAAGACACTAGATAAATTCTAAAAATACTTAGGCATTACAATTTCTCATGGTAGTCATATTTATACCAATTAAGAAAATTTGTTACGTAACGATATTCAAAGGATTCTAATGCACAGTATGAGGCATAAGAAACTGCTATAAAGCTAAATATTTAATTACATTATTGACCATGTTGTTTTTATCTCAGTAAAACTTCTACAAAGTTTGTTTTTATAAAGGAACTTGCAATATTAGCATTCACTACTTATGCATGGAACAACATGGCAGAAAGTGTGTCTCTGATGTCAAAGAAATTACTTACAGGTAATAAGTGTAGGAGTGATAGCTTCTTCTGCCATGATGGTGGAAGGATTAGGCAGTGGTGGAAAAGATGAAATGGAAGGAAAGAAAAGCCAAATATTAATGTATGAAAAATCAAGATGAAACTGAGACCAGAACTGGTGACACAAATGAAAGGTAGCAAGAATGCATATCTGGGCATATCATGCAATATGTCTGGAACAGACAGAAGACATATCCAATCTCCATAAAACTTTAAGCAATACAATAAGCATCTCCAACTGTTAAATCAAACCACCTTAAAGTACAACTATGACAAACACTCCCAATTAAAGTGATAAAACACTTCCAATTACATCTCAGCTGCATTAGGAATAAGAATATGGCACTTCTAACATGGTGTTAGAAGTTAAACAGTGCAGAATTACAGAACACATTTTAAGTAGCTCCTCTTCCAGTCACAGAACTGTAGAATTTTGAATATCCCTTTCTTTACTTAAAAAAATCAGTTCTGCCATTGACAGGACTAGAACTTTTTTCCACAGGTGAAAAAAAAAATGGCCACAGCTTTTTTAATATCTCAGCATTTTTAATAATAATTTATGTTATGAATAAAAAAATTACTTATTGCCAAGCAAATAAAAAAGCTATTCTTGCTGGGAAAAATTATTTTGGTGGTATTTCCCCATGTGGCAGACAAAAAAATAAGAAGCGATTCTGTATCCTTGTTATTTCTGCCCACGTGAATGTCACAAATAACAAGTTGGAGAACTAGCACCACCATCTTGAGAAATACGGACCCAGTCATTCCTTCCTGCATTACCTCTTGCACAGCCAGATCCTGCACCCAGACATACTCTGTATGAGCACAAAGCACAGAAGTCCTCCAGCTACACTCTTCTGCTTTACGTCTCTCCCTCCCTCCCTCAGCTACGAGCCCACTACAAGCAGGACTGCAGCTCTGCAAAATTCCAACCTAAATGAATTCTGTATATTGACTGCAATTAAAAAGAGGTTGGAGATCTTAAAACATCTCTGAGCATAATGTCAAGCAGCATTCGCATGTTGGTAAGATAAAAGACTGAAAAGAACCATGTAGGCATTTGTAATTTTTACAGCACATGCACACAGTCCTTTGACTACAGAGGAAACATGTAAACAGGCCTTGCAAAGGACTATAACTAACGTTAACTTGCCTCTAGCTACATGCTTCAGGCATCCCTTTGAAAACTAGGCTTTCATCAAATTTTCTCTCTCATCTTCTTTGTGTGAAGATGCTGTTAGGAATATTTCCCAGTTTTTATTCCCATTTTTCTGATGCAAACAGTATTGTTCAAACAGAAGAGGCTAGATCCTGAATATTTAATCATGCGGCATATCTGCAAAAAATGCACACCTGGTAAAGTTGAGTTTCAAAAGATATCTAAGAATAGAGTAAGGGGAAAGCTGCAAAATACTTATGTGCATCTTCCACCAGCATGTACTCCATTGCCTTCAGTAAGGAGCACAGGATCAAGTCCTGTCAAAGCAGATCAACCTACCTACTCTATTAGCAAAGGGGTATTTGCTGGTTCAGTCAAAATCGTATCTAGCCCCATGGCCTTTGTTTCAGAATTACTCATTCTCTCACTTCCATTTAGAATCTCATGACACTGCCAACCCTGTTTCTGGCCATATGTTGCCACGACAGAAATTTAATGTAATTAGTACAAATGTTCTCACACTTCTAAAAGATGTATAAGAATTTGAGAAACAACAATAAATACAATTAATCAGTGAAGCACGGCTGGTATTCATACGCAGAATTCTGCCAAATACGTTATAGAGATAAATTATTCCTCATGAAAAAAATGCTGAAAATCCAGGAACTTTAATTTGTGTAAATGTCCCATTAAAAAATTGTATAAAATGAGAAAAATAAAAGTCTCAAGCTCCAGTTAATTTTATGGCATTACAGTTGTAAGATTATCCATAGGGAAGGCCTCGAAAAAGAGTACTGTGGTTTTGGACTCTCAAGAATACGAGACACCGAAGAAATAATAAAAAACAAAACAAAAACCAAAACAGACAAACAAAGCAACAGGTAAAAAGAAGAAATTAAAAACCTACAGAAATTGAAAGTTTTAGACTTGCAAGTCCTCAGGCCATGTGCAAAAAACACCATTCATAATTGAAAACATTTAGCTTTTTTAAGAAATATGGACAAGTTCCATTTTACTTCCTACATAATAGATAACCTTTCTCTCTTTTTCTGTTAAAGAGAGTGACTCAAAGATTTTGGCCAACCTTGGCCAAATTTTCTTCTGTACATGGCTCTTCAGTCACTTTTTCCAGGAGAAGTTATTTTATGTCAATAAACTGTTTCTGTGTATAATGATAATAAAACATTTTTATATCCTTCAGGACTGAGGAGATAAATCAATATAATAAATATCACTTGTAGAATAAAGCCCCACTATAAAATTCATCCAAACCAACACAGCTGGTTGCAGGAGGACTGTCCCACTAGAAGGAAAAACTTCTGGAACTGTGTTAATTACCATAGTGACTTCTTTCATCATCTCTCTTTTGTAGCTGGTGTAGAGGGAAAAACAAGGTTCAGAGGTAGCACTGGGAGAAGACTGGATTCTTCCTTCAGCCCTATTATCTCCAATTTCTATCCTAACTGCTTGAAATTGTTGGCAAAGGTGTATAACTGAACAACCTGATTTGCTATCAGGGAATGGGACCGATGCACTCCCAGCCTAGCTCCACTGAGTGCAATAACTTTCCTTATCCACTGCCAAGAACCAGGGTCTCTGAGTTAAACAGATGCCTCAATTACATACGTATGAAACTACTGGAAGGCTCAGGCATAGACACAGCTGAAAACAGAAATTAAAGACAGGCAGAAGAAATTAACTTTTCTATAGAGAAATGCAATGATGAGAAAAACTCTATTCTACAACTGAAGGAGAAGCCAATGCAATTAAATTTTAATAACTGCTTCCTCACTGTACTCCCACTGCAGCAGCAAGATGGTAGCCTAGAAAGAAACTGCTGCCCCAAAGACATACATACTTCTAAGCAAACCTTGGATCAATAAATCTAATTTCTAAACTTCAGCATACTTTTTAAACTTAGCTGAAACAGAAAATAAAAGAAAAAAGGAAAAGAGAAAATAATAAAAAGGTAAGGTTCTGATTTTTCCAAGTCTTGATTTAATTGCTATTACTCTTCCAAAGATTGTGGGAACAGTTCTCTCATTTTTACTGACCTACCGAAAGATGAACTTACTTGCTGCCTTTCTTATATTTATTTATTTATTTATTTATTTATTTTTCTTTTTTAGAAAGTCCTATGCAGGTACATAAAAGACTGGCAGAGATCAAGGGCCTTGCCTGAGATTTAATATTCAGGATCAAATTAAAAATCCACTTTACTGTGGAGCAATATTGTGGACATACATGTATTGGTTTCCACTGACTTGGTGTTAACTCTTATGTGAGAGATTCAGAGCAGAACTGAGGAGAGGAAAGCCTACTGGCATGATTCTGACTTGACAGGGAGGAATTATCTCATTGATATGAACATATTGGTATTAGGAATAGCTTGCAGGTTCCTAGTCTACATTACATTATATTTTTATGCAGGAATGTGGTTGAATGGATGAAGATAAGATACAACAGAACAGATAAAGAAGTCTGAACAACGACGTGTGGAGAAAAACAGCAAAGCTCTTAACAGTTTTCCCCTGACTCAGGTGACAAGCCTACAAATCTGGTTTACTATAGTCAAAGACTGCGCATACACACAGAAAATGGTTTAGTGTCCATGATGTTCCTACTCTCACTAATGACTCCAGACCATACACTAAACAGGCCACCTAACCTCTCTGTAACCCAGTTTATAATGTAACTACTTCAGAAAATCAATGTATAGTGAGTGAATTTAATAACGATGCTTAATGACTCTTGATATTTGCAGAAATTCTCCACCTACTGCTTTGACAGTGACGATATCCAAAGCATGACTGTGCTGCCCTGAAAACTCTGCTTTGAATGCCGGTCTTGTCTACTTAGCTACTGAATTAAAAGTCAAAGAGGGCAATCTGTGAAAATCTGTGGTGTCTGGCACTGAACATGCAAAGAATGGTTGCTGGATGAAATGAGGTGGGTGTTAAAAGGGACATGTTGGACCAAGTCATGGTTACCACGTACAGTAAAACCGCTTCCCAAATCCCTTGACAATGGAAAGAAATGGTCTGAAATTCAGTTAATTAACCATTGTGAAGCCCTAGAGAGAGAAAATTTAATCTACTGGCCACATCTGGAGATGAAGTCTACAAGGACCCATTTCCATGAAAGAATGATGAACAGACAGTATATGCCTTGGGATATGCCTTGGAGTAGTGGAATGTGAACAGGATATTGTTGTAACCAACTCCAAGCAAGACAAGTTTCACAGCACATAGACTCAGTGTGGTGAAACCGAGCATTGTAACCCAAAGAGCCTGCACATAATAGTACAGAGAGGAAAGTGGTTCTCAGGGGAAATGTGCCACTGAATTACAAGGTGCTATTTTATTTTTCAATCAGCTCTTTACTTTGGTAAAACTCCCGATAAAGTAAATGAAATCAAATTATCAAGTGCAGCAGTCAAATGACACACCAGCTTGAGAAGACTGTTTCACAAAGTAGCACCAGAAGTATCATAAAACTGCAAAAACACTACAGTTATACTAAGGTTGCAGAATGATTTATACATTTTCTTCAAATACATAATGTATACACAGTAACTGAACCAAAGTGAAACCATAGGGGCTCTCAGAAGCATAGTGAATTAATGCACCAATAACAATCTATTGAATAATCGGTTCATCTTTTGCTTAAGTCATGAGTGTAACTGTATTCAAGACCTTCCATGCTACAGCATCTGCTTTAGAGGGCTGGGACACAATATAACTATCTCCTGAAACTCTCATTAAAGCTTAGTCACATCCTGTTACACAGATGAACCATTCTTACTTTTTAATATTCACTTCAACTCATTTCACAGTTTGCTTTGTTCAAGGCTGCAGCATCATTCTGGGATATGTTTAAGTTGTTGGTATCATCCTTTCTGTATCACACAATGAAACTGTATGTATTTGGTAACAGAGTTCCTGGACTTGTACTTTCAACAGTTTCATCTCTGTTACAAGCAGATTTATTCCAAACCCCAAAGAAGCTCACATAATGCACTTTTCTTCTAATAACGGAATTACTATGAATAATAATTGCTGTGCTGTGGTAGACAGAAGGAATCAAGTATCCTTCTGCATTAACATCCAAACACTTAGGATTTGAGCCTTCCTGTCTCTAACAATTACATTATCAATGAGCTTTTCCCTAGAGAATGAAGCAAGAGCTGGTATAGCATCCATTTAGCCAAAGACCCTGACACTTTATTTACTTTGGAACTATTTGGATCATTTTGCAATGCTTTCCTTTCAAGATTAAGAAGATCTTGTCTCCCTCGGGTGAATATATTCTACCTTTGGTGCAAATGCTTAATGAGAAGCTCAGAACTGGATGAGAGCGGGTTATGAATGCTGGTCAGGAATTGTGTGAAGGATTGGCCAGACAATGCGAGAAGCTTTCCTCCCTGCATGCCAAGTGTTGTGTCTGGCCCTAGGGAGAAGTTTGGGAGTTCAACTGTTAAAATTGAAGGCATGAATGATGCAAGAAATCAGAAGTGGGAAGAAAAAAAACACCGCAAAGTCAGAACGGTATTTAGCTCTGCTACGCTGTACTTTACTGAGATTTGGTTACAGGGTCTATTTCATTGTCCCAGCCAGACTTACCCTGGGGCTTAAGTCTCAGTCTCTTCTGTATGGCAGCTTTTGATGGCTTTACCTACCTCTCATCATGACCTCACTCTCAGCCCTGGCCATAGCTCACCTTTCTCTGCATGGAGCCCTTCTAACTCATGGCCCCGTTTCTGTCTTCAAGGAGAGTGAAAAGCAGCTACTTGTGCTGCCTGCCCTGAGGCGCTGCCAGGAAGCTGCCTCCTGAGCTCTGCACCTCCACCGTTCAAATTCTGGAAGAATTTCAGGCAGCTCAGGGGTTTGGACTATCTCAGACCTGGCAAACTAGTTAACATACAATTAAATCACATACTGTCGGGATGAGCCAAGATTGCTCGCAAAGGAAGAAAATGGGACAATTCAGGGTGAATGGCAAGGAGGTGAGGGGTAGTTAAGAAGACTACGGCAAACGTGGAAGGAGAATTCGTGACAGCCCCCATACCCAGCTCTCACACATTCTCAACCCCACCTCTACAGCTGCAAATCTCGCATTGCTCAGGATACAACCTAAAAACTTGATTCTATTTGCTAATGAATTTCTCCCAATCTAGACTTAGTTTCTATCATCACATGATTTTTTTATTACCCATGCTACCTCTCTAGCTATGAGGTATTTTTCCCTTTATTATTCTTCCTTTCAGAGTGTTGAGAAATGCAACCAGGTTTAAAAGCCTTGCACTTCTGATGTTGTAGCAGTTTTCAAATGATATTCAGAGCAAAACAATCTCAATGTGTGTGTCTGTTGAACCAGCATTTGGAAATATTCAGCACCACTGTAACATTTTCATCTCTTTCCAGGGAATGAAGTTTATGCAGAACAATATAGAACCACCTATTAGCACAAATGACATCAGCTCTAGTTCTTGTTTGACTGAGGATTTCTTCTATATTCAAGAGTGAAATAACATCTAACTTTCAGATGATCTGTTGAATAGAGTGGAGACTCACACTTTCAGGATCGAGATACTGTTCTATTATTAGAGTCCATCATGCAGTACTAATGCATAAAGTGCTAGAATCATTAACTTCGAGATGTTTTTCTTCTATAACAAAGCCATGAACATTAATTCACAGAAAATGCTGTGGGTTGAAACAGATATTGTGGCTTTATAAAATCGCAACAAAAGCTTTGGGGGTGGGAGGGAGCCGTACTTCCCAAACCCTGAGGTAAAGGGCATGAAGGTGGTTGGATACTTTTGCCAATATCAAACTGAGAACTGCTGTAGGAGATGCTGTGATATGAATATGTACATAGAAAACAGCTACTAATTGCTCACCTTTTCTTCATTACCAGCACGACCCCCAGAAATATAATGACGAACAGTAAGATGCCTGCAATGACTCCAGCAATTTTAACAGTGTGGTCGGTCTGCTTCTCAGGCTCTGGGTCTGGTTTTCGAGTGGCAGCCCCTATGGAATCAGTAAAAGGAAAAGAGGAGAAAGAAAAAGAATCAGGCTGTTATACTTTTGATATTTATATATTTAACCTACCAATGTCATAACTCTTATTCAGGGCCAACAGATATCAATGCTTGATATTTTAAGAAAAAAATCCTTTCACTTGCATTGGCAGGACTATAATCCTTCATATTGTTCCATGACATTTTGCTAGACCACAATACAGGTGGGACACCACAGCTAGTCCTGACCCTTTTATAAGAGCCCCTTCACAGATTCACAAATTCCTATATTTTTATTATCTCTGCTGGCTCCCTTTTCTTTCTGCCATTTAGAAACTTGCTAACAACACAATAACTATCCTAAGCCTTTATCCAAATTTGATTTGCTGGAACATTTTCCTCAATTATTTTTCATAAATGAAGCTGTAATTCCATAACATATTAGCTTAAACACCTGGAAAAGTGAGATAAGCTCATTTACCATGCATTTTACCCGCAATTGTTTTTTACACAATAGACTTCTCTTTTTTTTGCCTTTGGAAATCTAAATCTAGGTCACATCTGGTAGGCAAAAAGACTCCTTCTAAGCAATTTATTCACAAAGTGGGAAGCAGCTGATGATCACACCACTGGCACCCACATTTAATATCTGTTTAAATGAGATAACCAGTGCCTTACAGCAGCAACTGTCTTAGCTCTTCCAGCTTCTCCATTTAAAAAAAATAACATCGTTTGTACTGTTTACTGTATAATGTGATGGAACGTCAAATCCATGTCTGATGAAATATCCATTTCCTCTACTAAATGAGTTCAGGATGAAAAATGTTAAGGAAGCAACATTCAATTCACTAAACTGATTTTAGGTTTTTTTGTAGACTTTCATTTTTTTTTTTTAATCAAAACGAGACAGCATTCATCATTTGAGGCATCGTGCCATGAAGTGGACACAGGGATTTATGGATCACTTTCCTGCTATAGCTTTTTTGGGAAGGGAGAAGGAAGAGTGAAACCCAAAGTGAAGTGTAATATTTTAAGACCACATTCTTATATCACTGGCTGGGTTTCACAGAGGATTTTGAAAGTACCGATTTTACATGTTTTTTCACTTTCTTGTTTTGGAAAGAAAGCAAATTGGTGATCAACTTACATGCAGAGATATTTTCCAAAAAGTACAATGAAAACATTTCTAATGTTTCTTCTCAGTTGTAACCAGGTTATTCTAAGATAGTGAGTACTTCTGAGCACCCATAGTTGTACTTTTGGCCGATCTCCTCAAAACTCCTTACCACTAGGAATTCCAGGAAAACCTGGCAATTTGTATCACTGCTAGTAAAGGTGCTAAATCAAAATATAATCAAAATATATTAGAGCTAAGTGCCAAAGCCAGGTTGTTTGGAAAATTCTGGCCATGGCACTTTGTGTGAGTCCTAATTCAGAGAAGATGATCCGCTGCATATCTCCATACCCAGTCCCACCAGAATATTATGTTGATAGCAATATACTGCAATTCCAATTACTAAAATTCTTACACTGTATCGCTAAAGGTAACAGAAATCTAGCTCTGTATTTTCTTTGATGCGGATGCATGAAAGCTTGTTAAAAACAGTTCTGTTTTCCTTATGTGATATATAAATCAATTTGTTAAACTCTACATTGCTGTAATTCACATGGCACTCAAGCATGTAGCAGATATTTAGAACACATCTAGAGTATCTTTGTGCAAAAGGTAGCTGTTACTTGAACTTGGCAAACAGGAAGCAGTGACTCAAGTATGATGCAACTGGTAAGACATGATAAGGACTAAACAGTCTTCTTTTAACTCTAAAACCCAACAAAGGAAGAATGCAAAGTCAACAACAAGCAGTAGCTTTTCAGATGTAATTTCTAAGACTGGTTCCTTCCCAAGTCTCTTCTTCATTATTTCCTTCAGGCTACCTCACCCTACTGGAATAGTCATTGGTAACGCCTTCTTAAAATAAAATTCTGCCTTACAGTTTCATTCCTTCTGCCAAGGCTTCCACTGCTAGATTTGGGATCATGAATGCTATTGTTGCTACATTTTCACACAGAACTCCCGACTATCCAACGTGTTTTATCTCAGTGTTGTTCCTCTTTGACAGCACATGGTCCTCACTCCAGTGGAATGAGCCAGACTTACACAATGCAGGGGAGATAATATCAAAATTGTATTCACAGCATACATGCTTTCTGCATATCACAAAGCACAACCTTCATGAAATGCCTTCTATGCCACAAAGAATTATCCTATTGGGAATCATGGACAAGCTGGGGAATTTACCACTATTGCAAATTCTCCAAAGAAAGCCTAAGTGAGATGATACACAGTCTAACAGCAGGACACAGAAACTCCCACACTGTGTCATCTGTTGAATATCGAACTGAGGGATCATCTCAAACTGTCTAAGAAAAGTGCATGTAATGCCACCCCAAGTTAAAAATAGAATAAAGCTTCCCATCATGATGGACTCAGTCTGATTCATACCAGAGGTGGTCTTAAACTGGAAACCTGATGTTTGACATGCCTTTTAAAAACTCCTACAATTAATTATTATAAAAACCCAAATATTGGCATTATTTCAATTCTCTTTTCGTTCCATTCAGCAACTCATTCATTCTCTGACAGAAGGTTGCTCTTTTCCTGGTGTCAGTGGGTTCCAAAATCCACTTGGGTAAAAGAACCAAATCTGCCACCTTTCACCTTTCTTGAGCATCCCTTGAGCCTTTCAGTATAAGAAATTCTGGATCAACTGTCTTCATTTTACTTAATAGTGTTTATTCCTTTAACATACCTCAGTTTTTCTACAACGCGATTTTAAAAAATTTTTGTGCTCTACCACTTTCTTTATTCCTCTGAGCATTATATTTGGTTTTCTTCTGACATCAGATGGATGCTGAACAGTTCACTGGCACATTGTTTACAGTAACACCTGTGTCCCTTTGTTCAGAGCAGTGTTCAATTTTGAACCTTCTATCAGTTAAAAGCAATTCAAATTTACCTCTGCTGAACTCGACACAGAATTTATCAAAGCTGAGCTGGAACTACTTCTTTATTCAGTTTGCTTCTGTCCTGCTGAAATTCTTCACAACCTTATGTGAATTCTGCTAACCCACACCAATTATCATCATACTCAAGAGCTGCTCTTCCACATGTGTAATAGACATCACCTCATAATTACCTCTTAACTGACTTCTCACCTATAGCCACACAGGCAATTCTACTGGCACCATGGAAAGAAAGGTGAACTGTTTGTAAGGGGATGGAGGCAGCTAAGGGCAGTAATTCTGAAGCTCATTTTGCCACTTGATAAGCTGCGATGTCAATGCATGCTTTTAGTTTTGTTTTCATGTTTTCAAGAGACAACTGGATAATTACTATTGCAAGTCTAAATAAATGATGCTGTGGCTTCTCTTTCACTCTTCTGTACTGAGACATACTAAAAAAGCTGAGTGAAATGTACTCCTTCTTTACAGAAACACTATTAACTATACATGATTGTATAATGATATTACAGTTCTGGTATTTTATTCTATTTATTATTGTTGTTTCAACCAGTTTCTCTGACATAGACATTTTTTATTTCCTTGATCACCCTAGAGCCTTTAAAAATGCATAGCTACAAGACTAGTGGGGTTTTCTATCTCTAGTCAAATATCTGGTTTTAATGACAAATTGCATACTGTTGTCAACAGCTGGGCTAAGCCCACTGCATTTTCCTCCCAACAGTGGACCTTAAAACTTATTGGGATTTTTTTTGTTCATTTTACTTTTAAGCTTTTGGATCTCCCTTGCACACAGAAGCCTGACTTTAAAGCTTGCACAATAACCTCACTTCTATTTTCTTACTAGTGCTGTCTGGGCTAGTGGAGTGAGAAGAATTAAGGCCAAATTGACACATACACTGTGGTCACCTTTAGAAGGGCAATAGGTCAGTAAAGGGCAGTGAGTGCAGAACAGCTCAAGGGAGCTGCTTAGAAAATAAAAGGATAAGGAAATGTTTCCTGCCAGGTTAAAAAGCATTAAGGTACTGACTTCGGAAAGTCCTTACTTGACGAGAACAAACTAGAGTGCTTCCTGCCATAAGTGAAAAACAAGAGATACACTTATAGATAAACCTCAAGGTGCCAGAAAACCCAGCAAAGTATTTCCACAGGCTTCCTGCACTGAATAAAGTGGAAGACAGTAACATTGTTTGGTTCCATACCCTTAGTTTTTTACTTTTCTAATTAATCTCTGTGATTCCAAACTCCCTTTCATTTATTATATTTATTGCCCACTCTCTGTGGTATTCCCTACCCTAGCATTTAAAATGTGAAATATCTTATTTTTCTTCACTTAGAAAAAAGGGCACTCAGCTGGCCTGATTTGTGACTTTCCCTCTTGCATCCCATTTTGCTCAGGACTTTACAAGACTCAGAGATAATATTTTTAAGTATTATCCAGGAAATACCTAAAGATTTTATTTCACTTATTTTTGAGTCTCAGACCTATTCCATTAACTCTTTCTTAATACTAAAATCTCCTTTTTTGAAGTTTAGTGATCTTAGCTGCTCTTCAGATTGAGAACTTAATTATATTTTAGACACTAGTATTTTGTGCCTGCAACACTATGAATTCTTAAATTACTTCATGCAGTGAAATTCCTATTTCTGTACCATGGGTGAGAAGATCACGTAAAAAAATTCCTCTCTGAAGAATTTCTAGTTCTCATCACAGATATACAGGTTTGGCATTATTATTATTATATGAATAATTTGTGCTTTTCAGAAAACAGTTCTGCCCCTTCCTTGGCTGGAAAATTTCCACTCCTTCTCACTCAAACTCCAACTCCAAAACTTTATAAACAATAATCTCCTGTAGGTAGCTTATAGATAGAAGAGTTTGAGCAGAACTATTCCTTGTTAAAATGGAAGCTAAGACTTTTCACTCAATGAACCAGCCAAGCAAAAGATAATTCTTTTAACTTACATGCAAGTATTATCTTGTTTCTCAAAAACAATGAATATGTTATTCAGTAAAAGAAATGGACTTCCACCGAACTGAACAAAACCTCTCTCCTTCTCTTTGTAAATAAACAAAGTTTGGATTCGCTTTTCAATGTTTATTAGTCCCTTACAAAAAAATGTAGTTAGAAATGACTGACCATTGTACAGAACAGAACAACCAATAAAATAACCCTGCATCAGCAGTCTAGGAGCTGCTAGTTATACTTTCAAAGGAAGAAAAAATATTAAATCTGTTAGTACTAAAATCTAGCTATAGGTTGTTTTGTCTAAAGTGATTTTTTAAAAATCCAGACATTTCTTCTCCTATTTAAGTTAAGAAATAAGCCCTTTCTTTAATTAACTAGACTGGTCTCATTTGATTTCTCCCAGTCAAGGCTGCCCATAGTTGCTGCCTTTTTTACTTCCTCTCTGCAGCTTTAAGCTCTCAAAAGGTACTTGATTGATAAGTCACTTGCAAGCCTTTCCAACTCTATTTCATTCACAGCTGTTCCTATGACTGATGTAATGGCTGACTTTACAAGGCTCTAAAGTTAGTCCAGTTAAACTTGAGGCTAACTTGTTGTGTTAGTAACTGGCCCATGATTTTTTAATGCTGGCAGTGCAATTTGACTATCACATCTCAGCACCTACTTTTAACTTATTTCAGAGAGTGAGTCAGGAAAATGAAACATTATACCCTTATGTGACAAGTTGCACTGGGATTAGGTGGCAGAAATCATGCAAAATGGCACAAGGCAGAAGGGAGGCAGAGAGGTGTGATGCTTCCTTGGAACACCCATCACAAGAGTCCTGTTGTCCTTGCCACAAAGTAAGAAGACTGAAAAGATCTGAGCACTTGGCTTTAAAGACTCTGCCCACGCTCTCCAAGGACAACACACATTACAAAGGCTGCTATAATTATCACTCTCTAGTATTGGTATGATATTGGGATCTAGAAGCTCTACATCTGATTGGGAGCCCCACTGTGCTAAGCACACAGCTAAGCAATGTGTGCCACTAAAAGCGTACTATAGAGCTGAGCCAGGCTGTAATAGGCAGGTGTAGCAATCGCAGGTGGGAGAGGGAGGCAAACACCCCTAAGAAAATGTATTTATAATACCCAAATAAATGAATACTTCTACCATTCCTGTTCTTTCGGCTAGCTGGCATCACTCAGTATTTCCAGTTAGTAACACAGTAGAAACAGACCTTCCAGAGTGATTTCAGGGACAGAGTAATGTTTTTATGTATGATGTTGGTTAGGGTGTTATAAAGAAGGAAGTAACATAATGGTTTATAAACATGAAGGTAGGAAAAGCAGAGGTGCTAAAAGTAAAGGGATGGAATAAAATGCAGTGTGACAAAATAAGAAAGTACGCAAACATGTCTGTGCTACTGGTATGAAAACAGGTGTTCCGCAGAGGTAAGTCTATAAATGTCAAATCATCAACAGCAATTCCAATCCTGCAAAATACACTTGAATGAGGCAACAGTGCAAAATGTCCAGTTTTGCCCAGAAGTTTCCTCACTATTTCTATCTATCACCATCTCTCCTAAGACTGCAGAGAACTGTACACTCATTTTTAAGCCTGTAGCAGCATTACTGGTGCTGTGGAAAGACAAGTCAGTATAACATGCTTTTTATTTGAGTTTCAAGTTTGCTCCAGATGCCAGGATTTGTGACTGTCTTGGAGAAGACCCAAAACTTACAGAGATTTGTAGATGAAATGAATTACCAGCCTGGCTAGTCTGTTTCTACTGTGAGCGACTGGCATTCAGTCCTCATCTTCTAGCCAGCACGTACTCTGATAACAAAGTCTTTGTTTTATTACTCCTGGTAGAACTCCAGCTAAGGGAGAAAGTTCTCCTTCCCCTTCCTCATTGTTAGCTTTCAAATCAGTGTTCCTAGTTCTCCTTCAAAACTGCACTGCTTTTTTTGTCCATGTGGTAGAAGTTACGAGGTGTTGTTGGGCAGGGTATAATTTGTGACAGAAGGTGGTTTTGATCAGTAGATTTTTCCGTTTTCTGTCTCTACTCCATACCTTGAATATGTTAGTTTTATAAAAGCCTCTGAATAATGTCTGCTCTACTTCTCTTTTTACAGTATTTTTCCCTTTCTGTTCCTAGCTTCTTTTGGAAATGCTCTTGTATAAACTATTTTTTCCACAGGGCAGGGATTATATTTTCTTTATGTTTTGCTGAGCACAGGAGCCATTTAAGTGTTGAAATCGATGTATCCTGATTTTCCCTCCCATGATGTGTTAGCGCTCACTAAATCTATATTTTGAATGTCTGTGAAAGAGGGCAAATAGCACTTATATTTTTGCAGCAGACTATCTTCTCTGTAATTTATGATCATCAGTACAATACACACTGCTGTGTACAGATCTTCCTTTCCTAAAAAGGATTTCTGTACTTCTACAAGACAACCATGCTGATTTGGTACATTGTTTATTTGGTGTTTTTTAAATGCAGGAGAAAACAGCCTTGTTAAAAGATCTATGCTAAGAAGGGACTATCAAAATAAGGCTCCACTGTGCAACAATAATTATGAATTATTAATTTTGTTTGTGTTATTCTTCACGAAAATGTAAATATCAGCGACAAAGAACTGCATGAAAAGAAATGCAAAGAACTACTTCACTGATGAATATGACTCATTTAACTGACTATCAAATGAAATGTATCTCTCGCTGGCGGATGAATCATGCTGGTGCATGTGAGTAAAAAGACTTTTTTTTTCTTTAACATCTGTGTTTCTGGTTGTCAAGAATAATAAAATTCTTTACAAAACATGCCTAAACCAAATAAAAGTTCCCAGTTTTATATGTATCTTTTGGTCTCATCACGTTCTATTTTTTAACGGGGTTTTAATTCATGCTTCTTGACTGGATTTTTCTGGAGACTGTGTTTTTTAGAAAGGGACTTATAGAAAACAAGCAAGCAAGTCTTGATAAACAGCTCATTTGCTCCTTTTGCAACAAATCCACCAACCCTTCTTCTAGCTTTTTCTTTTCCCTTTTCTCTTAATCAAGGAAATTTAAATAATTAAAATTCATACAAAGTTTCCTCTCCAGTGGGCACCCAAGCAGCTGGAAGCCCTCACTCCTACTGGAAGAAAGCAAGCAAAAGTCCTCACACTGTAATGGCACTGAGCTCATTAAGAGATGTCTAAAGCATACTCAACAGCTACACCACAATCAGAAATTAACAAGAAGTCTAGAATATACAGACATGGTGTATCTCCTTCTTGGAAATATATAGTTTTCTAAGAAAAAAGTATGGTCTCTGGAACCTTAAGCTTTCAAATGGCCCCAACAAAGGGAAAGGTTATGGCAGCACACTTGAAAGACAGACTCAACCACTGAAATAAAAATCCTCCTGACTACTATGGGAAGAAGAAACTGCACTTCTTTACCAAACACATCCAAGGTCAATATGACTCCATGAGATGCAAATTTCTGATCAAGAAGGTCGACTGAGGGGCAATGAGAACATACTTCCATAAAAATTAGCTGTATACATGTACATCTCAAACTGAGTAAGGATGAGGAGGTGTGAGAAAGAGGCACCAACAAGGGCTGGAACTGCAGGTGTCTCAGTACATTGAGATGTAGGGCTGGTTACCAGGTGATGCTGCAGGAATGAGGTCCCATTTGCAGCCACTGGATGTGCAACAGTGTCTTATAAATCTGACTTCTGTGAACAAGAAGTCCTAGAAGTACAACGTACAACTAGGGGAGTTTTTAGCCCTGAAACATTTGGTTTTATGGTTCTCAACATAATCTCAAACCAACAGTACTCATGGTAGAAGAGTGACTCAAATAAGCTCTAGGGAAATGAAAGCAGTCAGTTCAGACTGAACCTGTCCATGCATTATGCATTCTCTAAGCTAGTCAGCACCATTTTCTAGCCACTCTTATAAAAGTGGATAATTTATCATCACCCTCACCAAGGACATTTTGATTTTATTTGTTGTGGAAGGAGACCTCTGGTTGACTCTCATGCTTCCAACACCAGATCTCCTCCTCAAGCTACACTGAGAAGTATCAAGAACTATCAGACACCCGTGAAAGTTTATTTCAGCTATAATATCTTCTACAAACAGAAAAGATGTGGGTTGGAAGCCTGAAAAGGATTCTCCCCTCTTTAGAGAAGGTAAATTGTGGGTTTGCTTGTATTCTTGGCCTCCACCAGGCAGAGAATGTGTAAAGTCAGATCAGAGTGATGTTTCTGGAGTTGATGTACTGAGAGTGAAACTCGGCTATAGAACTAGATATTCTTGGTATGGACAAACACAGCTGTTTTATTTTCTACTCTCATTCTACTCAAAGATAAATGGAATTATACATGCAATGATGCATGCAGAAAGGTAAAAATCTATTTGTGATAAATTTATAAAAAGCAGGAAAAAATTGGTAAACCACTTTTTATTAAAACATTCCCAGAGTCAACTCTGTCTTGGGGTCTGGAAATTGGCTAGAGGAACTAGAAAGGAGCATCAGCACAAGAAAGGAAAAATAATTGCACAGAATTCTAAATCTATCTTTGTGCCAATAAAGTGTACCAATTCTTTTGTTTACATTTCAGAAGCTTTACAGTACTGCAATAAAAAAACCCTCCAAACTGAAGCAATGTTAGATGAACCAAGAAGAGACTAGGCCTCCTCTGAATGGTTATAATTGATTTACTTTTCATCTTTTGTACGTTTCCTGTAGGATTCAGGGGTTATAGAAAAATCTTCATTTGTCCTATTTGATTAATAATTCCTTAAACAGCCATTTTTTTCATCAGTTCTTTTCATATCACTTTTAATTACTGACACATTTATGCATGACCAGAAGGTGGCTAATTCAATGACAACATACTGAAATGTGCTTCAAAAAGATTTCATGAATACTTTCTTTGCTTCTGACCCATGACAATTTACCATTTTTCCTCTATTTCCCTGTTTCTGATCTGAACTCAAAAGATGAAACAGAACTTGAAACTATTGCATTTTCCCTCTTGTCAGCTTGAAATCATGTAAGGCAGTAACTTCCACCCACTTTTATGCAAACTATGACTGAACTTTCACTAACATGGGAGTTTTCTATTTTCACGAAAACTTCTTAGTGATCAGCAATAACAGAAAATCAGATGAAAAGAAGGAAATGAAAGTTCAAAGTTTCAAAAAAAACAAAGCCTCAATTTGCATCAGGAGAGGTTTAGATTGGATATTAGGAAAAAATTCTTTACAGAAAGGGTTGTCAGGCATTGGAACAGGCTGCCCAGGGAAGTGGTGGAGTCACCATCCTTGGAGGGGTTTAAAAGGCATTTAGACGAGGTTCTTAGGGACATGGTTCAGTGCCAGAGTTAGGTTAGGTTATGGTTGGACTCCATGATCCTGAGGGTCTCTTCCAACTGAAATGATTCTATGATTCTAAAATGCACACATATACTCAAATGCCCTTTCCAGAGCTCCAGAATCCGTGGCTCTTGCAGTCAAAGTCCCATTCCTGCAGAAAAGGACATTCTAAATACAACGCCTGGAGAAGCAGGTGTTAAAATGCCATCAATAAGTACACTCACGGCTTGCATAGTGTTGAGTTATTATTCCAAGCAGACAAATGCAGCTTAGATATGTATTAAATATTCAGTTATTTCAAGGAATCTGAACTGAGTGAATTTCTGAAACATTATTTTGCCCAAGGTAGAATGTTCTGTGTCTTTTCATTAAAGTTGACAATACTACTCTTCTCTTTGCTGTACTACTCTATTTAACTGGAACACATTTTAACATTCACCTAGATATTAACACAGAGGTAATCCACGCAATACTGTATTACACATTTGTTAAACTCTCCAGATTTGCAGTGCCTAAGAAGTACAGGTTATTTTTCTCACAACTGGAACCACATTTTCTTTCAAATTAAAATTCTAATTGCTTAGCATTTTATGAATACAGTCAATAACTACAGATGGGAAATATTGAAATTCACAGGTTTTTTTTTGTTACTAATTATGTCTCTGAGTTTCTCTCTCTTCCCTTGTCTCTCCTTAATTTTTCGTTGTTGTACATGCAAAACATGTTCTGCTTTGAATGTAAAAATCAGAGGCATATTTTCTTTTATACGGAAATGCAATAACACACGACATGACATACAACGATGCTTCAGAAATTACCTACTGGTATTTTTGCTTTGTTTTGTATTTTCTGCTTCTCTGTAGATGGCCAGTGTTGAAATATTTTGGATTAGATGTGATACTGATTGGTATAACACAGATGGCAGAGATTCATTAAAGTTTGTTATGAATTTATCCTGCTCAGTTTATTCATATTGTTATTTTCATGACTGGGTTTTATGTTTCCATGCTCTGTAATGAGACTAAGGAAAGTGCCCTCCCCCCAAGTCCAATCTCAAACAGCTTCACCTCATAGATATCCTCATATTAAGATTATATATTGCTGAGTAAACAGATAATTTTTCGAGCTAGGATGAACCAAACAGATTCATCTTCAGCGGCTTACGTTAAATTTTGTGTCACTCTCTTCATGAAAGAGATATTTGACACTGACACTTGGAATAATATTTTTCTCTCAGCTACAGACTGGAACAGTCAAAATTCCAAATCAGTTGTGTACTTGAAGCATGTAACACAGCTCCTACAATGAACAATAACTCTGTAACATCCAAATTTTTAACTCCTCTGAATAAAAGACAAACAGTTTCTACAGTGCGAAACTTACCTAATTAGGCTACTTGTCTTTCCTAACCAGTAGGGAATGACTGATAATTTCTTCTAGGTCATGAGATCTTTCTCCAGCTGTTTCTGTTCCAGGTCTGTAACACCACTGGCTCTGGTGATACAGTGCCAGGGTTGCTGATGAACCCATACCTCCTTGGCCAAGCATAAGCACCAATGGCCAGAGCAGAACTGCTGGTATGTCCATTTGCAATTCATCCTCCCTACTCTCCTATTTCATAGAATCATAGAATAGTTTGGGTTGGAAGGGATCTTTAAAGGTCACTTAGTTCAACCCCGCTGCAATGAGCAGGGACATCTTCAACCAGATCAGGTTGCTCAGAGCCCTGTTCAGCCTGGCCTTGAATGTCTTCAGGGATGAGGCATCTACCACCTCTCTGGGCAACGTGGGACAGTGTTTCACCATCCTCACTGTAAGAAATATCTTCCTCACGCCTAGCCTGAATCTCATCTCCTTTAGTTTAAAACCATTACCCCTTGTCCTATTGCAACAGGCCCTGCTAAAAAGTCTGTCCCATCTTTTTTATAAGTTCCCTTTACGTACTCAAAGGCCACAATAAGGTCTTCCTGAGGCCTGCTCTCCTCCAGGCTGAACAACCCCAACTCTCTCAGCCCATCCTCACAGAAGAGCTGTTTCAGCCCTCTGATCATTTTTATGGCCTCCTTTGCACCCTCTCCCACAGGTCCATGTCTTTCCTGTGCTGAGGGCTCCAGAGCTGGATGCAGGACTCCAGGTGGGGTCTCACCAGATCAGAGCAGAGAGCAGAATCACCTCCCTCAACCTGCAGGCCACGCTCTTTTTGATGCAGCCCAAGATACGATTTGTTTTCTGGGCTGCAAGCGCACATTGCTGGCTCATGCCCAACCTCTCATCCACCAGTGCCCCCAAGTCCTTCTCCACAGGGCTGCTCTCAATGCCTTCCTCCCCTAGGCTGTATTGATACCGGGGGTTGCACTGACCCTAGTGCAGGACCTTGCACTTGGCCTTGTTGAACCTCATAAGGTTCACAAAGGCCCACTTCTTGAGCTTGTTGAGGTCCCTCTGGATGGCATCCTACCCCTCAGGAGTGTCAACCACACCACTCAGTTTGGGGTCATCCACAAACTTCCCACTGTCTACGTCACTGATGAAGATATTTAACAGTACTGGTCCCAACAAGAACCCCTGAGGGACAGACTTGTCACTAATCTCCATCTGGACACTGAGCCACTGACCACTACCCTCTGGATGCAACCATCCAGCCAATTCCTCATTTTATTTATGCAAGAGAATTGCAAAGGTCCCATCATCCTTGAGGGACTCAACCTGTTTAGAGTAAGAGGAGCTGAATGGCAGGACATCCTGACTCCTTGATCAGAGCCTCTGGCTTGTCTGTAATGACTTGAACACATTCAAAACTAAGGCTGCTAATTAATTTTCAGAAAAGTTTGTAGGAATTCTTGTTAATGTAAATCATGAACTGGATTGCTTGCTGTTATTAACAGAATCACACTTCTAATCAGCTCAGGTTCTCTATTGTCTACAGCTGGAAAGGTCTTTTATTTATATTATGGGTTATTTCAGCATTTGTGAATTGTTATCAGCATTGCTTTTAGGCCCTCTTTGTCTAATTGTTTAACTTCAACACTTCTTCAGGTGCTCTGTGGAAAATGTACTTATGTTTAAAATCCTACATGCTTTGGTTGCACTGTCTTAAAAACAGAAAACCTGACGTTTGACTCTGTAATGTATGAGGGAAAAAAAGAGAAAAGGAAACAGTAGATCCTATGGCACTCCTGTATCCTCTTAACATTTTCTTATAACTATACTGTTTTATAGATGAAACTGTCACTGCAAAAATGACAAATGTAACACATAAAAGAACAAAAATGGGCAATAAATCACGACTGACACTCCAGCCCATTGAAATGCATTCAGCCGGTGCTGCCAGAAAGTAGGAAGATATCCTTCTGCTTTGCATTCTGTCCAGCTGAGCAAGAGAATCAGACTCCTTGAACAACAGGTACAGCAAACACTGGGGCCATCATGTAAAGACAGACTTAGAATTTTACTTTGGAGAGTGAGATCCTTTCTCGTTCTGCTTTGCATGTCATCTGGGCTTGCAATGGCATCGTAATATGGCTTTGAAATTACACCATGCAGGTGCTTGCTCTCCCCTGGATAACTATATGCAAGTCCTGCTGATGTAAGTGCTGTTCAGAAGTATCAAAAGAATAAACTCCTAAAATGGTGTCTTCAAGCTCCAGACAGACGTATCTGCAAGAAGTTTTGTTATTACAGACAGCACCGTGGTCTCCAAGTCATGGGTTCTACATTACCCAGAATAGCACTCCAAGTCCCAACATGTCAGTATACATCTAAATCAATGCTATGTGGTTCAAGATGGAGAAAAATGAATGCGAATGTCTGTCCAGCCTGTGTTGCTCATCTCAAATGCATTACATTGTAAAGGAAAAACTAGACACTGATAAAGAAACTATCTTGGTTCTTTTCAACAAACTAGATAAATAGGAAAACAGTCCTCAGAATCATGATGTTGGGTTTTGTGTTAATAAAGAAATTGTGTTTTCAGTAATGCAATCTAAATCTGGAGTAAATCCCTTGACATACAAAAAATTCAAAGAAGCCATGATCTAATCAATCAGTTATTTCTGTTGATTTTTTTTCACTTTTACAGTGGAATGGTTTAGAACAGAATCTGACCCAGACTATAGCAATAAATCTTGCTATGTGTTGAACACACATCTTAAGAAGTCTGTTTACTTTATTATGCTGCTATCTTCATAAGGGAGGAGAAGCAAACTGGGATTATTTTATGACTGCTTTTAACATGGTTATAAAATGTACTACTCATCTAGACCTTATGGTATGCAAGGTAAAAACCATTTAGGCTTTAAGACTGTCACTAACTTTAAAAAAAAAATAAATCTTCCCAATTCTTCAGTATTGGTTATGCCGCAAAACTTTGACAAATCTTGTTGTACCTGATTTGTACCAAGAATTTCATCTATGAAGAGTGTACAACATAGAACTCTCCCTTCCAGCATGTGTAATTAACAATGGGTAGTAAAAAGGGCATTCTATGGCAATCAGTCTTAATAATATCCAGTAAAGTAGTAGCTGCTTCACTAAATCACAAAAGGAAATACTTTAATTTAAATACAAGTAGCTCAGACGTATTTCAACAATTAAGAAAATGCCTGAAAGAATGAACACCCTCATCGTAATTCCAAGCATGCCATTTTATCAGAATGCAGACAGAACAAAATAGATGAGGGCCAAGTGAATACCAAATATGGCAAATTTAAACCTATTACATTAAGCGCCTCTTACAAAATAGTGAACAAAACTGCAAATGCTTTCAGGATTTCTCAAAAAAATTGATTTGTTATTCAACTTTAAAGTCAAGATCATACAGTTACTTATCTATGTGGTACGGTTTTTGTTAACCTCCTACATTATTTCAGACATACTGATAAATCATATCTGTTTATGAAAACATGGAGACCGTATCAGGAGGACTATTATGCTTAATGTATATGAAGTCTTTCCTCCTGGCTGACACATATCACATAGATATTCTCCCTGCCTGTTGGAGGACAGGGTCAATTAAGTGGATTTCAAGTTAGTTACTTTTTGTAAGGTTAATGCTCAAAGCTCAACACTTCGCCCCAAATTTGAGTTCCTTAAATACTGAGTTATTGAATCAGTTACAATAATCTATTCACTAGTACTAGTTTGCCTATTTTGGCTTGTGAGAATCGAAATCACACAGTTGTCTTTACAGCATTGCTGTGTGTATATATATGTATATATATACTGGATAACTTCAGGACAACTACATTGTAGGTAGCACAACTGCAAGGAAAAGTTCCCTTTGCTACAGGCTGCAAAAGAGTACTGAAGCAAGGAGGGGCTGTCAAGATATTTAAGACAGGTAATCCTATAGATGGAAGTTATCTTACTTTTATATGAAAAGAAAGGCGAAAGGAAGGACAAAGAGGAACTAATGCTGCATTGTTTATAAACTGCACCAGTAATGACCAGGATGAGTCGATGATGAGGGTGAAGGAAATGAGCGCGAGCAGAGTTGTCTTGAAAGCTAAGCTGTATTATCATGATCATTCAAAAGAGGAAGACCTTTCAAAATTATCAGCAATATTCAGGAATGCAGCCAAGATTTTAAATTTTCATTTTGCAAGAAGCATCAACTTCCCACTTGAAAAAAAAAAATTAAAAAAAATCCCAACCCCTACTTCCTCACTGCCTGTTATTTATCTCCTCAAATGCTAAAAGACAAAAGTAATTTCTTTATCTTAAATTAAATTACTTTGGTGCTGAGCAAAGAAGTGAGGGAAAAGCATTGAATAGAAAATGGTCTGTAACTTTATCAAACAGTTACAGCTGTATAGTCCTATGATTTCCACATAAAGAACTCCTTATACATGTAGATCCTTTGCACAGTCTAGGAATCTGTAGAGGAAAAGTGTGGGAAGAATGTTCAGCATTCCCTGCTTCCTCATGTCCAGTCCAGCTCTTGCAAATGTCCTTTAAGAAAATCTTTGGGTTCCTTATGGATATTGCTGACATCATCATTGCTGTACTGTCCTGAAGTCGAAAAGTCTGCCTAAGGGACCTCTACATGGCATGTCTCTGTAGAAAAACATGAATTCCTGTTGCTGTCACAGGACCAATCACATGGGCTGGGTGAGGTTTTTTTCTCTCACTATTGCAGTTGTGGCAGTTGAGAAGGATGAAAATGTTCCTTTCTTTTTGATCACACCATCTTCAAGTATGAGAAGGGGGTTGCAGAAACGATGAGGGGATTTAGAAGCGTTTTAATACATTTCATAGATAGCCATTCTGTTTACAGGTATCATTTAATGCTTTCACTTTTTACACTGTAAAAAAATCAGGTTTTGGTAGAATATATATATATATATAAATTTTTTTTTTTTTTTAAAAAAAGGAAATACAATCAGAGATCTGTCAGAGAACCACAGAGTCCCAATGCCATAAGCCATCAGTGACAAAGTAACCAAATAAATATTTGGCCGGGTGTTCTAGGCTAGCTATATCTCTGTTCTCTCGTTGTTAATTACTATACCCATCTCCCTCTTGTGGAACAGACATCTCTGTACTGTTTGCTATAGCTACCCAGTTTCGCAATAAAAAAAAAATATAAAACAAAATAGAAAAAGACAAACATTTAGCTCTCCATAGGGAAAAATATATAAGCTTATTTGAATCCTGCGACGAAGAAAACAAAACTTATTGATGTTCATGGATATGGAAGACATCTTCTTTGCCTCTTCAAAGTGTTATTTGTATTCTCAGGTAAAAAATAATTGAGCTATAAAAATGTATGTGGAAAGAGTTTCTGACAAGTAGTGCTAACAAGACCAAACTAGTACTTCCTGGAGTCATCTAAATACATTATTATGGTTAGTTCATATATTATTACATAATACAAATATACATGTAGCAATTTTGTCTTAATTGACATGGCAGCTTGGGCATTATGGATCACTCAGCTTTGTTATTACAGAGTATATTGCAGAATTAAAAGCTATTGCAGACCTGTCACTAATCCTTTTATCTTAAGCTGAATCATTTAACTGTCTCTTATTGACTACAGCAATATTCAGATGCTAAGCATCTGAATTCCTCCTCGTCCTTAGACACCCCAGCAGCAACATCTACATGCTTCCAAGCAACTATGCCAGTATTCCTGAAAAAGGCAATGATTTTGTTGTATATTAAATGCTGACAGACTAGGTCTACATTCTTCTGTTACATATTCCATCAAACTCACCTTAGATTCTAGAGATTTTAATGCGCTTTGCTTCTGTTTGAAAATAAAAAGGTTTCCAAGTACCGTAAAAGTTTTATGAATGTGTTTATCTTCTGACAAAATGAATAATTTCCCCAAGTTCATAAAGATTTTTGAGTACATTCTGAACTGGCCCTCAAGACACACACAGCCTAATAACTGTCTCACTTGCCTACTGAATTTACTTTGACAATTAGATTTTAAAACCTTGCAGTCTTGTTCCTTCTCATATGTCACATGCTAGGTTATTTTGTTCTAATCCTAGAACTCATGTATGACATCATTAAAAAGGAATCAATTTGATTTCTTCATTTTATTTTTTTGCATATTGAAATGTTGCCAGAAAATATGATCTTACCAACATTCTACAGTTCAAAAAAAAAAATCTGTTAATACAAGATCTTTGTCCTAACTTACACATGCAACTCTTGAGCCTAAATTATTTAGAAATTCTAGTGTCTTGATCTAATAACACAGAAAAAAATAAACAGGTAGACAGATATATATCTGCATTCAAACTGTCATTTAATTTGCAGATGGAGCAAGACTGGATCTCTTTACAACATCAGGCTTGAAGGAACATTCCACAGATCACACACACAATGGGCACATGCAGCGGAGTTGTACGTACAGGGATGTGTGTCTAAGATTTGGTGCCAAGCACACAATTTAACTTAATGAAGCTGAAGAAAAAATCATAATCAAAAATAAACTTTTAACACAGAGAACTATTCATGAGCACAGAATGAAGAAACTGTCAGGGAAAAGGAACCAAAGAAAATGAGACAAAATGGGCATGATGACTTGTCTGTACTTGAACATCTGACCTGTTAGTTGGTCGTCGCCTGCAGCAGGGGCGATGCGAATGTATGGTGTTGTAAGCTGAGTCACGATTATCGCAGCTAAGGCAAAGGAAGATTTCCAGGTCAGCATGCATGAGGGAAAAAAAAGCCAGACTGAAGCTAGGCCAGCGAGAAGAATCTTGGTCAACAGTTTACTGTCTGAACTTCTTACAAATAAAACCCAAAAAACTCCCAAAAGTTCCTTTTCATCTTCAGTTGCTAGTTTGGTTATTCTGTAAATTTATAAGCTTTCACAGGTGACCTTCACTGAGGAAAAGGACTCAAAGTACATTATTTACACTGAATGCATTTGAGGAAACTGAAGACTCTGGCTCTGTCAGTCACAGCACTGGGCTTTCTAAGTGAAAGTTAACTGCTTATTCAGAGTAGTATTAACTTCTCCAGGTAACTTGAACTAATTTCACTTTTTGTTCTTCTATTTCGTAATAGTACATTCTCCCCATAATTATTTTTTATCTTTCGGCATACAGAGAATGACCACTGAGAGACGGCATGCTTTTAGCTAGGTATGTAACTGTTTGAGGTTCGAGTTTCAAACTCATGTTTTGCCACTAAGACAAGAAAAAGCTGAAAAAATCTTAATTGTTTGTGTATTCAGGCTTTTCTGTTGGAGCTGTAACAATCACTGACTGGTATAGATAATGATTACCGTGTCTCAAACTAATAAAATCTCATATTTCTTCGTTTGCCAGCAGTTCTATGATTGCCTCTAAATGGTTAAGCACACTATGATACATATATATTAAGGATTATAAAAAAAATTAAAAGGTCAAATCCAACATGATGCAGCTGGAGAATGATGCAAAGAAAAAATATTGGAAAATTAAGGACAAAATTATATGAAAGATCACTCATTTACATAGAACAGCCTGGGTGCTATTAGAAATGTGGCAACGAGTGAGGAAAATAGATCATCTACCATCTGCAGACAATTAAACTCAAAACTGCTGCTGCATAATATTTTGAAATATCCCTCTGCAACACTGAAACGCAGTGTTGATAGTAGCTGCTAGAGTACTGTTGCTATTGGATTTAAAATATTATAATATCCTTTTCTCTCTCATAATTAATGAAAGCCTTCCAATATTGCAAAATTAGAACAATAACATCTCCCTCTTGAGAACTGGAATCCTAGGAGACAACCAAGATGAGGAAAGTGCAGACAGTGTTGTAAGTCATTTCAGGAAATATAGTCTTAATATAAATCACAAAACAACACAAAGTTGATAGCAATAAAGTTAGAGGAGTTTTGGAATGTTTTCAACTTCGTCTGCTGAGATTTTACAGTCATTTAGCTTGAAGAAGGAGTAGGTATATGAAAGCCATATTTCAAGCAAAATATGACAACCTATATTACCACTGGTACAAGAATATCTTCCTGATTTTTGTTTGTTTGCTTGTTTAATTGTCTTGTCAAAAATAACGGGAGTGGAAACCCTGCAGCCTCCACATTTGTGTATCCATCAAATAGTCACAGAGGTCCTAGAAGCCCTTCTGTACAGATAACTAAGCTCAGAAGACTCTGCATCACAAGAATAACACAATGTCTGATCATTCTCCTGGGAAAGTCAGTAGCAAAGGTTCCTTTTGACTTCAGCAGAAGCAGAAGGAGAACTTTCAGCTCTACAAAACCCCAAATTCTGATCCTAAATGACAGTTATAGTCATTGCCATCAGGATTTTTATATGATCTCTAAAAGAACACATTTAACAGAGGTTTCATTTGCCAAAATGTAATAGCCATAAAGCAAGAGCACTTTTCAAAATGTTACAAATTGTGGTTGTTCAAAATGTACTTGACAGAATGAGAAAGTATTATCCAGCTACAGACCCTACACATGCATTTGACCAACTGGAGTTAGGATGTACTTTTCTAAAGTTAGGTTGTACTTTTCTAACAAGGAGCCTGTCAATATGATAACAGGCTATCCAGTGCACTTGGGCTCTGATCCAGCAACAGAGTGCAGTGTGTGCCAGTTGAGTACATGCTCAACAGTAAGCACATGCATTATTCCTCTTGACACCAAATGGAGTGAAAAAGTGAAGTACCTACTCAAGGGTTCTGCTGGATCTGGGCAAGAAAGCTTCCTACCTTTATAATTAGTCATTTATTTTCAGAAAAAAAACAAAACAAAACAAAACAACAACAAAAGCGTACAGTGGGCCGTGGAATGAACACTGCAAAACTCCATGATAAAACAGAATCTCAATGGCCTTAAGGTCTCAAGGGCACAAAAAACTTCTAGATTATCTGGAGTTGGGATAATTTATGATTCATAGCTAGCAAATGCTACAGCTGTGCTCATGTTAGGTTCTGTACCCCTGTATTGGTCCTGAGGGCAGACTTCAAACAGGATAACCACACGCCCTCAGTACAGACAATGAGGT
The DNA here is from genome assembly GCF_037038585.1 of Patagioenas fasciata. Classification (NCBI taxonomy): domain Eukaryota; kingdom Metazoa; phylum Chordata; class Aves; order Columbiformes; family Columbidae; genus Patagioenas; species Patagioenas fasciata. Next base: position 54,575,436 of record NC_092521.1, on the reverse strand, counting down.
GGCTTGGCCAAGCTCAGCTGACTTTGTGGAGCAGCTTGGAGGTTGCCTTGGGTGACATGGATCCCAGGAGGGGCTGCCAATGCACTTTGTGCAATCCTCAAATTCCATGGGAACGGCAGTGCAGAAGTTTTCTGCAGTTAGGAAATCAAGAAACAAGCAGACAGTTGGCTGCGCTACCACGTTTGTTTTACAGGGTATGCTTTATGGCACAGGCCTTTACCCACTGAAATACTTATGTGTCTATTTTAAGAAAGCATAGTTACAAAGTAGTCAGTGAGATTATTCTTTGTGCTCAAAATCTGGTACATAACTGACTTCATCAGGGACTAAAAGCATATGGTTTCCCACAAATGTATTAAATTCTAGAGTGGACCTACTAACTCAAATGACCTCCACAAGGCTACTCCTGTTTTCAGGATCAGACCTTAATTTAAAAGAAGATTGTACCTGTTCTGTAATGAAGGGCCTAAAGCACTTCCTTTGAGCTTTCAAAACCACTAAACTTGAACTTTAGAGGTAAGGGAAGCCCAGAACACAAACATTTCAGAAATGATACCAGTATACAAAAAGTAGATGCTGTACTGGAGAGAGTTCGTAACCTTATTTGTACAAAGCACTGTAATAAATGGATGGACACAATAAGCACATGATAGAGCTTAAGTACCTTACTGTCTAGTGGCTATGCCGTAGTCACAAAACTCAGTGGAAATGGTGTGTGTCTGTAAGAGATCAGGCACCGCAGTCAGAGCAGCCTTTTTTTGCTGGGTGCAGGCACTGTGAATGTTGTACTAGGCTGTTTGGGGGGAGTGTGGACAGAAGGGGAGATGAATGGGAAAGGACAATTCTCTGCCTTGCCCCACTGCAGGTGTGATGACTTTTGACCTACAGACATTAAGTGTTTTTGCTATATTGTCTGGTCCATATGTGGGAAGTCCAAAGAAGGCACAGAAGCCTCAAGTATCTTGTTAGATCTAAAGGGCAAAAAATCTGTACAGACAGGTATGATTAATCTCATATTAAAATATGTCATGGTCACATTTTTATTTTTAAAAATTGGTAAAGTTTAAAAATATAACACAGACATCCAGTTTATGGACATAGAAATCAGTGCTTTACAGAAGCCCTCCAAGAAAGTTCTGCACCAGGGACTACAAATGCCATTGAGGACACCTCTGTTTTCAAAGTCCTCACAACAACCTTTCATATTATTTTACAGGCTTCACAAAGGTATCACAAAAATTCTGAAACATGCTTTCAAAACAGAAATGTATGGAGATTTGTTTAAAGTAAAAGCCACATCTCCACTGCCAAATGGGTTAGCTCAAAGTAGCTTGTTGCTATGGGAGCTACTCCAATCTATAAAGTTACCCTCGGTTCTCAAATAAAGAAGATTTTTCAGTTGAGTAATTGAAACAGTTGAACATCCATTAGTGATTATGAATACAAATCTTCAAATTATTTAAAACCCATTCCTCTAATCACCTATTATAATTTCTGAAGTAATGTCCACTCCTGGCACCACTGAAGCTGCAGGACAACAGCAACACAGGATTCCACTTGAATCTGGAATTAATCTCTCATCTATAATATATTTTATTGGGTTTTAGTGTAGATATTTGAAAGCATTCTATGGCTTAGTAAACAGTCAATAAATTAGAATTAAAACTACTTCCTTTGGTTTGGAAAACAAATAAACAGAACAAAATAAAACCAAACACGAACCAGTTGAAAGAGTCATAAAAACTGTATTTGTCACATTAGGGAGGATTCAGCCTTTCAACAGAGGCAATTGTATGCTAACACTTCTGTTGCTTTTAAGGAATGAGATTCTCATAAATCCTAAATAGATTTAGTGGTGGTGGTGGTGGAATTGTGAAGTCTGCAGGTAAAGGAAATCATGGTGGAATCACTTGCATTAGGGATAGTCACTCTGAGACATACACGATCTCTGGCAAGAAACATTGGCACAGGGATGAAATAGTTCTAATTTCATACTCTTTCCAGGTGCCCAAACCACAAGGTGGCATTACCTGTTCCTACTCACAGCAGTACGTTCCTTTTCCTCTATTAGTCTCCAAATAATCATACTACCCCATCACTTTTTCATTCAGGCTTTGAAGCTGCCACCAGCTGGAGGTATTAAAAAGGTGATACTACAAAGATAATGACTGATAGATCCCAGCCTCCAAATGTATCAGCAGTATGTTTATCTTTCTCTGTTTGGGGATCAAACCTATAGGTATTATACAAACTTGTCTCACAAATGATAGTATCATGTGCTAACAGTCCAATAAATACGGCTGATCTGTGCCATGAAAATTAAGAACACGATTTCTCCACTTTTCTTTTATAAAGCAATTAAGATAATTGCTTACAACCACTGCATAATTTTTCACTATAGATGTAGAAGCAGCTAGCATGCACTTTGCAATTGGCAATTTTACAGTGCTACTATATATGTAAAAGTCAAAAATATTTATTTTGAGATCATATAAAAACCCACAAAATATATTTTTAAAACCCTGTGTTCAAGTAGACAACTAAAAATGAATGTTTATTTTTAAAAACAAACAAACAAACAAACTTCCTAAATCTCAGCTAGAGACGCAAATGAATAATTTAAAATTATGTAATAGTTTTAGTGATGCCTCTTAGCAATATAAACACTTCTGGAAGTTTGCAAAGACCATGTGAGGGCTGAAATACAGAATACATGACATAATATGAACATACCTTTTGTGGCTACCCTGACGCAGTCGATTTTGGTTTCCTGTGTCAAATAAAGAGGAAAAAGGTCACATCTTGTGTTTCTAAGCAAAGAAAGTCATCCAGGATTCTATTCTTAAAAGTACTGATGAAATGTCAGAGAAATGTTCATTTCATGTGGCTCATTACACATTTAACTGCTTATTAAGCAACTCCAATGTGCTTCCATAATGTGGACAAACGCTGTTTGAGTACAACACATAAACATTTCACTTAAGATTCCTCTAAAAGTAGAAAATATGTGAAAGATATTCACAAGAGCACAGGCAGGTGTTCAGTTTTTTTGCTTCGGCAATATAATGACCTTGGGAGATTTTTCTTTTTCTTACAGATAGTATAGTTCGAGGCATCATGCTAGACAATTTTAGAGAGAAAAAATAATCAATGGTGTTTCACATTCCTACGCTGTCAGAGCACTATGAAAGAGGGACCCTTATGGTTTCTGGCAGAAAACATTTCCAGGCTGTCAGCACAGACAGCCAAAGCTTCTCAAGAATTGAAGGAGTCTGGGTAAGTCTGTCCAGGAAATGAAAAACAATTCCAGGAAGAATTAGCCCAATGAAACATGATCTGCAAAGACCTTTTTACACACTTTTCATTTCAGTCCCATCTACTTATTTTTCTTTTACTGTTTGTAGAAAGGGAGGGAAAAAGTGGTTTCTAATTCAGTCAGGGCAGCCAAATGAGAAAATGGGAGTTCAAGACATTACAAACCAAGGTAATGGGACTGGACAGGCCAAGACAGATGTGCTAAAATCTGCAATCAGGTTTGGCTTAAGCTTAATGAAATCACAACACTCTCCTCTTCAAAACAAGAAAACAAAAACCAAAAAAAAAGAACAAAAAAAAGCCAGTCAAACACACACATCGGACAGGTTTTAGATAATAAGACAGAATGGTAATGCGCTACTTTGCCTACTCACTACTGACAAAATCTGATGTTTTCTCCTCCTCTTTCCTGTAACCCTTAATCATTAAGCAATATTATGTTAGGAAAAAATGTTTTTTAAACTCAGTGCATTACGTTTCACACTTGCTTCATTTTCTCACTAGCAACTAACTTGGGCATCTTGCTCATTGCTGCCAATCATCTATTTATACACAAATACTGTATAAAAACTGTCCTAAGGCTTACCCCATTGGCTCTGCTAGCAGCTTGAAAATAGATGCTGTAGCTCTTGTGAGGAAGAAGAGGAGTGTTCCAGAAACCACTGTAGGTTTTGTTATCACCAATAGTAAAAGGTTGAGCAGCTTGTAAACCATTGGCTGGAAACTCTGCAGCGAAGTAGTACTGGGAATTCAAAAGCGAGGCATTCTGGAAATGAATGGGCACTGGGTAGCACTTCAGGATTTCAGTCGTCTTTTTGGTTCTCCGTGGGCGTTCTTCTTCAACAACTATTTGATAGACACTAAGAGTGTAGAAAGGAAAGAACATGGGTTATTTTAAGACTCAGGAAGTCAACTCATTCTGAAACCATAACAACATACCAGTATTTATGGAAAAAAAGAACTGTTAAAATCAAAGGATGCAGGAAGACAATGTCATTTGATATTCAGGTGTAAGAATGTGTGGAATAGACGCATGCCTTCAAGTAAATTCATTTTGTTTTGGAAAAATAAAATAAGCCATACACACCACAGCTTCTCATACATAATCGTAAATGCACAGAACACTTTCTTGTTTCAACTTTGCACAGAAAAAGCTTGCTTGATTGGTGCTAAAATGTAGCATTCAGTATTATTTTGTTCATAGAACTAAGTATAATGCTATAGATTCCATCCTCTAACCTGTTGAAATGAAATGAAATGAGTAGTAAGATAAAAATGAATAAATAAATTACAAAGAGACGGGGAATAGTATTTGCTTAACTGTTCACATTATAGCTATTTATAAAAGCACACATAGAGTAAATTACAGTCTTTTAATATTTTGGTGACATATTGACTGTTACTGAGAAAGAATAATACACTTTTTGATGGAAGTTATTCTTGCTCAGCAAAGCACTTTTACACATCTTAGACATAATGATGTTTTTAAGAGGTTCTGCATTCTGCAAAGCAATTCAGTTTGTACTTGCATTCTGTGCTGTCCTGGGACCTACAGGGAACAGTCCATCCCTTTCACTGTAAAGGTGCCATGGACATTCAAGCAAGAACAAAGCAATTCTGATTTCTGCTGTATATGCAAACTGTAATCATTATACCCTTGCAGTCGCTGTAAAAGCCTGAGTCAGTGCTTTCAAATTTGTGAAGTGGGAAGTCCACATCTCTAAAGAGGACTGGTTTGCAAGTTTATTGCTTCACTGGGGATCAGTGATTCTTAATCATTATTTGCCTCCTGGAATCTTGAATCCCAGTAAGCAAGTCGGCTTAGGTAACTGATGTTAAAAGCGGCAATGTGTCACATTTTTGCACATCATCTACATCTAATAACAATTCATGATCTTTCAAGTAGATAAATGCTAAAAAGTAGCAATCTCTGGGTAGGGTATGTTCCTTAAAGACAAAATATCCACACAGTTTTCTGACATCTGTAGGCAGATGATTATGTTTACAGAAGACTCTGCCCAAAGTAGAGGGACACTTGGGCTGGGCATCTGCAGGTCTCAGTCTGGACCCAACAGGGCTTACTGGCTTAGTCACATCACTGCACAGCTATGGTTATTCGCCTTCTGAAGGCAAACCTGGTTTAGTAATGAAAGATATGACTGTGCAGCCACCAAGCCAGCTCATAGCCAGTGAGCTGCCACACCTGCTGGGGCTCCGCTAGACTCAAGTTCCATTCACCACTGGCACAGAGCTCTCCAGTTCTTGCACCCTCTGGAGCCTCAGTGACTGAGTGCACACTCGGGCTAATGTGCTGGTTCTACACTCCAGCTGCCTTTGCATGTTCAGGCAATGTTGTGTGCTTGAACAATGCCCCATCAGTGCAACTGTTGAAGGTCAGGTTGGATAGGATTTGATTTAGTGAAAGATGTCCCTGCCCATGGCAGAGGGGGTGAACTAGATGATCTCTGGAAGTCCCTTCAACCCAAACGATTCTGTGACAACAGCATGATGCTAGGTCTGCAGAGCCCTCATAGCTAAATATCACCAGGAGGCCAAAGAAGGCCCACTCTCTTGGTCATCTTACTGTTTTAATACCAGATCTAATGATCATGTGCAAAAGACCCCCTTCACCATGTTTTTAAGGTCTAGCACCTCCAGTAGGAGATGCTGCACTTCCTATGCTCACAAAAAATGCCCAGAAAGTTAACACTGAGAATGCTTAATACCTCTTCTTCCACCTGACTTAGACTCTCACCATAGTGAAGACTAGGTTTAATGTTAAGATACTTAAATTTAAGTGTCTTCATGAAGATGTCTCCATGCCTGTAAACTCCCATTACAGTCATTGGAGAGCTACTTAGGACAGGCAGCAGATACTAAAGACTTGACCAGCGATGAGGTGTCTACTTTTGAGTCAAATTAATTGCTCTCTAGGCTCCACTCACTATAATTAAACACTCAGCTCACATGTAGACACCTACAAGTGGACAGCTAAATTTAGTTATTTTAATCTGATGCTGAACCCCATGCAGAAATCTAACCACATGTAAGTTTGGTACAGCCAGGGAGACAAATGAATGTATTGAGGGTCCACCTGAAGGCCACTCTCTGCACATTTGGCAGTTCTGTGCAACAAAGACTACACATGTAGGAGAAAGATATTAATTAGTTGATTAATTCCATGCTGAGTAGTAAATGAAGGTCAATACAAGTCAACCGTTCTTTGATCCTATAAGAATTGATCTGTAAAAACTAGACATGAAATATCTACATTACGATCTTGTTTTTTTCTCTCCCAAATCAATGTTTGACATGATTTTAGCAGTTAATTTTTCAGAACAAAACACGGTTCCTTAGAACTGGGATTCCAAGCTACTTTGAAGAGAGTGTGTTGCGTCTACTAACTGCTAATTTACTGTGAATCTACAATGAATACCATTTGCAAATTTAAATGGACTATTGGGAAGAAAGTAGAAGGTGATACAAACATCTATTCTTGTAAGTGAGTGAAGCTGGATACACTTGCCTAAATCCGCAGCAAAGACTAGAATCCCTCAGTTTCACTAAAATGTGATGGATAGTAAAGTAAACTATTTGGCTGTCATCTTCAGGAGAGTATTGTTACCTTTTTTATTGCAGCAGGACTGACTGTAAGAAGGACGTCAGACCAGACAAGGTAATATAATCTGTTTCAGTACTGGTTGAAAAGAGGATTCTTCTCATTTTTCACTCAGTAACTAAAGACTGTAGATATTTCAGAAACAAGTCTGTCATTAAAATGCTCCTTTTCCTTTGGCAAATTCATGTTAGTTATACTACATGCACTACTCCTTGTATATTACATTTTAAATGCCTGCCATCTATTCATCTTCGGAGACATTAAAGAAAGAACTAAGTTGACTGGAGCAATTTCAATCTCAAAATGTCTTTTCATCCTTACTCCAGAAGACAAATTAGATTTGCAAGCATCTAGACCTCAAATGTATTTGCTCTTTAATAATTTAAGCACTGAAAGGTCAAGCAGCTCTTTTCTGTTCCCCTTTATCAAAGTCCAAGTGCTAATGAAAAATAACTAAATCCTATCCACTGCCCAATTTCCACACGCTGCTGTTTCTCTGATGTAAATTAACACATTATAAGCACCTGGGTCAACGGAAACCTGACAGAACTTCATGAGTGATACGTTTTACATTTGTACAAATGAGATCATCTTGCTAATGAATTTTACAAAATTACCCCAATTACAATTATAATCCAAAAGCTTCCTCTAATTCTTATTATTGAAATTGCCATCTTTAATACCGAGCAGCTGAATTGCCTACTCTGAAAAGAGTTTAAGCTTAGTGAATTGAACTAGCAAAGCACCAGGACTCTCTTATTCCTCTTAGGTATTAGTCAGATTTTATGCTTGTTTGAAGTTGCATTATTCCTTTCCCATACCTCTGTATTTCAGACAATAAAGTCTTCCTTATGGTACTCCAAAAAGTAAAATCTACACTACAGTGAAAGGTACTGAAAGCATACCAGCTCTTGGTAGAATTTAGATTGATCTTTTTGAAGGAAAGAAATGTAATTTAAGTTTCATTCATGTTAGGCAGTTCTACTATAGAACTCCAATGCCTTGGAAATTGAACACAAACTCTAGTTTTATATAGACCGAAACTTACTGTTGCACCAAGAAAGGAACACATGAGAATTATTTTTAACTTAGGATTCAAATAGTCCCAATTTGGGGATTATAAAAGGTGTTTGGGAAAAGAAAAATTATGTAATTTTTAGGTACTTTTAACAACTTCAAAACAGTTTAAAATTTAAATGATTATGCAGAGATACAGATCCGAACACAATAAAAACTGTAATTTTGATTAGAAATTAGAAATACCAGGCTTCTTGGATATTTACTGCAATTGGGTTGCTTAAATTAAAATGGTCTGTCAATGTCTGCTAAATATACTCTTTTTTTTGAGAGTTGAAAAAGAGACATGAAAGAAAAAAGAAAACATGTTAACACAGCAATTAAAGACGCTAAGAATATTTAGACAAATGAGCCAAACAGTTGAAACAATTCAAAAGAAGACTTAAGTGTATGTTTTCTTAAGTACATTAAATCATTTTTAATATCTTGCTGAATAAGGACATTATTCCACTTTATTAGAACGAAGTTAATCAAATTTTAATTAATCAAAGTCTCATTGAAAGTGACAAAATAATTTTCCAAGAAGTGCCAACTGGATACAAGCATAGACTTCAGGTTTCTTAATACAGAAGTCGTGAATATGTATAATCTGTCAGCTGAAACATATGAATTTATAATTCCACCTCCACCAAAAGTATTTCAAAATTGAAAACAAAGGGAAAACAAGCTTGATTACTTCATCATTGAAATGCCAGCTCTATTTTTTCTTTCTTAAACAGTCCTGATGCTTCATCTAACTGAAGCCATAAAGAATTTTTGAAAATTTATTTTATAGAAGAAAGATGGACTAAGGAATCTAGAATATGAATTCAGACTAAGGTTATCTGAATTTATTTACTAGTCTTAATACAACTGTTGTATGTGATCCTAGGCAAGCCAATTAAATAACTTGTGCCTCGGTTTTCTACCTTTAAAATGAGAACAGGAAAGCTTCTTATTCCCTCTGGGCTGCTTCAAATGTTCAAACCTGTGTAAACTGCTAGGCGATCTTTGCAGACTCTTAAAATGACACTGTAGAGTCTAATTCAAAGTTTTTTGCTAATAGTAGTAAGTCTCTTCTTATTGTCGTGCTTTATTATCAACATATATAACTGGTACTTGTTAGAGATCTATTTCTGTATCTCAACTTGCATGCTTGCTTTGTTTTAATGCTAATAGATTCAAACAATAGAATAACCTTTAATCTACATATTGACCATTATTTCAGTTACTTATTCCCATAGCCCTACTTTATCTATACGCTAGCATCACTTCACTGCATTCTACTAAAACACCAGAGTTCCAATAGACGGCAAAATTAAGAAACCCCCAAACCACCTTCTTATCTCATTTTTTATGTCCATGAAGAACTTGATTGCTTGAAGCATAAACAGTCTATAGGGCCCCCATAATTTCATCAACACTTGTGCAGACTCTGAAAGTTCTTCTACTGTGCTACCATTGAAGATACAACCACTTTTTTAAAGTATCAGTTTTGTCCATGTTTTGCATCCAAAGCTTCATAGAGCTTTGCTGCTGATATGTTATGTAACAAGTTTATTATTTAACACTGCTTCTTTTTTTAAAAAAAACAATATTTGGACATTTTTAAAATATAATCTGCAATTTAAATTCCTCTTAATCTCTGCCATCACCAGTTGTCTCTGACATGTTCACAACATATCTATATGGATTAACATTAGAGATTTTCATCTATATTTTCCTGCCCTTACATTGCACTAGATCCTAGTAATTTGTCCTACAACTTTGAATTTTAAATTAAATTGGTACTTTGAATTTTACAGTACTAGATTACATGTAAACCATATATTGAAATGGAAGAAGGAAAATAGTCTTGAAAGAACAGGAATTAATAATTTACACTTAGCAGGCAAATAGGAGAAGGTTACATTAAATTGCCACAAACTCTCCTTCTACTGATCGAGAGGCTGTATATTTATTACAGGTGGCATTACACAAAGGTGATAATGACGATCCCTGATTTATCAGGTGTTCTCAACATCATAGCTACATAAGCTGTGCCAGTGGGTCAGGAGTTCCAGTAACACATAATACATACTGAGCAAAATATACTCCATGTGCAGTCATTTTCAGCACAGATGTGAAGCCAGAGAACCAGCTGAACAGTCATCCTGTCCTTCTGACCACTGTAGAATTTTGCACATTTTGTCAAAGGGGGAAGAAGACGCTCTTAATCGTCTTCTGTCCGCATATCAAACAGAGACCAGTGCTATATCCAAGATCAGTACTTACAGGCTGAAAGAACTGGGTGTAGTAATATTTGCCCCTAGGGAAGGAATGGTCTCAGGACAAGAGCAGTCTGAAAGAGCATGACATGGGTAGTTCCTCTGGAAGGGGTGACTTTTCTTGTCCAAACATTAAAAATGAAGCTATCTGTATGTGTTTGGATTTTTTATTTTTTTTTTTTTTTTTTTCCCCCGAGAGTGAATTGGCATTGTTACAGGTGGGACAGGATTAGATCAATGACTCCATACAGTTGGGAATTCATGGAGTAGGAATAAGATCAGGGAGTTTTTGGTTAACTAAAGGATAAATGAGTATGCCTACTGATGATGGAGAAGCCTGTTCAAGGTACATTTTATCTGTGAGGCCAGAGATTTTCTGGGCTTTAAGCAAAATATAGCCTTGCCTGCTGTAGTTTCCAAAATGAGAAGAAAAAATGAAGAACCTTAAAAAAAAACCCCAAACCCTTGCATGAACATAAAGTTCAGATATGAAAATACAGAACTTAGAGCAAAGAAAAACAAACAGTCTAAACTAAACCTCCGAATTAATGCTGCTGTACCAATGCCAAGAACGATGCAAGTATTGTTAAAGTAACACATGAAAATCTAATTTACAAAAGGGAAAAAAGAAGGTGAACTAGGCAATGTTGCAAATCATATTGGCAACAGAGAAGCAATCAAAATTCTTGTAACTGTTCACATTTAAGTGCTTGACATACCAATGTTAAAGGTTTATTGACTTTTCTTTTCATGAGTAAAGGGAGTCTTAAATCCCTGTAACTTTTTGTTTGCATCTTTACTTGAAGTCAGGAGGTTTTATGCAAACAAAAGTTCCACAATCTTAGGTTTCTAAGTCTGTGGGACAGTTGGTGCTTCTGAAGTATAGGAAAGGGACTAATAAAATAAAATATATTGTGCTAGTAGCTTGTTGAAACTTAAGTAGAATGATTCTACTTCCGCACCCGGCTTTATTTACTGGCTGTGCAAGTCAAGAGATAAGTCTGGTTAGAGTCTCCATGGCAGCGACTGTCTTTGTTCTCAGGAAACACTATTATATTACTGGCACCTGAAATTTCCCGCCCATGGGAAAAGTCCAATTGGAAAAACCCACAAATCTTTTGGAATCAGACCTGGAATGAACACAGGAGGGCCTAATATTATACAGCACTTCCATTGTCATGCAAGGAGCCCTTTTTCTTAGATCAATCAAAGCAGAAAAACAGAAAGACAGCTGTAAAGGGGGAGATAAGACAGCTTAGGTTCAGCCCCTAGAGATACTGCCAAATGTAAACTCTAAGGTGTTGCAATAAGCTTTATCTTCACAGGCCCAAGTCCATTGGAGAACAGTATCTGGTTTTTAATGTAAAACTCTTAAGCTGCTTTGCGACTGCCCAACTCTTTTGTATGGACAGTCTCAAAGACTCAGAAATCAGTATTTACAAAGGGGATTTTCTGGGAAAAATATATCCAAACCAACCTCTCCTTAGCATTCCTATGGATTTAGATAGGAAATCCCGACACTTCTCATACAGGGAGTGTTATGTCGCTGGAATTTAAAGAAATTGTGCTTGTTCTTTCCTCCAAGGACAGTCTCCAGAGGAAGATACGACAATGCATTCAATTCCTTCAAGAAGGAAAACGCTACATGATATCTTAATTGCAGACGAGTCAGATAGGCTCTGAAAGTGGTAAAACAATGGCCACCATAAGTTCATGGATTTAAATGTTTTTTTCCAAACGCAGAAGAACTGATAAATTCCTCTTTTGAGAGTTTGGACTCTCTAGGATTTAAGGGAGACATCAAAGCCTGGGTTCCAACAATTCTTAGAAAAAAATCTGGAAGAATGGAAAAAGAGACAATGACACACACTACTTCCACCTTCCAGTGGCCAGACGGGTGCCACCTAGTCCTGATGACACAGTATATTTAACTTTTTGCCTTATTTCCCTATATATGGATTCACTGATTTAGAGAATGTAAGCACAGCATGTCAGGGTCAGAGAATGTCCAGCAGATCTTCAGCCTTGTAATCACAGACAATCATGTACCATTCCCGAAATGTTTTTGAAATGTTTCTCCCTTTAGATTCAGTTATAACAATGATAACTCAAAATATTACTTCGTTTTGTTAGTAAATAAATCAGATAGGGAAGGAGGGAGAGAAAAAAATCTTTTAAGGATCCCAGTTTGTAATGCTTTTGTTTTAGAAGGATAATAAAAAATTGCCAACATGTAAATGGTAGTAGATAATCTGTATTCTGTCTTACAACATATAGTGTGCTGATGGACTGCAGTTTTAACTTTGTCCAGTCCATCCTTTTCAAAAATCAATAAATTCAATACATATCCTAACCTACCCTTATTCAAAGCAAGTTCTAGTTGACTACTGAAACAGCATATTAAAATTGATAAAAATAATCTGATCAACACATAAATAAGTGGGGATTAGACATAACGCCAATAGTAAGTGTGGCACATGAGATTGCCCCGCTGTTAACTGAGATTTGATGACTGGCACAGGAATCAAATGTGTTCTCTTAACCCTACTCCCACCCCCCCAAATCCTAGATAAATATTGATGATTTGTTTGTTTGATTGATTGATTTCTCCCTGGATATACAGCTCCATGGTTAATTATTTATGATTATTTAAATACTGGTGCCCAAGTAGGACTTGGGAGTGATACTACCATACTGGTAGGCAACTGTAAGAGATTGTCAGAATTACCACAAAGACGATGACAAGGACACAACTGTGTCTCCACAACTGTTACATATGTTTCTACACCTGAAATCCCTTCATCCTGAAATAAAGTTTTCCCATCCCACTTCTCCAAGTGACTGACTACCTCTCTGTACTGATATGAGTGATTTGATGAGGGACAATGTATTAGTAATTCTCCATAATTAGAAATAAGCACATAATTCTATTTTTATTTTAATCTAAAGATAAGCATATACGTCCCTTTTTCATTTTGAAGGTCAAGTTTTCAATTATTATTTCTAAATGTTCTACAATATTGTAGGCCACAAAAACCCCTACGACCAGAAACATACTTTTTCTGAACCACTTAAAACATGTCTGTGGCTTATGCTCTCCATACTTTATACGGATTCATGTATTTGGCTGCTTTTTCTTCATGATCACAAATATCAAGAAAATATACAGATTTGGTACATGTTCTGTAGTCCTGTACAAAAATGAAAATCAAATTTAACCTACTTATAATGGTACTGTTTCACATTGATTTCAAAGGTGTAAGTAATACAAGACAAGAGAGCATTTGGCTCCATATTCATAAATTCTCTCGACTATCAATGTGTATTTGCTGGACAAGCAAAATAAACCTGTAATTATAGATTTCCCCTAATGTGCTCCATACTTTAGTAATGATATCTATCTACGTAATACAGACTGCAAGTGACAAACTAAGGAGGGCACCAGAGGTTTGGCAGTCTATTTTTTTTTTCCATAGGAAAAGTTCAGAATGTTTAGAATTGAAGAGACTGTAAAGACACATTTCAATAGTTTTAGTTTGCAGGTATGTAACTGTGCATGTGAAAACAGAAAGACAAACTGAGCAAACAAAACCAGAAAAAAACTGAAACATTTAAGAATACAAAAGACTAGACAGGATAGGAATGGAGAGAAGGAGAGAAGAAGAAAATAAAAGAAAAAGCAAGAGGAGGAAAGATAAAATAAAAATGCAGTTTATCTAATACATATGTAATTTAAACAAAGCATTTTGTAACAACTTACAGTCAGCTACTTTTTAGAAATTACAAGCAATATTATATTACTATGTACTATTGCATGTAATTTATAAAAATAATATATTTCATAATATAGTTATGAAATCATATCATATATGTTTATAAGAACAGGGGGAAATTGTTTATCCAGGAATGACTTCTGCAAGACCTCTTTACACCCACAATGATCTACTGAGTATTTTTTGAACTGCTCTACTAACTGATACTTGGCTTCTTCCATAAATCACTCTCGTATACATAAGCTGATAGTTTTTCTAATAGGTATGCCATTTTTGGCCAACATATAACTTCTCTGCTGATATCTCTTTCATGTACATGGGACAGCAGCATCCCATTTACACCGATGCAGTACTGGGTTCTTTAAATGCCAGTGGAAAGAGAAGATGCTTCAAAGCTTTATAAAGAGATTTAGACGCTGCAAATTTTACACCTAGAAGTTCAGAGCGTATAGCACAGAACATGCCATAATCCCATCGATATTCCACACGCCATCTGTGATACCCAGCTCCCACCCTCTATATGCTCAGCTCCTTTTAGTATCTCCCAAATACTGGCTGGAAAAGAGGCAACACAAGCTGTGGCTGCTTCTGGGCTACACATGGGCTTGCTGGTATGTGAATTCTAGCTCTCTACTGATGGACTAACTAACTAGTTCATGCCTTAACATAGCCTATCCTTCAGCACAGATGCTTATCTGGGTCTTTCTTCTGTGCTCAGAGGCTCCAGAATGTGTGAGAAACTTCTTATTTATGCAACAATTAAACTATTTCATGTGTGCTTGAAAATTTCCACGAGGTTCCATATTAATGAGGGAAGGAAGGAAGGAACATACAGACATGTGAACAGTGTGATACATAACCCTTGTTTTCTTAGGAAATCGGAATAAAATAAGGTGTAAACTTTAACTTCATTATGTTCCAGAAATTTCAGTTCTTATCTTGGGTATGTTACATAGCAGACGCAAGCCAAGGAGTACTTCCTTTTTTAATTTTATCAGTGAACAACTTTTATTCCTACTGAGTGTAAGGGCTCAGTCCCTCTAGACACCAGATACTATTGATCTCACTCCACAAGGCTTTATACTCTTAATTTAAAGCCCAAGAAGCAGTATCACTAACTTAAGCGATGCTGGTCTAAACTGAACTAACCTAAGGCTTTAGATTCTCCAGGGCTTTGAGACAGATGCCACTACAGAGCAGTATAAAATCGGGATGACTCCTACTTCCCTTGCAGTCTGCTCACAATATGGCTTCAAAATGAACGAAAACCAGGGATGGATTGTGAAGATAATAATTCCATAAAATATTCCACAAAGCCACTATTCTGAGATCTTACGGTGGGCATCATGGAAGAGGTAAGTAAAAAAAAAAACATATCTCCAGACAGTTAGCTATACATACAGCTGCTTATTTCAACATTCCTCACCATTGGCAAGTTGTTCACAACCATGCTTAGACAGCTTTTGCACTTTTCCTTTAGAGAGGAAAATGCTATTTCAACTTATTTTAATTTTAGAGATAGGAATGGAGAGCATATGATATTCTGATTTGCAGAAAACCACACAGATTGCCCCTGCCTGAACCAGAAATAAAACCATGCTCTCATCTGCATTGATCCCCAGCGCAGTATCTTCTGGGTCATCCTTCCTACCACAGTAAGACTTCAGCTTTCAGTAACCAAAACCACACTGTAATTCTTCTTCTTGGCTTCTGAAGAGGCTTAGCTCCTCTTTATCCCTACAACAGAGCTCTCCCTTGGGGAAGATGGACCTACTCATTACCTGGGCAACTTTGTTGTGTACAAAGAAGAATACTTCAAAAAGAAATGTTGCAGAGATACGCTTCCACAGGCTATTTCTGCTGATACCAAAGAATTAACTAACAATTTCAAGCATGGAGTCCCTTCTACACTATCCTGTTGGTGACCTCTGTCTGAATTTGAGTTGGCTTTTTTTTTTCCACCAACCACCTATTCAAAGCAGGGAGGGAAGGAGGAAAAGGGTGAGAGGGAGGTGGGGAGAAAGAGGGACACAGAGACAGAGGAGAAGAGGGAAACAGAAAGTGAGAGGCAGAGGCGGAGGGAGATTTCTGTAAAATCTTGATGGGAAGAGGAATGTCAGTTAGTCCCAAATTATGTGGGAGGCTTTTATAATGTAAACTACCGATCATCAAAGTTATCTACATTTAAGATACATTTATCTCCAATCTTGTTTACAGTTATTTATAGGACAGGACTGTCTTCATCTTTCGAAATGTGTATTAAAAACACTTTATTTCCATCAGAATAGCTTAGAGTAACAAACCCCCCACAGTACGCAGTGCACTGAAAGGAAGGCATTTGGGTTTATTTCAGTTTAAAGAAGACATAGTGTAGCAATTTAAATGCTCAGATTTTTACATCTGTCATGTGGAGGTGTTTGTGTTTAGCAAAGCTCAGGGAACAGTGTGAACTCTTAGTACAAAAGGAGTATGACCTAAACTGTTCTTGCTCATGAAATATAATGATGAAAACAGATAATGGCTGGTCTTGCACAGACAATTTTTGTTAGATGCCACATGTTTGATATAATAACACCGTGTTGAATATTTCATTCTTGTAACTTGAGTTTCTCTTTGTCCTGGCTTGAACAAGATAAGATCAGTCCTAAATTGCTTTGGAATATTAGCTGGGTACCATGAATGTATTTTGTATTCTCTCAACCGTAACTCATTACATGGAACTTGCTTGGCATCAATAAGTCACTATCGCTTCTGTGTGTGTACGTGTGTGTGGGAGCGTGTGTGTGGCTCAATACCCTGCTGCTAGGCTATTTAGTGATAAAATCTGATATAATAAAATATTAATTACAGCTGAAAGGTTGGGTGAGAAATATGAACTCAATTACAGTCCCATAGTGTGAACAAAGGGCAGGGTGAAAAAATCCTTTTGTTACAGAGGTTTGGGGTAATAAAAGAACAACTAGAACATTAGACTCAAGCTGAGTGCTCCCTAAAAGGCCACCTGTTATTAATCTTCCCATCAGGCATAGAATTTCAAGTAAATTAGGTCAAGATGAAAGATTTTTGCTGCTGATTTTTTTGACTTAACTAATTTAAAGATTTCTTTATCTGAGCATTTTTTCTTTGATGTCATTGCAATTTAGTAATTGGAAATTTGTAGCAAGCACAAGGACACAGTAATTATAATTAAAGGTTAGATATCATACATGGTATGCAAAATGATCACCTTACATGGTATAAAAATAGATAAGAACTAGCAGTTCATTCTAAAAGTCTTTGTTTCAGTCAGATTGGCAGTTTCTCAGCACTGAAATGTAACAGATGCAGTCCTACCATCTTAGAAAGCCAAGTTTTTTTCAAAAAATACCATCAGTGGATTATAAATTATTTTAACACTTGTTAATAAATGCATTTCTGTTCATCTGTTTGATTTACCTGCATATGGAATCAGATGAATTACCAAAGACTTAATAGAATGTGACCAGATTGTAAACAAGCACAACTGTGAGCCAAACTTAGTCCAAATCAAATAATATGACTTTGAAATACTATGCATAGTAGTGAATAATCAGAACTGAGAAATCTTATCTATTATTGTGGGCTAAAATGTGCTATTATATCATAAAGTAAGATTTTCATTGTCTGAAGAACTGTGTTTTCTATTAACAGTGTTTTCTATTTCAACAAATTTTGTTGAAATTATGGCAATATATTTTGGTACCAAGCCAGAAAACATACTTCCAATGAATTTACATATATGATACTTGGAACAATCCAAAGACCATTTCAAAGCTTCTTAATCAGCTTTATGTTCTTTGCTTAATTTCTTTTTAAAAAGAACACAGAAAAATGATAAGTTCATAAATACATGATAAAAATATCTTGGTACAGCAAGCGAGGTGCTTTTATAAACCAATATCACACCATTTAACTCACCAGTTTTCACGTTGCCAAGGCAAATTTATAAAACAACTGGAAAGCATGGAAAAAGGAGTAAAGTCTTGTCACAGATTAAAAGAAATTAAATAAAGCAAAATTGTCTAAAATAATTTAGTCTAAAAAGGAATGAAGTCAGAGGGGATCTGAAGGAAACATTGAAAAATGAAAGCCATGGCAGAGCTGACTGATCCTTTCCTTTCATTCTGTTGCAGAGAAAGAAAATATTGATGCACAATGGTACTGAAGTACAGATAATGAGGAAGAAACAAAAGGAAATTCCAGGTGTCTGAACACATGCAAACCCCCCTGCAACAAACCGTGAGATCACACAGCTCATCTTATCAGAATCAGAAGTAGCATTTCTGAAAGTGTATGCCTGACTCTCTGATATTCAAAGAAAACTCACTACTGATTGGAAACTGTAGGTCTGCTTCTCTCTAGAATGGAAAGATTTGTTACCGCACACTTTCAGCTCCAGCTGAACCGTAAGATTCCACCTGGTTCTTTCCTGCTACGTAAGAAACAATTTCTTTTTCTTTTTGCAGAATATGTTATTACCTAGTTCTTCACAAATTAGGTAGAGAATAGATCTAGCAAGTTCACTTGGATTCCTGAGAAGAGAGGAAGACAGACTCCTACCTAACAGAGACATTACTAGTCCTTTACATCTACATGGGATGAACGTGTTATGTCATTGTGACTAATTTTGAGATTCAAGTATTTTTTTAAGAAATACTATGCTATGTTGTTATCATTCTACAAGGTTCACGGTTGCTGGATATAATATAAATATGATAAAGAACTGTACTGGAATTAAAAGGCATGGAGTAACAGAAAAAGAGGCAGTCTTTGTGCAAGAGCCTGCCCAAGTAATTTCTGCTTTCAACAAAATCCAGGGCCAGCTGCAAACTTCAGGTTTCATCCCAAATAGCCCTGAAGAAGAACAGTAGCTACACTAGGATAAGGTATAAGAAAAATAAAAAAAAAAACAAACCACCTTTGAGAAATAATGTGATGGTCTTAAAGAACAGGGAGATTTCCTCAAATCTAAGTCTGTACATAAATGGTAAGATGCACAATTGCTCATCCTCTTATATTCAATTCTCAATTTATGTTTATTGTATAAGATGTTGCATTCTAGAGAAGTGGTTTTCATTCCATTCTCTGCAAATTGCTAGGCATGCACAGTTCGCAAAAGCTAAGAAAAGCAAACACAGAGCTTATAGATTTAAAATCACAACATAAAGATCTGCACATCCACTGTAATACCTTCAGGAGTTTAAAAATTAAAAAAAATTACCTTCTACTAAGAAAAATGGATTACAAGTAAGCAATACTCCAATATTTTCCAGTAAACAATAAACTCCTGCAATGCGCTGCCTAAGTCCTAGAGAGTGTCCATGAGGTGTGGACACTGTAAATGTAACAATGTTCATGTGTGTAACTATGGAAGTTGTACAGCTCTTACTTACGAACCCAAAGAACAGGGTGTTTCAAAAACATGGACTCAATTTGAAATCAGTATGCTTTGAAATTGGGTCTGTCTTTTTGAAACACCCAGTAATATGCACATCCAAATTGATCAAGTAGCCTGGATATTACATAGAAATGAAGAAGCAGCACTTAGAGCAGGAGATCAGCTAGAGGATTGAATGACACAATGTTAACATTACAGAATCAGATCTTTCTATATTCTACAACCCTGTGCACTGGAAACTCACTGCTGAATTGGGATGGAGAATTAAGGAAATAGATGTATGAAAATGGATGGGTTATGAGTAGAGGGAGAACACTTACTTTCTCCCTTTTCCAACCATGGTCTGCAACCTGCTGGTTTGTGTGCAGCAGAGGAAGAAAAATATTTGCCAAGGCAGCTGAATGAATACACAAACCAATTTCAACAAGTCTTTTGATTCAAAGCTTGAAAATGTTTACTGCTTATTAAAGCACTCACAGAGGAGATGAAGTGTTTTAATCTGTTCAATCAGGGGATACAACATGGAGCACAGAGAGACTAGCTCAAACAGATCTGCTGTGGTGGTTTCAGATGTTGCCTCATTTGTTCATTTTCTCCTCCTACCAAACCCTTCAGTTGCAACTGAGAAGCCTGGTGGTATCACGTTAACAACCCGAAGAGCACAGACAGATTTTCTCCTGCCGACTCTGCTGTGGGAGAGCAGGACCACAGTAAAAAATAACCACAACAAAATTCTCATTTCTCAGTGCTATCTCCTCTATCCGCAACTTGAATGCAGTGGGTCCTGGTCCAGCAATTTGGAAATGCAGACTACTGTCTGTGTTCATTTTCATCCTTTCTTCTCCACAAAAAGGCTCTGCAGGGCACTCTAATCAGCAGTGCAGAATCATGCAGGTAGATACAGAAAAAAAGTCGGTTTTTCTGGTGTTGTCCCCAGTTTCTCAGGACTTCTGTGGATAAATACAAGGCTGACCTTCTATTCTGCCAGTGAAGGAATAACTCTTCATCGTCCCTGTGCTGGGAATGACTCTGGCAGGATTAGGTGGCATAGAAACCTTGGCAGCATGACATCGTGTAGCTCTTCTCACAGAAAATCTGGCCGTAGATAAAAGATTCTGCACAGTTCAGGATTAGCACAACTGTTAAATACAGATGAGATTTTGGCCTTGTGCTTCTAGTACCCTACGAGACCAATCTTGAAAAAAGCGTAAACTCTAGATGTGAGAACACAGTTAATTTATTTGACCTTGTCTGATTTCCCCATGGTAATTTCTCTCTAAACTCAACATTTTTATAATGCCTTAGACATCTATCCTACCGCTCTCCGAGACTGTTTTAGGCTGAGGCATTTATACTGCTCCTGACTAAAGAGTTGCTGCTTTCAGTTATAGAGCCCAGTAAGTGACTCTCATGTTTCTTTATGCCATTTAATGTAACCCAGTTGAGCAGATTAGCTTTTACTTAGCAATGCTTTAGAGTTATGATGTTTGTTGTAAATGCCAGTAATTTCCTTTCCCATTTAAATGAACAACCTTAACAGAAAGAAAGTTTTCATCTTAATGTTCAGTAAAATGAATACTCTTTCAGCATCCAGTATGGGAAATGACAGTGTTTCACTTGGAGCACATGCAAAGGTTTTCTTCCTCTTTCCATGTAGCGTTCCTCTGTATTCTTCCATCTTCTTTAATAGTACTTAATATCACATAAAAGCATTCACTTGTTTGCTTGCAATCCATGATCAAAATGCTTTAGTACACAGAGAATGGGTCAATCAAATATTATTTATACTGGGACTTAGGAATTCCTTCAAATTACTTTGTCCTGGAAAAGACAGTCCTCCTGTCATAGATTTATGTATTAGTCATGCAGCCATTTAGTGTTTGCTAGTGAATAAAGGGCTCGTATACATTTGCTCAAAACCCACAAATCCTAAGGTCAATGGCAGTATGAAAATGCACCATGGTCAAAAGAATCTATGGAAAAAGCAATTAAAATGGTACAGGCTACTTCTGTGTTGTAACCTAAACTATGAAAGAAAACTGCTGACTTTTGGCTCTCTGATGAAGACAGCCCTGGTTCGTGCGAGCATCTTGACAAAAGCTTGTGCTTTTTTAGGGGCTGTCATGTACAGAAAACTGAAAAGGGACCTTCAGCACCACAGTGCCATGTGACTAACTCTCACATACTGCCACATCTCATAATTTCCATAAATTTACCTAGCACCATCTTCCTGACATTTATATCTGTACCTGTTTCAGAGCTTCATCTCATCACTGGGTAGAGACTTTATATCTGACGTGTTTGTTTACATGCTCTCTGCACTGAAATTGTTCTGTTTCTTCTCTGAAGTTTCTTCCTCTCACGTATTTTTAGAAAACAGCCATGCCTTCTATTGGCCTTAATTGGCTAGCTGAAATAAGTCTCGTTCTCTTGGTCCCTGCATGTCTAACACAGGTTTGCCAATCCCCTGATCATTTATGCCATAATTGTGTTTCTGTTGTGGTGCTAGTAAACTAGTATTTCTCAGTAGATCAGAACTAGGCACAGGAGTTCACATGAGGCCCTTCCAGTGTCTTGTATAATGCCATTTAGAGCTTGTCACCTGTCCTGGAAACCCCACCTGCTCTATACTTTCTATTTGCCTATTTCACAGTCATGCCATGTTTTGATGATTCACAGTCATACCACAAGTCATCAACACACAATTTCTTATCCTCTGTTATTTTGAAAAATGAGCCTCTATCATACAACTTGCATCCCTGTTATTAGCTCATAAAATGCAAACTTTGCATCTCATTCTATTTATAGGAGGTTAATCCTGAAGTCTATTCGATATTTTCTGTGCAGCATTCCACTCCCATGCTGCAGGCAGGATCTACTTTTACTGCCGAATGGATTATAATGTGTTCTATTTATATTCAATATCTATAAACAAAACATGCAGAATGTTACTGCGTCACCTCTCAGTTGATAATTCAGTACTTCACAATACAACACAATGAACAGGTATGTATATCATGGTCACTGCTTTAGAGCTCATGAGCCACTTAAAATTACATAGTTAATTTAAATACATTTGAAAGATAAGCAACTGAAACTCAAGAACCACAAAAAATATAAAGTATATCACATGGCTAAAGCACAGAAAAATTGATGTGCACCATTGCCTAGGCTCCCAGTACTAACAGGGCCCAAGCAGCTGTGGCTTCCAATATGACCTGCAAGACTGACTTGAGTGTTTATTTGGTCAAATGGGTGAACAACCACTAAAAGCAACCCCATACTTTTCACTTGTGTCACCCAGTACTCAAGAGCAAAAACTGATGCGATTCAAACCTCCACAAAACCAAAAGAACTGTAGTGAGATGATAAGCCACAGTGGAAGATCTAATTTCACATTGACTTTAAGGATATGGGAAATGCACATGCATAATACACAGTAAGACCTGCAGTGAAAGCTCCCAGAGACAGCGATGGGTGACGTGTACCTGTCAATTCCTAACCACAGTTTTACAGGAATTCAGAAGGGGTCACTCAGCACTGTGGCTACCAAATTAACACACAGCCACTGCGATACACACCATCAGAAAATGGCTTTAAAATGTCTACAGAAAGTACATCTCCACATAATCCTGCTCAACAATCACTTGGGGAAATGTAGCTGACTCGCATACTCCTCCTCCAGTTCTTCCACAGCACACAGTAAAATGAAAACAAATCCCTGGTATACTTCAGTAAATGCAGGGCAACAGCATCTCTTTCTTACGTTTACAAGGAGCGCTCTGGTTGTTCTGTGTTTGAACTCAGGTGTGTATAAACTGAGTCCACTTTTAAAAATCATGCAGTGAAGTAATTTCCAGCAATGTTCATAACTCTTTCATTATGGTCCCTAAATTAAACACCTCTCTCTCTCCAGACAAGTTCTCAGAAATACACCCCAGCCCCCTACACAGCCAGTGGGAGCGAGAAACACATCTCTTTACAACTCCAGAGGGCAACCCTGAGATGAAGGTGTGATTGTACCTCTTATATTGTCTCTACAGGGTTACCAATGTGCCCATCATTGAGGAACTATCTAAACCCAGCCAGGAGTAGATAATTACATGTAAAGACCTGAAAGGTAGTAATAATTTATTTGGGGCTTCACTGTATAATTCTACATCTGCCTGGGATACAAACATCTGAGCTGTCTCATTGGAGATGTGACAGTCAGGCCAGGTTTTTCCACAATAACCTAACAACTTCATGTTCTTAGAAATGGGAGGCTAGGGTTCAATATTGTTTTCAACCTGAGAGGTTTCCACCACATTGCTCCCAGCCCCCTAGCCAACTGAACAGTGTTGCAGTGGTCTCTGCTGAGGATGGCCCAGCATGCAGACAGACATACAGGAAGAATCAGAGAACCAGAAGTGCATCCATGAAGGAACCTATCTAGAGACTCTCCTTACTCTGTCCTTTACTTCTGTTTTATTCAATGACCATCTAAAATATAACACATTAAAAGTCCTGTGAGAAAGGAACAAGGCCTCTGGGTATCTTGCTAGCCCAGGAGGAGCTTCAGGAACTTTGTGCTCCTAGTTAGAGGTTTCTACAGGCTTACTGAGAACATAGTGATACTTAAGAACAGGCTTGCTAACACTGAGCAGTGTAAAACACATCTAAGCTAAATGTGTAACAGGAGACTGAACAGAGAAATGCAACACTGCCCTCCCTGTTAAACAGTTTGGAAGATCCACAGAAGGGCTTTGGCATCAGGCAGATACCACTCTCCCCAAAATTTCTAGACCTGAATCAGCCCATTCCCAGCTGGCAGGTGGCCACTGCGGCCTGGGCGCTCAGCAGTATGAACAGGGACAGTTTTCAGCCACTTGGCCTCCGTAACAGAGAACAGTAGAGCGCATACAAAATTCACTAGCAAATATGCACACCTAGACTCTGAACTTAAATAGACTAAGTTGAGTGCCAAGTAACCATTCCTTGGAAAGGGATCATGGAAGAACAACACTGTTCTGTTCCTTACATACTCAGAGACCAAGCTGTTCATTTGAGTAAGCAGATTTAAGAAACATACGTTTTATCAGTTCTGAGTGAAGCTGGCAGTCCAGAGCCAGCAAAACGGGGTCTGAGTTCCAAGAGTTTATGATTCACCAGCTGAACGGCTCCTGGACTTCAGCCTTCACCAAGGAGACTGGAAAAACCTAATTGTCCAAAGGATGTTAGCAGAGAACCAGCCCAGCTGAACTGGAACATCGGGATGTCAGAATGAGATGCAAAAAACCAGAAGACTATCAATCATTAGGAATTACACAGAGATATGGTCTCCACTGCATCCTACTTAAGGCCAGCACGTAGAAGGAAAGTAAAAAAAGAAAAGCAGAGGTTTATAAGAGCTAAGGAAATTTTTCAGTTGTTAATTATAACCAAAACCATTGAGAAAGCATTGGTGAGTTATGAAACTGAAAACTAATCTCTTCAGAGACATGGAATACTCTACTGTCTCTTTTGCTCTGCACTTGCTCTAGCTTGCTTTATTCATCATAGATTAATTTTTATTAATCACATTGCTAAATGACAGATAGCATTTCATGCTGGGTTCTCAGTGACACAAATTACTGCTTCAAGAAATCAAGAATCAATGTTCCTTTTACCCAGGAACTTTGAGAAAGTCACAGTAAAGATTTCTGAACAAGCTAGCAGGACATGTAAAGCTGCACCACGCATGCCCAGACAACACGTACTATAAATTCTAACCCAAGTCACAGTAAAATCCAAGGACAAGTTCTACTGCATAACAAAAAAGAATTACAGCATTTTACAGCATAAGCAATTATTGTACTGTTCCCTCAATGAAACTAAAATTGACCCTTCTGCTGTAAATAATTATACTTGTTGCTATAAAGAAGTGACAATTATGAGCATTAATAAAAGCCCATCCCTTTTGTATCACAGACATCCTCAAACAAGTTTACTGGCTGCCTCACAGGTTGTAAAACTATGATTTGAAAATACAGTTTGCAGGCAAGAGCTGAACCTACGGCATACAATTCAAGTCTTTATGTTTACAGACCCTTAAACAACGGAAAGGGTGCTTATGGCAAGCAAATTAAAGAATGGACAATAAGTTCTCTTCATGCTGTTTAGACCTTGTGGTCTCACAGTATTTCAGAGGACTACATTTTGAACACAAGATTTCAGAATACTAGTGAGTTAGAAATGCTACTTGAACATGTATAGTAACATTATTTCAATATAACCATTTCTTTATCACAAATCCACCACATATCTAGACTGCTTTATCAGTGAGCTCTTGAAAGGCCAAAATTCACTTTTCATTTCATTGGGAAGCTTTCCAAATCTCTCCTGGTTAATGCACAGTTTTGATATTTCTCCCCTCAGCTGTGTCTACATGAGATTTTCTTTTTCTCATTACTACATTACAATGTAATGTCACTGGGAATAAAAGGAAATTACAATAACATACTAGCATTACATAACATGCTAGGTAGGAATTGTGAGAGGACAGAGCTAAAAATACAGATACTGCAATGTTTTTATTTGCATGTGCTGTTGCCATGTTTTTGGCCACACCGAATGCTAACAAGTCTCTCAAATTTTGCAAATCATAGTCCTCCCATTCTGAAAATCATTTGTTCACTTATCCTGAATTTATAATCATACTCATGATGTTTGCCTCCATAATTCATGCGTGGCAATCAATGCTGCACTCTTACCATGCAACAATGCAACACAGAAACCCAGACTGAGATGCCAGTACCTCTTCTTCTCTGAGAAGTGGATTGGAACTTTGAGGTCCAGCCCTGTGGCTGCCATGTACTCACAACAGCAACACAAGTGCCCCGTGGTCTCTTCAAGGTTATGGAAATATCCTGAAACATTTGCATTCAGAGTGCTTGAAGCCCTACTGCTTTCTGAATTCCACTGATGTCTGCCACAGATTTCCAAACAGCCTGGCTAGAGTGCTAGCTTTTTTTGGATTTCTTGATTGCCAGTGAAATAATCTAATCTGCTAATCTGCCCACCACGTGAGTGTTTGTGTGAAGATTGTGTCAAGAATAAAGGCAGTGGCTTCTCTGGAAGGCTGTCTGTCATACTGGAGAGTCCTGCAAAAGGTCTACCAGGCCTCAGACATTCTCATTTCTTTGTGTGGAAGTGTCTGAACAGTGTTGCACACCCTAAGTGATGTGGCACAGGAATGCAAGTTCCTGCTGCCGCCCTATGAGAAAGTGAGTAGACATAATGACAAAGCAGAGGGGATGGCCAGACACATAGAAGGCTGATCCTCACGGCACCAGTCACACTGAAGGAAGGCCCAAAGACACAGCCTACTTTGTAATGTGTGTGGCAAGGATGTGAAGGCAACCGTGAGCTCTACTTTACGTGCAGTGCTCAGTGGTTCCAGTGGGGAACTGCTGCATTACATGAGTGTTTGCAGTTCGAAGGTGACCACCTCAGTTTAATTTACTCCTTCCTACTCCTAGTCAGTGGGTAGGAATAAGGTGTCATTCATTTAGGAATCATTATACAATGAGTGTTGTTGAAACGACTGAGCCACATACAGAATGAAGAACTCCCTGGCCTTGGGTTGGCAAGGGTTTCTTTACACCATGCATCTTCCTTTGAATCACGCTGTTCCTATCCCAGGGACCATGTGCAGATGGCCTTAATTCCACCTGTGACAATGAACCCAGTACTTACAGGGTGCCTTTAAAGGTCTGGATTAGGCCATAAGAAATATAAATCTCTGTGGAATTTAGACAATCTGAACACATCATGAAGTGTTTATCTGATGAAGTAGGAGAAAGGAGTGCTTATCACTTGAGATAACGTGTAGTTTGAAATTTCTAGGGTAGTTTTCAGCTGCACTTCAAAATACTTAATAACTTAATATGGCCTTTCAGGCTGAAATATAATACATACCACTTCTTCAGGGAAGAGAGATTAAAAGTACGTTTCAAAAATTAAGCACTTCAAGTAAAGAGATGTTTGCTTTATTTTCCCAGTGGAGTTGTTCTTGTTTATGCATGTTGAAGAAGACGGGCACACTGATGATAAAAGGGATGCATTTAGAGTACACAGACTACCTTCACTCTTGTACACTCTCAGCTTTCAGCTTGCATAATTCAAAGTTTATTTGCTTCCTTCTGCATGTTTTCTTGAAGGTACTTTTAGATTGTACTACTTGGCAACTGCTCTAGTTCCCTCTCTCCCTCTCATCCTGCCTGAGCTTTGCAGCTCCAGGTGCTGCAGGACTAATCCCCCACACTCAGCACAGGAATTAGTCTGGCATCCAAAAATGCCAAGTATTGCATTCACTGGGCAGTGCTGGCTGACAGGCTTGGCCCTCCAGTTCTCTGCTTCAGGTTGGAAGAGGAAAGTACCAACTGTCTGTGGTATCCATAAGAACAGAAAGGGTGGCTGAACAGGCCATTAAGTGACTAGAAGGGTTTAGTGGGGCAAATCCAGGTGAGCCGAGCTCTGTAATGTGGTAGGAGAAAGAGACTGGGAAGGAGAGTAGAGCCTAGACGGTCTTGCCTTGTTTCTTGCTCCTTCACCCAGTCTGTGACTCCCAGAGCACTGGCTATTGCCAGGTGGTTCCGGTGTTATCTGAGACAAAATTTTTGTGATGTTTATTCTCCAGGCTTTTTGAGAATGTGGCACAGAATAGCAGGAGGAGGGTGGTAGGGTGACAGTATTTTGCTGATTATGTAAGCGAGATAAAAGAAGTGGAAACACTCAAGCTTTATCATGGCAAGACTGAATGAAAAACTATGTGACAAAGAAAACTTGCTTCTCCCTGCTGAAGCTAAAAGCTTGCCGGAAAACTTTGCCAGAGAAGGTCACAAGAACCTTTTATAATGGAATGCAGCAAACAATCTAAAACTCTTTCTAACACAGATGAATACATAATCAACACTACGTACATGCAGTCACCGAGCATTAAGTTTGTCTTTTCTGTGTATGTGAGCCAGATCTCTGCAAGAAATTACCATTGCTTAGTTGAAGTAAATGGAAATGACCAATCTATGCACCTGTAGACAATTTGGCCCCAGGGTCTTCTAAATTTTAAGCTAACCTGCCCTGAAGAAATAACAGGTACAAGCGCTATTGCCTTGGAAGAGTGAGTCACTCAATAGATGTTGAAGAGCCCTCATAGAAAAAATATTCGCATTTGTATACTTTATGCAAATCCTTTAAAATGTTGGTGACTCTTACATAGGCATATATTTGAAAAAAGAGAATATCCACAATAAGACATGTATTACACAATTTCCACAGTGCCATCATTTTAAATTAAAAAAAAAGCCTTGCAAATTACAGTCATTCTAAAAATCAAAATGGCTTAGCCAGCTGTTAAAGAAGTGCATACATTCATCATTACTGAATACATTACTGCTTTAAACATATACAATTCTGAAATAATCTCCTCGAAATAAACACAACAACAGGCATAAAACATGCTGGACCTGAAATTGAAGACAAAACAAGCAGTATTTGTCGTATTAAAACCCTGACAAAATACATTTTAATCATGTCCAGTCTTACGAATTCTAAAACAACCTGGAATGCCATTTGGCCTTCATGATTAATGTGTACTTTATCAATGTAAACAGAGATTCCTGAACATTTCTATAAAGTCTGCCTTTTCAATCAACATTTAAATAATCAGCATTGCCCTTACTCTCCTTTCCTGTTGTGGTGGTTGTGTACAGATTCTAAATAAGGTATAAGATATCAGGATTTTTCATATATAAGTAGAGAAAAATAATTTAATCACAGAGAAAAGCTGGAAGTCTGAACAACCTCAGGTATTAGCTTTGCTGACTTGAATGGTAGAATTTGTGCTCTCCTTATCCATCTCAGGAATTAAAAAATGTTATGTGACATGACTGATACATTGATCAATAAAACAACAACAATCATTTACACCACAAGTTCAGTGCAGTTTCAAAAATCTGCATTAACCAAGCTGGTAGCTGTAGCAGAATCAATAGACAAGGCTTCTTGCTTAGTGGTGTGCATAAATGAAGTATGACTAAACTTTCAATACCCAGTGACTACAGATTAAGAGGACAGAATCCACATGCAGAATGCGATCTGCAAGTGATGCAATGGCAGTGTGCTTGAGAGTGTAATACACAAAAAAATGTTAAAAGCATTAAGAAATCCTTACTTTAATTTTTACTCTGCTTTACTCAGTAGTTACATTGTGAGTTTGCAGTCAGCATGCATTTTATTTTAAGACCTGTTGCAAAGGACCTTGGTAAATTAGCTGCTGCGTGTTCATCTGTCAGTTCCATAGCTTCATGTTACTTTAAATCTCTCCACTCATCCCATTATTTGGCACACTTTAATCTCCTAACTAGCTCCTTTCTATTGTAAGTGAAGTTCCTGATGTGTCACTACTGCTACAGGAGTCAATCATATTTAGTTCACGATGCTGATAAAAAAGAATGAAATTGGTTTTTTGTTAATGGTCTAATATGTTTGTGTTTAAACAATGACTCCAACTAGTATTATTTTAATCCAGATGCTTGAGTTCAGAAGGACTATACTATAGCTTTGTGAGATAAAGACAGAAAAACATCAAATCATTCTGTTTGTAATCTAATCTGCTAAATCAAACAGTTTCATTAAATCCATTTTATTTGCTTTCTGTTTCTTTTTCTCAGCTGGTTCAGACTACTCCAAAGCATTACACTTTCTTTTTAAAAAAAGTTATCTGAGTGACCAACAGGATGACATTTCTGAAATACAAACCTACATACATATAATATATAATGCAACAATGAATATGTTGCACGGTAAACCTAATAGTATGAAACACTGACTATTCTGAAGAAACCCAAAGAACATTTATTTTCATTCACACATATGAGTATACCAGACCTGTATTCCCCAGAAAATTAGAAATTACCAAAAATCTTAGCATCACGATGAAAAGAATTGATAGTCATTCATTACAGGTGTAAACAAAAAGAATTCAGCATTTTTGATGACACATGATTAGCCAAGAGGAAAAACATCCTAAACCTCTGAAAAATCTGCACTTCTCTCATCTTTATTTTCATTTATTCAGAATATTCAGCTCATTACCGGTTCTCATTCAAAATAATCTAACCATTCCTTGTTTTTCTTCACTGGAAAGCAGGCATCTCTTATTCTAATCAATAAAGGACTTACACAGTACTGTGTTTCTGGTGGTGAAAACATCCTCTAAAAACTGGAAATTCATTAACAGATACTATATAACACTAAAGAATTCAAGCTACTGGTTTTCCAGGTCAATTTTTTTTTCCCATTTTTGCTATCATGGTCAATTAAATATAAATACTTTATGAATGTTACAGTACTTATTGTTTAAATTGGCTAACTTACTAAGAGTTGATTATCGTAAATCTGTGAAGTAAACAAGAAGAGTGAATATTAAAGACAGTAGCTCAGCATAAGAAATGTGATATGCCCTTGAACTTATAACACTGCAGTAAGCAATTACCTTAAAGAAGCCACCCACACAACAGAACTATGGCTTTGTTCCTTATCTTCAAAGAACAAGGCACTCGCATCTGGATCAAATCCTTTAAACAATACACGAACACTCAACATCAAAGCACTTTCATTTTCTTCAGTTATTTAATTTAATTAGAGCTAATACAGACACGAATTTAGACACTGATTGCTGTGTAGAAAATCCCCAGAAAACATGTTCAAGAAATTAATCAATTTGGTTTTAATTTTGTAAAGAAGTTTTCCCCCAGTACCTGACAGGAGCGCCTCTGCTCTGTGCAGGTTTCAGCAAGACTGTCACAGTGCTGTCAGTTTGATTCAAAGGTGTTTCAAGTTCGTATGGTGGCATAGAGGGTGCTAGAATAAGAAAAGAGGGAAAAAAAGTTACTCCTGGTTTTCTTCAAGAGCTGTATCTTTATTTGAATAGGTAATTTAAAAAACTTCTTCAAATATAAATACCACATTATGGGTCTAAGATGCCTTCTGTCACAACACAAATATGAAACAACAGTTAAATAACTTCAGAAAAAAACCCAAACAAACAACCAACCACAAAAAAGCCAACAAAATAACAAAGAAATCCCAGCTCACTGCCAATTTCAAGACAGGAAACAGATACTAGCAGAATTAAGTTTGCAGAAAGCCTTGAGAATCTATGACTTGGAAATGACAAGTTAGCTGAAGAAGAGCATCTGCAAATGTGCATGCTGAAATGACCATAGTTTTTGAAACTGGGCCCAGCTTCCTCAGTATGTCAGTGGAATTAGGAAGCATCCTCAGAATTTTCCATTCCTCAAATTTGAACTAGTGCTGTAACTGTCCTGTGTCTATTGTCCACCACAGACATAATTTACAATAATGAAGAAGTATTACTGCCACGACAGCTCATCTTAGTTTGAAGCCACACTCAATAGCACTTTCGCGAGCTGTGTCTTCATGAAGGAATTCCACTTGTGATTAAAACAAAGGATGCCTCAGTTATTGTTTTTTACTGTTGCTCCTTTTTTTCAGTGCTATAATCTAGTTGCATTTTTATCATTATATTGGATGGAAGGCTCTTCAGTTAATTGATTGTTTAGCAGTCTGTTGTACCCTTATTGTCCAGTTCTTAATGATGATAGACAATTAACAGATTTGAAGTCTATAGAAGCAAAAAGTGGTAATTGTAATGATCTTTTCTGACCACAGAAATAATGCAGGGCAGTGCACTTCTCTAAAGTAACTCCTGCTTGAAAAAGAAAATACGTTTGGTGGGGGAGAAGATCTTTAGCAGGTTTTTCCAATGGCTAATTATGCGTCCTGTTGAACATGGAGACCTGTTTGACATCTCAATTTGTTTAGCTCTATCTTCCAGCCACTGGATACTTATACGTGTAACATATAATAAGTTACTGAATAAGTTACTCAGAGTATATTGTGCTCCACATACAGATAATATCAGCCTCCAGGCAAATTAAATAGCTCCACACATGTGAGTCTTTCTTTCAAGCGTATTTTCCAGTCCTTCTCACTCACCCAGTAGTAGCTGCATCTACTCGAAAAGGGTATGAACCTCTCTCTCCTTTATCCATATTACCCTATATACCCAAGTAAGGATTACATTAATACTTGTATCCACAACTTTTCAGTCTGCTGAAAAAACATTAACAAATCTTCATCGCTTTTCATTGCTGCTCACCACTTCTGAAATGCTTCACAAATAAAATAATTAATCTTCTAAAATCTACTTGTGAGATGAGAGGGTTTTATTCTGCTTATAATCCTGGATATAAGGCACAAACAGACTAATCATTTTAAGTAACTTAGGTACCCACTTTGAGAAGGCTAAAGGCACAAGATTCCACAGTGCTTTAAAGTTTCCGACACAATTTTCACGTATTTCAGTTTTGTATATCCATAACTTATTCACATAATGCCCCACTCTCAAGCCTATCAACCTGAAAATAAGGGAAGCAGAGAGTAACTGCATCTCCAAAAATCTGTATGAACTCACTGAATGTTTTTGGAACACTGTGTCATTTCTTGCCCTTGTTCTCCTGTCCACATCTTAATAAGCCTTGTGATCTTCCAAACTTACTACTCCTGGATGCTTACTTGGACTCTTTCGTAATCTTAGTCTCCCTCCACCAAAATTGTCCTCCTGTCCTGGATATGAGTTGTGGTTCTCTCACGTCCCACCTTTTCGTCCTGGCTACTTTTTCTCTTCTCTGCAGACACTTGGACATCACCTGTTCTTACAGTTTTCTCCTGCCTAGGTTAGGACACTTCCTCCTCCACGGTGCCCACATGCAAAGAAGGAGCTTATCAATAAACAGAGAAGCCAGGAGATATTCTTCCTGTTCAGTTTTTGCAGCTGCACACCCTGGTCTTCAGCAGCAGAAAGCTGAGATGCACTAAAACGTAGGGCCCTTGGAGACTCTGTATTTGGGCTGGGACATGCCGAGTTGATGAACACACCGGCAAGGCTCTGAAAGCTTGGAGAACTATTTTGTGAGCATGGCATCTATGGTGACACTCGCTGCTCAGTTATGTCAAGTTTTCACCGACTGTGTGCAAACTGCAACATTTACAAACTGCTCAAATCTGAACAGATTTTCAGCGTGATGGCTCAGCGTGATATTTCTTGCTAAATATTTAAATCCCTGTTTGAAAGCACTTCAGTAATGTATCAGTCACCCGAATTTTTCATGATGTCAACCATGTTCCTGAAATGGATGAAATTCTTCTTAGTATGAAAGGCAGCGTACAAAATTTCAGCCCACACAGCTGACTTTTCACAAAGTTACTATGCAACAGGAAACAGTCTTCTAGTAGAGTGCCCATCAATTTTGATAGCATGCACTGCTACAAACTCTGCTTTTGGTAATATGTATTTACATACAGATCACTTCATCCATCAGTGCCAATCACACAACAGTAGAATGAAAACATGGCAACCATTTACAGTACAGAATAACACTACTCAAACATTTAAGAGAGGAAATTAAGAGTATTTTATTCAGATGAAAATGCACTTTAGAGTCAGATAAATTAATATGCGAGGATTCAATTCAGAAATTGGTCAGAATGCACTGTTGTCACCCTCAACTGTTCTAAAAAATGGTGAAACTGTTAATCCATAAATGTTCAGCATTTTTGTTTCACGTGTCTCCAAAATGGAGAGCACTGGCCACATCAAAATCCTCAAAGCCTTACAGTGAGACAAGGAGATCACAGGACAATAGCACTGCCAAGAGGGTAACATTTTCAACAGCTAAAATGCCAGTTGTGATTTTTCAATAATATTAAGAAATGTACTCATTCTGTTTCTATTTTAAATTCATCAAGAGATTGGCTTTAACTACCCCTGGGCAAGCCATAAACATTCCCGTTAGTATGGTAACTAATATGAAGTAATAGGAGTGGGGTGCAGACACAACAGCTCGCAGAACCTCACCGCATTGTAGCTCGGAGTTTAGACCCATTCCCAAGCACGCCTGTGGCGTCTGTTCACATTAATGAGTTTTAGCTGGTGTCGTATCAAACTTAGAAAAGCACAACAGTTTAAGATCCAGCACTATTCCCAAAGGCCTAGATTCTCATCCACACTCAATAGTATCTTTCCTTTCTCATTCTAATAAAGGCTGATTCTACCATCTTAACCCATATCAAGTCTTTCCAAGTCAGAAACTGATTTCTGATAGAGAAAGTTTTTGCACAGTACAGGAAAAGGGATGGAAAATGAACCCCATCTTTACTGATCAGTGCTAATTATATTTAGACTTTCTATAAAAAATAATTTTCTAGCTTGAAAATGAACATTTTTTTTTCTCTACAAATATCCGTACTGGCAATAATTTCCATCTTGAATTAACTGCCCTTTCCTATAACAATATTAATAAAAAATATCTATTTCTGAGTAACATTTGTTACTTTTTTCATTCTAGTGAGGAAAGAAAATGAATGATGGGGAAAAGTACACAGAATGAGAGTAAAAGAGGAAGACGATTCTGTACCCAAATGCTTTCCTTTAGTTATTATGAAAAGCAAAGCTGACCACAAATAGATAAGGCAATTTTCTGTAAATATTATCCAGGGGCCATAGTTCAGTTCAGTTTAATTCCCAGGAAGATTACAGAGAAGCAAAGAGTAAAGGGATTTCAACTGTAACGTTACAAAACATTTTGTCATCAATTACATAAGCATTTTAGAGTATGTAATAGCATAGCATCCCATCAGATAGAGAAATGTTCTTCTGCCTCTGGGAGGGCTTTAAAATATTGTTCATGGATCTGCAGAAGTGACAGAGTCATGCTGCTGTTATCTGAAAACCACTAGTCCTGATGTTCTTGTCTAATACAGTTTCACATCCACTTCACTCCCCACGCCTGCTAGGAACATACACAGGCTGGCAGTCAGCGGCAGAGTCTAAGTGAGTGCCAGACATACAGTATTTCTGCTCTACACTCAATTGTTCATGGCTCATTAAAGAGATTTTCCAGCACCGTTACTGTACTAATTTAGAATGATGTCAAGGCTGACTAAGCTCTGAATGGAACCCTCATCCTCATGTCCAGAAAACCTTATGCTAAATGTTGCAACAGCAGCTGGCACTGACTGCAGGCACATAATTCATAGGGTTTCTTGGGTGGTAAGTTACAGTTGTGAATAGGAATTTCAAAGTACTAGCTGGTATTTAAGCACTTGGATGTTTTTCAGATATGTTAATATATGTCATTTTGACATCTTCAGGAATGAATATATATTTCACTTTTTTGATATGCTGTTTGTTGAATCCTAAAGAAGTAAACAACAAAATAATCACCTATGTCATTATCATAAGCAACCAATAATATTCTTTAATCAAATACCTGATATTTTAGTGGTGAACTGATTTGTGACTGGAGGTCCAAAGCCTTTAGCTGTGCTGGCTCTGATGGTAAAAGAGTAGGTAGTGCCAGGATACAGTCCAAAAAAGAGATAGTGTGTTTCATTTCCTAGCTTTGAGACTCGTCCACTTTGATTGGATAAATCTATTTCTGGGTCAAAGGAACTGACTGCTTTGTAGGTGATCTGCAAAAGAATAAGAAAGTTATAAACTGCCTTGAGCAGATGGACAGAGATTGCATCTTTATCCAGTAAACCCTTCTGATGTATGCGCTGTCAGACCTTTTATGATAAGCTATCTTACTCTCTTACGCTCTTCAAATCCTGAATCACACGAAGGGACACAGAAACTCATCCATAACTGGTATGAGTTATTACTTTTATAGATACAGATACTTAGAGGAAACTAGATTACAACTCTAAAGGATGGGTTCAGGCTTACATTAATTCCTTCAAGATGTTGGCTTTACCAGTGTCATTTTTTTAATTCATCTCACTGTTGGTTTTGATCAGCAACAATAACAAAACCAAAATAACAAGGTAAAAATAGATAAGTGAATAACAGAAGGTGTAGCCCCTAGTTCCAGCTGACTTCACTATAATTAAACTTTGCTCTGAATAAGATTATCTGTAATAGATGATAAGGGCAGTTTAAGGCAAATTTTTCAGAAAGTGGGTAAAGCTTGTATTTTAATCAGAAGCCTAGCTATTCTAATTGTTAATTTGGAAATTTTCAGGTTATTATATTGCACCTAGGCCAGATTCTAATTTGGAGGGAAGAAGAGATAAAATGTTAAGTAATATATGTAGAGTGTATATTGTATCCTCAGTTCATTCTTTGATTTAAACAGTATTTTTAGTTTTCATTAGAAATGTTAATATAAGTTCACAGTAAAACTTGATCCAGATTTCTTCTATTAATTACTAATTTCCATGCACTGTAATGAGAATTTAAAAATAAGAAATCCATCAAAAATAAAAAAGTAAAAATGATTCATCCCTCCTTTTTACTTTTAAAGTTTCATCTGTATGCGAATAATTCCAACATTCTTATTATATAAAGTGATAATTGACATTCTGTTTGCTATATTTATTCCATATCATTATAATCAGGATGAGACATAAAACAATACATAGAAACATCTAAGTGTTGGCCTTACACACCTTAAACACTTGCAATTTCCTAAAACCTCTGACTTAATGAAAATTTATTTTTCTATGACCCATCTAATCATCACAGCACTAACATCAATGAAGCGCTGAAAATGAGTAATAAAAACTTTGGTAACACCTAGATAAACCCCAACATTATTTCGGTAGATATAAGCAGATCCTCTACAACTTCTCATCCATAAATCAAACTGAAAGTGCCTTAAAAACTGCTCAACTAACCCTCCTGATTATAACAGAAGACAGGAGAAGATTACATTACCAAATACCTGAAATGAAGAAGAAATTAAGGTTACATGTTGCCCCAAAGAATCTCCCTTTCTGATGGCAAGTGCTGTTATGTCTGCTTGTGGGAGAGTGGGTCGTAACTTTTTTTGGAGATTTTAAAAGACAGGTTAGACAACTACATCACAGCTATGTTTTGCATAGAGCTGATCCTGTTTCGCTGCAGATACGTGAACTAAATGACTTCTTGCAGCTCCCTTTAACTCTGTTCTCTACATTTCTATGATTCTTAAAAAGATTTTCCAAAATCTCACTTAAGTTTTATTCAAAATAATACCAGGCTATCAGAGACTCTGCAGTCAATGTTAGATTCTTATAAATTTTTTGCAGTGTTTAGTTATTAGATAGCTAAGTGGCTGATGTTCTCTAACGAAGGCAGTTCTTGCATCAATCATGGAGAACACATGAAAAAAATAAGTGTTTTGCTTGGTTAAAATGAACTGGCACAGTTTCTGTATTTCACTCTTACTTGGGCATAAGGGTCATTTTCTTACTAGATATTGACTACTACTATCAAATTTAGATGAAACCTTGCCCAAAGGACTAAGCCTTTTATTCCTACAACTGTGGACCTGTACTGGTGACAGAGGAGCAAAATGGCATCATTTGTCATTATGTAATATCTTCATCTAAATGCTTTTTTTCTTTAAATATTGGTAAAAGAATTGGATTTGCACTTAACTTCACAATGGCAATTAATATGTTAGTACTTGATACACTGAGACATAGCTTTTCCCACCACATATATTAAAAGAGTGCCTCATTCAGTCACTAGAAACAAATGCCTGGCCCCAGAAATCAGACTTGGTTATAAGATTTTTAACAATATAGAAAGTTAGGTACTCGAAGTAAGAAATGCTACACACAGAGGTGACATTGAGCTTTCTCTCTGGGAACAGGGATACAGACTCAGAACTGCAGAAGATGTTCATCTGTCTGCTGGGACCAATACCCTGGGACCTCCTGCTGAAAGAAGATGTCTGCTGCTGTAGTCTTAAGGTTGACCCTACAAAAACAGCTATCAGTTTAAGAGCGTGCCCTGGAAGAACAACTTTGTTCCTGGGTCGGACTGAGGCTTATGTACTTGTTGTTTTCCCCCACCCAAACTCTGTGTCTCCAACTCTAGACTCAAGTACCCTGCACTCTCATACTTGCATTTCTTCTGGCACTACAATTCTTTCAGCCCTGATTGTGTACAGCCCAGCGGCAAGTGATGGGTGAATGGAAGGGTCATTCACCCTTTGCTGTGGCTCTGTGCCTGACTCACTTCATGAATTGGGGAACTCCTCAGGCTGAACTATTCCCTACCCAGGCCTTGCCCTTACTAGGTTAGTGCTCACCTGCTGGGGCAGGGGTGTCAAACTCATTGTCACTGGGGCCACATCAGCCTCGTGGATGCCTTCAAAGGGCTGAATGTAATTTTAGGACTCTATAAATGTAGGAGTAGTTACATTTATACAGTCCTAAAATGGCATTCAGCCCTTTGAAGGCAACCGTGAGGCTGACATGGCCCCTGGTGAAAATGAGCTTGATACCTCTGTGCTAGGCCATTCTCTGCAAAGTGAATGCCATGAGCACCAGTTTTCATGAACGTACCAAATACAGCATGCGTTTGTATAAGGGCAGCTTTAGCAGCTATGCTTTGTAGATCAGAATTGTTGATGTATACACAGTCGAGGCTTAGATGTCTCTTTGTCTAAGCTTTGGCCTGCAACAAGGTGCAGGTTAGACACCTCACTCCACAAGCTGCGGTGATTTGGAGCTGTGCTGGATGCACCTTGCCCATACAATGATCAGAGAGGTGCCAGCTGAGACATCTGATAGGCTGAACCAACCTATGCAAGACAGGTACCTAAATTTCATCTAACTTGCCAGATCTTATCCTGTGAGCTGCGTCAATTAGCTAAAATATACCCGAAGTATACTTTCATTTTTCATCAAAGTATACATTTAAAATAGGTAAAATGTTGCTGTGATTCACTGTATATGTTTGTTGGCCTTCAGGTAGTTTACTGGTCTTATTTATAAAATCTTTGTGACACATTTTAGGCTCATAAGCAAACATCAGGGCAGAAAAAGTATTGACCAACAAGCTTCCAGCAACTAGGCAGTTGTCTATATTCAGCCACATGACCGGACTGAGTTGGCATCTTTAAAACAAAGGATGGTTTTGTTGCATTAGTCCGTTGGTATCTTTTACTTAAAAATTAATTAAATCATGTTTCTGATTTAACTGGTTGCTTTGCTCCCTCTGTCTCTGCTTTGAGGTGTATTAGATAAACAGTGTAAGGAGGTACCAGTAGTTCCTTTTCAATGTTCTGTTCACTGTTGGAATGCAAGGTTCTTTTGATGTTCAGAGTCCTGCACAGCCCTGACTACCTCAGAAAGTCTGGCCCAGCTATTCTTTTCCATCTATGAATACACCTGCACAGCTCCCATTACAGCTGATGGAGTTGTGTATGCATATACATCTAATAATGAACTGCATGTATAGAGTGCAACGTAATTAGACATGCATGCATGTTTGTAAGTAGAAAGATGATTCACCACTGTGTGTTTCTATGTACATAAAGCCTAACATCAATAAAAACATTAACGTATTAACTAAAATATTCTGATGCCTGAAGACAGGCAACTGTTGAACTAGCTGAAAAGTAGTCAGCTTTATTAAAAAATCAATTCATACTTTTTCATAACATTTTATTGTCTTACAATAAAACAGTTTTCAAAACACTATCAATGGGTTACCATTCAGCGTAACTTTTCTTTTACACCATATCTCATTTAGGTGTTTTTTTTGTTTAAAACAAAGCATTTCAATACCAATTTTGTAGTAAGGTCAGGTAAGAAGCTTAACAGTGATTACTGTCTGACAGCTTAATCTGTGCAGTCTTTTGTCAATTTTTCTAAAAGGTATTCAGGCAGAGGTTCCACATGAGGAAAAGCACAGATTTTTAGACATCTAACAACATGTAATTTTGTCAAATTTGCATTTAAAAAATGATAGATTTTTTTTTAATTATGCCTGCTTGTTTCTATTACAAAAGGCTTCATAGAATGACTCTTAGCTAAATGTGATGTTGAATGTCACTGCTGTGTTATGTCTCGTATTTTTTTTTTAATTCAATAAGATCTGTCTTTCAGTCTTTTAAATATTTGATCTACATTACTAGATAGAATGCTGTATCACATGGTTCTAAAAATAGCAGTTTTCTTAAAGCTTATAACCCAGGGATATTTTGGGTCCTGCATAATTCAGTCCTACATTGTGTATTTGATTTTATTACACTGTAACTGCTACTATCTTCAAAAAGAAGATTCATTTTACATAAACTGGAAAAAAAAATTGGTAACAATTATGCACTTTTGAAAATCAAAATTATACATAAAAATTAAAACATGGCAAAATGCTAGGTACCTCATACAAAGTAATCACGCCATATGTTTGCGCTGGTTCTCTCCATTGAAGAAAAATCTTCTCTTCAAAGGTACTTCCTTGAATTGACTCAAGTGGCACTGCACTGGGGACTAAAGGATAAAAAAGGGAAAAAATGCTGTTTTGAGAAAAAATTCAGGATACACTCTACGTAATATTTGTGCCGTTGAGGCATAAAAACTGTCCCAATATTATTTTCCCAAAACTGAAGCAAAGGCCAGGGTAGCATAGAAGGAGAAGGATTTATTAAACAAGATAGTGCCATTAAGTAAACATACATGTCACCTCCAGCCTAAGAAGGAATTAGCGAGCACTGCACTTTTCCTGTAAAATGCTATTGATGAAAGAAAAGGACAAATCAGCTTTTTATAAGGAATTAGGCAATATCTCAAATATAAACTCCTGTAAATAAAATCCATTTGTGATACCTACTTATCAATAGTTACTGTCCCGTAGTGACAAATACATTAAACATTCATACATGAAAACAGACAAGCACTGAAGTAACAACTCTTAGTTTCAACAGTCTGAACTAGAATGGTTAGCTTGGAAAGATGAGCCATGTGTCGCATAGAACACTGACATTAGGCTGGATGACCTACAACAGGTCATAAAGAAATTATGAAGCAGACAAACTGAAGAACTGACATTATTCATTTTTCTTAAAGTATCTTAATTTATGACAATGACCTCTGAAGAGCCAGGGATGTCAGCAGGTTCTGATAAATGGTATGTCACCCGCTCTCAGATATCTACTTCTGTTTCCTGTTTGTTCTGCAACAATTACCTTATCCCTGAGCCAACCTCAAGGCAGTTTTCAGAGAGGGAGATGTGTAAACAGTACATGGACATTCATCTGTGATTTTATTTTTGTAACAACATTTGCAATGGAAAGGGAAAAGAAAATCCCGAAAAATGTATGCAGTGCTACTGTGAGGCAACAGTCAATGATAGGTTAGCACTTTCGCACAAACTGGATGTGAAAAGTCATTTAGAAGATACACTTAACATTTGTTGATGTGCTAGAGAAAGAAGGTGGAAGCTACTTGCTGTAGTAATTGAAATAATTTCTCAGACCCTTTACTGAGATGTGCATGAATGGTTAAAGAATAGGAAGATCTGAAAGCAAGACATCTGTTGGCTCCCTCCCATTGTTAGGTCTGGTACAGCA
This sequence comes from Patagioenas fasciata, assembly GCF_037038585.1. NCBI lineage: Eukaryota > Metazoa > Chordata > Aves > Columbiformes > Columbidae > Patagioenas > Patagioenas fasciata. The sequence continues at coordinate 54,533,536 of NC_092521.1, read as the reverse complement.
TTGTGCTCCTCCTCCTCCTCCATGCTCTAAGTCTGGAAGTTTACACAGTTTGAGAGTTCATAATTACCTCTCCATAGCTCTCTGCAGAGTCCCTTGCTCTACCAAGGGGAAGCTCCAACGATACAGGTGATGGTTTCTGAACTGTCCTGTATAGACCACTAAAATGATGCCTTTAGAGAAGCCTTAAGACTAAACCTTGCTGCCAAGTAGGAAGGAACTGGTAAAACTCATTTGGAATCATGGGGTTAATGATTTATGTATAAAGGAAGAGGGATTAAATACAGTGTAAATAAACTGGAAGCATAGCAAAACACTGTGGCAATCCTCCAAAATTATCTGAAGGCCATAAACTTGAGCAGTTATTCTATAAGGAAGGTCAAATACTGGCAGAGGTTACCTGGAGAAGTTGTGGGATATCCATCTTTGGAGACACTCAAAACTCAGCTGTACAAGACCTTGAGTAATCTACTCTCACTTAATCTGCTCTGAGCAAAAGGTTGGACTAAATGAGCTCTGGAGGTCCCTTGCAACCTACATGATTGTGTAATTCAAAAAATAATTATGATAATTTGGATCAGTATACTCTGTTGTGTTAAATCCAGACTTATGTACCTTACGGAAAGTGTATGGTATACAAAAAACTTATTATTTTTGTTCAACTTATTCTCTCAAATACTGATGCTGGTTTTTAATAGGTCTTGGAACAACCTAAGTTCCAGGGGACCAGGAGTAAGAAAATATTATGCAAAGGTTCAGAGAAAACACATAAATGGCCCAGAAAACAATAAGGTCTTTAGCTTTACCATCCTACGATTGAACTGAATCATAATTAGAGGGATGACAGTAAAATTAATTCTAATTAAACAATTTTTTTTAACGATGCTTTGTCAAATCTGTTGCATTAGCAACTATACATTCCTAAATTGTTTAATTTATTCCTTCATGTATTTTGATTAGACATTAGTACTACAAAAAAAAAAAACCAACAATCCAGCATATATTAAATGATTTAATAGGTTTAAATGACAGATTTCAAGCATGTATTATAAGAGCAACTCATCATTGCTGAAGTTTTTTTTCTAGAAATCTTTCCAACATGTTTGCTGTATATCTATTATTGACCTGGAAGAAATTACAAAGTCACTCCTGTGCAGGTTGCAGATGATAAAAATGGGAGGAGGACCGATCTGTTATATAAAGCAATGCCAGTCACTTGATAAGGTTTCTTAGAACAGCATACATTTTAAAATGGCAAAAAGCAAGGTCAAAAAACCTAAGGTACACTTGTAGAGGGCCCTAAGGGGCTATATCTCAATATAGAATGTTCTGGAATGGTGAAACTAATTCCTCGTGCATGACAAATTCCACAGGTAAGTCCCATTTTGGTATTGTAGCTAATGGAGCTTCAGTAAACTCTCTGCATATGTAATGACAGTAATATCACAGAGAACTTAGGCAGATGGTATAACCATTACATGCAATATTACTACAGCATTACAGAGACACAGTAGCCAATCTGGCTGTCCATGCTTCAAAAAAGACACTCAGAAATTACGTTATTACTCAAAATAAAAAAAAAAGAGATCTGAGAACTCCACATTAGCCAAAAATTACTAAAACGAAGGGAATATCTACATATTTGAATGTATGTATATGGAATATATTGTCTGAATAAGCACCTAACAGAGTACAGTGGCTGGAAAGCCAAAGCTAGAAAAATTGAAACCGCAAATCAACAACAAATATTTAATATTGAGCATATCAACAGAAAAGCATACATGAGGATGCTGTGGACAATCACCTGAAATTTCTTCAAATTGATACTGGAACTTTTAAGACGCAGAACATAGTTCAAGCATGAGATGCTAGTTTAATAAAGAAATTACTAAATGATGTGTAATGTCATAGGTTATATAAAAGATCATTATAACACTTTACCACCTTAAAATTTCTGAAGTTGGTGGAAAATCTGCTACAGATTATAGTGAGAGTAGAACATGCATTTCTACAGAAAAGCATATTGGCTATCAGGTAGTATGCATGTACAATGTGTACGTATATAAACATAAAAACTCACCATCTTCATCAGTTTGCACTACAAGTTCTTGGCTTTCCTTTCGTCCTTCGGGATTCATTAGTACTAATTTGATGCTGACGTTTGTGTATGGCGATAGATTAGTAATTGTGTGCTGGGGATGTGAACTTTCTGTATCCCAGCTGACTTCTTCTCTCACTTGCTCTTGTCCTCCGGCCTGGTAACGGTAATGGACTGTGAGGTTGTACCGATGGCAACGTGTGACATTATATCCGAATGGTTCCCAGCAAATAGTGATTTGTCTAGATTTGATCTCCACAACCTCCAGTTTTCGTGGCCCACGCATTGGATCTGCAAAATTACCAATATAATTCTGGTATGATTATTTGTTTCTACTATTATGCTAAGTAAAAGGAGTACTGAAAAGTTATACAGTTCTATAGATACGACAAATAAGCAGAAACAGAAATTCACTGCTTTATCTCTCATAGTGCAAATGACAATAAAAGTACAGGTCTCTGAAAAATCAGGGGAAAAACAGTGAGAAAAGGAGAGAGAAATGTCTTTGAGGAAAAATGAAACGCAAATATTTTTTATGGTTAAACTCAAAATGCACGGTACAGTTTAAATGATGCACACTTTTTCTATCTATCTGCTGCTTGCAAAACAAAAAAAGTCCATAAAAAAAAAAAAGTGTTAACACTTTAAAAGTAAAAACTTTCGCAAAACAAGTATCTAAAAAGAAAAAGGTAATTTGCAAAGACCTGGTGATTTTCTCCCAGGACTGTTTATCCAAACAAAAAGTGTTGGGTGTTTCTTCAGCTATTTCTTATTTATTTGATTTTAAGTTAGACTGAATGCAATTATTCAACCACTACTTGACCAGGGCATCCAGTTCCTCTAAAATAGTCCATACGGTTCTTTTTACATAAATATTAGTTCTTAATAGCTTCTTTCCTTTTTTTTTTCTTCCTTTTTTTTTTTTTTTTTTAAACACATCTAAAATAAACAGTGCAACTACCTTTGTTTGTAGTAGTGGTTTAGCAAAGAATGAAAAGAAACAACAGGAGGCACATCAGCCAATATCCTACTGCATATGAGCTTTCCTAGAGATCTCCCGTTGGATAACCAGCCATTAATCACATCTAACAAAATCATACCCAAGAATTTATGGCTATCTATATACAAGAGCCAAAGAACGTGGTTGATGAATTTTCTTCAGTCCTACTGGTTCCAGCAATTGAGATAGGAAAGTGAACCCAGATTTCCACCATATTACAGCAAAACCACAAAAACACCACACATTTTCAAAACACTGTCATTAATAGAGCTATTATACATATTTAGCAATAATCTAGGATTTTTTCATATTGGAGCCCTCAACAAGATTAAAGACAACGTCTAGTTTTATCCACTGCTTCACTAGTTAAATGCTCAGAAGACTTTTAATGAGCTAGAAGTCTGTTATACATAAACAAATTAATATGCATCTTCCCTCTTTTATGTTTATTAATCAACATGTCTTCACTAGAAATGTTCTAAACAATTTACACAGGATTTCATCTTTTTCTTTTTAATAGAATGCCTGCATGCTTGAAACATTTGTTCAAAGACGTTATTCATCTTAACTCCTTGAAGAAAAGGTGTTAAGAAATTGCTTGTTCTCTCTGAAATCTACAAAGCAGGGTGTTTTTTCCCCCTTTTAAATCCTCCAGGTTTGTTGTTTTTTTTTTAATTAATTGCCACAACTCAACAGTGTTGATCATCAATACGGTATATTTGTCAGTCAGTGACAAAATGGCAAAGCAAACCAAATTCAGCAATGGGTCTAATCCTGGTCTCCTTTCTAGCAAGTAGACTGACTGGTGAACATGTCGCCATCAAGGAAAAACCATGGTAGAGCCATTCACCTGCCTCCACACTCAGATACCCCAGCTAAGAATCCCAGTGTTTGGGCTGTTTTCTATTGCTACTACAACAAAGATTAATTAGAAGCAAACCTCAAAGACTGGCAAGTCCTAAGAGTTTCATGTCTTCCTTAAGCACTTACTTCTGCATAATTCAGACATAAATGTCATGATAAAAGAGTTTTCCTTTTTGTTTTGTTTTGGTTTTGTTTTCATATCAGCTTCTAAGCATTTCTTCATTTAGGTGAGACTATGAATACCAAAACGCATTTGATGGGTATTGTGTAACTGTAGTGGTACCCGAACGGGCTAAATAGGACTAGAAAATCTACAAAACTGAGGTGACCCTGACATACAACATTAAGTAGCTGAACAAAGTTTCCAGCTGCAAGAATATGGAACAGCCTGCTTAGTTCCATAGTAGGCACATCAGAAAATTCACAGGGGAGCTGAAAAATCATTTTGTTGGAGACATTAAACTAATTCATAGCATTTTAAAACTGAAATTGAGTGAGTGTACAAAAATACCGGATCAAAACCTATCCAAGGTTTCTGCCCAGAAGGAAGATATTCTTATGTCACGTTACCTTAATACAAGGTACAAGTTAGCCCTCTAGTTAAATCTTGAAGTCATTGCTATGAGAATGACAGATACATTTTCACTTCTAACAAAAGAGACAAGGGAAAAAAGAGATTAGGTTGTAGAAGATGGAGACAATACAGCTTTTGTTGATATTCACAGGATAAAGGTCATCAGACAAGGCAAATACCCTGGTAGCTTTGGTTCCTAACTTGATTCTGTAATCCATAGCATCGGTAGCTACGCAACTCATATCTATTTTTCTTACCATCATTCAGAGATTATGCAACTGATAGAGCCCTAAAGACCCCTTTGTGGGGTAAGTGTCAAGCAGTTAATGTGTCGACCAGCCAATGACAGCACTTAGTGGAAAGAAAGGGAGAGGTAGGATATAAAAACCCCTGGGACACAGCAGAGAAAGACATTTAAGAAAAAATAAAGCAAGATCTGATATGATGCACCAGGTGGGATAACTGAGAAAGTGGGATAACTGTGCACTGAGAAAGTCAGGTTAAATATTCCAGAGAGTTTTGTCCACGAAAGAGCCTTTGAAGGTACAGGCCTACACTCCACAGAATTTACCTACTTTGTGTCCTCAGTCTCACTTCTAAATTCTCAAAATGGACATGCCTAGCGAAATTGATGATACGTTATTATTTCTTTCATCAAATAAGTCTAATTCCTAAATTACCACTACTTTATTTGCTTTATTTTCTTTTCAATACCACACTTCTTTCATTTATCAGACAAGACTTCATTACAGACCTGAGGATATCAGTTTTCATCTGCTCTATACAGTTGTGTTCTCAGTCATGAAAGATCTATATGCATGAAGTACATGATGACTCTTGGTTAAATTCAGTTAATTCATATTGCAAGCAGGAAAGAGATGAAGGGAAACCAGAAAAAAAGGCTAAGGTAACAGTGCAATTTTTGGATTAAAAATCCATATAGCTCAAAACAGCCATGAGAAATAAAAGTTATTCCAATAAAAGATAGAAAAGTAAGTTTCCATTAGGTCAAGTTTGCACTCAGCTTCTCTGGAGGTATTGTTGTACACCCCAGAAGAAATATTTAAAGTGATATGGTTCTGAAAGCACAGTACATTGTTTCCAAGACACTGGAAAGTAAATGCTTTGCATCATGAAGGACTCAGGATACTTGGAGAAAGAAAATTGTTAAGCAACACAAAAAGAATGACAGCTAATGGCTATGGTTTAAAAGGGAAAGCTGAACTAATTACCACAGCATGATAACTTAATTCTGTTAATTGTATTTTCTACAGGATCTTTTTTATCATATTCCCATGGTAAGTTCCCAACTTTCAGTGAAAAAGTAAGCATTCTATAGAGATGCTGCTGTTGTGCTCATGAGACTTGCACTAACGATTCATATAGTACCTGAAAGTTTTCATCCTAGCAATGGTCTGCTGTCATTACCTTGCATCAGGTTAGTGATAGCTATACAGAGAAGTGTCATAGCACAGTGCTAATCACAACTGAAATCACATTTTTTAGAGTAGAAAATGAATAAGGAGATTAAGATGCTGTACCAGTAACATTATATGCAACATATACATCTCACACCACAACAGCTATTTGCTGAGCCTTTGTTTTTTTTTCCTCACTTGGTAAAGGCTCACCTGCAGAGAGGTTTTACAGCCAGACCTCTCAACTCACTCTGGAGTTCTATATGTGAACTCAGCCTCTGTTTTTCCTCAGTATTCCAGCTATTTTCTCATGCCTAACTGGTACAAATCATGAAGTGAATGTGGAAAATAAGGCCTACCACTTCATAAGAGAAGAGGTTTTCCTCCCAAAGGAGGGCACTGCCTGTCATGCCTGAAGCTTCAGCCAGGTAGTTCTTAACTGATTCCCCTGCTGGAGCCCGCAGCATTTTTCGTACCACTCTCCTTCTGCCAGCTCCAGCAAAGTATCAGCCAGTGAAGTCTGACAGGTGCAGCTCTGGCCGGAGGGACTGGCAAGCCCGGTTCTAGCCCCCGGCACTTTAGCATCTCATTTAATCGTCAGTCTTGGCTCCTTCTCTGCTCCTCTATGTCTTCCTGAGAATACAGAGCAGAGACTGACAGACAGGATCAATTTCCATTGCAGCTGCAATTCACAGCTCATTTCTCTGGAACTTCACACTTTACCTCTTACCTCAAGTACAATGCTTTTTCAGAAACGCAATTTCAGAATCACAGGGACATTTAGGTGTATTTTTAGCATCCTGTCATTGATCATCAAAACTTGGGTTTAGAATGAAAACTCAGGCTGGAAGTTTTGTCTTTTCCCCACAGACCTACTGAAAAAAGAGATGAAGGAAGGAAAGGCATGGTGGTTTTCTGCCACTCCATAGTGCTCCAGTAGCTGCAGACAGCTAGTATGTGTTAGGTACCATTTGAAAGAATCTGAACAATAGGAACGAAGAATTTACTTCTTGTATAGGCAAATTATTAGTATGTTTTAGCTCTGTAATCATGACCTTTGTGATTTAAATTCCAGATTGGACTCTATTGTCCTTCCATATGAAGTGAAAGATGAACAGAACAAGAAAATGTAAAAATTTAAGATGAAACCAGAGTCATCTGTGATTTAAGGTATTACCCACTATAGGTCTTTTAAACACAAATTTAACTAATGATAATTAAATGTACAGGCTTTGTCACAGATTGCCTAAGCAGTCTTATTCAAATTACTGAACACCTTTTCATGTCAATGCTCTCTGAGTAAAGTGGAGTCCAGCAGCTGTATCGGAGGTTTGCAGATCATTTCATGAATACCTGCAAGGAACTTGCATACATGGAGATCATAAGCACCTACAAATTTTAGACTTGATTCTACACACTAAATCAGGGCCACATCTGATTGAGCAGACAATTTAAGACATGCTTCGTTTCAAACAAGGCTACTTGTGTTTTAAGGCAAACTCATGCTTTAAGAGTTCACCAGCACTGGTAAAAGTGATCAGGCTGTTAGTGCACTTCACTTAATAAGAAGTACCTTCCATGGAAGAACAAACCAGAACAACTGAGGAGGAGACATGGGAAGTTCACTTTTCCCATTCCGCTTCCCCCAGCACCTTCACTAATATGATCGGCATCCACACTGTCACAATGGAGAGAAGGTGCCCATAGGACAAGACATAACTATAAAAACACATTTCAGGGCAAACACAACATGGATAGTTTCCCCTCTCTTGATTAAACCACTTCCCTGCATTTGAGAACTGGAAGATTCTCACAGCATGTGCTCATACTCAGCTTCTTTTTCCTGCCAGAAATGCCAGCAGTCTACTGGGTAAAGGCGGAAAGCGAGCAACTCCCCAACTACACTGTTGTCAGTAAGACTACGGCAACACCATCCTTCTTCAGGCTGGAAACAGATGCAAGATCATGTTTCCACTGATTTTGTTTCATCGTATACTTCAGAAGTATCGTGTAGTTAAGCGTTACGTATCTGTATGAGATACGAGGATAGCACATGTCCTCGTTTATATACAAAGAAACCGAAACTCAAAAGAAATGAATTATCTGCTGAAAGTTACAAAGCATCAACAAAAGCTGTGGAATCCTAATTCTCAGTCTCATTTCTAATGCATTAGAACGTAGCATTCAACAGTGATCAGACCTGGTTAGTTCCAAAACGTGGGAGCTCACAGAACAATGAAATACATTCTCACAGCTCACAGCAGTAAACTGATCAGGTCAAGTTCTTAAAATGAGTCAGCTTGGATCCCCACTCCTCCTCAAAAAGTAGAGGTCTACTTTTTCCAGGAATAATCATGAGTGCTAATATCCATTTATCACCAGGATAATTACTTTTGTGATATTTCTAGCTCAAACACAAGCTAAAAATACAGGAATTCTTGGGAGAGAACCACAACGTTTAGCTGATGATAGAAGATACATCGAAAGCACATTCTGATACATATCCAAGGCACCAGCTCACCACTTCTAAAAAAATAAGTCTAGCTATTGCTTGAAACCAGATGAGACATTAAATTTAAGGTTTTAGTAATGTATCATTACAAACTCTGGATACAGAAACATGAATGAGTGATATAATCCTGCATGAGACATTTTCCTTAATTTTTTCATCTCTTATTCACCAATCTATGGCCACACGTATCCCACAAGGCCTAAGTCTTCAGGCTGACATGTACAGTTGCAAAATATATTGGTCTAACGAACAGTAACACCCTTTTAAAGTTTGCAGTATTTTTTAAGTATTCGTTTTTATACAATGTTTTATTTCATGAAAGGTGATATGAACTTTTCACTTTATAGTAAAATTTAAATCTGAACCAACATAAATGGAATCTAACCTTTATGTTGTTGTCATTTTATAGGTGTACTCGGTATGGTGAGTCATTTAAACTCTAATACATTTAAATAAGGAATGAAAGAAAAACATCATTCAATGTATTTTCCTCAAATTACCTGCGTTACATGATTACTCCTTCACAATCAAAATCAGATTTTAAGTATGAATGATACAAACAAGATTACATTCTGAATCTGCAACAGAGATTTCAGTTGCTTGTTTAAAATGACATACCTAGCTATTCAGTAATCACTTTATAATAACCCCTTTCATTCCTAAATCTACTTAGCCATCAGCCACTAGTGAGGAAAATGCTGGCAGTGGTTTTTACAACTACACATTAGTTTTACATTTCATGACAAGGTAATTCTAGAGAGATCGAAAGACAGACAAGCATGTGTTCTTAAAGTTTTCTTTCTTTCGCGTGAAGGAAGCACACATCTAACTGAGAAGTGAAAAATAAAGACTGCAGGCATATACTTTTCACTTCACATATATGGCAATGACAATTTATCCTCACTTCACCCCAGGCACCTTCGTGAATATATAAATCAACAAGAAATAAAAGGTTGCGACAAATACCCCTCAGAAGAATTACTATAGTGAGATGGCAAATAAAGTGTCTATTTCTAGTAGATGCTACCTTTGGTAGACACTTGGATCAGAATGATCTTTGCGGAAAAGACTTATGTTGCAAATATTGTCCTTCTCAACCACATCTGTCATGGGTGTTTAGCTGTTTTCTGACTTGATCACATGGCTGGAGTTCTAAAACAATTTATGCAGCCTACAGCCCAGCTGCTGCTCATACTGGAGAAGCCGCAGGCAACACAAAGGAAGCTGAAGGTCTGAAGAATTGCTCTTGTGGCCACCTGACATACCTCCTTTCCATAGGTACCACACAACAGTATTGTCTTCACTGAAAATGAAACCATCTGGTAATGCAGGGTCAATGCAGAAACTTTCAGATATACTAGAAGAAGGTGTATGTGGCTGGCTCACAATTAAGTATATTCTTGAGAACAACAGACATAATTAGACAATTTATCATAACCAGGGGAAATGGCACTAAGGTAACATACAGTTTTCTACCCAGTGGTCAAAAAAACAGCAATCAAGGAGAACAATATAAACATTTAGAAGCTCTCATGTGAAGCAAAAATCTTTTCTCTAGCCAGTTTTCTTGAAAATGGCTGGAATATGTCTATGATGCAGTATGACAAACCATTCTCTATATACACTAATACAGTACATGTATTTTTGTACAGTACGTGTCCCAATCACCTTCTGACTAATAATAATGGCAAGCATGCAGTGTTTGCTCTGTTGTGTGACATGTTAGCATGTTTGACCTCATTAATTTTTATGTTACGGCTTCTAGAGTTTCCCCTGAAGTCAACTGGAGAAAAGATAAACCATTGTGTAAATTAGTGAAGGTTTCAGCTGCTCAATACCTGCCATGAAAGTAGAAGCCCAGAGTCTGTTTATTATGTTGTGCCAAAGAATAAATGGGCAATGCTGTTTCATAGATCAGTCAGAATAAGATGTAGCAGTGTGTTCTGGTTATCACTGTGGCCTATTGCTACTGACAAATCACATTAATTGAGAGCTGTTAGGTACAGCAGTGTTAGCTAAAGCGGGGGTTGAGAACAGGCTGTTATTGAACCTAAATGACAGGACAACATGGTCATATAAATCTACATAAAAGAGAAAATGCCACCAATCAATGTTACTCATCTAAAAAGAATATTTACCATTCTTTCTAATCTGACATGTGCAATCAACATTAACCAAATGATGTAGAGTGAGATCAGTTTTGACAAATAACTCTCAAATGCATAAACCTGATAAACGAATCAGATTTTTTGTAACAATTGGTAAAAGAAACTCTGAACTTACATACATGTCAAAAGGGAACAGGACATTCTGTCTTTCTGCTACACTATTATGTCCTAACTACTACTAACACTTCAGTACAATACTAAATGAGAAGTAAGTACTGTAAAGTTGAGAAGATCATCTGTTCAATTTGTGACAAGATCCTTTTCCCAAAAGAACCTCCTACATAGTTACCAGTCAGTCTGGATGCAGTGTTTAACTTTCCTCAGGTTAGGACCATCCTCAGGACTTTTCCAGGAGCTTTGCACAAGCCTGAGTAGTTACTAGCTACTGCGTAAATGAAGGTGCTTTTTCACCTACCAATCTAATAAATGAAGGTGCTTTTTCACCTACCAATCTAAACTACCATCTTTGTATACTGCAAGTAATCAATAAAGTAACCCCCAATATCAGCTGCAACACTGAACTCCGATTCCATTCTTGAGCTAGCACAAAAAAGAGCAGAAGTTTACTCAGACTTTCTAAAGCAAAATACCAACTTCTCCTATGCTATCTGGGTAACTCAACGAGTTTCGGATGTTTTAATTTGGAATGATATAAGAACTGGCATAAATTACATTGGTAAGGTACTTCTTGTTTTTCTGTGCACAGGGCTTCCTTGTATGAAAGGAATTTCTTGCTGATTATCTTCCCCGTTCAATAACTAAACCTGATGTCTTTATACATTAAAGTACTTGAAAAGTACCTACATTGACAGTATACACTGTTGACTTTGTTGGTTGAATATATTCAGCCTTTTTTTCCTCAACATCACAATATCTTAAAAATTTCTCAAAAAACTCCCTCAAATTGCTCCTTCTCTAGGACATTTCTTTGAATTTTCCTGTGACAGCTGAAGAAGTTATTTGCCACCAGCGTTCACTGTTATACCATTCCCTGTAAAAAGCAAACATAATATGCTGGCCATGCAAGTAAATTTATACTGTTATACTGTACTATGAAATACAGAGGAAACCAGCCCATCCTTCCTTCTGACACATTCGTAACAAGGAAAGAAACTTCCACTAGAGGAAGAAGGAGAAAAGCTGGAAGAAGTGGGTAGAATGGATGATAAACTGCTTCAAAGTTAATTCTCTTTTTCCTCATAAGATTTAACAGAGTCCAAAGATTCTCAGAAATATCCATATACGTGGGACTTCGCTCTCTGCCTCAGTTATGGAAATGTATGATACTACTGACAAAAAGAGTAAACAAAGGAATACAAGCACAGAACTAAGAAGAAAACAAATGTGCTTTTGCATAACATGTATCACAGGTTAGTTAACCCTGTATTTATTTCTTTTAAGCCATGCTTTATTTCCACATTTCATCTTGAGCCTTTGTTGTTTATTTCTTTTCTCTAGTTGCGAAGATTAATCATTTATCAGGACTACATTTCCCTACATTGCCTGCAGCATCCCCTGCTTTAATTGCTACAGGTCACTTTGCATTTGGTTGCATCCTTCTGCTTCCTGTCCCTCTTCTAAATTTGGCCCTGTCAAATGGATTAAAGAATGCGTGCATTGATGCCAGAACCATAACTGACGTGGAAGAACACAAAGCAGCCATCAAATATTCAGGGACGTGGAGGTTATGGGAGGCTGCTGAAGAACCTGCGATCCTGAGTGCAGGAGAGGGGCCAGGACGAGATCACAGTCTCACTGGCCAAAGACGGGCAGTTTCTTTACTGTTGAGACATAAGCAGCTCCACGGGTCACTCTGGAGCCCTGGATCACAGTTCTACCACACAGCTCAAGGAAAAACTGGAAGAGGTGACTGGTAAAAGTCCACCAGAAATAAGCTGGTGTGACAAATTATGGAACTTCGTATGACAGCAATTACATAAATCTGAAAACTGTCTAATTTCATCACCAGTAACCCAGGATTCAAAGTCCATTAAGCATTGTTTTTTCCAATTGAACTGAGCTAATGAAAAATAATTGCTACTCTGAAAAAGGTCATACACAAAGTAATAAAAAAGCAAGTGCTATGCAGTCACTATTTATACATTACTCTAATTTGAATTTATAAATTGCTGACATCTGTTATAAATCATGCCGTTTTCTTCCAAGCCCAGAAGTTCCTCACTGCAGGCTTTCCTTTGTCTCTATCATGATTATGAAAGTAAAAAATTCAGGTTCATGATTTAAATGGAGCTTGTGAGGTGCTCTGGTTTTCACCTCAGCTAAGGGTGGTTTTCATTAACTGGGAAGATAGTAAAAAAAAGAACCCAAACCCCAAAGGTATAAAAAGCAACAAGAGCCTACAACAGCTCAAACTCAACAGCTCCCTGAGCTTTTGGTTATAGAATAGCCACAGGGCTGCCATTATTTAAAAATTAAAAAAAATTTTAAAAATAGTTTAATTTTAGAAAATTGGAAATATTCAAAAATATAGAAATCACACAATGATCTTTTAAGTATCAAAATCTGCATTTAAATCATAGGAAATGTAAGCTCTTATTTGTAACTCAGAATTGAACCAAACAAGAAGGCAACAGAAGAGCTGCTGCTCTTGCAGTTGCAGAATGGTTTAGGGGTTGCTTGTTATAATCTTGAGTTATAATGATGATGCTTATTTTTTTGTCAGTAATCCACATGCATATAAAATGGTTTGCTGGACTTGGTGTGCATATACACACAAAATCCAGAAATATTCATATAATGTATAGACAATTTAAGATAGAAGTTTCTTGACAACCAAGTCGCTGCTTTACACTTATGTAAATCTGCCAGTAACACAATCACATTTTAAACTAAATTATATTTCTAAGAACAAATAGTTTCACTGACTTGTAAATGGATTGTGATTTTCAGAACTTCATATCTAACAGTTAATCAGAAAAAAACAGAACATAGCCATTAATAAGATGTTATAAACATTAATTGCTCTTGGTGTACTAGATGGTGCAAACACTCCTGTCAGGTTTTCCTGGCTGGATCTCAAAGCTCAATCATAGACAAAAATTGGAAAAAAAAAACCAAAAACCAACAGACAACATGACAAAGACTTGAAGTCAGCAAAAGCTCATTTTCTCACTTTTCCCATTCAACCCATTAGTTGAAGCCTGTGTGGATCAGTATTACTCACACAGGTGAATGGGCTTAGTGGAAAGATCCCCGTACTGGGGAATTTGAAACCACAGCTCAATTTCTGGTTTAGACACTTGTCACTGGAAGATCGTAAAAATCCCACTCAACACCTCAGATTTGAATAACTAAATTCTTTGTTTGTAAAGCACTTTGATATTTATGGCTCCAAGGTGTTACATTGGAAGAATATATTATTATTTTTGCAGTACAGTCTGAAAGTTGAAAGGAAGGCAACATGAAGTCAGGGTATTTCTAGCAATTCTACTGCTGAGGACACTCATCAATTCATACAACTGCATTGAATATAAATACACGTGTCAGTATGCTTCACTAATACACTACATGATGACAGAAACACGAACAAACTGATGTCAGGGAAAGGCAAGAGCTTAATTCACGACAAATGGGTGAGTTAGCTTGATGCACTGGGTGCCACTGCCCCATGTCAGGCACAGCCAGTTCCAGTCAACCCACCACAGGGCACAGCTGAGCCCCTCAGCCAAGGTGGTTGTGCCTCTGGAAAAGCATATTAAAGGGCAAAACACTGCCTGGTGGTGAGAGGAGGGGGGTGAAAAACTCTGAGAAACAGCCCTGCAGGCACCCAGGTGAGAAAAGAAGGAGGAGGTGCTACAGGTGCCAGAGCAGAGAGTCCCCTGCAGCTGGGGAGAGGATCATGGTGGAGCAGGTGTCCAGCCCACAGGGGATCCCATGCTGGAGCAGGTGCATATACCCTGAAGGAAGATGTAGCCTGTAGAGGACTCCTTGCTGAAGCAGTGAGAAGGAAGGAATGGCAGAGAGAAACTGTTGCAGACTGACCCCAGGCCCTGTTCCCTGTCCTCCTGTGCCACTTGGAGCAGGAAAGGAGCTGGGAGTGGAGGAACCTAAGCGAGCAGGGAGAAGATGGTGTTTTGTCTTTGCTTCTTCCTATCCAAATCTGTTTCAACAGGCAATAAATTAATTTTTCCCAAGTCACATCTGTTTTGCCTGTGATAGTAACTGGTAACTGATCTCCCTGTCTCTACCTTGACCCATGAGATTTTCCATCTTATTTTGTCCCCCTGTCCTGCTGAGGAGGGGAGTGGGAGAGCAACTGGGTGTCTGGCAGCCAGAGCCACCCAAGATCATCCTGACACAGACTGGGTTTGGTATTTCAAATATTTAGGTCTGATCCAGGTACAAGTCAGTGTTCCCTGAATGAAGAATACCGTATCAAAACCTCAGTAACCAGCAGGCAAAAACAGACAAGACATTTTGCACTACACAATTTTTTTTGTTTAATTTTTGATGAATTCACAGTGTATTAAGTAATGGAGCAGAAAGAAATTGTTTTAAGTTCTATCAGCACTAGCAGCGTGTAACCATGGTAATTAAAACAATATTATTTTTTAAAATTACAAAAGACTACTCAAGACACATAAAAAGGCAGTATCTGAGAAAGAACATATTTCTTCTGATAACTACATTTCTGTAATTCTGCAAAATTATTAAAGACACAGACATTTTTTACTCCAGCTAAATACTTTGATACACTATAGAATAATGATTTTAATTAAGAATTAAATTAAAAAGGGGCTTTGCATGGACAGAACTTTCAAGAAGCCTTAAAGCACATTACTCTTAGATCTCTGAGAGAATATTTTGACCAGGATTTTCCTAGTCCTTATTTATATGACAATTTCATTACCTTAATCCATATTTACAAGTATTCTAATTTCCCAGCTGGAAGAAAACCAACAACAATTAAAAAACACACACATAAAGAAATCAGGCTTTTTAAGAGTTAAAGGAGAAGGCACTCATGACAGCTCATAAGCATTTAAGTCCACTCCAGCCCTTTCACTGAACACTGCATCTTATACTACAGCTAAGAATATAAGTGAAAAGAGATTGAAGGGACTGGTCCCTCATGATGCAGTCTTTGCTCATGACATAAGAAAAAAGTTAGTTGCAAACAGCATGAAACCGCTTAAGTGGCCACTTATGTGATAATGTTTAGCCTGGTACAAGTGTATTGTTGATTTAAGCTCACTGATCTGGAGCTTCTTCTAACACTGGCTTGTGACGATAACAAAAATCATAATTCTCGGATGTGTTATGATTGTTCAATATGGCCACACAAGTATCCCTGGAGAAAATCCGGTTTAAATTATGAGCTAAAATGAGAGAAGAAAAATCCTTCTACAAGTGTAGTTGTTCTCTCTCTGAATTCATGGGTGAATTCAGCCACTGCACACCCACGTGTGTGGCTGTCACAGCAAATCTCCTGTAGCCCAGTACATGGTGAGAAAAGATTTTCAAATTCAGAAGACACGTGTCCTTTGTGCTCTCCAGCATGCTGCAGAACAGCAATTCCTCAGAGTCCCATGGTGCATGGGATCCCTGTAGCGGCTTCCCACCCACAGCAATGGGACCTTAAAAGGTCCTAGCCATACCTGAAGCCTATTAAAGCAGGCTAGAAAAGGCAAGTTTTGCTTTAATAGAACAGGAATGTGGATGAAATACTATTGTAGGTGAAAAGTGATCCAACAGACAAGTTTCATGCACTCTCAAGTTTGCCATCAAATATGGAACTGTCAGAAAAAGTAAAAATATGACACTTTTACTAACGCCAGGAGACTGGGGCATGTAAGGTTATCCTCTGATCACATTCAGGGAATTTTTCATCCTTCCCACTTAGAGTTGTGTTTGAACACAGAAATGCCCCAGGAGAGATGGTCACCACAGGCCTACCCTGCACCTCTGGGCATGTGATCCATATCACAACTGACATGAAGTCCTGGGCTTTGAAGACATCCCAAGAATTTCCACCCTTGCTGGCTTGTTTCCTGAGTGACAGGTGTAGTAAAAGCTGCTGGCTCACACAAACAGGAAAACACACTTTGTGTTTTCTTAATTTCTCTCCACTGCCCTGGGCAAGAGGCAGCAAGAAGCGGAAAGCAGAACAAATTTCAGCTATTCTCAGCTGTCTCTAGGAAGCGCAGGGGAACCACCACACACAGACATGTAACGGGATAATGAGAGAACTCAAGGATGCTGGAAACCTTTGGTTGTTCCTATGGCCATGCAGAGCTGCTTAGTGAAAGCTTCAGGTTAGCCAGACTGATAAGAAGTGCCAAATGTCTCGTAAGAAAGGCTCTTCTGAGTACTAGTTGATAGTTTAATTTGGAAGATTCAAGACCTATGAAAAAACAGCTGCATAAAAACAAAGGCTGTTTATTTAAATCAGGCTTTGGCTCAGATTGTCACCTGTCACTAGAGGGAAGCACTATATGTCAGTGCTCTAGGTGAAAGACCAAAATAGGTACTGTTTATGAGTGCTGTTCAATGCCATGTTACACATCTTCAAGAAGGCTTTAAAAAGACAAAAAGCTTAAGAAGCTGAACCCATTATTATGGAGTTTCTGCCCTCTAGCAGAGAGAAGTCTAAAGCATGGTTATGGCATCTGTTTTTACAAAATCATGCCAAGCCACCTCTCCAAAATTCCTCTAGATAAATTTGTGTTTACAAGTTTAAAACCATATAGAAGTTACTTACACATGGCAGAACAAACCCTAGGAGGGTCCTGGCAGCTTCACAGGCATTAATCATGATCAATATATAAAAGCACTCCCTGCGAATTCACATAAAATAAGGCAATAATTCCACCCATTGTTTCCAATGACATGAACAAATGACTCAAGATTCAATCCTGTTGTTTATGATGTTGCTAGAATCTCTTGATAAAAGTAAAACCTAATGTTTATAACTACAGACACATTATTCCTTACAGTATATTCAGCAGACCATAGGATTACCAACATAGAGTTGTTGAAACAATTTTACTCTCAGTATAACTGAAAAGCTATTTAAAACTACAATAAATAAACCCACATGCTTCAAAAGAAATTGCAACTCATTAAAAATTTTAAAAATAGAAATAGTTATTCTGATCTTAATTTAGAGCTCTCTCTTTAGTCAAGAGGGAAACATATGGACAACAAAATGAATGTAGCAATAGTAAGGAAACAAAAGAAATAGGTGCATGAAGTCTGTCCTATATATACACGAAATACTTTATTCTTGCCTAAGGCACTGTCTGAAATGCTCTGGAAGAAAATCCCTAATAGCTGGTTTGAGCTTTCTCCACTGCCTTTAATGAAGAAGAATGAAGAAGAGTATCTGAAACATTTTGAAGGCGATCTACCCAAACCTTTGACTAATGCAGAGCACCCAGTAATAATTATAAAGAACACTGTACATGCAAAAAAGCCATTACAAAGACATAATTAACAGTAAGAAAAATGGCAGACAGTATCACAGACATTGCTAAAAAATCCTGAGTTCTTTTATTTAGTTACAAAAATTAAATAATTTTACTATTTCTCAATAAAGCTACAGTGCACAAACAAAGCTGGTATCAATCTGAGTGCTCTTGTGGTTATCTTGTATATGCCTTTAGAAATACATTTAGAAGTAGGTATAGCTGTTTGTCTAACCAGGAAAGAACTTTAGCAGTGATCTGCAGACATTTCACTTCTGCATAAATAGATATTTACACATATTTAAGTCTGGCAGTCCATATGGTAATACTAATGATTGCTGTTTCAATTTAAAATACATCTACACACCCAAAACTGAAATAAAGCAATGCCAATACATTATTTTTATCTTGAACTCTACTGTTAAAGACTACCAAAAAAAAAAAGCCATATTCAAAAATTTAAATCATTGGCTAACTTCCTAAAATAGGCAAAATAGCTCAGAAATAACTTGCTCTTTAGCAAGCAAGCAATAACTTGAAATAGAACTGAATTATTATAAAAGTTATTCAAAGAGAAGAAACATCATTCACCTCATGAAAATACAAACTGAAGAACAGAAAAAAGGGGGTACTATCAGAGCTCAGGTTAGCATAGCAAAACTCTCTTTTTATAAGAAGCAGAATTTAACAAAATACAGGATTCAGGTTCTTGACTTGCGTCAAGTTTACTGCTGCGATTTCTTTCTCATATGAGATGCTTATTGATATGAATATGTGGTGAAAAAAAAATCGGGCTGCTCATGTGACAGCTGATCCATGGAACCCTCCTAAACCATTGCAGTTTGCAGATCACAGCCAGCTTGGCGGTCCAGGCAGGACCGCTCAGAACAGCTGCAACAGCTGGAGAAGACCTTCCCCACTGCTGGGGAGGAAAGGAGAGGACAGCTGATGCTACACTGAGCACTTACAGGTGAGCGGCCTTGCTACTGAGCAGAATTTCAACAGTAGCAAAGACCAGGCTGAATTTTAAGGCATGGAGACTACTTGTCAGATTCCAGAGGAGAAAAAAACCCAAACAAACAAAAAAAAAAGCCCCCCAAACCAACCAAACAAAAACCAACAAAATCTACCCCCCTACCCCAACAAACAAACAAACAAATCCAAACCAAATCAAACCAAAACCAGAAGCGCTTGAAAGAAGCAAGCATCAGAAAGGTGAAGAAAAAGGAAAGAAAAAAAGTCTTTAATTAGCAACTTGACTTAGTAGTTGTTCCTGTTGGAGAAATATAGCAATAGTATAATCCATGCACTTGTTAGGCTGTGAATAGCTACTGTTTTTCAGTTTGAGTTTGTTTCTGTAAATAAAATATTTTTCCAGCACTGCTGTGGAAATAGAAAATTTTACTTTTATAATACAATATCTGAGGTTGAAGAAAAGCAGAAGTGCTTCATATAAATCAAACACTTATGACTCCTAGCATGTGGCAAATTAAAGCTGGTCATTTTTAAGGCTTCCTTTCTTTTTGCAACTGACTTTACTTTCTAAAATGCATTTGTTTCACCTTCATTCAAAACACAAGCAACTTCATCAGATGGCAAATGGCTCACCGTGTGACCACAGGGTAACATCTCAATCTTGTATCAGAGTAAAACATTGCCTACAGTAAAACACACTCTGTCATTTTGGTTCAGGCAAACTGATAGCTAAGGTACACACCCAGGGGCAGAATTTGGCCATCTGAGTGCAAAAGAAATAAATCTATCCTTTCCACAAAAGACAAATTACAATGTTACAAAGCTAAGCCAAGCATATTGCCTTAGGTCTCTGCAAAGTGCTTGCAAACGGTCCACACACTAGTTGTAAAGTGAGAAAGGACTAGAGGCCCTTGTATCTACAGCACCACAGCAGACCTGAGGTCCTTGAATCTTAAAAAAAGCAGTAGATTTGAAATATTTTCAGTTCAATTTTTCTTTTTTGTTAAGTGTATGTTTTCACTTAACGGTTCTCCCTTACTCTACATGATGGTTCTTTAATCTTTCATACCAATTTCTAGCATGATAAAACACTGCCAGCATCCACTTCCATTAAATATTTGATGATTACTTGGCTCTCACAAGGTGAAAAGTTCCTATTTTTTTTATTGTAGTTTTTGGATGTTTTGTAAAACCTTAAAAAAGTACACCAAGGAGTGTTTATGCCTTAAAACTTAGCCAGGTATACACTGTGATACAGAACAGCTAGTCTGCATTATATCTGAGAAATGCCTTCATTCAAAATAATGCATAAGCATTCAGTATGTGGCAATCAAAGACTTGAGCAGACTGCTTTGTTTTCATCCATTTATTTCAATGTCTTCAGGAGTAACAGAAGTTGTCTGTGCTATTATGCATCACTAGTTTATTTTATTAACAAATGTTATGAAGGTATTTGCTATCAAATGAAAGCATTTACTAGAGTGCCTGTCTCTAGGAATAGTGAGACGCCTCCATGAATTTACCTTCCTTTTATTTAAGAAATAATGTTGGCAGTTGATTTAGTCTGTAAACTCAACCTGGAGACATCTCTGACTGGGAAAACATTCTCTTCAGTCCTCCCAAGATTTGTTGTCTTTGCTTCTTGAGCAACACAGCCCTGCAAGTTTGTGACTCCTAGCAAATGGATTCGTAGTAGGTTTGGTGCTAATGATATTCCTGTCTCGTATATGTTCCCACATAACGTTCTGACAGGTTCATCAGGAAACCACTGTAACCTTAGGGTTTGGAATGGATGCAGCACACACCTCAAAAGTCCATATGATGACTACATTGTTGTGATTGTCAAGCAATGAGGCTATTCTTCCAAAATAATGACAAATTTAGTCTTGTAATCCATCACGACACTTTCCTAGAGCAATGCAATTTCTGTGAACAAGCTACTTTTGCTTCAGCATTCTCCTGCAAGGCACAAGCCTGGCAACTTACTTTACCAAAGAGGAACACATTTGTTCAGCTCTTAATATCCACTCTGAGATGAAATATCAGGTCCACATTTATCCACTGGGCAAAGGATTTAATCTAAGTGAATCATATCGACTCCACATGTGATAAAATACAAGACATTAAGTTTACAGATCACCCTACTGGAAAATGAATGCCATAAAGCTACTATAATGTAATGCAGTATTCAACCCCCATGTTCAGTCTTTGCTTTGCTTTGCAGGCATAAAGACATATCAGGAAAACAACGTTTCTGGAATATGCTGATTTCTCTTTCTAGAAGGCATGGAGATACAAGTATATTCCTTCTTTTCTGTTCATTGTGAAGTTTTCCTCAGCAGTTCTCTGACTAGCTAGTGATACCTAGACGTATAAGGTGAGAATTGCTTATGAGCCTCTTGGTTTTGTTTTCAGAGGCCTAAGGTACTATTACGGAATAAGGCGACTTGGGTGCCTAATTGGAGGTCTGTACCAAAGACACAGCATACTTAGCAAAAGCTCCTCATTTATTAGCCATTTTGATGAGGAAAGTAGGCAACAGTTTCAGGTTCATTTAAAAGACAGGCACACCATAATTCCTGGTCCCATGCCAGTTCTTTTACTCAGGTGATATCCAGAGTCTCAGAGAGATAGAAGCTCTGCACATATTTCATGTCTTGCTTTGCTTTTGCAAGAAAACTTGTACTGAAATATCCAGGCGTTGTGGTTTAGTCACTATAGAGGTATAATTAGAATTAAAGGTCAGGTATGTCTGCTGTAAAGCACTGCAAGTGTACAGACATGTCAGCTGTAAGCTGGGAGCACGACTGACATCTCCTAACTGTTATACGGAAACAGCAAGGTATTATACTCTTGATATTTCCCACAATCTGTAGATGAGAGTTGTAGCAGCTGCTGATGCACTTGGCGATACTGGGGGAGCTGGCAGTGATGGAGTGGGTAGAAAACCGCCTGTTATCATGAGAGGAGAGGGGAAGAGAGGTTTGTCATGTGATGGGCAAATACCTCCAAAGATAAGCAATTCCCAGCATAATGTAAACGGTTGTTCCAAAATGACCACTGTTACCTGGAGTCAGATCTGAACTCTTCGCATTACTACAGCTGCAAAGCTTGGAAAGACCCTTTTACAAAATGATGCTAGTATTTTAATATTAGCATAAATATAAACAGCATTATTCATAAGCCACTGTGCTTTTAGCACATTATCTAAAGTGTTTCCTAAGCTTAGGAAGTACAACTAATAGCAAAGATAGATTCTATTCAGTTTCTTCCTTTGTGCTAAGATCCCTCCTTGTAGATAGATAAAATTGAACTAGCACAAGAAAACAGACCGCAGAAGCAGAACTTTCTGATACAGTGGAGAAAAGCTTTCTACTTTTTAATTTAAGACAGCACTCATTTTTATCTTTGATTATAAATCACATCTATAGAAGAACTTTTGGTTTTCTGTCAGTCCTTGTGGATCTGATGAAGAAATGCGTTTATGTTTATCCTGTGTTCTCTTTCTGTGTCTCTCAATGTTTTTTTAATCCTGTATCTGCTTAGAGTTCGCATGACCACATGTGTAGCTCTGGTTCTCTTCTGAAGAGGAACTGTTAGGAACACTGAAGTACACTTCACTGCTTTCCTCGTGTTGTAATTAAACAGAATCAGCTCTCAAAACATAATACAGAAGAGACTGACTGAGGTAGAGAGCACATATTTTGTATTATGAATTGTAGCTTGAAATAGGAGAGGAGGGAAGGGATGTGAAATAAGAATAGATAAACATATTATTGAAGGACTCAAGCTCACAAGCAAGAACCAGCGTTCCTAACTTTTTCATTAGTTCCTTACGTACCTTACTTGACAGAATTACTGCTGTACTTGCTGACACAACCCACTGGCCTCCAAACATCATGACAGTAATGTCTCTGTCAAACCTGACACCTGTTTCTCATTTCCATATATTGATTATCCATCTTATAGCCATTGTATTTCTTAAGAATAAACTGTTATCATTACCAGCAAAATATTGATTAGACTGAAATCCCTACCTGTAAAATTATAGCCTTAATTTCCAGTAGGTTTAATCAGTTACCTTCAAGCAGATGAAGATGTAAGGGAGTCATTAGCATGTGTCAAACAAAATGTTAGCTAGTCTCTCATGTATCTATTAAAGTCGAACAAAAACAATGAATAAATAATTACTTTATATAATTGGAGAAGAAAAAAAAATGAACAGGCACCTGTTTAGGGTCAGACAACAGAAACTCTGCCACAGACCTTATAGCTAAGTAATAACATGGGCAGAAGTCTACAAGGAAAGAGCATAATTCTTGCACTTCCAGAGCAAGAGAAAGGTCAAAGCTGCCCCCCATCAACCCCCTCTTAGTCCCTGAACATTCATCAGCCTGTTACCAAAGGCCAGTTCTCCCTGTCCCTGTAGCATTTTCAAAAACCAGTTCAAATTCAGTCCATGAGTTTCTGAAAGCCTCCACGCCCAAGTTATCCTAGATAAATGAAATCCTCTCTGGTCTCCACATTTTTCATATTCCACCTGAAATAGCAGAACCACCTTCTGCCATTTGTTGCTTTACTCTGACATACGTTGGTTTCAGTTTGCTGTGTGTTATATTTAAAGTTGTCATTACAGGGAGATATTAATTCTCCCTACATATTTCTGCTATCTAGATTCTCCTAATTCCCTCCACATTCATTAAGCTTGTACCAATTATTTTCTTTGTTTTGATTCCTCATCCTTGGTCCTTGACTATTCCTTGTGTGGATCAGTGTTCTCTCTCCTCTGAGTGTTTTTGGCCACCATTTTCATCTTCTGTCCCCAGCTCTTTTTCTTGTTATTCTTCAGGGCCATGATGCTATTTAGGTACTGTAGAAACACTTCACAACACTCTCTTGTAAAAGGTACTGCAAAAATCATTGTGCTTTATCATGTCAGCAGGTGCCTTATTTTTTATGTGCAAGGTGAAAACTTGGACTTGTAACCTTGTGATCATTGAAGAGTAAGGTCAGAATTACCTACTTAAAATGCAGTGTGCTTTGCCAAAGCAGCCTATGAAAAAAAGCTCTTCTGAGTCTTAGACACAGGAGGACACTTTCCACCACAGAGTGCAGCTCTGAGATGAACAAGACCTCTGGAAGGTCAGGGGTAGTCTTGTTTTCTCACTACCCTTTAGAAAAACATTTTTGCTTCTTCAGGTAGAGATCAGCATCATCAGCCCATTGTACATCTGAAGAACAAAGGGAGCATTTTCAGCAGGAGCAAGAATTAAACTGTATTTCTAGAAATTCCACTGTCTTTATTTGATTCTAAACACATTTAAGTGACTGAAGTTCGGAAATTCGACTTTTCTACACAAACCTCTGTTTTTGCTCATCACAGCTGAACAAAAAGAAATGCACATGAATGCACATCTTAATTGTGTGAACCTTGTCAATTTTAAACACAGACAAGTGGATTTGTATGTGGAAATTTATAAGGACTTGTGAGGTTATTTTAATGAAACATATATTCCAGAGGAATCTGAAGTCTCAATGCCTCATATATGCCAACACTAGAAGGGTTCCATTTACATACAGGAATATATTTCTGATAATGTAATCCCAGAAACCAACTTGTCTGTCTCCTTCTCATAACATGTAATTCCTCTATTTCTTCCAATTATTCCTTAAGTAAAGAAGTTATTTCGCTTAAAAAAACCCACTGATCATTTTTATATTGAAAATATCAATCTAGAATAAATTTATGCAATTTATTTAATTTTAACAAACTTCTGTTGTTTCCAGCTGCATAGATAATGGTATAGCTAGGAATGAAAATTCTATATATTCACAGTGCACTTTTTGCATTGTAAATAGAATGACCCATTTTTCATTCATTAGCACATATTATGCACTTTAAAAAACCCACTTATCATTTTTATATTAAAAATATCAATCTAGAATAAATTTATGCAATTTATTTAATTTTAACAAACTTCTGTTGTTTCCAGTTGCATAGATAATGGTATAGCTAAGAATGAAAATCCTGTATATTCACACTGCACTTCTTGTATTGTAAATAGAATGAGCCATTTTTCATCAGTTAGCACATATTATGACTCATAAATAACTAAAAGAAAAAATGCTAAATCTTGGCTATACATTTTTTCTAGCGTTAGACCATCCTGGAGCTCTTTTGTATGGACCGACTCAAAATTCTCTGGAAATAAACAGATAATAGATGAGATTTATATGCTGAAATGGTGAACAGCATGAAATTCAGGATGGTATTATACAGGTTTCTAAGGAAACAAATATATATACCTTTTTTCAAATTATGCAAGTCATTTACACTCCTAATGTTGATATGCATTTCAGTGACCAACAAGAGTTGTGCCTAAATCAAAGAGGTTGGTCATTACTCCTTCAATACACAGTGCATAATACAAACTTTGCAACCTGTAAAAACATTATGCTCTGTTCTATTCTGCTGTGCTGGTGAAGTAGCTTATGGCTGGTCTGACTGCATTATTCTCTTGAATAATGCAGAGAATCAACACTCTGATACAGAAGGAGGGAGAAGAAAGGATGCAATGGGGGGTCCTGCAGAAAAACCATACTTGGACTGTGCATATTACACAAGTCCCAAGAGTCCACAGAGTAATACAGATACTTAAACAACGAGGTCCAAATCTGCTATCAACTTTTCTATACAGATATTGGATATTTTTTTTTTTTTCCCATGTCTTTCCTTTGTAACTTAGGAAAGTCTCATAGGCCTCTAAATCTTGAAAAGGAGATTTCATCTTCTTTGGAGCAAAGATGATGATTAAAGAGTTATCTAAGTTGGTGCCTGAATCTTAATTTTGCCCATCAAAAAACATAAGAAACTCAAGTGGAAAATTCTCTGTGCTTTCAAACACACAAGAAAGAAATAGGTCAAATCACTATGTACAGATGCCTGGCCACAAAGAAAGAATCAGTAAGGTGCAGTAGAACTGTGTAAATGGAACAGAAACTACGGTAAAAAGAATACCAAAGATAAACCTGATTGGTTATTGAGCAAAAAGGAAAAGTATTCAGTATCAACATCAAGGCAACTGAAGTATGTAATGCCCTTCCTAAGAAACTCAACTATGACCTACTGGTTATAAAAAACACAAATTCAAGGGTTAAAGATTTTAGCCTACAGTAGGGAAGGAACCGGCATGCTGAAGAGTACTCAGATAAGTTAGGTATTTTCAGACCTCTAGGCCTGTTACTCATCCTGTTAACCTGAAAATTCACTGCTGGTATCTTGGATATATTAGCATTTATTCTGGGAAACCTATGTGTAAGATCTCACAAAGGCAAAAAAAAAAAAGTTGTCTGATCTTTTGACATGCAAGACAGAAATCCTCCTCACCCCCGACAAATCAGTAGAAGAAAACATAGACTTGCTAAGAACACATAACATAGAAAATTACAAATGTTTTCTTCCTATGACAAGACAACAGGCCCTAGGCTTGGAAACAATGTACTAGATATCTATGTCTTGACTTTAATAAGGGTTTTGATACTATTTGAGAAAACTTTTCCATAACACAGGGAATCTAAGGAGGATTAGCCTAAATGGAGATACTACACTGTGGACTCGGAGAAAGAACCCACTGGAAAACTACACTGAAAATTTAGTGATCTGGTACCCTGCAAAAGCGAAATATAGCTAACAGAGACCTCTCTAAGATCTGGTGCTATTCAAAATTTTCACTAACGATGTGTGCAATAGCAAAGTTGATAAGATCTTGACCACCAAATCTGAAAAAAATCAGGAACAATCCCACCCCACCACTAACCATCAGGACACTATTCTTAAGTTAAAATCACAAGATACTACAATGAGTCAGGAGCAACAAATTGCACAAACTTTAGATAGGGAACAACTGTTTTAGCTGCATTTCTGGAGCAGATGGTCTCAGAGTTTGTATAAAGTTTGCACCATTAGGGTCAAAGGCTATTGTTCAAGAGTTTGATATCTAACTGATAGCTGGTTAGAAGTGGTACTCCTTGGGGGATTGATACTGGAGTTGTGAAGATCTGAAGAAAGGGATGGAATGTATTCCCAAGCTTAGAGATGACAAAATTACAAGAGCACTTCCTATGTGGGAAGGGGTGACTATCGATCAGAAGGACCTTGATCAGCTGAACCCAAACGAATTGCCCAACCTCATTAAGTTCAACAGAGAGAGATGCAAAGTCTTGCACTGAGGATGGAACAGCCCCATGTGTCAGGACCGGCTGGGGACCAAGAGTGGCAGCTCTGCAAACCTAGAGATCCTGCTGGATGGCAAGTCAAATATGAGACAGGAAATGTGCCCTTGCTAACTACATACAGAACTGTGTTAGGAGGCCCACAGCAAGTAGGTGAAGGAAGGCGACTATTCCTCTGTGTAAGGCACTGGTGAGGCTTTATGTATGTCTACATTTTGGTTTCTCAGTACATGAGATTTGACAAGAACCTACAATGTCTCAGAGGGTGAATAAAGTGTCTGGAATGCAACAAATAATGAGGAGAAGTTGAGGGAACTGGGCTTCCTCAGTCAAAGAGGCATTTCTAATTGCTGTGTTCTGGTACATGAAGGAGAATTGCAGAGAACAAAGTGTCAGACTCCCGGATGTGCAAAACAGAAGGATAAGAGACAATTCTCATCTTGGAAATTTCAACTCACTACGAAGAAAAAAATTCTTCACGGTGGTCAAGCACTGCAACAGGCTGTCCAGAGATGCCGTGGAATCACTGTCTTTGAAAAGATTCAAAACATGACTGAAAAAGCTCTAAGGAAACTGACCCAGCCTTTTGAGGACTGCATGGAGATGGGAGACTGGACTGGGTGATCTCCCCAGACAAAACTCTGCTTTGGTTTTATGGTTTAGCAATATCACACATGAAAAAAGCAACACTGCTGGGACTACTTAGGACTCAAGCAGAATGCCATGTTTAGGAAGGGAATAACCTTATCTGTGTCTATAGCTGAAAAATAACAGGCTTGTTCTGCAGCAAAGACTGAGCTTAGAGGTAAAGAAAACTTCTTACAGCATAAACTGCTGGAATAGGTAGGATGAAGAAATTAAAAAAATTAATTTGAGATCTTTTGGAAAGCTAGACAAAAAGATGCCACAAACAAAAGAAATATAGCTGGCATGCTATACAGCATGTTTTGGGACAGTGATTAAACAGAACGCCTCTAGAGTGTCTTTCCATTCTATGACACTATGAAAAGCAAAACATAGTCACACACAGAAATGGAAAAAATAGCAAACAATTTATTTAGGGTTTGGTTTGGGTTTATTGGTCATAGCTTTTACTAAGAAATATTCAAATATTAGTACTGCACCATTATTTTAAAACATAGCACTCATTACTAATATGGTTTGCTTTGGGTGAGCCCCTAGGAAATGCATTCCGACATTGTTTCTTTGAAGAAAGTTTCTTAGTAAAAAACAAGAAAAATTCAAAAAAGAAAAGAAATGCTTTCTTTCTAAGCAGAAATTTGACATTAATTGCTCGCTCTCATGCTTACCTTTTGAAATGCAGTGCTATGTATGGATCAAGTACCCAGAGCTTCCAAAAATCTAGACAAAGGAAAATGTAGCTTGCACTTCGGCGATACTTAACATCAGCATTAGAAAGAAAATCTTAGGGACTCCTGTGAGACTGCAATATGTAATGAATAGAGAAAACTGAGAGCTCCAGGCTGACAGGAGGAATGCAGCAATCTTTTGTATATTTTGTGACTGTAGCTTCAGAATTTTACCTATAGTACTGTGCTCTAGAAATCAAGTTTTAATTTTAGCTTTAAACAACAACAGCAACCACCCAAGCAATCAAAAAACCACAAACAAACACAAAACAACAAGAAAAAAAATCATCTTGCATTGGAAGTTTTGAAAACAACCACAATGATGACAACAGCCTGCATACCACACATTCTCTTTGTATCTCCCAGCAATTTAACACAATAGCTTCGGGAGACTTAAAATCAAACTCTGATTTCAATAAATCCTGAATTCTAAAACCTGTCTACACGTCAACATCATTAACTCGTTGCTCTTGCTGACTGGTTATTCCCACTTCTTCCCAACACGAGGCTCGTGGACACTCTGTTGTTAAAATGTGGGTTATAATTTCCCTGG
Organism: Patagioenas fasciata; assembly: GCF_037038585.1. Taxonomy (NCBI): domain Eukaryota; kingdom Metazoa; phylum Chordata; class Aves; order Columbiformes; family Columbidae; genus Patagioenas; species Patagioenas fasciata. The sequence continues at coordinate 54,504,348 of NC_092521.1, read as the reverse complement.
GGATGTGTGTGTGTGTATGTGCAGGAGAATGCACACAGAGGTGTATGAACCTGAGTGATCATTTACAAGTTCCGACTTCTTTCTGCTAAAAGAAGGCAGTTCACTTAGACATTAAATGGCATCCTAAATTCCTCAAGCTGGTATTTTCTTCATCTTCTAAAGAAGCTTAAATGTAATTATCTCAAGCCAATAAAAGTTTCATTTCTTTTGATAAGTAGGCCAAAGTAGCAGATGTCTAGTTTAGCCTAGAGGAAAGGACGTTTAATGGCGTGTGACAAATAAGAAGATATAAAAAAACAAGCAACATTTTTTCAATACTACCTGCTTCAAAAATGTTGCTTTACTCTAAGTTGTACACCTCTACTTATATTGCATTAGAATGACAGTAAAAATTTATCATTCAAAACTGGGTATTAAAAATCAACACAACAACTTGTAACATACTTAAAAGTTAGATCTCAGTTTTGTTAAAGTCTTGACCCATTACTTATCTCTTGAATGTCCATCTACCAAAAGTGAAGGAGGATAATGGAGATAAATAGAGGGAATCAAATGTATCATTCCTTTCAAGCCCTCCACGCATGTACACTGCCAAATCCAGTCGACTCACTTGACTGGTTTAAAATGCAACATTGGTTTCCCAGAGAGGATAATAGACTAGTGTACAAACAGGGGGGAAAAAAAAAAAGCCAACAAGGCAACCCAAATCATAGAAACCTTTCAGTGGCGGGAAAAAAAATCATCTTTTGAAAGTGAATAGACACCTCAGATTTCATATGGATATAGTTTTCAACAGTCACCTACTATCAAAACCATGACACTTTAAATATATGAAAAATAATAACATGTTATAACATTAAATCATCAACAAAGCAGACAACACTCTCCCAGTAGTGCCTAATCTAACAATAATAATAATAATCACTTATATTACCAGTGGGTCTAGAATATAAAATTATTCAATATTCCATTGTCCTAGGAGCTAAATACATACAAAATTAAATGACAGTACCTGTCCCCTGCCTACAGTCTCAGTAAAATGGAAGATAAAATCAGGACCACAGAACAGATTCAGACATAGGGATGGCAGAGAACAAGTGAATTTAATAATAATAATATTAGTTATACATACCAGATGTACTCTATGTCAGTGAGGAAGATTTCCTACAGTCCATATTTTAAAACTCTGAAGAAATATATCTCTACATATCTTTGACAAACCTCTTAAATAACTGTATCTTATCTGAAACTAATCTCTTTTCACATAGTGGATAAATGATATTACAGATTTAGATATGGAAAGATAATCTTGTTTTAAATTCTGGATAGCTCATTAAAAATACTTAGTATTACACAGAATACAGGTTAAAAAATAAAAATAAAAATAAAAAAAAGCTCTCACATATTATTGTTTTGGAATAAAAGGTCCCTGGTGTGGCAGAATGGATTCTTTAATGCACTTCGACCCCAAAAAATTCTCTACAGTACGTATGCAGGGCTCTTGCATATGCTGTGATCTCAGGACAACAGAAGGGAGCAGGACAACAGCACAATCCTGGAAGGGACAGCCCTGAGCACCAAATCCTGTCTCTCACAGGCTGTGTGTAGGCCACATTCCTACCTTGCACTTTCCACAGGGTAGAGCACCTAACATATCTAAACGTGCTTCTCCTATTTTTCACCAAAAGTCGTGGACACAGAAGCAAAATTTTTCTTTCACTGCTCAAATATTGGCATGCTTTTGCATTTCACAAAAATTCATACTCTAAACTCCGTAAGTCCCTTTGGAGAGCAAGGCGGAAAAGGTGAGATCTTAAATTAAGATCTTCCAGAAGAAGCTTTAAAGAAATACGTTTACTCACTTTTTACTGTTAAGAATGAAATAAGGAAATAGTAGTAGGATTTGTGAATGACCCTACATTATTTTGTCTAGCGTGTGTTGCAAATGTTGTGTAAGGCATTCTTTCAAAGCAGTGATTTGGGTCAGTGTAGAGAGAACTGTACACATTGTACTTGTTATTACATACACATTTTATACCCTTTCATACTGTGATTTAGTCAGCAGTGGATACTCAAAATAACATGTGTAATTGTGGATTTAGTGAAAGGAGACAATTTCAGCAGTTCAGCGAGCTTATCAGAATGAGTTTTGCAGATGAAACTGCAAAACATTCTTGAAATGTGAAGGACAGAGATGAGCAAAACCCTTTCCTTCAAGGCTCTGGCTGGCTACCAGAGCATGCAAGTGGATATTTGTAATTGACAATTTTTCTCTGGATTCATAGCAACACATTACTGGGATGCAACACAAATGCTGAACAGTGCCAGGGAACGGTGTATATTTTCCACAGTAGAAGGTTTTTTTGACAAGATCTACTGACTCGCCTGACTGCCGACTCACACTCCTTGTACACGAAAATAGTTCCTTACTCAGAACCTACAAGCAAGGAGTGGATTCTCTTCTGTCAAGCTCTCGCCTTTATTATTGCCTACTTTGACATCAACTTTTCACATTTCACTTAGCAGTAAATAACCAAGGCATAATGTACCCATAAGAGGCAATTATCCTCACAGTTCTAATTACTATGTAACATTTCTGCACTTTAGAGGAGTAGAATACAAATGTTTGGTTTCTGCAGAAGCAATATGAGGATGAAGATGTTACTGCACTAATCTATAAAGATTTCACCCATGCAAGTAAATAGCAAAATCTGAAAATATAAATGCATGAACAACAAATCCATCCACACAATTTATTTGAGTATGATTCAGTACAGTGCTTTTGGGTGCAATTTAGTTGCCTAAACATAGTTGCCTACTGCTGCCTGAAATGTTGCAGCATATCTGACTCATCTGTACAAGGATTTCAGGTAAAACAGACTCTATGGGACACCCCCTGCCCTCCTGGACTAGCAGAGAGACCAGGAGGGACACTACAAGGAATCTCCAAAAATACTCACTAGTTACCTGTGTTTAAAGAAGTGAACTGAGTGTTCTGACTTCAGGTAAACCAAGGAAACATGATTAGTTAGTACTTTTTGAATAAAGATTTATCATACACAGGGTCCAGACTAACAGAATCATGCATGAAAAGACTAAAAGCAACAAGAAAAATATTTGATTAATTATATGTTTGCCTGCCCCAGACTGCTATTTCTATTACAAACCAATAAACTATCTTTTCTTCTTTAACATTAGCATTCTCATTGCTAAACTGAGGAAGTGTGGTGTGGATGATCAGGTAGTGAGGTGGACTGCAAACTGGCTGAAGGAAAGAAGCCAGAGAGTCATGGTCAATGGGGCAGAGTCCAGTTGGAGGCCTGTATCTAGTGGAGTGCCTCAGGGGTCAGTACTGGAGCCAGTACTGTTCAATATATTTATCAATGACTTGGATGAGGGACTAGAGTGTACTATCAGCAAGTTTGCTGATAACACCAAGCTGGGAGGAGTGGCTGACACGCCAGAAGGCTGTGCTGCCATCCAGCATGTCCTGAACAGGCTAGAGAGCTGGGCAGGGAAAAATTTAATGAAATATAACAAGGGTAAATGTAGAGTATTGCATCTGGGCAGGAACAACCCCAGGTTCCAGTATAAGTTGCGGAATGATCCATTAGAGAGCAATGTAATGGAGAGGGACCTGGGGATCCTGGTGGACAGCAGGATGACCATGAGCCAGCACTGTGCCCTTGTGGCCAGGAAGGCCAATGGCATCCTGGGGTGTATTAGAAGGGAGGTGGTTAGTAGGTCTAGAGAGGTTCTCCTTCCTCTCTACTCTGCCCTGGTGAGACCGTATCTGGAATATTGTGTCCAGTTCTGGGCTCCTCAGTTCAAGAAGGACAGGGAACTGCTGGAGAGAGTCCAGTGCAGGGCAACAAAGATGATTAAGGGAGTGGAGCACCTCCCTTATGAGGAAAGACTGAGGGAGCTGGGTCTCTTTAGCTTGGAGGAGGCTGAGCGGTGACCTTATTACTGTTTATAAATATACAAAGGGTGAGTGTCACGAGGATGGAGCCAGGCTCTTCTTGGTGACAAACAACGGTAGGACAAGGGGTAATGGGTTTAAACTGGAACATAAGAGGTTCCACTTAAACTTGAGAAGGAACTTCTTCTCAGTGAGGGTGACAGAACACTGGAACAGGCTGCCCAGGGAGGTTGTGGAGTCTCCTACTCTGGAGACATTCAAAACCCACCTGGACACATTCCTGTGTAACCTAATCTAGGTGTTCCTGCTCCAGCAGGGGGATTGCACTAGGTGATCTTTCAAGGTCCCTTCCAATTCCTAGCATTCTATGACTCCATATATAGTGGGAACAAAAAAATATAGGAAATTATTATACCAACTACACACACCAATTTAACACATTGTCATTTGAGTAACATTAGTTTGACTTGAGCAAATGTATCTGAGGTCCAACTTCACTAAGTGGACTGAAAGGAGTAGACAAAATGAAATGACAATCAGGGAAGCAACTCAGATGAAGCAACAAGAGAATCCAGGTTTATTCCTCGGTTCATTATTTCCTTCCGTATCTACTACTGCTTTATTTCTTTCTTCCGTTCTTCATGAAGTCATGAAGGTAAACTAACAAAACTAACTATACAACTATGGAAAAGGATTCCTTTAAGTGCTAGTTTTGTTACAGAAAAGTACAATGTTACATCTGTGGTGAGAAAAAAATTAAAGAATGCAAAATGAATACACATGAATGGAGGCAGACACTAACAAAAGTTAGCTTTGTATTTCAAACATGGCAGTGAGTTAAAACAAGTAAAAGACTTAGACGTAAATTATGTGGCTCTTCTCAGTCTTCTGTGCAATTAAAAACTGCATTTTACACTGATACAATCAACATGGAATTTTGATTCCAGTCACAATACGCAATTCCACACTGTTGGAGGAAATGCATTAAGGAACATGCATGTTGTCCTTTGCAGGTAATTAACACGCTTGCTTGCTTGCAAAGCAGTCCTAGAATGAGCTATCAAAACATACCTTGCTGCTCTAGCTGTGGTTTTTTTTTTTTCATCACCATCTCTTTCACCATTTCCAACAGCATTTAAAAAAAACCCAATCACCTCTTAACTATGCTTTTTGGATGCTGATGTTGACATGATATGAGGCCACAGAAGTCTGTTCTGAAGACTCCATGGTGGAGCACAGATGCTGCTCCAGCTGAACATGCAGAGCTCAGCCATGTTTCTTCTTTACCCCCCTGCGTCTGGGCACCACAAGCTGAGAGTCAAGCTCTACAAACCCAATCTGAGAGCAGCATCTGCTTTCAGAGCCATATACCTTCATGGGGGCTAAACTAATATATCCACACAAGTTTTTGAGGCTTCTGTGCAACACAAAAGCCACAGATAGGTGCCTTAGTAGTTTTGTACAGTGGAACAAGCAGAGAAGGTTTTCCTTGTTTGTCTTAATGGTAACACCCATTTCCAAAGAAACGAGTGAAGTTATGAAAAGAAGCAGAGGCTATTTCTGTTACTATGATTCCATGGAAAAGACAGCTATCCACACTGGAAAAGAAAATAATGCACTTTCTTAAACACTTCATAAAAGGATAGTTTTAAAAAAAAATATTTGTTTCCTAACACATTCACAGTGCAGTATGATGAGGATTTTCTTTTTCTTCATGACTGTTCTTAAAAAAATATATGCAGACAAAAACATGTTTTCTTTCCCCCGAAGTTTTATTTGAAGCTTAACAATGAAACATTTCACCCCTTTTCTTCCTCACTCATTAATTTTTCCATAGCGTGTCAGCAGCTGTTTATTGATTTTTTTGACATGTAGTTTGCATTGTACAGGACTTCACTGTCAACCTCCTAGTGTACACATCTGATAGCCTATAATTTCCATGATATGTAGGAGGATGATCTGATATTGGTAGTTAACATGGCAGCAATATTAGCACCTCGCTAAGTTGGTGAAGACTTCTTATGTAATGTTCCTGTACTAATTTACCACATATTCAAATCATAACAGGGTGAAAACTGTTCACCTACATTTCACAGTTCATCTCCATACCATTATACATGCTGATCCTCTGCGGGGGCCTGTCAGGGCATATGCCATCTAAAAATTTTGCAATCTGCATAACCAGGCATGGATGGTAGATAATTTTATAAAAATATTCCAGAACAGTACTGAAATTTGGTCTCTTTTCTGAACATTACAAAGATGTTTGACAGCATTAAAAATTAAAATGCTTTATTTTCTTACTAAATTTGCATCATACTTCAGTTAGTATTATAGAGGTTCATCCAAGGAAGAATTTCAGTTTCTTAATATGCCCCAGAGTCACAGCATGCCCCTATTGGTTCAGAAGCTAGAAAAATTAAAATGCTTTTGAGCATTATCTGACTTTGCCCTTCAACAAAACTACTGTAGTTTGTGTAGGCAGGTCATAATGATTACAGAAATCAGTTTTATTTTTATCTCATACCCTTCTTGGTTTCTTGACCAAGTACCTATAAACTGAAGGTGAATCTACCTGCATGATGGAAGAGGTACTGAACAGACACAGCTAAATAGTGCAGTTTGGCTCTACAGTGCACCAGCAAGTCTGGCAATCCAAAAGCTTCCACTCAGACTTCTAGAGCTCAAGCTACAATCCTGGTACATCAGAGTTTAGAGTCTGCTGCTCAGGAGGAGAGAGGATTGCCAAATCTATTTTTTAACCAAAGAAGCAATTTTTGACAATGGAAAATGTGTGAATATGGCTCTTCCTCTTGACAATAAGCTTTTAAAGCTTTAAACATCCCTAGGGACTTGTTCCTTCTTTGCAGCTCTAAATTCAAACTGATGAGTAGGATTTCACAGCTCACATGAAACCACATAAAACCCTAGATTTTGTTCCACTATGTTATAACAGGTTTAAAGAAGTATAAATCAAGTTAGATGGGTCATAATCAAGTGTCCACAGACATAACATTCCACCAAACCACCTCAGACTAAGGTTGTGGAAACCACTCTGGGTTAGATTTTCTTCTCCCCACGGCTGCCTGGGAAGGCAAGACTCACGCCCAGCAGCAACTGAAAAGGACCGGAGCAGTTGCACTTGTGACTACTGAGAATAAAAAATCCTCACAATGAATGGAGGACTGGCAAGCTGCAAATCTTAAGCAGTTCAGATAAAACACTCCAGCTCTTTATTCAAATTTTCTTGAGAATGCCTATTTAGCCTAAAGCAGTTCCTAGTCCCTTTAACATTATCTGAAAATCAAGAGAGTGCACACAGATTTTACTCAGGCTACACCAGGCTCTTATACAAAACTGGAACAAGAGCATCTTCTAAGACATGTTAAACATTATGCCAGGTTAACAAACCTGCACAGTATGTAGATGTCTGATTAGCATTTGGCCAACTCATAGCTTGTGCCTCAAAAACCACTCCAAGGCCAGAAATCCAGTTAAACCAGCAGAGTCTTACAGGCATGTAATGAACTATAGTTCTAGTCAACTTTGTATGGCTGTGAGCAACTGCAATGAAGATACAATCAACTACCTATTGTTCAGAGTAGTGGTAAGATAAGATAACCGAGACATAACAAAAACTCCCTAGGTGATACAAAACATTTGCATAAAGTAGGTCACTGCAAAATTGAAACAGGAACGTGCAATATGGGTGTAATGGAGATAAGACAGACTGTGGAGAAGAGGCTGAGGTGACGCCAATTCAGCGCAAGGGCTCCAAAACTCAACCTCACGCACACGTGCCCGTGTGGCCTCCAGACCCCAGCCAGCTCCTGGGGAGCCAGCTCAGGTCTCTGCATTTGTGGCACAACTTACTGTGAAGCTGAATAATCTATCAAGGGATAACCGTGAACTAAGCACGGCTGTTTCCTAGCAATGCACTTTGTGATGGCAGATCATTATAATTGGAATTGCTGTTACTAGAAAAATACTAGCTGAGAAATAAGCAACCCAAGGCAGTAAATACAAAATAAATATTTAGCATTGCAGGCTTCACCTGGAATTCCTTCTTAGTCTACATGTCACATAGCATCATGCACATCATGCATTTCCTCCAAGGTATATAATGTATAGCTGATGATTGTATGTAATGCTGCTATAATATATAGCTAAAAGTATAATATTAGGTAACAATATAGCTAAAATATAATATTATAGCAAACATATTTTATATACTATAGATACTACTTTAATAACCCATATAGTTACTGCTTAGGGATAACACCACCTTCAGAAATTTGTCTCCTTTCCTAGCCTTTTCAGCGAGTTATTTGTTAATGGGATATCCATGGAATTTGGTTTTGAAGCACAGAGGGGAAAAACCAACCAAACAAGATAATGAACGAGATGATCTCTGGAGGTCCCTTCCAACCCTAACCATTCTGTGATTCTGTGAATTCATCACCTAACATTTTCTCTATCTGAACTTCTGAAGTTGTACTACACCTTTAAATAGTATACGAACTCAGGAAGGTTCTGCTTGCATAAAAGAACCTGAACCCTTCCAGCAAAGGCTTTATGTTTATTAAAAAACTAGCATAGAAAAGAATATCGCATCCCTAATTAGAAAAGTTCTTTTAAACTATAAATTATTTGTCTAGAAAGAGCAAATTAACATTGTAAGATACGGGTGCTCTCAAGTACCAACAAAGTACCAATCTGTGTTCATTATTCAGGAACACAAGTGTTTTAGAAAGAGGTGGCTATACAAGTTTGTAGGATGACTGTATTCCAAAAACTCGAGTCTTTAAAAGTTATTGTCTAATGTCTAAGAGTACTGTGAAAGCACCCAGCATTTTCAGCATCCACCCCTCCTACTACACAAACATTACTCAGCTGGTAAACTTTAGGAAGAACAAACACAGTAAAACTGCATTTTCCAAATTCTCACAGTGTATTTCACGCGTAGTTTCTCTTTTTCCTTGACTAAAAGTTTTGCATTTTTTTTCCTTTCTTAAAATGATTCACAGTAAGTTATGTGATATTCTTTATTGATACCTGGAGAGAAGATATATATTATACTTCATCTTTGAAAACATCTCTTTCTGCTGTCACTAAAATAAACCTAGTAATAAAACTGTAAATAAATAGAGCACACCAATAATGACCTTTCCTTACCCTATGCACAATGTAACCTCTGTTGTGGTATGGACCAATTCGTATGAAGAATAAACAGAAAACTTCATAACGTGAGTATATCTAGACACTTCTTGCCAATCAAGCTTTACCATGTGGAATGTATGTGCTGAACGATTAATATCACTTGATGACCAGCAATTATGGCACACACTGTTTATGTGAAGTTCAGAAAACCCTTAAAACATTCAGATGAGGAAACTATATATATTGAGTTATTTTATGTGCAATAAATTTACTATTATAAATGCTTTACAGTAAATACAGTAAATATGGCCTAATGTCTTTATCACTATTACTGCAAATTCCTGATCTTATCACAGTGTCTCGAAACTGAGACCCTAAGATGAAAAGTCCTGTTTGCTGCCTCTGCGGGCATGAAACCCATGGCTGGGTTTCCCATTTCTGGGTATGAGGTGTCAGCAAGTCCCCTCTGAGCTCTGAGACCTCCAACATTTCACCTGAGGTGCTATGATGAGAGTGTAATACAACACTGTGACGTAGCTTTTCCAAAAAAAACCAAACCAAACCACACTTGTCTTTCCCAGCCTCAGTAACAGAAACTAGGAAGAGGAGTTTTAGCCCAGCTCGTGGCCTACAGGCATTCCTCTTATACTGACCTAATTGAGGTTACAGAAATCTTATCTATCCCTCTACTAGAACAATGCAATTCCATTTTCTGTCTCCCATTATTCTTTAGTCACTACGTGCCTTTAAGCCACACTGTTCTGAACTGAGTATTCAGAGGTGATCAAATGGAAAAGTCTAAGGAATCTTGCATTGTACTAAGAAGCTACAAGCATGAAGATGTATCTGTATCGCTTCCTTTTCATGCAGAATTTAGCCCAGGTCTGAACCATCTGCTAGAAAACACACTCTGCGCAACTGAGGAACAACCACGTGGATTTACAAAATTTGTAATTCCTAGAATGTCACTCTCTGATTTAGTTTACACGATGTAGTTTACCATAAACCCTGCTATAAATCACCAGGATCAGTGTTTCTCAGCTGAGATTTCTGGGGCTCCATCAATTACTTCCATGTGATCCTCAGCAGGTTACTGAGCAGACCTCTAGTCAATAAGCTTATATGCATTACACGGAATGCTGTACGCAGTAATGGCACAGCTGTATGGCTGTTAAAATTTTTATGGAGGTCTGCAAATCAAAGACATTGAAGGGTAAAGAAAAAAAATTTAAATATCCCTCAACTTTTCTTTATCCAAACAGATGAGTGAATCATTAAACATTTTGCTTTTTTCATGTTAATCATTCTAAAGCTATCTGATTTACCGACACAATCAAAGTACAAATTAAGAGCTCTAACCTCCACCCTGCCTCAAAGACTAATTTTGAAATTAAAGACTGCATGAGGTTACTTAGCCACTGACAGAGGAAATATCTATTAAAAACAAAGCACTAGTGAAATTACCCCTCTGCCAGCAACTTCACACAAGAGACGGTTGTTAGCAACATCTGCACCCAAGTCCACGCAGTTTTGAAACCCACTAAAGATCAGGGCCTGAGTCTCCTCATATTCACAGTGATGTGAATTACTCCGGTAACAGCAAAGCTCCTGTGGAGAAGGCAAGGCCTCAGGATCCAGAATTTTTGTCTGCAGTCTAGCAGAGCCAGTTCAACACTAACCCAGTACAGTCATGAAGATGGCAGGAAAGGACCACACAACACGAATTCTTCAGATACCTAATGGTTAAAAGGAAAACACTAACTGGTAACAGAATCAAGCACAACAAAGCATGAAAAATACATGAAGAATAAGATCCACAGCCATGTCACAGATTGATTTTACACAAGCTATTACAGTGAAAGTCACGTGGTGTAATTAGTTTCTACATCATTAGCGCTATGTGTTTTGGAACCACACTTAACTACAGGTATCATTAAAGTTAAGGAATTGCTTCTTTTATGAGGAGAGAAACATTTGCAGCTCTACAAACCACAGATGAGCCATCAGGGAAAACCTACTAACATCTGAATTTAATCATATGTTCCTTCTGTCTCAACGAATGGACTTTAGAAAAGTTTTGTACCAATGCAATAGTATCAGTCCAAGATGTGGAAAATATTCTTGTGGTTAAAATATGCTTGGATGAAATATCTCAGATGTTTTTGTAGATGGAACTGCCATTTTCATATGCCAAGCTTCCCCCAGATTAAAATAAATTCATCACGAAAACTAAAACATTTTTTCCATCAATTTTTCTCTGCTCATTTTTTTTATTTGTTGCTTGTATTCATATAAAATAAAGTTGATTATTTTGCAACCTGAACTATTATGACTTGCAGACTGTTAAAAGCATCATTACATCTATGCTCCTTTTTATTTCTTTTTGCTATTAAGACTTTTCCAAGAAATAGCTATATTCTGTATAACTGTATCTTGACAGTAGATCTCTCCACAAGTCACCATTTCTGATATAATCCATGACATCTGAGATTTGCAAGTGCTGTTCCTACCTGATGGTGATCCTGTTACGTATTACAGCACAATCTGGTTCTATAAAAAGTGGTCCAGTAAATTTGCTGACTTCTTCCAAGAAAGGATAAGGTATCACTTCTGTGTTTCTAAAAGATCTTTCAATCCATGACATAAGAAAAATTTCGCTATATATCTGCATGGTAATAGGATTTATATAGGCTGCAAGTCTCTTATCATCCCCTTTTAGAAATACCACTTGCATGATTCTTTCTTAGAAGACTAAGCACCAAAAATAGCTTTCTCTGAATATCCAAGTTCTTCCAAAATTTAACTTTCAAAAGCAAAGAAGTAACACCGAATGAAACTGGTCTGTGAAAAAGGAAAAGGCTTCCAAGTAAATATCTTGGCTTCTGTCTATCTAATGAAAAAATCTATGGCTAAATCTACTTGGATGTTCTGTTTTTCCCATGATAGTTTTCAGCTCTACATTTCTAGAGAAACTATGGAATTGGCGAAAAAATTACGGGAAAGCATATGTGCTGGGGCCAGAATGCAACCCTTTGGGAAGTAAATACTCCTCCTTATGTTTTTCTGTTGAAACTAGTCCAGAAACTATTTCCTAAAAGACTTCTCATTACTAGGGACTATCCTCACTGGTTTAACACTCTAATATTTCAAGATGTTGAGGCTGTACCGCCTTCTGGCTCATGTCCAAATTCCTAAGCTTACTCCTTCTCTGAATGTGCTCTGAATTCCAGAATGATGCTGTCTGCCAGTGGACCCTCCTTGTACACAGGGTCACACAGGGATGTGGTCAACGAGAATGTTATTAACTGGATTTCTGCTCCTCCTTTGCATCCAGGAACCATTCCACACTGAAGTTAGCACTGTTTGAGCAGGGGCAAAAAAAATTATTAACTCTGAATAATCCAAAACATGATGTATCTCTGGAAATCTGTGCAGAAATACAGCTCTCATTTTTCTAAATCTAATTTCTGAAAGACCAGGTCTGTCTCTTCTGGTGTTTATCTAAATCCCTGGACAAGTCAGTGCTCTACTGAAGATGAGATTGCTTTTGTCTAGATTTATTGCAAATCAATGTATGCTGAGTTCACAATTCGCCCTGGTTATATTCTAAATGATTTTGCTCTTGGTTGACGGTTTGATGAAAGTGTTATCCAACTATAGAATAAAGTTCACCACCACAAGTTTCAAAAATGCTTTACGTATTATTTGGATCAAAGTGAAGCCAAATGGCACATATGTATCAATGATAGATATCCTTTCAATGATGAAACTACAGGTTAAAAAAAAATCCTCTCTGGTTTGAAAAAACTTCAAAGAAACTGTCAAGAGTTCTTTCTGAAGCAGCTCTTTATTTTACAAGGAAGATTAACCAGATGTTGCAGGACATTCACATTTATTTGATGCCTTTGACAGTATTCCCTTTGGGGTTCCTCTCATCTGTTTCACATGGCAATTCTGCTTGAAGCACCTGAGAAGGTCCTATGCCAAATATAATTCCTCCACAGGACAGAAAAGGGCTTCTCCCTTATTTGTTGGCATTCCCTTTGGAGACTTTGGCAGACCCTTGGTTGGCCAAGGACAACGTATCACAACTGAAAGTGCATATTTACTTCAGTGGGACTTACGCGTAATATCTTCCTAAATGCCTTGCTAAAGAGGGATGGGTTGTCTGAATCAGAAGCCTGATATACAGCAGAGAAATTAGAGGAAAAAAAAAGTGAAGATTCTGGACAAAGTAAGCAGTCACAAGAAGAAACAAAGTGAACAAGTAGGCAGCACAGGGCAATACTCTAAGAATAATTCAATAAACATTCGCAAAACGATTTTAAAAAATCAAGCATCTCAGATTTGAACCTACTGAACCTAGTATGTATTTAGGTAGCGAAGGGGGAGGTCTGGCATGCCTGTGTTTTTCCTTCCATTGTGTCACCCTTTTTTCAGTCCCCTACAATCAGTTTCCTTCTCCTGTCTCTTCCATCAGGTTTGGAGGGTGTGTGGCTAAATTTACAGATTTGGTCTTCTAGCTGCCACTTCTGCATGAAGTCTTGTTTTGAGTTATCGAAACATCATGAGAACATAAAAGGCAAGTGGTCTCAGTACCTGTACTGTGATTTCTAGTCTATTCTGGCTAGCAATGGTAGGTACCTCCAATGCATTTTGACCATTCAGCTGTACTGTGTACAAAAACATTACACTCAAAACATACACTGGTGTTTGTGTTTGTTTGTATTAAGTGATGTGGGCATATAGGTAAATTATTGACATAGTGTAATCTGAGAACTGATTTAACTATAGCAGTGTATAACATATATTTCTAGGAACACAATTTAGCCTTTTTCACTAGATTTGACTGAAAAGACAATCCAAAGAACCCCTCCCCACCAGTAAGAACTGTTAAAAAAATAAAGCAAATCTTTCTGATAGAACTAATTTTTTTTTTTTCTTCTAGAACATGAAACTCTGCCAGTAATGCTACTGTTGTCAGCTTATTCTTAAGCAGCACAGTTCCCTGGCATCTCTCACAGTATTTCAAAACAGTTGCATAAAATCCATAGCAACTAACTTCAGAATTTGGTCTTTTTTCTAATATGGCAATTTCCTTGTTTACATCAGATGTTTGGACAACTTCTAAGTCCACCAACATAATAAATAGTATCATCCTTGAAACAGCCATTGAGAGCGAGCAGAGTCAAAGTGTTGTACTTTAACCTTGGTAATGGCTCATCTAAAAATGAATGGATATATTTAGGAAGATTAAGGAGATATTTGTCTTCTCTATTCAGAGTAAGAATGCATTCTGCTCAGATTCAGAAATTCAAAGCCCTATTTCACATTATAACACAGAATTTAATCAACAGTGGCCCAAACGCGAACCTAAAAGGAGATGTTCCTTACCTGATTTTAGCAAAATAACTGATTTTAGTCCTTCATCAAGATGTATCAGGACTGACAGTAACCCTATGTATCCATCCTGGGCAGGTCTTTATATTATAGAAGCAGCAAATCTTATCTTCATCCTAGAATGTTTTAACTTTATCCCCAAGGAGAGTTGTGGGTATTTACAAAAATATAGGAGGTTAGTGTCCCTAGAAGTATTTTATTATATCATCAGCAGAAAGATGATAACATTAGAAGATGAATATAAAAATATTCATTTAGAAGATGAATAAGAGCACTTTGTTTGGATCCTTCTCTGAATCAGCCTCTTGCAAAGTCTGTCTTTCCATGTTGACTACAGAAATTACCAAGGATACACACTGAGCAGCACAAGCGCAGCTTCTGACAGCGTATGTAAATCTGGAGGTAGTTCTCAATTAGCAACCCATACTTCTGTGGAATTTTAGAAAATAAGTTTATGGGAATAACATTTATTGTTTCCATAGGCACTAAGCTGTCTGAGGAACCACATTACTTCCTAAAATTACTCATAGCAATTCCGGGGTAAAGTCAGCAGAATGTTTATTACAAAAATATTGACAAAACCTTTCCAAGTTTGATCACAGAAGGCAAAATTAGTCTAGTTTTATTGGCTTGTATTTCCTTTCCCCAAAATAAAATGACTTGAAATAACAGCATGATGGCAATATGATTATACAGCATAATCAGATTACTTATTAGTAACTTGAAAACATGATTAGTCCTGATAAATACCATAGACTAGCCTTGGAATTTGTTTTTCAGCAATAGATCATTATTAGTTGAAAAAAAAATCTAATGTTATTTAAATTGTTATCAACTGTGCTTGTCAGGATTATGCCTACGTACCCTATTATGTAAGACAGCGTATATGTGAAGTGCTACCCAAAACTGTTGTCAAACATGATGAATAAAATGGGAAAGTTAATGAGAAGGATGAAAGAGGTTTTTTCCATGGACAAAAGCAAAAGAAAATTATGGAAACCAGCAAAAAATGCAGGCCCAGATTAGACTGGATTAATGAGCTTCAGTCAAAGCAGAAGTTGAACTTTTGCCAAAGCAAAGGACTCGAGAGTCTCCTGATCCTCATCTAGAAAGCTTCTATCTGAAATGAGCTTTTCCCCCCTCAATAGGTGAATGATTCCACATTCACTTCTGCTCACCCATCCACACACCCACAAAAGCTGTTCTGGTTTTTGCCCTTTTTTTTCTCTATATGAAGAGATACAGCTATCGAGAGAGAGCATCAGCTTGTGCAATTCTTAATGTCTGAGCAGGTAAAGGCTTACTGACCCATGACAGCTTCTGCATCCTCCTGCAGGTTGTCTCATTCTAGAGCAATCTCAAGTTGCAGCACATTTCAGCTTCTGTTTTTTTCTGCTGGGAAAAGTGATTCCAGACATAGTCTCGACATCGAATACCACTGCAACACTGTTGAAGACATTTTCCCTCTCTCAAACAGCAAAAATTTAAATTTTTGCAATCCATGAAAACTTAAAATCGAAAATAGGCAAAAATTCCTTTTCTTCTACATCACATGCCCTGTGATTTTACCACAGCACATCAAAATTCTGATTAGAATTAAGGGTCAACTCTACTATCTGAGACAACTGACATCACTTCAAGTTTCTTTAAAAAGAGTATCTATGTAGCGTATACTGCTTAACTTTTATACTGAATAAAATCAAAGATATTCACTACTGCTTTAAATGGTATTCAATGTATTTTATTTTAGTCAGGCATGAGCTACTGCATGTTAAAGTAAAGCAACTAAATATTTTCTGAATTTGTTTGGTAACCTTAAATTTGGTATTTTGCATGAGAAATAGCACAAGCAAGTATACACCCACAGAAAACAGTGCACATAGTTGTCATGTACATTTTGTTATCAGTCTATTACCAACTGTTTGTTTAACTTTGCCAAATATTAACAATTTAGTCTGAAACAACTACTCCTTCCATCATGCTGGAAAATTTTAGCAAACATAGTTCAGCTTTTTCTGAGGATGAGATTAAAATTAGTTTATCCAACCTCACACATCTTTCTACCATCATCAAATAGCTCCACCATCCATTTGGGGCCAGAAATAAACCTGTGCAAAAATTTTGGAAGAATAAAGAAACAGGTTACCTGTGTTCATGAAAATAAACCCAGATTAATGAGTTGTAGATCTGAGAAATAAGTAAGTCACCATTTATGTATGATCTAGGAACTTCATAAAGATTTGCTCCAATCAATTGCTCAGCTGTACTAGGTGCATTCATTTTGATCAGGATACAGAACTATCTGCTATGAAGAAATAATTAAATGTTTATGCAGATCTGTGATGTACTGATGTTCACAGAATTGTTTGAGGGCCACCTTTTCCTTCTTCATGCATCTTTAAGACACTGCAAAGGCAGAATACTGTGTTGCCCTACCATTACAGCATTTCAACTTGTCAAATCAACTGATATGAGACTTGAATTGTTACAGAAGAGACCTAGGGCCATGACACTTAAAACTTCTCAATAATAGAAGACAGCTCAAATTTTTTAATTTTAAGAAAAAAAAAAAACCCTTCTAGTCTGATCCACTGGAGAACTGTGCATCTACAAACCTCCAAATGCAGAATAAATCTTAAGATAGTGTCTAACTGCAAATCATATAGTTTAAACAATCAAGGTACAATCCCTTTCCAGGGATGAAAGTATGTGGTCTGAACAAACAGACGTGCAAACTGGCCTCAGCTATTTACAGTAACGTCCAGGAAGCAGCTACTTCAGAGCATGAAAATGAATGCAGAACAGTACTTTTCTGATAGATTTTAAGGTACTAACACTGACTGCTTTCATATGCAATGGTCTGTAAGTTAAAAGACTAACATAAAGTAGTAGCACATACAGAAGTAAATGATCACTTTGAATTTAACAGTCTCTGAAAATTATCATTATCAAAATAACCTATTTTCGAGTCAGTTCTTTCAGAAACTCAGTACATTGTACATTAACTGCTTAACAGAGAGTGTGTTGCTGTAACACAGAATAAAATAAATTAGCTTTGAAAGATTCATGCTAAACTATTCTGTGATGTTAACAGAGCGGAAATAGATTCATTGTTTTAATACGTTCCTAGGTAGGATGAAAGGAATTTTTACTTAGCCAAGAGTCCAACACTTCTGTGCACATAAGAATCATATTTTGAGAGTAATGGCATATGCACTTTGTTTAAATAATGAACAGATACTATAGAAAGTGGAATCAGTGTACAAGGAGTAGACCTGCGTCCAATTAATAGTGATACCAAAGCACCCAAAAATAGCTCTTTATATACAGAGCTCAAATAAGGGTATCTTAGAAGCATTACCCATCTGTAAATTTGCAGTTGCCTTTGAAAATCCAGTGCCAAAACCTTCTAAAATATTAATCTTTGCTGGAGCCCCCTTTGAAAGATCATGCAGAAATGGACAGGGTCGCCTCATGACGTTTTTGTTTGTCTTCTTTGAGACCCCAGTATTGGAAGGCAAAGCATCCATCTCAAGCCAGGAATTCGGAAGTTTGAAAATCAGAATATGTTATCAGTTCTTGTATTAGAAACAACTCTGTTCAAGATTGAACAAAACTTTGATAAGATGGCCTTATAAATATCCTACTTCTTCATGAACAGTCTTAGGTATATACTAAGACAAAGTTAATGTTAGTAAAGAGAAAAACAGACTGTCTGAGAAGCCGTATCTGCATAATGTTACCGTGAATTACCGCACAAGACTTGATTCAACTACCAGGATTTTGCATTTCCTTTTACAGTAACTGAAATAAGTAACGAAAGAATTTTTAGTTTCTTTGTAAAACAACTAAAAATGCAATGCTATTTGTCAGTGAAAGGTTTCTTGACAAAGGAAATGCTTTCATTGATTATCCTGAATTATAAATTATAGCTCTCTAATTCTTCCTCTCATAAATGAATACTCTTCACAATCTAGCCTTACATGTCAGACAAAAAAGATGAAACTTTTATAATGGAAATTTAATTATAATACAATTTTTGCCAGTTGTCATTCCAAAGGCATCTATAATTATGCTCAGGTCATTAAAAGTTATTTTCTTCATTTATTTGGCCAAACATGCTAGTAACACAGTGGGTCATCCTCTCAAATTCAATGCTGTACAACAGTAATTAAGTAAATAATTGAATTTTTTTTTTTTTAAAGCTAATTGCAAACAAAACATCTCCAGAAACAGCCAAAACAAAGAACAATTGACAGACAGCTTGATTTTTGTTTCCAAAGAATATACATTTTTAGAAATAAAAAGGCACTTCTGCATGTCAAGAGTAAACACTTATTATTGCCTTTTTGCTTTACATGCATTTTCCCATATGTATAATGCTAAAAGATAAAAGTACACTATAAACATCATTTTCTAACACAGAATTTCTGTACCAAAACACCTTCAGAGAGCTTTCTGAAAAATATGATTCATGAATTAACGGATAAAACTGAACTCTTCCTTTCCCAAAAGAAAACCCTCTTTTCTCCTCACCAGGAACTGGGTCAAGATTTAACAGACTGAATATGCATGAACTAAATGCACCGATAATTTTCAATATATTTAAAATAATAAAAAGAGTGCTCAAAGGATGGAATACATTGAAAGAGAGCTACGTGCAGACACCAGAAGCACAAATTTGAAAATACAGTTGTTAATGTATTTTAGATGGTTGGTCACATTTTTCATTCAAAAAAAGATCAACCTGTGGATGAAAGAACACAAGTACTGGAATGCAAGAGCCCTAAATCATTGACTTCACTGGCAGTCCCATTTTAATCTCCATTTTATTCTTTTAATACAGTGCTTCATGATAATGCTATGCACGGTACTTCCCAATTTTATTTCTTATTTCGTTTTAGATATTTGAGTAAGTAATTGTTTGCTCAGTGTCTTCACAGTCAAATGTTTTATTTTCTTTGGGCCAGAACCCATCTAGCCACATAGGTGCAGAGTAGCAAAAAAGAATATAGAACAGCTTTCCTTCCTCGAACGTTCATCACCTCTAAGAGTCTGGAAGAAACTCAGTTCCACAGGGATGTCCCTCCCTGCCTAACCAACACGCTCAGCACTAATTAGATGGATTAACAAACAAAACAATTCTTTTAAATCTATAGAAACTGAGGTCTAGCACTCTTTGAACTGTCTTGACTTCATTTTTCTGCAACTGTAAACCGAAACATGATGCACACTTGCTGACCAGAAGAGATCCTTGGACTATAGAGCAACATTACCTATTTACAGCACTTACGTGACCTAGGATCCTGAAGAGAATTTTTTTTTTCTCCTCCAAATTCAGGATACTTCTTCACTGGGATTTGCCCTGACTTCAGGTCTCAAACTAGATACCTACTCTATAATCTAGGCTATAAAGTTGACATTGTACTTTATGGCAAGAAGTAGCACCAGAAAAGCCAGAACTCATAGCACCATTTCTTCCTCCTGAGAACCTTCAGGAGGCTGGACTGGATTCTGCACACAAGAATCCTACATTTGTAAAACAAACAGCTTTGCAAAGCCAAAACGCCTCCCAAAAATTGTGGGGGGGGGAAGGAAGCACCTGAGCAGTGTCATTGTTTGTTTTCCTTTGAAGTGAGGTAGAATTAATGCACCGTTCATTCTGCAAACCTTTGATTTCACTTTTTTGTAAGCAATTTTTTTCTTTAAAGAAAACTTAAAAGTTCAAAATTAAATATCCCAGTGCTTCTACATAATTCCTAGATGTTTCATGCCTCACAGATGCCCTAATAGAATTTTGCTTTTACATGTTTTTACAGCAGGTCAAAGCTGCTGAGCAGGACAACACGTGGTGTAACAGCCTCAAACAAAAGGGTGCACCTTAAAATAATAAAAGAGCGCAGCATGCCTGTCTGTTAATTTCCATCTCTCAATATGCTTTAAAACCATTAGCAAATTTCATCCAAATAAATAGTTTCAAATTTAAACAAATTTGAAATAGTCCTGCCAGAATTTAATTCCAGAAGATGACAAAGAGTCCAACTAGTGCCCTCATTCAGGAGGCTCAGAGGAGACAAGCAGAAGTCTAACATCAAATACGCCATTTGACAGCAGATTCCTGGTTAATTGGGTGCTGCCTCTTGCCTTACATGTCTGTCATAAAGGAAAATAGGATTACCATCATGAGGTGGTGATAATTAGTGGACAATTTGTTAAGAAATCAGGCTTCTGTTGTCTACAGGACATCTTATTTTCCTGGCTTCTAACACAGATGGCTCAGAAGTTGGCTCAACTATTTTTTTAAACTACAAAACCTGTTCTTTAGAGTCTGAATCCCCTTTGGTCACAGGAGGGATACATTCATACATGTATAAGAAGGAGAAAGAGAAGTGGATTGATGCAGATATATGCATATGTATATACACACATACACACTCTAAGCCATGCATAATTATTTATTCTTCTAGCCATTAATTGAAGAAGTAAATATACTTCGGCCACATCAAATGTATAAAAGGTTTTGCTTTAGTTTTGGATTAAACCTTCTGCATTGACTAAGTCAGAGGAAAAGCCACGCTTTCCTGTCCCATTTGCTAATGTTTTTGTCAAAGAACCATAATCAAGTTAATGTTTGCCTATAACTGGAAGGCAGTATGGCATAACTGGATGTGAAAACTGGAATAACTTATGTGAAAATGGTCTTCAGAAGAAGGAAGAAAGTTCTCAGCAGAAAGTAGTTACAGAGAAATTCAAGGCACTCATAGAACTTCAGAAGAAGGCATCTATCCCCATAACATTCCCTGTTCTGTATTTCTAATTGCTTTTAGTAATAGATTACTAATGTATTTATTTAAATCTGCAGTGATAATACTCTAAAAAGAGAGATCCAAAGCCTCCATGGAACAGTTTATGTTCAATTTGTTCAGAACAGAGTAATACTAAGGGGAATGCCCTACCAAAATTTTCCACAAGTAATTTACCACTTCTATTAAAGGTGCCCATATACCAGTCTTTTTTTTATTACAAATATACTCCCAATTTGCTGGGTTTTTTTACCAAAAAATAATTTCTGAATCAATATTTTTTCAGTGTGTTTTTTGAGGCTAACCTTATAATTAGTAAGAGACTACAACAAATCTGGAGACGGAGATATGTCATAGGAGAAATCATATTATCTACTTTTTCTCAAGGATCATTATCTTTTTTTCACATTCTCTTTACCTGGTAGATGTGAAATTAATAATTTTGCCTCTCGGGTTTGCTATAAGATGCTGAAGATCCATTTATCTCACAAAGCAGGTTAATTTCATCCTCTGCAAATGTTTTGAAATGGGAATTTAATAAAGTGAAGAACTACATCTCCATTTATATGACTGCTTTTCACACAACCAAAGACAGTCCTACCTAGCAGTTCTTTTAACAAACATTCAGTTTCCACCCCAGCTATAATTGTCAGGAAAGAATCCTAAATGCTGCTTCTTGCTATTATGAAGAGTTCCTCAAAACAAACTGATCTGACAGTCATGTTTCATACTCTGTGTCCTTATCACCACTAGAATGTGCCTACATTCCTCATACACTCCAGCACATGCCAGAGAGAATGCCAAGAGATCTAGGTCTTTGCAGGAGTTTTCCTGTCCTCTTCCTGCCCTCCCCTTTACATGGTGGAGAAGGAAATGTTCTGTTCCTCCAATGAGACCTCCGGATGCTGTAACCCAGCTGGATGCTGAGTCTTCCCATCACACTGTACCTCACTGTCTATACAGTCTCGGGGAATGACAGGAACATGTTGGAGAGATCATTATACGCCCTTGCTTGTGAAAGCAGAGTCCAGGAGAATTTAATAGACATCATGGTGACAGCCCCTCTTCCCAGAGTTTGACAGAAACTCAGAATCACAGAATGGCTGAGGCAGGAAGGGTCTGGTCCATCTGGACCAAACACCTCCCACTCCACCCTTGCTCAAGCAGGGCCAACTAGAGCAGGCTGTTCAGCACCATGTCAAGACAGCTTTTGAATATCTCTACTGCTCTCCCCTCACCTACCAAACCATTTCATTGCAGAAGGCTATCAGGTTCAGTAAGCATGAGTTCCCCTTTGTGAATCCATGCTGACTTCTCCTGGTCATGTTTTTGTCCTTCGTGTGCCTGGAAATAGTTTCCAAGATTGGTTGTTCCATCACCTGCTCAGGGATTATGGTGAGGCTCACCAGCCTGTAGTTCACTTGCCCTTCTTGAAGATAGGAGCAGCATTTGTTGCAGCCGCATTTGCTGCCATTTATTGCTCTTTTTTTAATTTTTTTTTTTTTTTATTTCATGGGCTTAAAAGACTCTCAGAGGGGAATTTTAGACTGTGAGATGAAGAAAAGGAGAACTGGATTGAAAGAGATTTTTTTTTTTAATGGGAGGAATTTGGATTATTTTGTTTTTTCTTGACTCAACATCTCCAATAACACAAGGGAAGTCTGTTCTGGACAACAGCATCAGAGAAATCAGCTCAGTAAGGAACGGCTTGGGTGCTTGTTTCCAGGCAAGTGGCTGCCAAGGAAGAACTTTCATATAGTAGTCATAGCTGGACTTAATTTGTGTTTTCAGTAGGGACCTTTCCAAGAAGATGCATTTTTTTTGTTTCCTAACCAGAGGTGACAACTGACACAGAGACATGGGCATATATTCTACTAGGTAATATTTTATTGGAATGATATTGAAATTTATCAGCTTACCTTCTTCACATCCAAAAGCTGTGATACACCTGCTACACTGCAGAAAAAACAATAGTAGTTTTTACCCTTGTGAGAAAGTGAACCTTATATGGGAATGATTTGTGGATCAGAAAGGCATTAGGAGAAAGGACAATACAGTAGGTACTCTTCATTTCAGATTTATATTTAAACTTTAACTTATTAATCCTTTCACAATAAGACCATACATGAAATGTAAGTTCATGGTGAACTTCTTGTTCTGATAAATCAATGCAACTTCCTACTAAAGTTTATTACAGCTTCATGTTTGGAATGGTGACTTTTGAAACACCATTGAACTTTTCCATGGAAAATATGATGGTGCAGTATCTGCAGCCCTCCTCCTCAGGGTTCAGGTGCTTGTGATCTGAGGTCTAGCTCTGATTCAACATAGCTGCACAACCTTGGTTCAAACTTCTGAGGGAACTGCTAAGTTCTGAGAAAGAGCTGTAGAAAAGAACCTCCAGTATGGCTTCAAGTTGACATTTTCTTATGATCACAAAACTAAGTGATGTGCAGACTTTTTATAGGACTAAAAAAATGAACCTGTTCTCAAACAGTCCTCCAAGGTATAGCAATAAGAAGGAAGAACTTAATTCCCAGTGACATAAAGATCCTTACTCTTCTCTTGAGGCAAAAAGGTCAAAAGATTCAAAGAAACCAGCAAGGACAGAGAAAGGAAGCTGCCATTTCAACCTAGAGAAGTTCTTAGGAAGGAACTCATCTTTCCTGCTAGTGATACAGAATGGGGAAGGACATGGAAATAAGCAGTAAGTATCACTGAGATTCAAGACAGGCTAGGGCATGAACACTGACAAAGGGAGAGACTAACTACAGAATTAATGACAAAAGAAGATGGGAGGGTAGAAAATGGGGAAGACCAAATGCAAAGATGATTGAGTATTCAGAAACTCAGACATTAGGGGCTGCAGACTGTCCAACTTGTAGGCCCTGGTGAGTCCTCCATGTACTGGGGCAGGAGAAAAGCACTGGCACAGAGTATGATCTGGTGTACCTGAGCATGTTGGCTTGGCATGCAGGGTTCACAACAGTTGCTGGCCCATATTACCTGCCTAAAGATACTTTTGTCTATTGCAACATGATGTAGTTAGTATAAGACAGCAAAGTACAGTATGATTTGTAGGGACTATCTAAAATGGCTAGATGGGGAAGATTAAGAGTTCTAGACTTTGGCTTTGGATCAGGCTACAATTTTCAACAGAGTGAAGCTATGTTACCTATCTGAATACTGTATTTCCATACTACAGACCTTATAAGCTCAGAAGTTCTGCACCCCTTTTAGCAACGAAAAGGAGGAAACACGGAACTTAGATGACATTCCCAAGTAAAAATCAGCTTGCATTCTCGTCCAGGTCTGATCATTTTCAGGATCTGGTAACAGAGGATGAGGTCTTAATTGATCTGAGGGAAGAGGATGCTCATTCTATCAGTGAGCATTTTGGCACATGTCATTTTTATCACAATGCCATTTTATGCCATTGGGCAGCACAGAACTGGTGAAGTAACTCTGACACCTTGGGAAATTACCCAGCTGAAGCCAAAGTAGTGAGGAAAATGAATAAAAGAATTATCTTCAAGAGGGGGGATTTAAAGAGATCCTCTGCTCTGTTCTTTCAGATTGTAACAAGCCTTCCAGGAGTTAACAGACAGTTTACAACTAACCTGCAGCAGTGATTCAAGAGCTCAGTTGTACTGGGAGCAACAGTTTTCCTCCTGACAAGTGCAGGTGATGGTGTAGAAGAGACAGCAAAATGAACTATGTTAATTAAAACATTCCTCTTACTTCCTTGTATGAGGAACGTGTGATTTCTCTGCCTGGAAAACTATTGGTCAAATTGACAGTGATTATTTTTCCACATACTCCAGGGCAATAATTGTGTCTTAGTACAGAGAAATAGAGTTCTGACCATTAAAAAAACCCCACAATTTTGGGGATAGTCCATCAGAAGTTTCTTTCATGGGAGTCCTTTTATTTATTTTTTTAAGTTCCAGTAGGGTTTGCTGGTTCAGGGAAGGAAAAGATGGTAATTTTCTGGGTTTATTCCAAATATCACAATGAAGAAAAACAACAACAAACCTGATGAGAAAAAGGCAACAACTTTTCCTAGAAAGTCTTAAAAATGTCCTGCCTTAGCAGGAGAGAGTACTTCATTTTACTATTTCTTGCTAAGATAGCTGGTTTTAAGCTGTATCTCCTCACCAGCAGATTAAAGGAACATCATTGTTTAGAAACAAAGTTTCATAATAGGGAGGTCATAGAAAAACCAAACCAAAACAAACAAAAACAAACAAACAAACAAACAAAAAACTGCAGGAGCTCATTTAGCAGTTCTGGATTTTATAACTGGGGCACTGCCTCACTGGCAGAGTGCCGGTACACAAACTGGATCAAGATTTGTATCATGCAATACGTGTCAAAGACAAAACACATTGCAAAGCACTGAAAAAAACAATTCTACCCACAGAAATATTGATATGAATAAGAGGAAACTACAAAACATAGCCTACTTCATTAATTCTTCAACATTCCTATGCATGGTTCCACTGGTTTTGGGTCAGATTTAGAGAAGATTTGATTCCAGACATTTTCATGCACCAAAGGATTCCCAGTCTACTTCAGTAACTATTGACTCTTAGATCCTCAGTCTTATTATATCCCATATGGCGGAGCCACTGTTGGTTCTTTGCCTACATGCAAAGTTTCTTTGGTTCAAACATTTGTGCAATGGCTGGGTGATTGAGGTCTCCATAGCAGTGGTTGGTATTGTACGTACGACACCGTGGTGACAGTCTCATTCCTCAGAGAACGGTGTCTGAAGTGTGAAGGATTCTGATATCCTGCCCCTAAATAACTCTAATTGTGGGCAACTACTCTGGAATTCTCATTTTACTCCTCTACCAGAGTGAAAATGTACATCAGAGTAATCTGAGAAATAATGTATAATGGAAATATTCTGTCATGTATTTCCTGATGAATTTTCTTCCCATGTCCCCCCACCCTTTTTTTATTTTCGATGGCACCTCTCTTCTTGGTTCATAACACCCTGTGAGACAACTGTGGAAAGAGAGAACAACTGGTGATTCAAATTCCAGACAACCTGCGGAGGAACTCGTTTTGAGACCTCAAAATGAGAAAATCCTGTTCTTCTAAGTCTGTCTCAGATGTGGTTCACAATGGCCAAAATTCATTAAACCCTTCTTTTTCAAACCTAAACTCCACATTCTAGGTTAAATCTAATGCAGACCTGAATATGATTCCTCAACCTTCCTGAACATTACACTGAAAAAGCACTTACATTTATATTACACTTCATCAAAAGGAAGCAAAGCACTTTAGAAAGAATGTAACTGCTCCACTGAGGGTGATGCAGCCAAGCCTGGATAGATTTTTTTTTTTCTTTGCATTCTAATTGTAGATGCTTTTATTTACTAAAGTTACAGATAGGGGTTGTCTATTACAAGCCTCTGAGATCTCATTTTGCTAAAATGAAAACATATTTCAAATGCTTTGGAGAACTATTAAGATTATTGAATGTCTAGCATACTGCTTCAAATCTCTGAGTGGTTCACTAGACCCCTAGGGAACAGCCAAGCAGCATACAATTATCACAGTAATTAAAAAGGTGCAATGACTCTTCTCTTAAAGACTCCTGTTTTATTAATTCTATGGTATGCTTTGGAGACTGGCATTATTTTACTCCTACCCAGCTTAATTATACCATCATTAGTTTATCTGCACCTCTTTTTAAGCCCTTGGGCCAGTTATTAGCATGTCACTTGCTAACAGTTAACCAATAACCGCTACACCTTCAAAGCAGGATCTTCTGCTATAAAAAAGCCAATTTGTAGAGACAGATTTTATATTATCATTCAATTTAAATTTTTCAGGCATCGCTTTCTGCCTTTAATTTAAGGGGGCTACTGTTTGGCTTAAAGAAAAAACAAATATTGCTGATGTATTACAAGACATTACCAGGTAATAAAGTATTTTGAGTACAGCATGGATTAAGAGATTGAATGCATGTTTCAGTACTCAATGGTATATACCACTGAAAACACCAGAAAGCACATGATGTTCTTAAATATAACTAAATATAACTAAAATTCTGGATTTCTCTTCTGGCTGGGATGGAGTTAAAGATTCCCTTCACAGCAACCTGTATGGTGCTGTGTTTTGGATTTGTGACTAAAACAAAGCTGATAACACACCAGCACTTTGAATGTTGCGGAGGAAGTGCATGCACAGCCTCAAGGCTTTCTCTTTTTCTCACTCCGCCCCCCAGCAGGTAGACTGGAGGTAGACAAGAGGCTGGGAGGGGACACAGGGGGGACAGCTGAACACATCTGATCAAAGGAATATTCCATATCATATGATGCCAGCAATCAAAGCTCAAGAAAAGGAGGAGGAATGGGGAATGTTCACTATTATGGCATTTGTCCTCTCGAGTAACTACTACACACAACGATGCCCAGCTTTCTAGAGAGTGGCTAACATCTGCCTGACTGATGGAAATGGTGAATAAATTTCTCATTTTGCTTTGCTTGTGAGTGTGGTTTTTGCTTCACCTATTAAACTGTCTTCACCTCAGACCACGAGTCTTCTTGCCTCTCTTCTGTTTTGTCCCTGTCCCATGGCAGAGGTGACTGAGTGGCTGCGTGGGCACTCGGCTGCTGACAGGCATCAACCCCTGCAACGCACTGACCCTTCAGTACAGATGGGCTCACTGACACAGGATCCACTGTCACATTATCTCACCATGTAAGAAGATGGTCAAACTATGAGAAAAACTGTCTTAATTTTAAAATAATTCAAGTATTTCTGTATTAAATACACACTTAGCTTGTCTAGACTGGTAATTTTACATTAATATGAGGCATAGTGTCCCTGAAATCCTCCTGATGGGAACTCTAATTGATTTTTATGCCTCACTTTTGACTAAGCTGAAATTATCTTAGTCTAGTAAAGAAAATCTTCTAAATACTAAATACTTAACTATTATTATAACTTAACTGTACTGTTTTTTGCTATTTTTCCATTATGTACTTCTTTCCAGCAATGAGAAGAACAACAACAATAAAACAGAATATCAAAGAGTTAGTTCTTATATAAGCTAGCATCTTCAAAACATAATATTGGGATTCTGATAGCAACTATATTGCATTCTACGTCTGACATCACACCAATCAGTTCAACTGAAATGCCATTTAGCCACTGACAGGCAGTCAGGTGACTTTACAAATCTTCATTTTCATATGCAATGGAAATACTTCATTATTTCTGTTGAAGTACATAATTTTTCCTGTTAAGAAGACAAATAACACCAAGATGTTCTTTAAAAGATAAGGATCAATAAGTTAATGCCATTTGCTTAGACCCATTTCCTCTAGGTACACCTCTTCCTACCTGCTACCAACTTCACTGCAGCAGAAAGAAGATTCAAAATATTGGGTGAAAATACTAAAGGCAAAAAAAAAAAAAAAATCCAGGTCACAGTATACTCTATTACTTTCTGAGCAGCTGAATCCCAAATTAATATCACTGCCACTGTTCCTGAAAATTACTGTACAATTGCTTTTGTATAATAGGTCTGCTTTGTATCTTTTCGCAGTCAGAGGTCAGCACTATTAATTATAACTTCCAAAACAGGAGCCAGGACTGCTACACAGCACCGCAAATCACACTATCTAATTTAATGAAAAGACATGCTATCAGTCACTCAAGAAAGCAGTCCTTTGCTAAACCTCATCTGCTAATTGAGCCTTAGCAGTGCATACTTCTGCTGTTACACACAAGACCTACTTTCAGTTTATCTACAACTTTAATGTAACTGACACTGAAAAAAAGAAAAAAAAAAAAAAGAAAAAAGGAAAAAAGAAAAAAGAAACTTTATCCCAAACAAACAAAGTTCTTATCAAGCTTGGGATAGTAGGCAACAGAAAAACAAACAAACAAACAAACAAACACAAACAAAAAAAACCAACAAAACAATAAACAAGCAAACAAAGCCCAAGATGAACTAACCAGACACTCAAACATACACTGGCAAGAGAGGCATGTAATGATATGGACAGAGCTTATTGCACACCTGTTAGTAAAAACAGATTCTTTATACAGCACTCTACACTGACTGCTTTAAGACACGCACGCACAGGTACAATTTCATCTACAGTCCACAGTGGCTCTGGAGGTTGGTTTCAAGGTCAGCATAGTTGGGCAAATGCTAACAACTTATACTCAAAAGCATTCAGTCTTAATTCCTGCAGACTGCTGCTTTAAGGTAGACAGTAAAAACTGCTAGTGCAATAACTTACTTTTTCAATCCTAGACAGATGTTTACAACTTTCCAATCACTTTTAAGTACTCACCAGCACATTTTGTTCTTGTTTTGAGAGCTGGGCCAGGAGATCCCGTTCCTCCTTCACCTGGTCTTGTAAGCAACACGCTGATTTCATATTCTGTGTCAGGATCCAGGTGCCCGATCTTATAGCTTGTGGAGTCCACAGGTTGTATGTCATACCAGCTTCCACTTGAAGTTCGATACTCAACTTCCCTTTGAATGATGGGCCCATCCCCGTTGATGGAATTGGCATTCAACTGTATCCACAGGTAAGTTGCGCCAACTGAGGACAGCTGAGGTGGAGCAATGGGAACTGGTGGCTCTGAAGCACAAGTTAAAAAAAGCAGAAATGATTATACTGGCATGTTTTCTGCTTCTAAAACGTTCAAATAAACAATGGGTCTTGTGCTATATTAGAGCTGAATATTGCATGAAAATATACCACTATAGATTAATTTATTTCCAATAAACTGCAATATGCATACTTTTGCTTATGCACTTGAAGACTTGAACATGAAGCTTTTGTTTTTTACCTTCTAACTTCAAACTGCAAGCAACTGCAATTCTATTCACTAGACATTACATGGCAAATTTTAACTTCCAATTTAAAAAGACAGATGATCAAAATACAGTTTGTACTGGATATAAATAGAATTTCTACTCAAAACTAACATTTTTAAGCTAAAATTGATATTGAGGTCTATTCTTAGACATAGTCAGAACAGTGATTTCCGTATTAAAAGACAATGGATTTTTTACTCATTATATCTCTGGGACTGTACTACTCAGTCTTCAGATTTTGAGACTTCTATGTATGTAGAATAAATATAGTATTTCTTCAAGTCCTATATCCTGATTAAACAGAAAATGTTTCTAAAAGAGAGCTCAGGGAATTCTTGAGTCTTTACTATACCTCTGACTCCATGTAATGGCTTATTTTCACTAACTACCACACAGAAGCAGAACTTCATCTCACTGAGCAAGTATGTGTGTGACCTCCTGATAGCTTGCATTCTAAAGATTTTTAAACTGAGCAAAATTTTTAAACCACTTATATTTTTTACATGACAGACATCTCATTTTAAATTAAGACTGCAGAAAAAAAATTTGCAGACATCATCTCTTTTTAAAGGTAAATAATAAACTCCTTTTTTTCCTATTGATTAACCAGGAAATTACTCTGCTGTTTCATGCATCACATCTGCATAAAATTCACCTTCGCATTGGTGAAATATATTCATGTAGAATGAAAACAGGTCGCTGTATTAAGGCACTGTTTGATCCAATATTCTTAACATATCTATCAGCAAACACTGCCACCTTCTTAAGGCTACAGAGAATACCTAATGAACGTAAAACATCTGTCTCCCCTAAGCTGTAAGTTCAGATTTACCCTTTTCTGCTAATCATTTCCCAAAGTGTTGAGACATAGGTAGTCAAACAGAAAATAATTCGAATTTATATATTTCATCACTTTCTCAATGACTTCAGAGTTAAAGCAAAGAACAGAATTTTTAATATTTCCTGAGAAATTGTAGAACTGCTATTTTAACAAACATGTAATTATTCTGTGTTATGCTACCTTTTTCATTTAGAGAAATAGTACCCAACTCACAGAGGACTAGGTATGATGATTAGCTATGCCTCAGGTAGACGGTGTTTCTAATCAGCACCGTACACTTTTATGTAAGCTTTAATCTC
The DNA here is from genome assembly GCF_037038585.1 of Patagioenas fasciata. Lineage (NCBI taxonomy): Eukaryota > Metazoa > Chordata > Aves > Columbiformes > Columbidae > Patagioenas > Patagioenas fasciata. The sequence continues at coordinate 54,473,066 of NC_092521.1, read as the reverse complement.
TGTAACCTGTTAGTAATTGCTGAAATATGACATCAGAAGACAACAAACAGGCATCAACCTTATATTTTTAATTCTTAACAAAACTAATTGATTACTATCATGAAGAACATGACGCAGTGGGTAACAGTTCAGAATGCCTCCAATGACATCTACTAATTATTACTGATTGCAGAAGATACAAAAAGAGCTTAATATATTGTGGTAGATTCCAGTACATAAAAAAAGAATATTGTTTACATTTTGAAATCACTAGGGAAAACACTGTTATATGTCAGTGGCAATATATGGTAAACTGATGTCATCCTTCGGTTAGACATATACTGCAGTTTTATTGAAATTATTGTTCCTGAAGTATATAAACTATGGCTTCATACAGCAATAGCATGTCTGGAAACAGTTCTGACTTGACTCAAAATGATTTAGCATCAATTTAAATCATTAGGCTGTTTTGTGAACCAAGACATGAAATGGAACTTTTATAGAGCATCCTAAGGCATTTACTTAGCCATGCTGAAAGAACAGTTAATTACTTTGAAGTTTCAAATGCTACTAAATGCTGTTGAAGTGCCATTCAAAATGCAAACTCAGGAGTTAGGTCACCAAGGTTAGTGGTTACACCAATTCATTCCAAGTATTACAAGTACTTGAAACAGACAGTATTTTATTGTCTTTTTATCCCTCGGGGCGTATTTTTCATTCCTTTGTGACCAAAGTGCAAAAGGTTAATGTAAGCTGCATGATTTGAGCAAAGCCTGCATATACTGCAGTTTAATACTCGTAATGTAGTTTAATACTATAAGTAGCCTTCTTATCAGAGTTCGAGTTTACACAAAAAGAATCTTTCATTACAAATACGATGCTCATTATTAAGTGATTGGTTAAAAACATGAGACCCAGAGTTAAGCAGACACTTCAATACAAACGGTGTACTACCAAATATAATGAGCTCATTTCATGACTAAAGCATGAAAGTTGTTGTTCTTACTTATTCATTTATTCCTCCTTTAGGCAGAACGATTTAGTTTTTTTAGGATACTGAGGACTTTGAGTCATTTAATCAGGTAAGTACCAGACAGCAGCACCATTTCTTCACTAAAAGCAGTAGCCACTGGGGTAGTTTCAAATAAATCCCATGCAAAGTGTTTCCTGATTAATATCTTTATGAAAATGGTACAATAGACCTGTGATTTTACAGCTGTGTATATTCAAGGAAGGAATTTCAACTGATTGTGGAAACAAGTTTATGGTTTAGCTTAAAAGAGTTCTTCCTTGTAAATCTGTCTTGAAACAGAAGCAAACAAAGCTGTTCAGTACGGTGAAATCCTCTAAAGACAGGTTTTTAAAACGGAATATTAACTCAAACAAAGAAGGTAAGTTTATCCATGATTTCACATTTAATGCTTTTGAGACTTTGGACAGACAGGTGACCTCTTTTTGATTTCTGTGACAAATGGTAATGGGTATCATCTCTTACGAAAAGAAAACAGTCGCCACCTTACAAAGTCAGAGGTTACTGCAAAAGATAGAAAGCTGTAGGCAGATGCTCTAATGTTACCCTACATAAATGGATCATTTACAGTAAATATGAGAAAAAGACAAAGCCTTTTTAAGAGTAGCTCTTCTCTTATACAGAGGATAAAACCAAATTTAGCCATACATGCATACCAACTATTATATCCTTATGTGTTTCTACATTAATTGGAAATGAAACAGCAACTGCTTTATTTACACTTCTTTGTACTTTAAATTATACAGATTTTCCAAATATTTTCTACAAGATCCTAAAATCCATATGTTGTGGAGACCTTTTACAATTTTAATACGTAGGGAAGAGGCATCACACAGATATGCCAATGGAGGTAATATAAATCTCTGATATTTAAATGAGTTGTATCATAGAACACAAAAAAGGCCATTTCTTCTCTGTGGTTCAAACAGCTAACTTGAAAACTGAAAAAATCTACCTCAATAGCAACAATAACATTTTTTAAATTTTTCTTTTGAGGTAGGAGTTGGAGAATGGAGCCAGGCTGCATCTGCAGCAGAACAGGGAAGCAACATTTATCCTGCAAGCTATTTTTTTTTTAATTAAATAGTAACTACCAGAAAGATAATGCCACGATATTCCCATGATACTGTTCAGCACATCATTAGCAGGTGGAGTGATAAAAATAAGGTATCAATCATCTCTGATACTATGTCTACATTAATAATGTTATAACTATTATAAAACTAATCAAACAATTGTAATTTTATAGTTTTGAAATCAACTAAGCATTTTAAAGATTTTTTTCTTCCATTTTCCTCTCTTTTTTTTTTTTAATACATATGTATTATTATTGTCCTTTTTTAAGCATGCAAATGATCCCATCCCTTTGGAAACACTGGAGAGCAGTGCCATTTTGCAGCATTTAATTGTAGATAAAGGACAACAAATATCCCCACCGATGACAAAAGACACAGCAATGATTTTGGAACACCACAGCTCTTCACGCAGTATTTTTTTCAAAAATGTCTTTAAATAATTCCTGGCAAAGCACTTAATTATCTAAGCAAACAATACCTCTAAATAGTATGATGCATAACGCATGAGCTGATTTCAGAGTATTCCTTTGCTCCCTTGTGCAGACAGTTCCCTTTTCCACCAGCCTCAGCCCCCATCCTCATTCCTTACATACATACATATGTATGTAAGCACAGACATATTTTTGCACATGCATGTGATGTATAGAAATTTTAGACTTCAACTCCGAGAAGTCTCCATTGTACATAACAGAATGGCAGTTTTGGTGGGGTATTTTTAGTAGCTTGTAAAAAATATCCAAATTTTTACCGGAACAGAAAAACAGAAATATTCTTGACACAACTATTACCCTCCAAAAAAAAAAAAAGTTCCTGATTCAAAGCTTGGAGTCTTCAGCAGTTTCCTATGGAAAGTTTGCTAAGATGGCTGAACTACAGCAACTGTTTTGGTTGGAGGTTTTCTCAAAACCTTCAGGCTGAGGCACACATTCACACTGGAAAATATCAGCCTGAAGTCAGTTTGCCAAAATATAAGCATCTGAAAGCAGGACCTGATGACAGGAGTTGTCAGGCAACCATAAAAATAAGTCCTAATGCCAACACTCTTTGTAAAAAGGAGTACAGACAGATTGATGGATCCAGCATGAAAGGCTGTTTGGCAGAGAGAGAAAACAGACGTTAAGCACCTGTGGATACTTAATGTACGAGAACAACTGATACAACAGATAAGCAATCTTCAATATTTTCTTACTGTGTCTTGATCTCAAAACGATTTTGCCCTCCAGAATAAATTCTTTTCTCTAGAGGTCCAGAAGAGGTTTGGTTCTGTTCCTTGTGTTAAATCTTCCACTTGGAAAGATGCCAGTATTTAAGCTGCCAGCATTACAGATGGTTACCTTGCCATGGCCTCACTTAAAAACCTAACAAAACTCTTTTTAACCAATTTGACACCTAGGTTTACCTTGTTTGAACTCAATAAGCAGTCTGAACTCTGTAATAATCTGATGTCTGCTCAGACAGGCTCATTCTGTTCTCTTAAAACTAATCTGTGTTGGATCTGCCCACTATTAGAAAAATGCAATCTAGGGACCATATGTAGAAGTCTAATTTACTTCACCAAATAGATTTAATCAATTCCACCCTACTATTTTCCTTTTGCTCAATGTTTGATTACTTTTATGTCACCTATTATATACGAACTGCTGTTTTTTTACAATAAGTGGGTGATGTGACAAGGCCAATTTACGTCTCCGATTAGATAAAGTGACATTTCAATCCAATTCTCTGACAAACTTAGATGAGGATACTGAGTAGTTTGAGCACACCCAACGACAAGGCACTTGTCTTTTCAGCCCTTCCTATCAGAACAAACACTCTGGTAAATTGAAAACCTCCCCTTCAGGATTTATTTATATAGAGAAATCAATACTTTATTTCACCATCTTCTAAAAAGCATATAACACCAACAAGTTTTCAAAAAAAAAAATCCCTTTTTTCCCTTCTTGTTTAAGACCAGAATAATTGTTCACTGACAGGCTTATTGCTCATTATCTAGATAATATTCATGTTTACAGTTCTTTAATAAGATAACATGGGATTAACTGACAGGTCTTTAATTCCTTTTTATTTCTCTATACAGATTAAACCTTGCTATAACTATACCTGCTCAGGTAAAAAAAAAAAAAATAATGAACACTTGGCATTTTGTTATGTATCTCTTAATGTTCAAGATTTGATTCCTATTCTTATGTGATTTCAGGTTTGCAGCAATAGTAGTGGCCTTTCTGAAAGTTCTTGTATCTGGTCTCCAGTGCCACACAACATCACACCACAGCAGCACTGCAAACGCTAAAGCTGTTTATGTAAGAAAGTAACTGTAAGCTACTTAGACTAAGTTCCCGTTTGGTGAAACTACACCTACCTACAATGAAGTAGACTGAACGTTGTATAGAGTTGTAACCCGCTGTACTGTGCAAATGCTACATAAAAGCAGAGATATTTTGAAAAGATCCCAACTTTAATGCAGGATTTACTTATTTCCAACTTGAGTTACAAGTTCAGAAGCCAGAGCGAAACAAAGCACAATAAATGTGAAGAACTGATTCTCTTTAACTTAGAAACGGTAGGTTTGACTCTCCTGTCATCATAGCAATGTAATTCCAGGGAAATTCCTCTTAAAACAGCTTAGTTACACCAGCGTAAATAAGAAGAGAATTAGATTCATTGTTTCCGACAAAGACTGGGGAGTAATTACACCACAGTTTCTACACATACTATTATTAAGCCATCAGTAATTCCCAAGTATACTAAGCACTACATGCAGTAAGGGTAAATGTACATTTTTTCACGATTTCTCGAATGTAATGGATTAAAAAAAGATATAGCTGGACTGAAATCAATCCATTATCTTTGAATTCTGCTAACATTGCAGAAAAGCTGCTGAAAAAAATTGGAAATACAATTTCTTAATTATACACCATCAATAATAACAAAGCATATTTACTAATGAGTCCCTAATGCTGCTATTACAGTATAGTCATCTAAGGTTTTATAGCACAACATTTAAAATGGGTCTTTTTAGGTCAGAAGGAATGATCTGCAGGTGGTCTCATAAAAGCTCCAATACAGGCAATGGAGATTACCATAATTACTTTGCTACTCTACAAGTAGCTAATGGGATTACACCCGAAGGCCAGCCACTTGTTCACAGCGCCCAGTGCAAATTTTCAGAAAGAATCTGGGTAAGCACAAATGCTTTAATGATATGCCTCATAATTTCATTTACTGCACCACAAAAGCAGCACTAATAAATTAAAACACCCCAACTCGAAGAAATTTTTTTAAAAATCTAACTTCCCTGGCTTTCTGTACCTCCAGCCATTGCTGCAGTCAGTCTTCCACCTGCCTCTTTCAGGCAGTTTCCATTCTTCCTCATTCCCACTGATGTTGGGTCTAAAAAATGCTTCATCATTCCTGTTGGGATCCATACTCCACCCTTTCTTGCTTTCTTTGGTGACTCCTATACATTTCCACTTTTGGTCGCTCCTTTTATTTCCATTTCATGCTATTTTTGCTTGGGCTGAAATACACTCATTTTTTCCACCACACTTTATATTCTCATCTCACCTTCTCTATTTGTTTCTTTCTTCATCTGTCTATTCAAATACACTGTTTCCCTGAAAATAAGACCTACCCCAAAAATATGCCCTAGCATGACTTCTCAGGATTTTTGAGGATGCTTGAAATATAAGTCCTACTCCAAAAATAAGCCCTAGTTGCAGTTCATAAAAAAAGTCAATTTAAAAAGTGACCAGGCAGCTATACATGTAAAAAAAGTAATAAGTTTTGGAACAAAAATTAATATAAGACCCTGTCTTACTTTCAGGGTAACACGGTAGCTCATCTGGGTTTTCACACTACAATTTGTTTTGTCATGTTATCTTCACGCACTGGTTATTCACAGTCTCTTCCTCGTCTTGTCCTGCTTCCCTCTACTTTCTCTGAACCACATCCACTAAAAATACATTCTTAATTTTGGAAAATGGTTCCTTATTCTTTGTGGCTCTCTTGCATCTTCTACTGGGAATCTATTATTTCCCAGTCTAACCCAAAGCCAAACTTTCTTCCTCTCCAATCAACTCCAGCTCATCTCACATACACTGTGCTACCCATATCACCTCTCCATTATTTCACTCCTCATCTTCTTCTTAAATATCCTTCTCAATTTTTATTCAATTCATAAAGCTCATCCTGTTAACCTTCCTATAGTCCTTCTTAATGTAAACTCTACTGTTCTTCACACTTTGTTTCATCTTTTTTTTTTCCTCGACATTTTTGCTTGGCTTTTCTAATGTCCTGGCTTGATTCTTTATTTATGCCACTGTGCCTCCTGTCCTTCAAACCCTCCTTTATTGCTCGCTTCTGACAGACATGCTTTCCATACTGACTTCAGAACCAAGATCCATGTTACATTTTCAGATGTAACAGTTATCTCACACCTTGATTATTGCCCTACATATAAGTTGCCTTTAGAAAAAGGATCACATCTTTAAAGAGTCCTGCCAAATCCCATATAGGTTTATAAATATAAAAAATAATTTAAAATAGTCAGGAGAAAGAAAATGGAAAATCCCAGATCAACTAATAACAAAGTCCCTTATCCAGTCTGCTGTCTGCAACCAGAACTGTACAAGTTCTTACACTGCAAAAGGTACTGATTTTTTTCATTAGATGACTAAGTCATAAGAAATGTTAATTTGTATCTTAACCCACAAGACAAAACCTAGAACAGAATTTGGAAAGCAGAGTGGTGATATTACATAAAAATTAATTTCTTGTTCCTGTTACTCCTTAGCCTATAAGTTTCTTAAATTCTATTGGAAATGCTATAACGATATCATCCACGATAATCCAAATGCTACCCGCAAAAGAAAAAAGTTCTGTCTAATGAGGGATACTGTTTCTAAAATTAGAGGATGCATAATAGATGCAAGTGTATCCTTCCTAATTCCCAGAGGAAAATTCCTCACCTGTGGTGGTTCTAAATTTAGGGCACTTGTGCACTCCTTGCCAACTTGCATTGAATTGTTTTTAGAAAGGAGAGAAAAAGAGCCTCTAATTCTTCATCTCACTTCCTGTTTGTCAGGCACAGAACGGACCAGAATGGGAAGACGTGTAACAATAATGTGGCTCCACAGCTTGGGTGCTACAGAATCTGGTCATACTGTGTTCCTCTAAAATACCAGTATAACTGTAAAAAGCAATCAAAATGCAATTTAAATATCATGACTGTTTAAAAATTTTTCTGGTTTTCTATTACAAGGATGGACATACCTGTCTGCACTCTATTTACGTTTAAGAGTTTCCTCCTGTTTTTAAAAACATCCCTCCATATGCTGAAACGCGTATTTTATGTCTCAAATTTAATGTAAATCCTTTATATTTTGCAGTAAACTTATTTTTAAAATGAAATCTCCATAAAGGAGGTAAACAGTCAGTATTATGTTCATACCTTTTTAAAAAAATCTTATATTCTTAAAGACATATAGTTCTAGACAGTGCATTTTGGGGAATTATTTACAACATCGATCAACAAGTAACTAGTTAATTAGTCCTGGCTTCTTCTGTCATTCTCTTGTTACAGTTGGATAGGCTCTTAAGATTTACATAAACAGAGTCTATTCATTGAACCTCTTATTGACTTCAACAGGCTCTGGGTGACATTCTTACTGCATTAGAAATCGCAGGTCCTCATTCCATACACTGAGCGTACAAACACTGATTTTTTTAATTGTGAAATACCTTTGACTATCAGTTCTGCATAGTTTGATACACCAACTCCTCCTTCTGTCCGAATCATGCAGCGATAGTTTCCAGCGTCCCGCTTCGTGGCATTTACCACACTAAAAAGGGCTACAAATCGGCGAAAGTTGAACACTTTTATGTCCTTCAAAGGTGCATCTCTTACATAAATACCCTAGGCAAAGAAACAAAAATAAAGAATATTGTTAGTCATATTTAAAATTTAAAAAATATACTGAAAACTGATTTTATTTCTCTCAGGTCCCCCAAGAGGACGTGTAAAATAAAAGCAGAAGTCTGGATGTCACTTTTGCAGATGTTTACGCTGTGTGAGGCTTTACTGCCTTCCCATGCGAGTTAAACCATTCATCATCAGTGGGCGACCGTTCATCTGGAACAGCTGCTTTCAACTCTTTATAGATTAACTAATAGAAAGATTTAAGAGCAATGTAACATTTACTTGCTCGGCTTGCTTTACACAAATATTTAAAGTTACTTCGTTTAAAGAAACATGAAACCCAGCATAGTCACCCTCCTCTTTCTCTTCCTCTGTGCATCTGCTATGTGGCACATACATCTTGCACAGCTTGCAGGGAAAGGTCAGCGGATGGTTCTCATACAGCAGCACCTATACACAGGGTTATCAGCGCCTCAGATGGAAGAGACCAGGCACAGATTCATCGGGCAAATGATCAACAAAGCCAAAGTTGTCTCCATCTCTCAGCACGATACTAGGAACTGGGCTGTTTCTACCTCAGTGCACTGTCTTGCCCTCAATTCAACATCTTACACACACGGCACAAGAAAACAAGCTTTTTAACAGCTGAGGAGCACAAGGCCCAGCATGAGTTTCATGCTCTGGCCTCCTCCTTCATGTGATACAGCGCATGCCTGGAGGAGGGGAAAAGGGAAGGTAGCAGACAGAAAAGGACAATGATGACATCCATGTCCTCTGCCACAAAGATGAGGGCAGTGAGACTTGGCTCTCAGATCCTTATCAGAACTTGAAATAGGATACATGCCCTATGAACATGCAAAGCCCTCAGAAAATACAAAATCATCAAATTACTAGAGCTGGCTGAAAAAAAAAAATACAAAATCCAGTGACAACTTTTACTCAAAACACACAAACAAGAAAGAGGCACTTCTCATAGAAACACATGCATTTCAACAAACCAAAGGCTATGGCCATTATGAAAACATCAAGGGAAACTGGAGAACCCCAACTAGCATCTCCCAAAAGACACTCTCTCCAGGAAGGCGTATGCACAGTCCGATGCTATTTAATGATACCGGTTATTTTTACTACGTTTTTGTGACTTCAGAAGTTTCTAGCAGGTCAAGGGTTCTGCACTACCGAGCTTCTATAAACCATCAACACAGCTGGAGATGTCTGTTTTTCTACCCTAGAGTTTGTAGTTTGTCCAGCAGAATTTAAGACCTATATAGGAAATACTGACCTCAGTTTGTTATGGTCTTTACTTGCCACTATATTTAAAGCACCCTTAAAATACCACTTATAACCAGAGAGTTTCAAATACCAGTTACATAAAATTAAACTCATAAATAAATCACAAAAACAAGTCAATCGTGCCATTAATGCCAAAGAAGCAGCATAATTAACAGTAAGGTAATTTCCTCTTCAAAAATAAATGTGGGTGATGCACAGCTTATTTAAAAGAAAAAAATGTTTGTAATATGCTCAAAGAAGAATGTACGATTACACCTTAAAAATTACTCAGTCTTAAATTGTTCCTTGAGAATTACTCCAGATAATTGCCAGCTCCTTGAAATTCCTGGAATTCTGAGCTGCTGATAAACTGGATTCTCTGACGCAGTGGCAGTCACCAAAAAAAAGCCAAACCAAACCAAAAAACCAACAAACGAAACCAAACTGAAACTTTTGAAAGAAATATTTCAAACTACTGTTTCAAAACTACTATTTTTACTTGTTTCGCCACTTCAATATCCTTCTAATGAGAACGGCTGCAGATAGCGGAAGCAAGCAGAGCGTGTTACTTAAGATTTTGGAGAAAAAATATTTCTTAAAAGCAACATTATTTTTTGCCTAAGACAATAACTGATTAATCCTAATTATCAGAGCTGCTGACCAGTCACAAACCACATGGTTTTAAAGGGCGTTTCTGCAGCTTTCAGACGGTTAAGGACCCTGTGCATAGCCAAGTCATGTGCTTACATTACGTCGACCCATGTTAGTTTTTCCTTTTTTCTAGTCGCAATATCAAGAAGCTTTACACGGGCCATTTTATCTTGCCAAGAAATAGGGTAAGTTCTTCTCTAGGGAACAACATACTGCCACCCACTAATTCTAGTATCTAAACTAGCTCATGTCATTCAGAGTGCGAATAAGCCCCCCCTGCACTCCAGCCTGCACAACACACCCACCCTTCCACACGGGGCACCTGCATCCAGAATTTACCAGGACTCTAGTGAGTTAAGACACAACTGAAGCACTGTGTAAATATTTTAAGAATTATTTCTTGTTCCCACCCAAAACAGGAGCCTGTTTAAAGTAGAAAAAGGTAAAGGGATTTCAAATGTCTCAAGTTCTGTTCTACAACAGGAAATCTTAGTTTGATCAAATAATTGACTATATGGCCATGTAACACATGCTATCCATTCACTTGTCGATAATTTTGACTTAAAAGGAGAGAACCCAATGCACATTTCAGAGGCACACATCATTTTGCTCAAATGAACAAGCTCCATGAGCCTTAAAACGTAACTCAGCTTGGCTCTACAGAGAGGATTTATGCCTTTTTGCCTCCCACCAAAATCCAGATGTGAAACAGGTTATTAATGGTGGCTTCAAAATTCATAAAGGAGCTCCATAATAAAAAGTATTTTTTTATTATTATAAGACACTTGTAAAGTATATGTGAGATTATTATTAATAGGGATTATCTTGCCTGACGTGTCTGAAGGGCTATGAAGTTGGTGAAGGGTTTGGAGAGGAAGCCGTATAAGGAGCTGCTAAAGTCACTTGGTTTGTTCAGCGTGGAGAAGAGGAGACTGAGGGGAGACCTCATCACGATCTACAGCTTCCTCACAAGGGAAGGAGGGGCAGGCACCAATCTCTTCTCTTTATCAACCAATATCAGAAAAGGGAATGGCAGGAAGATGTGCCAGGGGAGGTTCAGGTTGGACATTAGGACAAGGTTCTTCACCCAGAGGGTGGTTGGAGCACTGGAACAGGCTCCCCAGGGAGGTGTCACGGCCCCAAGCCTGACAGTGTTCAAGAAGAGACTGGACAACGCCCTCAGACACGTTGTGTGAACTGTGGGGTTGTCATATGCAGGGACAGGAGATGGACTCGATGATCTTTGTGTGTCCCTTCCAACTCAGGACATTCTATGATTCTATGAAACATTACAAACTTACAGAGGCAAAGCGTAGACTGTTTAATTATATGTCAGAGTTCAAATGGTCCCTCAGAAATCACTGGCATGACATTTTTCTACTAGAATTCAAAGGAGAGAAAAAACACAGATTTATTTCTCTAGTCTCTTCGAGAAAAATATTTTCAAGGAAAAAATAGTGTCTGGAACAGACAAAGACCAAGAAATGTAATTGCTTTACTTTCCACAAGAAAAAACACAGCTCAAGAAAGTAAATCTTTCCTCTCTTCTGGGACAACCACAAATGAGTAAGAGAGACGCCTAATTGATTTAAGCCTGAGCACAACGGCATGGCAATGAAGGTAATGAATTCAAGTATAAGAAAAGTTCCATCCACAGGCATTGGAAAAGAGAGTTAAAAAAAAAAAAAAAATTGCTGTACAGTAAAAAAGCAAACAAACCAACAAAACCATCAACCAACCAAGCAAATAATAAACACACACCTACAACTGCTCCCAAATGCTTCTTTCAGCAATGGACAAAAGGCAGAAGACTATCTTTAGTCTGAAACAATGTTCTTTATAATTTGTTCTCTCTGAGCTGTGATAAAAAAGTGTCTTCAGGAAGCTACACAGGTGTGACAGTGGTCATCTTCATGGGTTAGTTAACTATCAAAATTTGGAGAATGTCAATAATATTTCCTTTTCCATACTAACAGGCCTTTTAAGCACATGGCATGATAAATTATGAGCTCTTAGTGTCAATTGTCAACAGCTATTTCATTGAGAATGGCTAGATGTAACTTATATATATTATATGAATATTCATTTATTGAACATATTAGTACATCCCGCTACAATTTTTTTTAAAAGAATACTTTTTAGCAGCATTCACAAAAATAAGTTTATAATAGTCACTAATGCAACATTCTGAAGTTCCACAATAAGATAGATTACTTATGATTTATTTCTTTACTAATTATAGTCATCAAAACCTTAAACTCAGTTATTTTAAGACAGATTTTGAAATTTACAGATAGGTCTTGCAGATTTAGTGGAAACCCAAGCGTTCAAAAATATACCATATCTTACCGAAAACCAAATGGGGGGAAAAAAAGCCTGTAATTTACTAATCTCATTCCAGAAAACAGTATAAAATTCATGATTTATTATACAATGAAATGCTGTGGTACTCTATATAAAAACCCATTAAAACAGGCTGTTGGAGCAACTTTGTAGTGTCATTCTGGTTTATGGGTGTGTGTTTGTTTGTTTTAAATACAATTCAGAGATAAATACAGTTCTTTTTTTTTTTTTTTGCTTTAGCTCTGCTTTGCTATGTGAAAGACTGAGGGTCTGTTACAGATTGAGCCTGTAGCTCTTTCCTGCCTCTGGGACTCAGAGAACTACATGAACAGGACACTTCATTCTTTGGAAAGAGGAAACTGCCCATAATGATTTAATTCTAGACCTGCTTGGATCGCAAAGGCCACCATCTCCAGGGCAGAGGTATCTAACCTTCTTAGTGCAGAAGAATTTGGACCACAAAACAAAGATTGCAAGATGTTGAGACCCCAAAATGAAAATAACAAATTTCACTGGCTGCTGAGCAAGTTGTAGATTTTCAAGCGCTCAGAGAAAGCTTTTATTATAAAAAAAATACATATATATATATATATACATATTCAAAAATGCTTTTAAAGCCACCTAACGAAAATATATAACTGGTAAGTCACTTGTAAGAATAATTCTTTTATTAAACAACGTGTTACTTAATATATAGGGATATTAAAAAAAAATTCTTAATTTAATCTCAGGTTATATACAGCTTGAAAATCCATATTCCTAGTACCAGCATGTTAAATGCATACAGAGACAGCTTAAAGCACTTTAAAATGCACATTATTTTTCCATTTTAGGCAAGCTAGAATGAAAAGAAATAGGTTGATGGTTATTTAAATCAGACTTGCAGTCTCGTTTAGGCAATGAACTAGCTCTAAGTCTTCTAAATGAACAGCAATTTAGCAGCAACAAGATATGTATTAAACCTTTCAGAAATACTTTTAACAAAAATGCAGCAGTAATTCAAAGGGATTGAAGTTCTGGGATGTTATATGCAGCACTACCACTGCATTAATCACTCTTAAGGTATATTTCAACAATTTTGCCAGAAGACACTTAAAAGGAAACATTGGTCAGTCACCCTCTGTCCACACAGGTAGATTAAGTGGCTTTTCACACATTTAATAAAAGAAAGGATTTGCATTCTCCCACTTTCAAATATGCACAGTTATAAAATTGTGATTAGAGTCATACTAGTGGGATCTCAAATAATATCAGTAGTGCCAGTAGTAATTTTGTTTAAAATATGTATAAAATCTAAAGCAAATAGTAATTAATACCTCAACAAAATTGCTTCACAGAGTTCGTATCATTCTAATAATTAAGACAGCTGGCTTTTCCTCTGAATTTCTAGAACTGCTTTCATAACCAAGACAACTGTTTGTCAATCTAGATTAGAACCACCACAGATCCTGTGATTATCCTGTATTTATTCCATCTGTGCAAGTTAACAAGTGTATTTCATTCAGGTAATGAAGCCATGACAGAAAAAGATTATTATTGTCCTATATGGAATTATTCTGCTATGAGACAGAATTGCACTCTATGTGTAACTAATGGGCATTCAAGCAAAATGTTATTACTGTACCTTTCAAAAAAGACTCCAGCTTTCAATATTTTAATGTCTGATAACTGAGTCTTTTCTTCAAATCACATAGTTCTCCATAAATCTTTGTTTCTTATGACTAAACCTACACGCTGGCTGGAGCTGTCAGGTAATATTGTAAAATATTAGTAAAGTTACACATCGAGTAGTCATGTTATCAAATATTAAGCAACGACATCTATTTGAAGATAGAATTAAACATATAGAAAGCAAACAAAGACATTACTGCATTTTTTGGAGTCGTTAAGACTCAGTGTAAATTACCCAAAGCAGTTACTCTGTACTTACATATCGAAATTGTTTTGTATCATTATGTCAGGAACAAATCTGTTATTCCTACGTGGGGATTTTAAAAGGGAAAAAAGAAAACAAAAACCAAAAAATGAACAAACAAAAAACCCACAGAACTCAAACCCTGTTCAATCTACTATCTATTTTTTCATTTTTTTATTAAATTCCAGAGTGAGTAAGAAGAGACAGTGCTCACAAAATCTTCCTTCCATTCATCTTTAAAAGCACACAATAGAATACAAAATGGCTTGTAGGGAACTACATCGTCAGAAATATCTGGAGAAAACAGAGCACTATCAAACCTCTCTCTAACTGAGAGTTTTATATTTTAGATAGAAATTATGGCAATGATCCATGTATCTGTTAAGCATTTTGCTAAACCTGTAGCCCTACTTAAAAAGAAATTTAATATATACTGCATCTTACTTCTTTGAAATATGCAACATTAAGTACTACTTCTCATCATTCTTTTACTTCTATTAAAAATGTCAAGACTTAGGATGAACACCTTGCTAAGTAATGAAGAGAACATACATAAGATTTTAAATACTCTGGCTTGGAGTTCTGCAGATAGCAGGCTTACAGAGGGGCTGGGAAGGAGCAGAGTGATGAGGTAAAAATGAGAAAGTAAAATCATTAGCATCATTTTCATCTGCACACACAATGCAAAGTATACTAACACAAGTGTTTGTGTGACTTTTCTACTCAAGTACATAACAGGACAGTGTGGTCACATCCCACACTCTCTTCACTGGAGAAGTGTCATCTTGTTGGGAAGAAAAGTGGCACGAGATGAAGAAAATTGAACTTGCAAGTTCTGGAGACAACCCAGAACAACAGGCAAAACCAAAGTGATGGTGAGACCTACAACACAGGTAAGGAAATAGTAGACAAGAAGGAAGCACACACGGGGGCAGTGGCCTCCCGAAAAGATCCTTTCAAATGGGAGGAATGAAAGGCAAGAAGAGACACAGGCCCATGGTTAAAAAAAGCTATAGTAAACTGCTCAACAGTGACAGTGCAATTTGTGAATGAAGACAACCATAGCAGTAATAACCAGCAATACGTCAGGTACACACTAGTTCATATAACAGAGAAGCTAACATAGAGGTGTTCAGCTGGAGGTGTTTTAATCTTAATTACTGAGTCAGTCACACAGTTAACAACTCCCATCCTCAACACACATCGTCTCCTATGCTCTGTTTCCTTCCTATCATCTTCCCTCTGGGCTTAATTTAATTTCATCTTTACTCTGGTTCTCCTTGCCTCAAAACAGCTTCAAAAGCCCTTGGTCTTACAAAAGAAGCTTCCATTCAACTCCAATTTGAACATGATACCTCCCAGCAGTAAGTTTGTACATTTTAACTACAGAATTCATTGTAAAGGTCACTGTTTCTTTCTCCCAAAGGTGCAAAAACATAGCACAGAAAGCTTATTGAATTTACTTCATCAATTGCCTAATGTGAATGTGTCCCTAAGCAATTCTACTGCTGCTGAGCTGTGTTTCATATCAAGGTAGTCTTCAGGGTCCAGAAACAGGCATTCCTAACGTACTCTTTAAAAGCAAGCTGAATTTAACCAGCCCCCCGTGGCACAGGTCAACTGTTGCATTGTCTCAAGTTTGCTAATCACCACGTACTATATTATTTAACACTCCAGAATAACCGGAAGATTAACGCATCAAACTGAAAAGAGAACATTACTTGAGTTGCTTCATTTTCCAATTGAGATGAGAATACCAAAAAGCTTAGACTAAGTAGGTAATCACAGAACAACTTTTCTTATGTGTCACTTCATCAAATGAGAATGTATGTGGGGATGGATAGGGATGGAGGAGGAGAGTCCCTTCTCCACACTAAAGAGTCCCAGCTCTCTCCTTGTTTGTCAGATTCTCCAGTCCCTTCACCCTCCTCTAGAGTTTTCCTCTCTCTCCTGTACTGGGGAGCCCAGAATTGGACCCAGCCCTCCAGATGTGTCGCTCTAGTGCTGAGCAGAGGGAGAGGAATCACCTCCCTTGAATTGCTGACAACACTCCTCCTAATGCAGCCCAGGAAGATATCAGCCTTCATTGCTGCAAGGGCACATGGCCAGCTCATGGTCAACCTGTCCACCACAATCACCAGGTTCTCTGCAAAGCTGCTTTCCAGCTTGTCAAGCCCCAGTGTGTAGTGGACCATGTGGTTTATTCCTTCCGTGGGGCAGGACTTTACACTTCCCTTTAATGAATTCCATGGAGTTCCTCTCTGTCCATTTCTCCAGCCTGTCAAGGTTCCTCTGAATGGCAGCCTGACCCCTGGTGCATCAGCCACTCCTCCCAATTTTGTACAGTCTGTGAACTTGCAGAGGCTCCACTCTGTTGTCATCCAGGCAGTAACAAAGAGGCTAAACAGTATTTGTCCCAGTATCGATCCCTTGGGTACACTAGTAGTGACTGGTATAATGCATTATTATCCATTATAATCAGTACACATAATGAATGCTATACATAATTTCTAACAGGTGCACAAGTTTTTCTATTAGCCAAATATAAACATGTTTTTGTTTCGTTGTTTCCTTCTTTTTCAGCCTAAGGTAAAGAAATCGGTAAGAATTGTCAGGCGATCCACACTTGGGTTACTTTGTCATTTCTACTCAAAGACCTTAAAGCTCCCAACAAAATCCAGGCAAATTTGAAGAAGTATTTCACTTCTCACCATGTCTGTAAAAATAAACAGCACAGTTCTGCAAGGTTACCCAAAAGATAAGCTGAAGTATATTACAGGCATCAAACAATTCATACCTAAGGCAGATCACAGCTTCTTAGGCATCAGGTAACACAAACACGACACACATCACAAGCTTCTTACATTCTGCTGTTCTCAAAACCTTTTCTGTCATATAGTAAGATTACTATGCAACTAATGAAAAGCAACTAAAACAGTTTAATGACTATTAATTGAAAATATACAATATTGACTGCAAGAAAGGTACTAAATATATACTAAAGTAGAGGCACAGAAACTAACATATCTAAAGCTGGAAACAATATTAAATGTTTCCAGAATTTAAATAAAAGTTTAAATTATTCAGTAATAGAGAATGTCCCTTCCTACAGGGCACTAATTATTCTTTTAACAGTAAAATTACCTCAGGTTATTCCCAAAAACAACACAGGGTGCACATGCACCCAGATGTGTCTAGTCTTTGCAAAATATTAAGTTGACTGATGTCATCAAAGCTCTTTTCAAGTCAATGGACTCAAGACAATTTGCTACGAACTAAGTAGTTTGAGCAGTCTCCGTAGACTGAGCTATTTATGAGCAGCATGAAGAATGATCTCCTGCACTCTCGTAGTACACAAAAGCACCTAATGATCAAACCTAAACTGTTTTTTTTTCTATATTCAGAAGAACATCTTCTCTAGGCCTATCTCATTGTACAGTTTACATTAAATATACATTTAATTTTACCAGATAAGATACTGCTTCACCACCTTAGTACTCCCAAAATGGCAGAAGCACTCTTTCCCCAAGCACTTCCAGACTTAGCAATGAAAACGGTGATTATGTCAAAGCCTCAGAGAGTTTACAGAATAACAAAAAATTCTCTGAAACTTTAAGACTTCAGTTCACCTTCTGGAATACTTTATCTGATTTACATAAACAAGCACATGCACACACACACACAAAAACTATTTTGTATATCCTATTAATATATTTTATTTTCATAATTTACCAGGAGTCATTGCACTGGTTCTACATCTCACAAGGATGTTTTTGATACTTCTCATGTGTGTGTATACACATAGTCCTAAGGAAAACAATTTGCTTTCCAGAACTCCATCTGACACAGGATTGTATCTCTTCCTTTCAATAAATAATAAATAATGAATACAGGTTTTGAAGTTTTGTATGTAGAGGAATAAAATCTTTCATACTCTTAATACGTTCAGCAAAACATTACAGAAAATACAAAGAAAAATACACTGATTAAGGGGAAAGACAGTTTTCAGGATAGACAAGAGGAAAAGCCAAATCTGTTGTTAACAGGTAATAAAGTATTTATATAGGGTAGAGAAGACTGGCCATTAGAGTGCTACTGTTCTTAGTTTCTTGGCTGCAAATGAATTAGCATGAGTTCTGCATGCATAAATCATAGGCATGAAAGATTTCACCCTCTCCCCTTCTATCAGAAAATACCCACTAGTCTCTTGCTATTCTAAGTCTGATTGTACCATTTACTACAGCTGACACATATCCTGAAATCCTATTGTTATTTGCTTATCTCCAAAAAATTTTCACTCCTAGGTCTGCATTTCTTCAATACAAGTTATGTATCTGAGAATTGTATTTTTAAATAATTGTTTTATTTTCAGCCATGTTATAGAATAAGTCTAGGAAAAATACATCACTTAAGTAAAGTGATGACCTTTCTCATCAACTGTAGCTTTCCACTGTTTGAGAAACCTCTCTCAAGTAAGACTAACCACACCAAGTCAAGGCACAAGTCTCTGAAAAATGCAATTGTCACATGTCTACTGATGGTACAACAAATCTTTGGCAACTAATATCAAAAGATTCAGTTTGATATTAAAATGGAATTTCATGATACCCAGGTATCATCTGAACAGCAATTTCCCTGAAGTCACACTAGATCTTTCTAAGAACAAGTAGCACACAGAGGGAACTGAATGAAACAGACACAAAATAGGAGAAGGGGCAGATAGGGGTGGGGAAATAAAAAGACAGAATCAGGCCTGAAAAGCTAAAGAAAAAACCAGCCAATTGCAGAATCTGTGTCACACAGACCTTATGTCATGTCAGTTAAACTTTTCCCAAGACTCTTTTAACTGTAAAATGACATTATAGACGCTTTATTTTGGTCTTCAAGGACAATTCCCCAAGGGACTGACCACTCACTGTTGCAACTAACATCAGCAGATACTGAGAGCAGGGAAAGTGGTCAGTGCTTTGCATGCAGAGAATCAGGTCCACATGTCTCGGAGACTGTTTCCAAAAGTAAGGGATACATCTTGCTTTCACTTCTCAGTGTCCATCTTCTTTGACTATAGAATAAAGATCATATCAATCGACTCCATGGAAACAACTTAATACTGTGAAGCACTCAGAACAGTAGAAAATATTCCATTAGAAAATGAATAAACCCATTTTTAAAATTGACTTGTAAGCAAAGCAAAGCCCTAAATACACTTGTGCAAAGGAACCCACGCATTAACTGAATATGTCCACTACACTGAATGAGACAGGCATTCTACAGAAAAAACAAAAAAAACCCAAAAAACAAAACCAAACGAAACCACACAACAAAAAACAACAGAAACAAACAACCAAACCAAACCAAAACCAACAACAACAAAAACCAAAACCAAACCAAACCAACAAAACACCCACTTTCGTATGTAGCTTAAAAAAGGTAGGCTCAAGGCGTTCAAACTTGTGCAGAGGCACAAATTTTCCCAAGTATTGCCTTGGAAACATTTAAGCAGTTTTCACTCAGTAATTTTAAATGTAGTTACTACTACATAGAATATTTTACATATGTAAATATTCAATACATGACAGATCCAACTTCATACACTTGCAGAGAAGAAAAATCTATGCATGTGTACACCTTCAGCTCGCAGCGGAAGAAATTTCCCTGTTTTTAAGTAAATCTTTGCTTCTCTGAACTTCATTCTATTTGCAAGCTACAATTTAGATTCCTGGCTCAAAGATGTTGGTGGAAAGCAAAATATTTGATGTTTCAATGTTCTAGGCTATGCCAAAAGAAGGTTACATCCAAAAAAGAATTCTACTCTCTTTCTCCTATAATACAGATTTGTGTTTCTCGTGCCAATTTACTAAATACTAACACTAGCACACACTTTTCAGAAGACATTACTTCAGCTGCTTTCACTTGACCATTAGCTGTTCTGTGTCCCTCATGTTAATTTCTGTGGAAATTCTAACTCTTTCTCCCACCTACAAATGTGCTGTTTGTTTTTTTTTTCCTGAAGTATATTTCTATTCCTTGGTATTCCTGGACCCCGTAATCCCTAGTGCTTTATCTTATTGTTGGTGTCGACATATGGAGATTATCTTTTCAAAGAGGAATATGTTTAATTAAAGGAATATGTTTAATTAGAGTGAGAGCACAGGAAAGAGCACAGGAATGGCATTTTTGCTCAGTCATTCAATGGAATGGAGTCATCCCATACTGACAATAACCTGTGTTGTTCACAGATGTGATAAAGAAAATGTAAGCAGATGAGACACATCTGTTAATTATAAACATTCCTTCATTAGTGTAATCAGATTTATTTTTATGGTATGTTTCTGCTTAAAATATAAGCTAATGAAGACAGGAATTCATAAACATACAATCTAGTCAATGACCTTCTAATTGGACACTATTTACAACAACAAAACAAACTGGTATGATGCTGTGCTTTGTTCTTGAGTTGTTTTCTTTAACTTGAAACAACATCACTGAAAACACCCACAATTTCTTGCCAAATTATCTGACAATCCTGCAATCACAGCTCATGCGCTAGGGTGCGTGGCTGCCTAGCAGGATCAGGGAAAACGCTTTTCTTGCAAAGCACTGCACTATGGAACAGGTAAACAGTTTCTGTCTTCCTTTTCCCGAGAGAGTAAATACAGATCACAGCATTACAAAACAAATTTCATGGCTCAGTGGTCTAATTTGGGCAGCTAAACTGTGAATTGTGGTTCCCCCATCACCCTTCCAACTGCAAAAGCTTCCATAATACTCCATAAATTAAGCGACTTCGTATTCCATGGGGAATAAGAGTGGGATAGGCTTGGGAAAAATAAAAAAAGGAAGGAAATAAAATACGATCTATGGATTTCACTTAAGACTGCTTCAAGGCCTGGGCATTATTAAACTAAGAACATCTATGTCGTTTATAACAACTACTCAGCAAAGACAAGGTGACTAAAATAACCAACTAGGTCACAATTATCAATTTGTTTTAAGGAACATGTATCTTTCACAGTTCAACAGACTGTAAAAATGAAAGAATTTGTTCACCAGAAAAATGTGTACTACTAAACTTGAAGTCTTCTGCTACACACAAGCTGAGAGGCACTACAGAAAAGAGATAGAAGAGTAAAATCCTGCCACCACTGGAAACAATCAGAAACATGACTGAGTTCTGTGGGTTTGTGATTTTACTGTGGCAATTTACTTGTACTCCAGATTAACAGTGTGAATCTGAAAAAAAGCCTGTCAGGCACTGGAAATCATTTGGAAGTAAATTATCTCAGGATATTTTGGAACTGCCAAATCCAAACAGATTAGCCCTCCTGATATGATTCATGTGGCAGAAATGCTGAGAAGCCCCTGATAAATATCACACAACTGTATTTATTTATTTAGTCTGGTTTACCCATAAGGTTTTATAAATTTAAGGAAACAAACCACCAAAAAGATGGTAGAAAGGGCTTAATATTACTGGTGGACAAACAAGGCTTATCAAAGAGATTGTATGACCTGTTTTTAGCACTGCTAAAACCTGAATCTCTGTTACCTGAGTGCTTTCATCAATGTCTCCAGAGAACAGTGCTCATCTTACTCTGGCTCTAGTGCAGGAAATAATAACTTTTACTGAGATGTTTTATAGTTGAATATTGGTTCTACTGTTACTGGGAACAAAATGATCTTTAATGTCCATTTAACCAGTCATATGACATAGAAGACCTCATGTTTTCTGACAGCTACTACAGATAGTTGTGTTGTACTCATGGTCCTGTGGCAGTGTCATGAGATGTCATAAGCAGGCATATACAAAATTCCCCAATACCACACCATGAAAACAGATGGTCTCAGTTGATTGATGGAGAACTGCAAGGTCTGGGGATCTGTTACCCAGTTAGTGACCTAGTACACTAAAATATAGCTAATCCCGTTGGGAACCGTATCACATAGCCTTGATTTGCAGCATCCCACACATGGAATTGTCTGATCAGCTTTACTGTAAGTGGAAGCAGACACCTGTGGAAACAGGCAAACAAGTACAAAAATAAATCCAAGCTATCCTGGAGATCATGGCAATCTTTAAAATATTCTTATTAAAAGGTACACCTGGAATTTGCACAACCTTGGACTGATTACCAGAGGGACCTGTAGTTGTATGGTCAGGATAAATGAACAGTGGCCCTGAGGGAAGATAAAATTGCTCAAAAAGTCAATCTGTCACTGCCTTCTTATCCTTCATACAGAGGAAAAAAAAAAATCTCATAATCCTATATAAACAAGAAATCACTTAACTAAACTCAGCAAAAATATTCTTGAATGGCTACTGCTGTTAAGAAGAATGACTGCATACTTCCTAAAATCTAGACAGATATTTAACTTCTAAAATAAAGAAATTACATTCCAGCCTTGCAAAGAATTTAGGTGTGTCCTAAATTCTGTGCAAAAATGCTAAAGCTGTCCTGAAATCTAAGGAAAATCTGAATGGAATCAGGATTTCCCTGTACTGAATTCTACCTTCCATTTTACAAAAGTTCAAAGGTTCCAGAAAGGTTATCACTGATGAAATAGCAACCCATGACCTTCCCATATGTGCTAAACTCTTTTCATGATGGGAAAAATGATTCTTCCAAAAAATCTCAGTGGTGTAGGAAAGACAGGAGAATTAGGAGACTAATTCTATCAATTCAGCACTGTAATACTGGTTTTAAAGGGCTGGAGCATTAAAGAAATATCAGCCTTATATAAACACAGAGGCTAAAAATATCGGCACAAACCCAAATAAAAACAAAGGAGATTTCCATTGTCTTCTACTGTACATGATCAGGCTCTTTCTGGATAGACATAAAAGATTGTCATTCACATACAGATAAACACAAGTCTTTGACTTCAAGTGATTTTATTTATGTGGTTGTGTACTCGTTTTCTTGTAACCACACAGCTGTTTAACCTGTCGCACTTAAGTGAATAATTTTTTAAATGCTTGATGAAATTTTACACCAAGTGCAATGTCAAAGGAAAACTATAATAAAAGCCTGACACTGTTTAAGCAACAAAAATAGAGAATTTAATCTTCTGAGTCCTATCTGTTACTATTGGTTCAATTTCTGTTATCCCTCCTTTTCCACATACTGCAATTTCATCTGACTGATCTCCTCAGGCATTGTTTTAGGCATCCTTACTTCATTCTCACAGACACTGTCCCAGTTCTAGCATGGTGTTTTTCATGTATGGAAAGCACAGGGATCTGGACATTGGTATATCCTGATACTAAGTCCAAATACAGACTATTGTTTGCTGTAGGGAATAGACAACTCTGTAACAATGGCAGCAAGGCAGCAATTAAACTTCCACCCCCATTACTAAGAGAGATCAAGTAAGATGCATGTTTTTGATACATATGGATAAGGGGAGGCTGTCTTTACTGAAATAAAATAAGTTGGAGACATTCTTTAAATCAAGATCTGACACCTATCTAGAAGCCACATTACTTAGCAGGTAAAAAATTATGCATTTAATTAATATAGGTAAGAGTCTTTGGCTCTGTAATACAGATCAGATTTGACTGTTGTACTGGTCTTCTCCACACTTCAAAAGTAAGAATGCAATTTTAAATGAAAATGCTGAACAGAGGAAAAAGTAACCCAAGAAGATCACTGGGTGTAATGTTGCAGCACAGAAAATATAGGAAAGTCAAGTGCTCTTCCTTGGGGATTTAGCCTTTACTCATGATTGCCACATCTAACAAAACCAGTATCTTTATTTTTAATAAGGCATCCTATTGAAACAGGGGAGCAAAATCTTCCAGTATCATTTTCTACAACAGAACACCCTACTACACAGCAGTTCAAAGGCACTATAAAATCTAATACTGATGAAACAGACAGCCCTATCATTTTTCATGTTTTACTGTCCTTTCAGTGATGAACTCCCCTCCTCTCAAATCTCAGTGGATTATGAAAGAAAGAAAGAAATTACCTGTAACCAGAGTCTGTCACTTGAGTCTGTTCCACCATTGGCAGTGCACTGAAAAGTGGCAAACTGTCCCGCATTGACTTCCACACTCTGAAGACGCAAGAAATGCGGAGTTTTTGCTGTTCAAAGAAGATATAGTATTGAAGTTATTAAACATGGAACTACTGGCTATGAATAATACACTGAGCAAATTAAATACCCCTGCTTTAAAAGGTCCAAATCACTGACCACACATTAGATTTTAGGTCGGTTTACTTCCACACCTGCAAATCAGCAGAAGGGTGTTATTTAATTGTTCATGCTATGTAAATTATCTTAGCTCAGCATCTCTCTTTGAATAACACTCTATTAATCAAGATCAGATTGGAAACTAATTGTGTTTTGAACAAAAACCTATTAGATATACTTGCATTATCAACTAGACAAAACAGTAAGATGTTGAGTGACATTGTCAGGCAAACAGGTGTTTGTGGTTTTGTTTATTTGTTGGTTTTGGGGGTTGGTTTGGTTGGTTGGTTCTTTTTGGTTTTGTGGGGCTTTTTTGGTCATTTTGGTTTTTTGTGTGTGTGTTTTGCCTTTTCTTTTTTTTTTTTAACCAAGTACAGTGTCTATAGAAGAGATGCTGTAGAAATGTAGCACATCAAACAGGTAAAATACTAACACAGCCCTTCTCTCCAGCTACAGCTGTATTCTGTAAATATAATTCTTTTCAACAACACTGCAGAAACAAACAAACAAACAAAGAGAAAAAAGAAAAAAACACACACACCAAACCCCACAATCAATTCTCATTTGGAAAGAGAAAACACTCCCAGTAAAAAAAGCAATCCAGCTACAAATAACCTAACAAATGAAACAGATATTCAAATAAGAACTGAAGGAGGAAAGATAGCATTAGATAGCATTTGCATTTTTGTTTCACTGGAAAGAGTCAAGCATGTGACAGAGAAAAACATAGAAATCTGATACAGAAACCTGTCCTTGAAAATGCAGTATTCCCCAACCATTCAAATCCTATTGCAGGCAAGGGGACTTTTTGCACTAGCAGGTAAGCCAGGCTCTGAACGCTGCTTTCAGACATGGAATGTTAGTACTGGCAATGAACTGGCAAACTAAACATATAGTGTCTAGCAGAGCATCACAGCCATTCAAAGTGTTGATGACATTTTCTTAAAAGACCTTATGACTGGGAGAAACTGTAGTTTTAAGGAATTAATAAATCACCAGCTACCAGAATTCAATAAAAAGTTGCTTAATATCCAGTGTCAGGCAGTATAAGAAGGAGGAGATAGAATAAAATATCCGATATTAATACCTAACTATGGAAGGAAATATTTTATTAAACGTATTGTCGGGTTTTTTTCTTAAACTCTTACCAATTAGGACAGACTTTAGGCCAAAATAATGCTCTTCTTTGTCTATCAAACTATTAACATCTGACTTCTGCTTTTACCCCACTCTTTTTCTTGGTCTTCCAAAACTCTAGAAACTCTAGAAAACTATCCCCTCTGAATTACCAGGCATTGCTTAAGTGCAGAGAGGCATTCGTTTTTAAAAAACAAACAAACAAACAAACACACATGCAAAAAGCCTCACGCACCTGCCACAAGCCATCCCTTTCAGTTCTGCCTAAGTACTACTAGCTTTCTGCTTTGTTTTTGTCCATATTACCAAGACAACTGCCTAGCAAATATTTTTCCCATTTCAATCATTGTTTAAAGAGTTAATAATTACACAATTATTTTTTCTGGCAAAATACTGAAGAATAGCATTATGAGTCTTGCAGAATTTTAGAGACATGGTAGTTCTATTCCAATTTTCACACTTTTTCAATTTTCTTGTAGACAATGTAACTGGTTTGATGTCTTAATTTCTAACATTTTAATTATTTCATCAAAGAACTGCTCATTAAAGTTTCTGCATTTCAGCGCTGTCACGTTAGAGCTTTATGCACTATGGGGTATAACTCAATCTCCACATTAAGAAGAGCTGCTTGCAGGTTTTGAGAATTGATTGGTACAAATGCACAGATCAAACCTCTCAAAATCTGTATTAAAAAAATTATTAAGCAGATAAAATGCTGCTTTAGACTTATCCGACATGAACCAAAGATATAAATTCAAAATGCAGAAGCACAAATACTGCCTAACAACATGAGAGCCTGCTGTGTTTATTAGAAGTAAGTGATTCAGAAATAACAGCTGCTGATTCTGCATAACTGTCTCTGTATTTGAAGAAGTGTCTGTATCTTCTTGCCACTAACACTAAAACCATTTTTATGAGGTGCTTTAACTAACCGATAAACCACTTTCTATTATAAATTGTGGCTCTTACTTACAAGCTGCAAAGAATGCATTATAGTATGGTATAAGAGGAAGGTGAACAATTACACAGAAGTTGGTGTCTTCTTCCCCTCTCAGTCCTTTGGTCAATAAGATTACAACCTACACATCCATGTAACATCTTAATACACCTTATTTAACAAATAGCGAATATGTGGAATAATTGTTTATTTAAGTAGTCTGTCCAAGTACATGTGGATTACTATCTTAAAGCTTTAAATTACAAGGTTTTGTTTTGACATCAATTTTAAAACAACTTAGGAGAGTTTATTACATATCCTTAATAATGGGATACAGAAACATATCTGAAACATAAACAAGTAAAACAGTGCAGAAATTAACCCATCAACCCAAAGCACAATACCTGGGGAAGAACCCTAAGTAAACTTGCTTAGCAAAACCTCACCCCTCAGCCAGCTGAGTTTTCTTCCTTCTAAGCCTTGGAAAAAAAAAAAATCATTTATATTCAGGTCTTTTATTGCTCATCTGCTCTCTCTAATGCATCAGCTCGTGGCTGTACTGAATTTTTGATGCCCATAGAAAACTGGTCAACAAATCTTGATGACTTTTATTCTGAAGGAGTCACTAGATGGCCCAGTGAGGCTTTGGGGCTTACGCCAAGCACTGTACACACGGTGCACACAAGAGGTGTCTTTAAAGCCAAGTGCAAGTGCTCAAATGCCAGCAACACTTTGTACATGCTTAGCCTGTATTTATAGCATTGACATTATTTTCTGACATTTTCCGTGTCTTTTTCCCCACATTTATTGAGGCATAGTCGCACATTCATTTTAGAGGGCTGGCTTTAAAACAGCAGATAGATACTTACTACATGGATGTCCTAAAACTTTTACTTCATCAATAGCCACATATCCTGGGTGACCTGAAGTGACCACTTCAAAAATGACCTGAGAAGCAAAAAGAGAATTTCCGTTAGCAGCTTTGTTACACAGGGAATATAAATACACTGTGTTATGGAAGAATACATTCTCCCTTTTAATTAGTTGAGAACACATTAAAACTAAAATATAATAAAATAAAAACTCAAACTGTGTTGTTATTACCATTTAAATGGCACAGAACGTTAATCACATCTTCTCATGTTTATAGTATTTTTGGAGATTCACAAATGTTATCATATATACCTCACAAAGAGACATAACCAAATCCCCCCAATATTTGGTCTGCCAAAGTAGTTACCTAATAATAATTTTATTTTCAATTCTTTGTCTTATAAACTACTGCTTTTATTTTTAAAATGTTAGTGCTGCAGTATACAAAGATCTGCATGGTATCAGACACAAACATACCTATTTTCATGAATGTATTTTCCATGCTCTTAATCTTCCACCAAATGTAGTGAATTAAGTAAAGCAGATCCATTTGTCATGGTTTGTTTAATGGCTATAAATAGGTCACAAAATAAATAGACCGCTCTTGTAGTTTGAATTAAGTACGCTCAAAAGTAAACCTCTCCAAACTTTGGCAGCCTTAGCTTTGAACATTCCAAGAATGTTTATGTGGAATAGAAGAAAATATGCTAGTAACATTATAAGGTACATTTGCAACCAATGCTCAAGAAGTTCATGCTCAGATCCAGGTTGTAATTTCATTTTTTTTTCAATACTTCCCTTTTGCTTGGAAAGTTAACTCTAATTGACTCTTGTAACCAGTCTCAGGAAGTACACTGAAGAATACAAAGTTTAAAAACTATGCTATACTTGACTTTGGGACAGATGCAGAAGGACACTACGTATCCTATCTTTACTGCAGTTATTTCAGCAGAAAGAGAAAGATACAGAATGCAAACATGTCAGAAGGATAACATGCAGCCTGTAATATTATATCACAGTTTCCTGGGGCTGAACAAACCCTGGCAAAGCACTGATTTTGATTTTAGAACAAACCTTGAGGTGAGCCAATTATTCACCACTTCTTGCCTCTGCATTCTCCGATCTGTTGCATTGCTCTATCTGCGGACACTGATCCTGCACTTCTCTCCCATGTACCATCTTCCTAAATTCTGCCAATTTCTGCCTCTCAATCTCACTGGAGTGAAATTGCGATAAATATGGCTTTAAGTCCATATGGATGACAAAGAAAAAACTACTTTTCATTCTAGTTCTGTCTCCTGTCCACACTAAAATTTCAACATGTGCCAATGTTGTCCCCAGGTGAACCAGGCAGCAACAAAAAAATACAAGACAGCAATGAGAAAAATCTGAAAGCCAACAAATTTTGCAGAAACAAGTTCTGCAATAAAAGAATCGCTCAGCTACAAGCCACAGTGTGTGGCCTTCTAAACGTCCAAGAGCACTCTGATGGCACTTGATATTGCTGATCCACAGCAACAGACTGGACAGGGGATGGATTTGGCTCCCAGCTTCAGCAGAGCATCCAGAGCAAGTCCATTCAAAATTTCAAAGCATCTCCTTCCTATAAAGAAAAAAATCGACTGGTGGAACCAAAGTCTTAGAAGATTGGGAAGCCATCAGCCAAACCAGTCGGAAGTTTTCTACTAAACATATTACTGCCAGATAATGGAGAATTAACTGCTTCTTATAAAGTTGCATAAAAGTGCCTTTTTTGAAGAATAACATGACTTTGAACAAAATCAAATACCTGAACTCTAGAAAAGAAAACACAGACAACACCTGAGCAGAAGATCTCAAAATAATTTCTACCATTCAAAAATGTGGAGCTTAGCTTATTGTTCTCTGAGAGGTTCTAAGTACTTCGTTATTCCAACATACTCACAGACAAAGCTTGTAGATTTTAAACACAAACTCCTTCCTACAGTTCACAGGCAGAAATTATGACCCTGAAATAACTGAATTGGACCCACAGACAAAGACTCAATGAGTGATCTTGAAGAGGGTCCAGAGGAGGCCACCAAAATGATCAGAGGGCTAGAACACCTTTCTTATGAGGACAGGCAAAGAAAGTTGGGGTTGTTCAGCCTGGAGAAGAGAAGGCTCCAAGGAGACGTTATGGTGGCCTTTCAGTACTTAAAAGGAGCCTATAAGAAAGATGGGGACAGACTTTTTAGCAGGGCTTGTTATAATAGGACAATGGTTTTAATAGGCGTAATGGTTTTAAAATAAAAAAAGGGTGGTGGAGCACTGGAACAGGCTCCCCAGGGAGGTGTCGCGGCCCCAAGCCTGACAGTGTTCAAGAAGAGACTGGACAATGCCCTCAGACACATGGTGTGAACTGTGGGGTTGTCATATGCAGGGACAGGAGTTGGACTTGATGATCCTTGTGGATCCCTTCCAGCTCAGGACATTCTATAATCCTAAAGGAGGGGAGATTCAGGTTAGACATGAGGAAGAAATTTTTTACAATGAGGGTGGTGAAACACTGGCCCAGACTGCCCAGAGAGGTGGTAGATGCCCCGTCCCTGGAGACATTCAAGACCAGGCTGGATGGGGCTCTGAGCAACCTGATCTAGTTGAAGATGTCCCTGCTCATTGCAGGGGGTTGGACTAGTTGGCCTTTGAAGGTCCCTTCCAACCCAAACTATTCTATGATTCTGTTCTATGATCTAAGATATCCTGCCGTGTTTCTAAACATACCAAAAATGTCACTACCACAAATAAGCCAGGCAATATATCAAGAAACTGACAGCTGGACATACTATTAAATTACAATTATTGTCATTAAAGAGGGTATGTTCCAAAAAAAAGTAATCCAAATTGAAATATTGTCAGTTTAATCATGCCTCCATTGAAAGAATAGCCAAGCTGATATCAACTTAAATGATTGTTAAGTTTTGGTCTCTTCTGACATAAAATACGCAATTTTTAGTAAATGGAAAACGACATTACACTCAGCAGTGACATACCATTGCCAAAGAGACATCACTGATGTGCATTTTACTTCATATATTCAAGAAAACGACACCTCTTCCAAGTACAATAATTTAACTTCCATTCTGTTCACAGGCTGCGAAATACTATCAACTGCTGTACCCAAATCCAGTATTTTGTTTTATTAAAATTAATAAACTAAGATTATAGACTAAAATATCTAAGTAATCATTTTCCCTTTTTACACTAAAGGAATTAATCTGATCCTACACGACACATTTCTGAAAGTCCTAATAAGTGTGCTGCACACTGTAAGAACGTACTCAGGAATAAACCTAGAAACACTTCTAGTAGCTCATTTATTCATTGAAAAGCTTATAATAAGGGCTGCCAAGAATATACACAAACGTGGATCAGTTTTGCTAGTTTTTCACTACAAATGAAACATGGAATCTTATTCCATGTCCATTTTTTTTCCACCGTTTCACATTTGAAAAGTTGCTTGTCTTGCAAAAGTTAACCAAACCGCCCTTGCTCACGGCTGACGCAATACCTGCAGGCAACACAAAAAACCACAGGGAAAACAGAGACACTCCAGCTCTGTCAGGCTGGGCAGCCCTTGGATTTTTTACCTATTATTCCACCACCTTATCAGTCAGGAAACAACTGGTTAAAACACTGCGGAACATTGGCCCGAGAGCTGTTTTACACCATTCTCTCCCTCGCAGGGCTGCCAAACAGGAACCAGAGAAGCGGCTTAGCACCGCACTGTCCCTGAGCCTCCCTGCTCCACTGAAGAGCAAAATTAGCTTTTCATTCCTGCCACTTCCCCTTGCTACGTAAGAACAAAGAAAGGAGGTCTGCTCACCAACGTAAATGCTTACTGCTGAAAATGTGCAGCCCAAGATAACTTGGCTGTTCCAAAGAACAATAGAAATAAACAGCTTTTGTTGCCACACAACCTCACTCCGTGAATTCCTGCCTTTGTTGTTGCAAAATTACAACGCTTTTAGTCAAAAGGTGGATTGTACCTAATATAAACACTCTCTACTTCACACGACTTAAAAATAGAACTTTGCAAAAACAAGGAGAAAGGAGTAGGAAGAAAGCTGCTTAACGTCAGGCTGCAGTCCTGCTCGCCAGCAGCCCAAGTGAGTGTGCAGTGATGGACCAGTCGCTGCCTGCGACAGCCACTGACTCTCCCCTCTACCTGACGGGCCTTACCGCCTTTCTCTGACTGTATTTTACAAGGTGTTGGGAACAGGCTCCCTCTAGAAAATTGGCAACGTTTTGCACCCCTGTGGGTTGAGCTCTTTTCCCCCTTCTGACTTGTCCTACTACTGCCTGCTTTATCAGTGGGGCATGAGCGCAGTGGGGCATAATCGCAGCAACTGCTGCCTTGCCAGAACCACATGAAGGCAGGTTCCTGACCTGGGCTAACCAAAACATGGTCAGGCCACCCTGACTGGAAATTTGCCTTATTCAGTTTCATTCCCCACCTCTTACTCCCACACAACTACCATTTGGCACTCACATGTGCATCCAAGCACATTAATCAACATCTTGGTGGTTGATGCCAACCTGAGATTCCAAAGAAACCTCTTAGAGGTGAGCAACACCGAAAACTGAGCTCTTGACATTAAGGCTTATTAAATCTTTTTCTTCTCTGTTTTTAAACCAGCTGTTGTCTTACCTTTCTCTACTGAATGCCCAGAAGCCTTCTTGGGAACAAGGGACAGGAGAAAATAACAAAGCCTTGTGCATACGACAAAAAGCACATGCCTGCTTACTCTTGGCCATTTTTAGCCCACTGAGTTTTTTAAATTTAGGTATGCGGTCTGCCCTGGTGCACCCTTCTCAAAATAACTATTCCCAAATCACCCAGTTCAATGAAGAAGAACTATTTAAGATGCCTGACAGAGGGCTGTGATTCGAATTGCAATATGCATTTCAAAGTTTCTTTTGAGTTCAAAGCGCAGTTCAGGAACCGTATGCGTGCAGCTGAAGGCAACACACACAACACATCAGAATGTGAGCCTGACCTTTGCTGCATGGGAAGCTTAATTCTCCTTCCTAGCTGATGACTTAAGTACACTGCATGAGCCAAACTTCAAGCAAAGCATGTACAAAGTAGGCTATGAAACAAATGAAAGTTTAAGTCCAGATTTGAAAAGGTAGGTTGGATGGTCTGCTTTTCATTCCCTAAACTCCTAATTTACAGGGGAAAGTGTCAGAATGGTAAAGGGTAAATCTCATCTCAGTGTGAAGTGATACCATGTAACTCCTTTGTGTCCTTACTAAAAAAGATCAGGTATTAACTGCCAGGCTCTTATCCCATTTTCTCATTCCAGTTACATAGCAATTTATGTTTAAAGAAGGTGCAGTGGCATAGAGAACAGCGTTACTCCACTAGAAGCTATTTTTAATCCTTTCAACTCCATTTCTGGATTTTAAAACTGTAGTGTTTGTTGCTTTATTTAATCAAGATTTGTTTCAGCTCACTGCTGCCATGCCTGACTCCCAGCAAAGTACAAAGCAAATAATTCAAAATATAAAAACTGATAGGGGGATGGTGCTGTGCCAAATTGCTTGCTTGCAGGGTTAGGAGCTGAAAACACAACCTCACCAGGCTCAGCCCAGTAGTGGCATTTTGCATATTGTAAAGTTCCAAAACTGCAATGCTTTAAAACACAAAATATATTTTAAATACTACTAGTTGGTCTGGTCTGTCTAGGGCGGAAAAAAAAAAAAAAGAAAAAATACTTCCCCTCACCCTCCAGAGAAAATAACAAAACAACCTTCAAATCAACAGATTTTGCTCCTACTAAAAGATCCAAATGAGGAAAAAAAAAAAAAATCAAAACTTTTAAGAAAATAAAAACAAACCCCAAAAAACCCTCCCACCCTCTCCTCACTAGAGGAGCAGCCTTTTCAGGACTGATTTTTATCTCAAAGCATCAATTTTAGAGCCTCTGAACCTGCAGAAACTGCTTGCCAATATTTTAAAAATGAGTTCACCACTACCCATAAAATCTA
This sequence comes from Patagioenas fasciata, assembly GCF_037038585.1. Lineage (NCBI taxonomy): Eukaryota > Metazoa > Chordata > Aves > Columbiformes > Columbidae > Patagioenas > Patagioenas fasciata. Next base: position 54,439,727 of record NC_092521.1, on the reverse strand, counting down.
CATAGCATTTAATTCTCTTTTTCTGTGTACATCCTAATTCTATACAAGTAAGGAGGAGGGTGAAGGTCTTGGCAATTATGCAAAGACTGGTTTTGTTTGCAGGCGGTCTCTAATGGGATGATAAACTCCTTGATGCTCTTGCTTACCATGCACCACGTAGACAATAGCTCAGCAAAGCAAATAATTTCTCCTGTGACCAACGATAAAAAGAGGAAGCCAATGCTCCCTCAGGGGAGCGCTCCTAAAGGGATTTTATAATACAGAAAATAAGACTAGCTCCTGTAGAAATATCCCAGCTACTTTGACACAAATAGCTCAGAGACCAGGAGGCACAGCAGGAAAGAACAAGCTGTGCAGGTTACCTTCAACCCTCAGAAGGTGTTTGGCAGCTTGAACCCATGTTCCTGCAACTACATGTAATCAGTAATGGGACTGCAATGTAGACATACCCTGAAGTCAAAGGCAGATGTTAAGTAGTAGCACTTAGAAGACCATTAATTATGGAATTAAGTATATCCTTAATCACCAAAATACTTGACAATTTAAGTTTAAATAAGCAGTAATTAAATTCAATTAGCGTTGTTACATGCGGGTTATCATTGTGATTTATATAAGTAGTACAGCTTTCATATGGGGTGAAACCTACACAAATAGTTACCCAGTAAAAAGAAAAGTGTATACCAAAAGAAATAAATTACTTTGTTCAAAGCCTGTACTTATAAAGAGTCAATTCTAAATGGAAAACCAACATGAGAGATATTAACAAGCTTGCATTACTGGTGCTACAATAATAAAATACTGTTAATTATTAAATCTTTGCATATATGTGTTAATAGTACGTGGTTTAAACAAATAAATCTTTAGAAGTTGGATTAAAATTCACTTCACACTAAACCATCTAATTTCTCGTCAGCTACCATTAGTGGGAGTTATTTAGCCAATGTTTTTCATGAATCAACAACAAAACAAACCAACACCACTGTGTTTTTAAGCATCCTGAATTGTATAAATATTATAACTCTGAAATGTTATAATATAATTTGTCTTCAGAGTTCTGTAGTACATTGTGGTTTCATTTGCAGCTGGACACCTTTGTAGGTGTCCTATAAATGGAAGGGCATTCTCAAACACGCAGATGGGTATGGCTATGTGATTTAAAACACAACAAAGAAAATCACATTATTACATTGCTTTGTCTCTTCATCCACTAATGTTGAGACATTTCCTGAAGATTACTCAACAGGAAACTACCAACCTTCATACACCTTGGTGGCCTTTTCTACATTTTGTTAAATAATATCAGATGGCCTCAGAAAATCCCTGGGAAAAAATCTTGTACATTTCGGAGGTTATGTGAGAAACTCATGGATTTGTGCCAAAAGAGGTTTGAGTTTGGAATCAAATTAATAGCAGTGTAGGAAACATAACGGGTGCTAGACACCTGTCAGGTGGGTCCTCTGCCTTCTCCCACCATACATGTAGTCATCTGAGCTCTCACCTAAGTCGGTCACAGATTCTCACAAGACCCATATACACCCTCTCTCCTCTTCCTGTCCTTTTCCCAGCTGCTTCCAGCTAAGTTCCTGCCTCCCCCCAAAACAGACTCTGTGACAAAGAAAAAGCGGGAAAACAGATGAAAAGAGTTCAGGAACAATGAGAAACTATAAGTGTCACTGGGTGAGTGAGGAAATTGCACCACAGATTCCTGAGAGGATGGAGGCAACCAAAATGGAGACAAATGACCATAAGCTGTCAAAATGGAGACCGAGATTCCTCAAGAATAAATTAGCTTATCTACAGTGAAACCAGTGAAGCTACATTATTCTACACTGATTCCTTGGACTATATGACTATAGCATAAGACATTCTGGCACATTAGCTAAATTGCAATACTTAACCAGGTATTATTTCAGACCATATCCTGCAAATGAAAAGAAAATGACTTACTATACTCCTCAGTGAAAGAAAGATTACGTAAAAATTTCTATATTTCAAGAGGCAAAGAGCACATGGAATCCATTACAGACAGACTCTGGTGTCTATTATATATTAGCTGATGCACGGTAATTTGTTAAACTGCAGTATACTATCCAAGCACATAATGGTTCACCTACGAATTAGGGTGAAAAGTCTACATGATAGGTCTCAAGGATAAAGTGCACCAGAAAGGTTATCTTTCTATTTCTATGGCCCAATATGCATTTTACTCAGATATCAGTTAGATGTATCATTGTTAGAAATCTGACACAGATTATTACTAATATTGATAACATTTAAAATGGTCAGAGCTTGCCTGTATTTTCTTTAACATGTGAACTTAGCTTAAATTTACTAGTCAGAGTCAAGGCTGCTTCTATTAAAATTCCCCTGTCCACATTAGCATTTTGGTTCAGAGCTAGAGTGACATTTTGAAGCACAATCCTTGTCTTAACTGACTTCCGGTTCACAGAGCAATTCTGTGCCATAAAAAACAGATTCCTTTCAGAAGAAAGGAAATCAGAAGCTCCTCTACTGACTCACTCCAAACCCAGATGAAGACATTACGGTACAGACTGAGGCATGAGCGACAGTCACATATTCACTCAGTGTCTGCAAAAAATGCACACACCACATAGCACTCCTGAACCATGCAGCACGCTCACAAACCCCTCCGGTAGATCCCATACTACAAATCACCCAGACTTATATCTGATGTCAGCCATGACATTGTCTGTGAGATGTTCTACTGTTCTCCCACCATCTACTGAGACTAACGACACAGACTGGTCCTCATTTCAGTCACGATAGAAAGGCTCTTTGGCATCACTGGAAGGTATTCTCAACACTGACATGAGATCAGTAACGTGGGGTCAACAGTCTTGAAGTAACATCATAGAATCATAGAATATCACAAGTTGGAAGGGACCCATAAGGATCAAGTCCAACTCCCTGCTACTTGCAGGACTACCTAAAACTAAACCACAAGACTAAAGAGTGTCATCCATACACTCCTTAAACTCTGACAAGCATCAAAATACATCCTGCCCTTTCACCATGCAAGATGTAAAGGTATGGCTAAGTCAAGCTTGAACTCTGTGAATAGGATACAGCCTCATGCTCCAGACAGGCCGGTAGTACACAGTGAACCTCACCTCTGCTAATATGCCTGCTCTTCTGGAAAAGGTGCCAGTATTTCCTCATTGAGTACATGGCCAGTTATCGGAGATTCACATCACGAGTCCTCCCAGTGAAGTTTGCTGAAACATCCATAAACTTACCATGAATCCCCTCCAGGAATCCCTGACAATGCAATTGTAGGAATTCCTATCCGCCTTGGGCAGAGCACAGATGCAAATGTGGACCCTGTCAATATCCCCTGCACAACCTAGGAACACACTATCAGAGGCAAGAGGAAATAAATGAGTATGCTCTTTTAAGTCTGCAAGTTTTGCATCCCCTGCCAGGTACCCCTGTTTCAAGGACAAGATGATCCTGGCACTCCAAATTAATCTTTTGGACCAGGACTTCCTGTCCCTTGTGGGTGAGCCAATCACAGAGGAAAAGACTCCAGAAAGGTCTTCAGTTGTTTTTTTTTTTTTTTTTCCCTTAAAAAGGGTTCAAAAGGAAAGGCTTCACTTCACTTGAGACTTGCACACAGATCAGCTGCTGCAGTCTACCATAACTCCCTAGAGTGCCTTGCAGTAGACAGTGCCAATTTCATAATGAGAGTATGATGGGACAGCAAACACGTGGTCACCCTAAGCAACACACGCAGCAACAAAACCAAGGCTCTGCCACTGATAGTCAGAGCACTCATGTAGAAACTGAGATGCTGTCACCTCATGGAATGACACTGTGGAATGACAACATAGTAGTTCCTAGGGAGGTCTGCAGTCAAAGAACCCCCATCTTTGGGACAGCTTTTCTTCAGAAAGCTTCAATCCATAAAGTATGGTGACAATGCTCAGCACAGGGAACCAAATAAAATCCAAATCAAAATTTCCAAACTGCAAGTGAAGATGGTAGAAGCCTCAATAACACCTTTGATCTGCTGGTCTGCTCTTACTACACCAAATTTCTTGCTTATGGAGACATAGACTGTATTTCCACGGGAAGAACGAGAAAAACTGTTGAGCCACTATACAACAGTAAACAACTGTATAATCTGTAAGTTTTCCTACATAAAAGCAGCACTCTAAGGAACTGTCAAGTTAAATTCTCCCTAAATCTTTAGGATGTAATCAGAAGCCCATTCCTATGATAGCTACTGTTATATTTATGACTACTACTGGACAGAACGAATATTGTATTCCAGCTGAAGACTCAAACTGAGGATTCAAAGGATTCTGCTGGATATAAAGCAACAAGTATTGCTGATCTAAATCAAACCTGAAGAACCTACTGCAATAAAATCTATTGGCAATCAGTTCCAGCATCCCTAATGAACTGAAAGAATAAGTGAATTTATTGTAGAGAAACAGAGGTAATTGACTGAAATCAATGGCAAAATCTCTAAATTGTTTCAATATAATTATTTCATCCACATTTAAAGCATGTATGTGTGCATACATTTTGTACATTTCTATAAATATATGTAAATATTAATATATAAACATATGTAAAAAATGTAGCATCATCTACAAAAATATGAGTAAGACAAAGATCAACAGAACACACTGAAAGATATTTTCATTTAAAATCAAAATGATGATTAATAGCAATGTGGCTATTATGAGAAACAAAACTTCACAAAAAGTAAAACATACCTGATAAAAATTGGGCCAGAAAGTGCTAATTGCCAGTTCTGCTTTGTTCCAAGTTGCAGTGATAGATGTGTTCCAGACTGGATTACCAATAGGACCATCATTAACTTTCACATATATATTCAAAGTGCCGGGGCTAGATCCACTCTTGCTTGAAACATAATAGTGGAAATCAATACAATGCGTATCATTTTCTTTTAGATGGGGCAGCAGGAGGTGAGCTTTCTGTCCTGCAAATCTCCCAGATGTATTCACCAACATGAAAGAACCTGCAAAAGAAATTCACTAGTTCAATTTCTTCTTTATTTTATTTTAGTTTCCTCTCCCTAATATGATGATTCGTATTAAAGTATCATTAAAAAAACAATAATTCTGCTCTGTTGTTACTAACATAACAGCAGTTTCTATTAGGTAGGTATCTAATCTCAAATTACTTTTGAGAATCTCAAGATTCTTTCCAAAGCTAGTAACCATTAGAAACCTTATTTTACAGTTGGAGAAAGGAAGAGACAAAAAAAAAAAAGAACACTGACATGACCTGCACTGCACTGAATCCACAGATGTTACAAGATTGTAGGTCCCAATTATTCAAGCTTTTCTACATGCAAAGTCTCCACTGGGTTGTGTGGCAAGGTTTTAGCGGTGGGGTGGCTACAGGCACGACTTCTGTGAGAAGATCCTAAGCAGCTAGAAGCTTCCACCATGTCCAACAGAGCCAATGCCAGCCAGCTCCAAGACAGACCTGCTGCTGGCCAAGGCTGAGCCCACCAGTGACAGTGGTAGTATCTCTGGGATAATGTAGTTAAGAAGAGAAAAAAAAACCACAAACCCTTGTGCAACAGCAACTGCAGCAGTGGGAGAAAGGAGTGAGAATGTGCGAGAGAAACAGCGCTGCAGGCACCAAGGTCAGAGAAGAAGGAGGGACAGGAGGTGCAGAACAGAGATTCCCCTGCAGCCCATGGTGAGGCCAGCTGTGCCTCTGCAGCCCATGGAGGTCCACAGTGCAGCAGATCTCCACCTGCAGCCCACGGAGGACCCCACACTGCAGCAGGTGGATGCCTGAAGGAGGCTGTGACCCCATGGGATGCCCACGCTGGAGCAGGGTCCTGGCAGGACCTGTGGCCCCATGGAGAGAGGAGTGCACGCTGCAGCAAGTTTGCTGGCAGGACTTGTGACCCCTCGGTGGACCCTCATTGGAGCAGTCTTCTCCTGAAGGGCTGTACCCTGTGGAAGGGACCCATGCTGGAGCACTTTGTGTAGAACTGTAGCCTGTGGGAAGTACCCACATTGAAGAAGTGAAATTGAGCCTGGGAAGAAGGAAGGGGTGAGGAGAAGATGTTTTAAGATCGGTTTTATCTCTCATCCTACTCTGATTTGATTGGTAATAAATTAAATTAACTTTCCTGAGTCGTCTGTTTTACCCATGACAGTAATTGGTGAGTGATCTTCCTGTCCTTATCTCAGCCCACAAGCCTTTTGTTTTCTTTTCTTTCCCCTGTCCAGCTGAGGAGGGGAGCAACAGAGCAGCTTTGGCGGGCAGCTGGTGTACAGCCAGGGCCAATCCACCACAACAGTCACAATAAAACTGAGAAGAATTATATGTGCTCAGATGGTGGAATGCAGGATGTGTTCTCAATTCCTTAGCCTTACTCTAGCTCATCACCGGCTATGTCCTTGACTGATTTAAGTGTGACAATTGTTTCCCGGCCTTAAGAGCTGAGAAAAGAAGGAACAAATTAAAATACCCAGCAAATTGGTAAGCTTTACAGGGGGAAAAAAAAGGTGGGGGGGGAAGGAGAGGTGATTTTTAAACTATCATTCCAGCTTAAACAACAAACAAAAAATTTAAAGGTGTAGTTCAAATAAAGTTACATTCAAATAACTCTCACATGAACTTGAATGACCGTATAGAAACATTACATTAGAAAAATACAACATGATTTTCAAGGTATTCAGATTTTTGGCTTGAACAAACCCAAAGGAAACAATTCTATTAATACATATACTATGACATCATAGAAGGAAATAAAGTTCAACGCAATGTCTACTTTGGAAAGAAAACATATCAATAAAATACATGAGGTTACTTAAACCCTGCGTTTTTCATAGAAGTCAAGAAATGCATATTACAGGTACATTCTATAAATGCATAGCTAAGTGCTCTTATAAAGATATAAGCACTCACGTTTCTCAACAAATATTAGAAAACTTTTGTTTCCTTTTTTTTTTTCCTACTTTGATAGGTGATGATGCCTTGGAATTTCAACAAGATGTAACTTCTGAAGTAATTCCTTGAAATTGAATGTTTTTACAGAACCTTGGTCAAGACTGCACCTTTATCTTACATAGCTTTAACTATTCAATAATACAGCTCTGCAGACACTTTAAAACATTTATCAAGCATAACTTCTCATTAATTTTCATTGTAGACATCATATCTGAGTTTGTAAAATTGACAAAAAAATTGAAATTAATCTTGATACATAGAATCTGAATGTTTTGCTTCCTAAAAGACATTATTCTGTATTAAATTTACAGACTATTAGTTGCTATAACATATTGAGACAAATTCTATTTGTTACTAATATAAGACAGAAGTCACTGAATGTGTTTTCCACACTCTCCTAGAGAAAAATTATTATTTTAATTTAGCAGCAGGAAATAAGGCAAAAATAAGGCAAGATTCCCATGGTTTTCCATGCAAGGACTGGTTTATACAGGTTTCTGATTACACTCTACTCAAATGTATATCACTCAAATGTATGTCACACATCTGCAACATTTTATTTCTTGCTGTGTTTCAGTATTCTGAAACATAGGAAGGCCTACATTTTTTCTGAAGAAAAAAGGACACACACACATGTCCACTATTCTAGATACAGCAGCCAAGAGATGGTAACATCACTCCTAACCCATTGGCACAAGTATAGGAAGGAATACTCTTTATTACTACTTTTCACATGTGCTTATGCTGTTTCAGCCTGTCACAACAGTTCCCCATTTACATACAGAATGCCCTGCGTGTTTTTGATTTGTAATACAAACATCTTCAAATACTCCAACACAGAAAAAATATAATTTACTTCCACAAAGACAGTAAGAAGACTCTTGTCTTTATTTTATACAGAGGAGACTAAGCAAGTTAGTAGACTCTGGTCTTCCCAACACTTTCTTTAATATGATGGCTTCTAAGGTGTTTGTGGTCTTGGGTGGATTGAAGTGTAAAATTCCCCTATTTGCATTTTTTATCCTGTTGCTCAGTGATTAACTAAGATGCTGAAGGGTGAAGAAGAGACACTCAGCTAGAACAAGAGTTAGTCCTGCTATATTACTTATAACACATTTTTCCATCTTTATAACACAATTAAGAGGTTAAAAATAAAGCCCACAAAAATATATGTGGGTACAAAAAGGAAGCAAATAATTTTTGAATTTAGCCACATGGATCTTTACTTAAAATAGGTAGGAAAGGAACAACTTTTCCTTCCATCAGATAGGACATGCCCTGCCATTCAATTTGTTTATTTAAATTTAAAATGTAACCCCCTTAAAATAGTTACAATTTGCTAAGTTATTAAAACAACACTTAGAGCACTCAGGAGATAACTAAAAATTAACTGACAAGCTTTTTTAAATCTTACCGCTGAGAACACCATGGAGTAATGCCCATCTTTTTTTAGCCATCTTAAAATTTAGAACCAGTTTTATACTCAATGCAACAAGAATCCTACAGTTGTTGACAGAATATTTTTAAGAACTATTTCACTTACAGCATCCTGACTCATGTAGTAGGTATTGCAAAACCAAACCATGTGAAAAATTATCAGTGGATTAAGAAAAGGAATATAGTCAACCTATTTTGAAAATCTGTCTGTAACTCCTTTGTTTGAAAAGTACAGAAAAATGTAACTGTAAACCGAATAAATCCTGCTTTTCTTTTTGCAAGAAAAGGGAATCTCTAAAGATAACTAAATTAAGCACCAGTATGTCATTTAGATGAGCTGGTTTAGTTTTTCTGCTAGAAAGTGTCTGGTGAGCTCTTGGTTCATCGGGCAAGGAATAGGATGTAAATGCACCCTTTTAATTGTTTGACTAAACTGCTGTCTGAATCTCAGGATGTAAGACACTTATCAGTGCCATGACAGGTAAACTACATCATGTAGGGTCTCTTGGGACAATTTGATTTCCCACTTGGGAAGGTCTCTACAACTAATGCTTTCAGAAGCTGCAGTTTCTTCTGTTCCAGCACACCCAGAGCAGCACCCTCATTCATACAACTTTTAACAGAGATGAAAAACAGATATTCGGCCATCTAGTGTGACCTTCTAAATCCAGAGCTGATTAAGTAACATGTAGTAGTTTTTTGTATCTAACACAGTAACTTCTATTCTAGACTAAACATAGCCTCTAGATGGTGTTTAAGGAAAACTTTCCTGAAGAAAGTAGATATCTACATGATGGATCCAGGAAAACCCAACTGTTAGAGCCTGGTTTCAGAAGAGAACAGACTTCTTGCACCAGGCACAGCCATGGGCCACGACTTGGGTGCATGAGAATGAAATCCCAAGGTGCCTGTACAGTAAGCTATCTAAAACCAGTGTGTTCAATGCAGAGCCACTTCAAGCCACCCAGTGAAGAAGAACTGTATATAGATACATCTGCAACATGACTCATCTTCGAAATGGCATCCTTTTTCGAGGTACAAGAAAGTGCTCTGTCTGCCTAGAACAGCTATCACTGCTTTTCTGAAGATAAATGCTTAAGTCTCTTCTTTCAATGGGCCAGATGAACGTGAAACGTTGACACAAGTCTCAGGTACACACAACCACTAACACACGGGCAAATCTGAAGTTCAGATGTCAGACCTCGATGTTCTGGTAGGGACTGACGAAGGTTAAGCAAAAAGAAAACACAGGTAATAAACTTCATGGCAGTGCCCACTTGGTGCCTTAACACTTTATTAGGCCTTGTCTTTGAAAAGCTGCCATCTCATGAAGAAATTCAGTATTTTGTTTGGCAGTATCTGTTTTTCCAGGCATGTGAATTCTGATAAAGATCAGCTCAGCTTTTACATCTAGTTTTAACTACGGATGCCCCCACAAGAAAATAAAACTAATATGTAATGAAAAGGCATAATCGTTAGACGGAAATCATTATATATATTTTACTTAAAGCCATACAGTGTGCGTAAAGAAAAGGCGGATTGAATCCATTAAAATCTTTCTCACAATATTTTTCTAATCTAGTGAACTTCTCTTCAGTGTCAAGTCATGTAGAGGTTTTCAACTTTTACTATTGTCATCAGGTAAACGGACTGCTGAAATAATACTATGCCAGATGGTTATATGTCTAAAGCATGTGGATAAACTAAATACACAAGTAAACACTTGATTTTGACAACAACAACAAAAAAAGAGGGTTTGTAGCCACCACAAAAAAAACCCAACCAAACAAACAAACAAAAAAACAAACCAAACAACCAAAAAATCAAAACACACCACAACAAACAATCACAGCATACTTTCTTACACTGGATCAGTTTTCCAGGATGACTTATCACATATTTGGGCACATGAGAAATACATGCAATAAATATCTGCAACTATTCCCTGGTATGTCTACTAGGAAACAGTTATCTGCCAGGAAACAAGGATTCAACAAGAAAACACGTAGAATTATAATCAATTCAGTATTCATTCATAAGAAGTGATACCAAGGGCACATATTACTATAAATATATTCCTTCTAAAGTGACTGACTGCCCTAGATGTACTTTCATGTCTAAACACAGTCAGAAAGTTGAAATGGGATTTACCTGTGTTCAGTGCTTAGGTCTGTGTTTAGACACTACATGCAATTTGATAGTTTGAAAATACACATTGAAATCAAACTAAAAATAAAAGCTAAGTTAGTTGATGGTGCTCAGCATCCACAAAATTCAGGCTTCTTTAACCCACAAACTTGCTGAATCATCCATACGTCATCATTTTACCCAGAGAGTTGAAATCAACAATGCGGTGGATTTGCTACAGTTTCCTGTTGTTGTTTACAATTCCTCACTGCAACATGTTCCAGCAGTAATTCAGCAAATATTTGGTTCATTAAAATATTGATTTTAATGAGATGTAACACTTGAAAAAGAAAATATAAACTAGAATTGCTCCAGAGTAAATGGGCAAAGTAACATCCTGGTAATTCTCATTAGCATCAGTGGAAATTTTCTCTGAAGTAAGAGTAGAGGAAAATGAAATTTTGTACACAAAAAGATGGCAAAAAGACAGAGTGACACAAGAACAGGAAAAAAAAAAAAAGTATTTGTTAAAAAAAAAAAATCTGACAACCAGAAAAACAATGTACAGTCCTACAAAAATGATGGAAAAGCCACAAGAGAGATTTTCCAATCACTTCTGCAAGTTTTCACCATGTCACAGCACCTTGTTAAGAGACGCTTTTTATACTTGGAATGTCAAATGCAATGAAACTGAACTCAATATCATTTTTCATGCATGAAGAAAATCTGACTAGTAAGCAAGCAAAGTTACTTTGTTGATTTTTCACCAGTCTTATAGATGGTTGAGGACAAACAATTCGTTTTCCTTCCAGACTGTGAAAATAGACACGACCTATCCAGGTTATAATCACAATCCTATTGTAATTTCATTGATGCAATAATAAATATAAGTTAAAAAGTACCAGTGTTTAACTTATTTAGGCATCAGTATTTGTTGATTTTGACTCTGAATATTTGAAAAATGTGCTAAACGAAGGAAATCAGAAAGTCTAATTTTAAGAAAATATATTCTATGTATTATCTTATTAACAAAACACCCTTCAGGTGCGTTAACTTCTCTCTGTAAGACTGAAAGGTACCAACAATATATTTCTATCAAAAATTCTGTGATTAGGTAGATACAAAGGATTACTTTTTATTAACAAAACAGCATTCCCTGAATGCCAGCCTACGCTACTGCCTTTTACCAGTAAAATGTCACTGTCTGTGAGGGCTGTGAGCACCCAATACTGCGCGTCTGACTGCCCGAGATCCCGGAACTGCTGCACAGGTGCCGATGAACTGTAAGGCTGAAGCGTAATGGGTCACACAGGCAAAGTCAATATATACATTCTTTTATTCATTATATTTTATAAACATGTGCATGGGCCATCTTAGGAGCACTGCAGAAAGCAGACAACCTGAATTTAGTAACAGCCAGCGTTGAGCTTTAATTCCCAAAGGTAGTAAACAGCAGTTTTTGTCTCCAGTATTTTTTCCCTACTATTTACTCACTTCACAGATAAAGGAAAACACATTTTCATGCAACATTTGAAAATGATGGAGCTGCTGTAATTTGCGAAGCCTCCCAATGCATGACCAACACTACCTAAGGGAGTCGGAACTTGTGCTCAGAGGCAGCGCTGCCAGATGCTGTGCAGGAGGTGACTGCACACAGACATCAGTGTCGCTCACACCCCTGACCTGGCATCGTGAGCTACGCCAAAATACACTAGGTGAGAGCCCTCCCTTTGGTGCCTCAACTAACATCCATCAGTTCTGTTCGCTAACTTACAAAACATTCTTCTCTCAGGTGTATTTTAAGCCTTCTTTTGAGCAATATTTACTCATATTAAATTTCATGTGATAATGTTAATCATTATTTATTACCAAGCCTAAAAAAAAGAATCATCTCAACTTCCAAATTGTTTATCTTCCGATTTTTCAACTAGTAAAACACTTGGGAAAAAATCTGTTAAACTACTCTATCATAAATTCTGCGTGCTGTTTGAAAAGATCAATCCGCTTCTATACATAGTGCCATCTTTGTTCTAGCAGAGCAACTAATAAGCCTTAAAATTCTTTCACCAAATTCAGTTCTTCAAATTCTTCCTCATCTTATCTGCATAGACATGTTTTCCATTATTTTCTTAGAAATTGTTTTGATAAAACACAAACATGAAATCACAGATTTCTGATTCATGCATTTCTGCAGTCCCTTTTCCAATACCCAGTAATACCTAGAAGAACTGTTTTCTGATTAATGCTGTTTGTTTTTTTCAATCCTTTTCAATATTTAAAGAATTTAAATATTTAATGAATTTCACTATTCATCCTATAGTCTTTGTTCTGTTTCCTTCATGATTCTTCTACATCTCCAAACACTGTATTGACCTTTTGGAGGCTATTTCTTCTATAACTAATATTACCTCTTTGCAAAAAACAAGCAATGTATAGAATCCTATACAATGTTCACAAACCATTACAGAAAACAACTGCATGTGGACAAATTCTGAGTGATCTGTCTGAAGTGTCATATTCAACTTCTCAATCAACCATTGTATTTTAGAAAAAATAGAAAGCAATGTAGGAAAAGGCAAATTATCCATGTTAAAGTACTCCCGATGTTAATGAACAAAAATAAAAATATCCTCTGGTGCAGAGCTAACTTGAAAATAAAAATACAAAGGTTATAGGTGAAGAAAAGGAAATGAAGTGAGGGAGGATTTCAATTAATGGAAATTAGAGAACAATGTGGATCTTTCCGAAGTCTCCTTCACATAGAGTAATACAAAAAGGAACTGGACTCATTGCCACCCTCAGGCTTGAAGAGCAACAGCCTTTAACAAAAGGGATTCAGCATTTCTAAGATGAAGGTATGAACCGTTCCATCCATATGAGGCTGTCACAGTGGACACCCCTAATCCATTTTCAAATCAGTACGTTTCCAGAACAAGAACATTCTTTGAATATATATATATGTAAAATGGGCGAAACTACAAAATACAAAGTATTTTTTCCATCTTCCACTGTTGATAAGGTTAATCGTTTATGGAAAAAAAAAAAAAAAAGGCCAGCAGTATTGTCCTACAGCTGCATGGTTAATACACAGAAGATTATAAGGCTCTGTATTGTGAACCATACGTGCACTTAATACTGAAGAGAATATATTAATCTGAATTAAAAATACTATGCAGAGTATTAATAGAAGGGAAAACTAAAGCTCACAGATCTTAATTTTACCTGCAGTTAAAGATCCTGTAAATATGACATATCACAAGCTCCTCTGGCTTCAGTGTTGTGGGTGTAGAATACCATCAATTTGGAAGAAAGATAAGTTAATGCTGGGTTTGTATAAAACCTTCTGAAGGGTTTGCATTTGAACTGCCGTTCTACTCAGGAAAGTAATTGGAAAGATTTATTATTTTTTTTCAACAGGAAACCTGACTTGCCTGACTACAAGGTTCTTTTTGATAAGGGAGCTGGGCACAGCGTGGGCAATGAAGTGTCCAAGGAGTTGTGGTACTCCTCCTGCCCCTGGAGTTCCCAGCCCCAAGACACTAAAGCAGTCCCACCACAGGCACAAGAAGGTTTCCTTACCAGCCCTAGTCACTCAGTAAATCCACAAGCAGCTAACCAAAGGAGAGGGTTTTGTTTGTTTGTTTGTTTTTCAAGGAACTGTGCTCCAACTGGGTTTCAAAAGAGACAAGTTTGGTGCGGGACAACATTCTTGTTTGTTTTAATTTCTGTAAGATCCCTCATGTTTGGCCTAAGACAATCAGCTCTGGCAGCTGCACCAGCAGCTTCTACAGCCAGTGAAAACTGTGCTACAGCCTCTTAAAACAATCAAGTGATTTGTAAAAGGCACTCACAATAGACAGATTCCCACAAATGGTAGGTAAAGTTTTCTTCAAATTCTCTCGAGTGCTCATGATGTAGTCAGCTGGATTTCTTTAAAGACAGCCTAATACCTTTCACCAGCTATAACTTTTCTTAACTTTTATGCTATGACTGGATCTCAAACATGCCACAGCTTTGAGACAGACCTGTCTGCACCTTTTCTTTAAAGTGAGCTCACCAAAAAATACCAAAAGGGCTTTGAAGAAATGATGTTTTATTAGAACATAAGCTTGAACAAACTCTCTTCTGTCTGAAAACCTGTATTCTTTCAGGTGAGATAGATAAAATGCAGCCATTTGAAAACAAATACCTCTTCTGCACAGCTGTGTCTCTGCAACAAGGGCCCTTTTCCTCCAGACCTGCTTTTCATGCTAGCAACTTTCAATAGCCTCTATGGTTTCAACGAACTCTACTTGTTCTCCTCTGGGTCAACACAAAAATCTCCTCTCTTTTCATCATCTCTGGCCTGGTTTTGTGTCTCTTCCCTATTATTCTATGAAAACTCCCCAAGTACGAGCTCCCTAGTCGGCACATCTGTTACTGCCTACCCTGTTCTTCCCTGGAAAAGCTTCTCCCATTACCAGGTGCTGTCAAAGAATAAATCTGCTCCTCCCATTCAAAGAACTGCCCCGACCAAAATGCATGCAGTTACCAACCACGGACTTAAAACAATATATAATGTACATACAAAAAAAAAAATTTAAAAGACACCTTGAACCACTACCACATTTGTCACACACAGAATGACAATAGGTGCATAAAGAATTTTTTGCGTGTTCCTTCTGTTTTCAAGGAAATAAGATGATGTTTGCAACTTCACCAACAGAATAAAGCTTGTTTAGCACAAAGGCTCTTTTCCTCCCTCTGAGGGTTACACTCACAGATGCTTCCCTGCCTTCTCCGCTCCTAATCGGCACAGTTCTACCAGTTGATTCTTTATCCTGTGTACCTGCAGTGAGATTGGAGAGGTCTGCTAGACACATCTGCTAGTTCTATCCTAAACAAAACAAGGAAAGTCAAAACATGGGATTCAATAAATAAAGGATTAAAGGGTACGAACAGAAATAGTAACAAATCAACATGGGAACAGGCAAACAGGTCTTGATAAAAAATGGCTGGTTTCACTGCTGGAGGGGATTGCAGCTACTGCTGAAAAACGTAGCAGCTGAAGGTAGAAAAGACTTCTGTGAAGTGCTTAACATACTAAACAAACTGATTAGAGCAGCATAACAGAACACATCAAATGTATTAGAAGCTGAATAACTGATGTACCTATTAATGAAGAAATCCCAGTAAACAAGGGATGAGGTTCTGCTAATGGATTCTCTTTGGATCACTGTTAAACTAGATGCTATTTAACTTCTTTAAAAAGGACATAACAGATATAAAAGTGTTTCTGGGAAAAATTGTAATGGGTGCAAACACCGGCAAAACAACACAAATTCTCTGAGCAGTTCAAACCTAGGCTACTCTCAGGAGCCAGGGTGAGTCCCCTTCTCCCATCCTGACAGACACAAGGCTGCTGCAGTTCCATGTCCCCAGATGCAGCTGGTGGTGAGGCTTCTCAATACCAACAGACAGACACACACAATAAGAGAGGTGGCCTCACAGCTCAAATACCGACAGAAAAATAGCGGTTTTAATGGCACCCCTATAAACACACAGAACACGCACACAAACAGCATGGACAGGATCAACTTGTTCCTCCTCTCCAGCTAACAGGAATTCCAGTGGGACCGACACTTCACCCGTCCCCAGATGCTGCTCCCCATATTCAAGAGCCTCTCACTTCCATGGTCCAACAACAGCTACTGGCACTCATATCTCTTCTACTAACTCTCTGGTTAGCCTGTTTGTAGTTCATGAGCACTCACACACACATAGAAGACAAGGGAGCACCAACACGCGAGATGGTTAGAAACAGAATTTAGTAAGAACAAAGGATAGACTGCAGTGATCAAGTATCAGGCAGAGTCCCACCAGCATAGTGAGTGCTCAGCTATTTACAGTTGATGAACCTCTTTTATCCCTTTATCCCTCTTCTGCCCATGCTTGCTCCTTCCCAGTCCAACCTCACTCCTGCCTTTGATCCTCACATTAAGAGTCACACGTGCAGTGAGGGCTGCAAACCAAATCGCAAGCCATGTTTTCCACTGAGTCGCTTACCTATCAACTTTTATTAGAACTTGGCACTCAAAACATGAGACAGTTGTTTTGTCACTGGAGACAAAAAAGAATCTATAAAACTAACCAACACACACCAACAATTAATGCAGTAGTCCAGAAAGTCTCTCTTCTTTTCTAAGCACATGCTCTTTGCTGCACCACCAATAACATTAGTCATTATTTTTTGTAAACCATTCAACCATGCAATTCAGCATTTAAGAAATAATACTCGGGAGGTAAGCAGAAATCAACTTTAACATGTTTCAGGAGACCTCCTGGGGTAAACCAGTTACTCTTCAGGTAGCAGCTTTGGGAAAGCAAACATAATAAGGGCAGGGGGGAACATGGGTTGATTCTGCATGTTATCCTTATTGAAAAGGGCCATCTCCAAGAACAGGGTTAAGTGCTACTGGTGCTCCCCTTCCTTTCCAATGACAGGCTGAAAGGTTTGTTACACACAGAGGTTAATACAAAAAGCTTCTCCATGGTCAAAGACAGTGAGCTTTACAGCTCTTACAGAAATTCGATTTTGTTTCAGCTTTAGGTTGCTAGGTTAATGTCTGAATAACAATCATACCTTTGTATATTCTTGGAAATTTCAGATCACCCCAGCAGTAAGTTACTTTTCATTTAAAAGCAGACTGTCATTGTACTTCCTGCATACAGTATTCTCTGAAAAGTGCGCTGCAACCTGGCCAATTACCAATTTCCTAAATCTCGATAAAGGCAAATTGTCATCATGATACTATCAGGCGTGTAAACTACTACTAAGGTGTTGCAAAGATTAGTATCTACAGTAACACACGCACATACAAATGTTATCCATCTTTTGAATTCCACTCAAATGTCTGATAGTTTGGCACAGACCTGTAAGAGAGAAAACAAAACACAACTATATTGCCTGTGGTGCTACGTCCCACAGCAAAACAGACGGTTCTGAAATCTTGTTTGATATATCAGTAACTTTAGAAGCATATTAACCTCAGGGGCTATTCTCTTACTGCAGTAATTCACTCCTGCCTTCATGAGTGTGAATAAAGATAACTCACAAGAAATCTACCTTATCTATCAAAGAGTGGGGTAGAATAAAAACAAAACAACTCCACAGATCTACAGTAGACTACAATGTAGTGTTTAACCCACTCTTTTGAATCAAAGCAACCATCTTTTTCTCATCTGTTTAATACATTCATCTGAAAGCTCCCTTAGAGTGGAATGTATATATCCTCAATTCTTTTACTTCCACACAAAAAATCCTGCTTAGAAATTAGAAGCTCACGAGTACAAGTACAGTCAGAAATGCTCCCCTAAAAGATACTTCTCTATTTTGTTTGGATTTTTTTGTTTTCTGAACTGAATCACTCATTGAAACTACAAAACACAAGTAGTGGGCTTTTCCCCCAGTTAAATTACAAATTATTTTTGATTAGCATTTACAGCATTTTTCCTCCAGAGAAATACTTCAGAGACCTTAGATGGAATGTCCTGAGTAAAATTTTAAGCACATCAGAGCCTATGTTTAGCTGATGAGCAACAGTATGGTTCAAAACCTCGACTCTTGAGCCCACGTCCCCACAGGAAAGCACTATGTTACACCAGCATAAGGCACTCATGTGCCCCATGGCAACTACATGACAGTTTAAGCCTTAATGGATAAGCTATGGCACTTGCCACTGGCTAAGTTAGACGCTTTAGATATCTACCTTTTATTGTCTCATAGCAACCAGTCTGCACAGTCAACCTATATTATAACAATATGAAAGCTTTAAAACTGGTATAATAGCACACGCAATTGGGTCTGTTACTTCAATCTTAACAAAAATTTAAAAAAAAAAAAAATAAAGAAGAAAAAAAAATAAAAAAAAACCCAACTCAAACGCACACACAAAACCACACACACAAAAAACCACAACAAAAAACCTCCACCACCATGAACTGTAAAACTGTTTTAAAATGGAATTTAACTCTAGTCTACACTAAGATTTATACGTGCGTGTCCATACATCAGATTAAAAAATTGCATTAATTGCAATTAGTTCCTCTGTACAGGAATTACAGACTCATACCACCATTCCTGGATTTCTTTCTCTCTTTTTTTAAGGCACTTATGCCTTTGCCACTGAGGCAGCTGACAGCATTTTATACCAGTTGATATACAAAGCCATATTTCACTTAAGTTTCTTCCTCTTAGGGATCCTGTTACACTTAGCAATGATAGAGAAAAAGGTGACATCTTAAGAGCTCAGATTTCTTTTTTCCTACCTGTTTTCCAAAATCTAAAGCGAGTAAAAAGCACAGAGGTGTTTGCCATCCAGGTCCAGGGTCTAAGTTGCATTAGAGGGTTACATTGAAGGGTTTCAGTACATGACAAATAGAAAAAAAAAGCATGAGGATTGTATTTTCTTAAAGAACTTATTTAACTGTTACTTCCATAAATTTGGAATCTGACCTCTAAAATAAAACTCTTTTTGCAAAAAAACCCACCTCCTTGGCATCCCAGTAAGAAAAAAAAGATTTACTTCCAGTTATTTTATTCTAGATATGTTAACCCCTACGGTACAGTCTATCTTTAAAGGCTCTTATCTAGAAGAGATGACGTCACAGACTGTATCACAAATAATGAACACTGTGCAGGCTGCCAATTTATCTATGTTTATTGACACAATAATTTTCTTCACTGTGGCAACAGGCAGACTTTCCAAAGACATCTGCACACTGATAAAGAGGGAATTTCGCTTCTCATTCTTTTAAAGAGACTTTTTCCAATGCCCAGAAGGAATTTGAGTCTTGTACTGCTATGGCTATTGGCTATGTCCGAGTTAGTCTCAATTTGTAACCACTTTAAATATAGCAGAAAACATCCCTAAATCATTTAAGTCACATACATAATGAAGCTAACATGCTCACTCCATGAAACCATGTATCCTTTTTTTCCCTGTGCATTCCCATGGAGGATACTGTTTGATATACCTATTTTCAAGTTCAAATCTGCTAGAGATGCATTAAAGATACTAATTTGGGCCTGATTCATCACTGAAATAAGCCCTCCATTTTCCATGACTCACAACCCCAGGAACTACCGTCACTCAAGAGAACAACAGGGTCAGGGTTGTTTTTTTTTTCCAAGAAGGAAAGCGTAAGAGTCTAATTAACACAAGGGCTTAATGATGTACCTAAGTACCATTGAGGAGAGCACTTATAGACTTACTAATTTGGCTTCAATAGGATTAAAAATTGAGAAGACACAGGCATAAAATTTCTGCCTGATGATTTCTGAAGTTCCGAGTTCCTGCTATCACACGAATCTGACATTTCACAGCTTCTTTTTTATTTTTTTTTTAATTGAAATACCATTGTATTCACACATATAATTTTCAAAAATACCTAAGTGATACAGAAATCCTAGAGTTGATTTTGTGAGAGCTAATTTGTCAACAAAGTACAGCAGTTAAAGACAGCAATTTAGGAGCTGTAAGCTATAAAATGATATTGGCACATACATATACTGCACATATTAGTAGAGCATCTGAACTCACTCTTGCCCCGAGAAGGCAGTGCTAATTCAGCAAAACTCAGATTCCTAAGTCACAAAACTACTTTTTCCACCAATAGTTAGGCATTTTTCAGCAGACCTGTAATTCCCAAATGACCTAGAGCAAACGAACCATGCAGAACCATATTCAGCACCATTCAGCAAGATGTTTTCAGTTGAATTTTGTATTAAGGGTGGCTGGTGGTCCATAAGAAAAGTTAAGGTTTGGTAGCAGTGCTCAAGACAAAAAAAGTTTGGACAACACTGACTTAAATTCTTGAAAATATTTACCAAGCCCAGAATATAGTCCAGATGTTAAATATTAAGGCACATGAGTGACTCTGCAGGGCGAAGATGAGTAAGTGTTTTCACTGCTGTGAAAGGGAAGTATGTATTTACACGTATTTAAAATATACTGCGGGATAAAGCAGAATCAAACTGAAACCAATCTAAAAGATAAAAAAATGCTCTGCACTTTTCTTCTTATTTGACCTTGTCTTACCTTTAAAGCTTTGAGGTTGAAACTTGGACAGGACAGCAGAATCCCCTGGATTTAATTATATATTAGTTCAACAAAAAATAAGGCTCTAAAATGACATTTTTGGGGATCACCTCACCCTTTTCTGCTATAATTTTAGCCTAGTATCCTCAAGACCCATTTTGCTTCCCTGTGCTCCCCATGGCAATGTGTCTCTCCCCACTGAAGCTCTCAGGGCCACCTCTCGAGCGATCCCCCAGGCCACCATCTGCAGCCACTGTTGAGTCCCACTGCTGTGGCTGCTCAAGCCAAGCTGGACCCAGCTGTCAGGAGGACAGAGGAGTCTCCCCACAGGGCCATATCCCCACAGGAGGAGGGATCCCAACCCTACAGGGAAGGAAGGAGAACGACAGTCAAGTCCCTCCATTGCATCCACAGGGCCCTCAGCCAACAGCTCCAACTGCAAAATACACTACACATGGCACATCCATTGCCAGACCCTTACCCATCCTTCCCCACTTGCAGAATCACAGAATGGTTGGGGTTGCAAGGGACCTCTGGAGATCATCTAGTCCAACCCACCTGCTAAGGCAGGTTCACCCAGAGCAGATCACACAGGATCACATCCAAGCAGATTTTGAATGTCTCAAGAGGAGACTCCACAACCTCCTTGGGCAGCCTCAAAGTAAAGAAGTTTCTCCTCATATTCAGATGTAACTTCCTGTGCTTCAGTCTGTGCCCGTTGCCCCTCATCCTATTGTTGGGCACCACTGAAAGGAGTCTGGTCCCATCCTCTTGACATCCACCCTTGAGATATTTATAAACATTGATGAGATCCCCTCTCAGCCTTCTCTTCAGGCTAAACCCAGCTCTCTGTCTTTCCTCATAAGAAAGATGCTCCAGACAACTCCTAGGGCATTATGTATGTTCCACTAATTCTTTATGGTTTAAAACACACATTTCAACTGTTTATTTTACCTAATGGTAGTTGCAATGTGGCTGGGCAGCAGGGAGTGTCCCTTCCCGGCCCGTCTGCAGTAGGGAGGGGTAGGTCGACCATGGCCATGACACGCACCACAGGGCTTTACTACAGATACACTTCAACATTTCTGCCTGCCACTCATCATTAATGTGATTCACATCAACAGCTTCTTAGTTCTGCCCCGCTAATATTAAGAGTAAATTGCTACGTAGGAGCCAGCAGCCTTAAGCTGAGCCTTGTAACTAGGTAACCACAAAAATAAGCGGTGTAGGCGGTAGTTTAGGTGTAGGTATGCCAAACCACTCATGAATTAATGGTTCTGTATTTTTAACATTTAATAAAGAAGAACTAGTTTCCAAACTGTCTTATATTTATTGTGTCTGACTGTAGCTTAGTTAAAGTTTGAATAACATACAACTTAGTCTTGATTCCATTAAACTGCCTTTCCTTGTCTGCAAACATGAACCATTTCAATGTCTTCTGAAGCATTACAGACCTTTTTGTTGTTATTTCCAAAGCCTGTTTCACATAACCAAATAAGCTATACTTCAACAGCATTTTATGAGACAAAATATCATGAGAAATATTATGAAACATTATCATAATGAGCCAGATTACATTAAAATATTAAAAGAAAATTAAAATCCTAAACTGAATAATTGCTAGATTCAATTATCCTTTACAATATAATAAATACTTTGTTTTTCATGCAGACTGCAAATTGATGTCAAAAGCAGGGATGCAAAGCATAGTGACATAAATTCATTTTCAGGCAAGCAACAGAATCATTGGGCTTTACTGGAGACACTGCAGTATTTTCTCTCATCTCACTTGTCGCCTTCTTATTTTGCCTAATATAAATATTTTACTTAACATCATTGTCATCCGATTTACCAAAAACAATTTCAAACACCACATTTCCTTCTCCTGGAATTTCTTCTGAGATCCTTTGAAGCCAGACTACCTTACTTTGGTGAATATTTTCAAGTGTTTTCATGGTGAAGTTTCAAATAAAATGTGTACCAAATTTAAAAGACTAAACTGCAATCAGCCCAGGAATAACTTGCCACGGAAATCACATCATTGGCAGAACATACGCAAACTAAACGCTTCACTTATAGCTCAGATATTTTTTTACAAGTAATACCTACAACTCCAGTACTTCACCAAGATAAAAATAATATAGCCCCCATTCTCCAGTGCACTTTGTGTGTGTTAGACAGTATTTCGTATATAGGAACATCCAGACTCCAAACTATATATTCAAAGCAAAATGGACATATAACTGAAGAAAAAAAAAAGAAAATGGTGGTAGGTATGGTACCATAAATTCACTTTTAAAATTACTTTGGAAGTTGACCTGTTTTGAAATAGGCACCCACTCTTTCAGCTTAAGACTCTTAAATCCCTTCTTCAGAAAAACTAGAAAATAAACAATAAATGAAACCAGTTCTTACAAAACACCCATGCTCTGAAGCACAGTAAAAAGCCCAGATCCTCAGGCAAACCAGATTGTTTGCTAAATCAGCTGGATTAATCTGAACACTGAGCACTGCTCACTCTCTCTTTGTTACATTTGTCATATTTTTCCAAGTCATCTGTCTTCTATTCCTTCTTATCACTTGCTGAAAACATGAGGAAAGTTGAGAATAGTCTACTAAAAAGTGACTGCACACTTCTTTAGCGGACGTCAGCAATCTTTTTCACATGTTGCACAATTATGGATTTATAAATTCCAAGATTAAGATCTGAAAACACACTGAAAACATTTGAAATAAAATTTTTGTAAACATCTTTCTTGAAGTGTGAGGATATTTAAAACGAATATTCAGAAATGCCTGCTAAGACACAGAAGTTGCAATGAGAAGCACATCAAATAGCTGTGCACTGAACAGCATTTATGCACAAAATGAATTACTTGTTATGCCAAAGAAGCTGCACAATGCTGTCTGCATTTTGTTTAAAGTTTGCACAACTCTTCTAACTAAAAAAAAAAATCTGTCAAAAATTTAACCTCTTTTTACCCTCTTATGTATGTCTCTAGATACAGAGAGGGATTTTTAATCATTTGAAATGTACTTATTTTAAAAATTTTAAAAAAAGAACTTTTCAGTTAGGCAGTAACATCATCCATTCCATAACACTGAAATCTGATTTTTTTTGTGCGGACTATAACTCAACAGATGTGATGAATAATTAATAGATAAATGTATCTAGGCTATTCCTACTCTCTGCTCATCATTTTCATGAGGCTTGTCATGACATAGGAAGTAAAACTCACTATGCTTTAAGGGAATGTAAGTTAATTTACTAAAAGAATAATGTAAGGGAGATTTTTATGAAAGGCTAATTCCTTCTACTTCATTATTACTGCAGTATGTGGATTGGTTGATATCAGTATTGTAATGGAGGTCAGTGAGAATCAATCAGTCCAGTCTTACAAATATACTGCTTCCTCTCATCTTTTTATAATAGTTTGTCACCTTTTCTTGTATTTCAGTAATAAAATTCAAAGCGGTCACACCAAGAAAGTGAAAAATTAATGACTCAGAAGTGTCGATGGTGGATAAGCTCTTACTGCCTTTTTTTTTAAAAAAAAACAACTTCATTCAGAACTGCCCCCAGTTGTAGGGGCTCGCAATATTGCTAATACAAAATAATTTAATTTTCAGCATAGCTTGGCAGATGAAAAGAATATGTTATGAATTTGCTTGTTTTGTCAAAAGTCAGGGGCAAAATTTCTGGAATATTTTCTGACAATGGCTACTTCACAAGCAACCTACAGCTTTGCAAATCCAGCTAGAGCAAGTAAACAGGAATTATCTTGTTTTCTCTAGGAGCCTCTTTTTTCCTCAGCTAAATATTTTAAAACAAAACAAGATCAGCACTAAGTCAAATGATTACCATTTATAAGCCAGTTTCACTGATTTAAAATCTTTACACTTGATTAGAAAAATTGCTGCCTTGATACCCCGAGTAAACTTTTCATCAACAGTAGTCCGTAACTACTCTTCTCCAATCCTTCAGAATAAAAAGCAAAGGAAGAAACAAAGACCTAGGAAAATAATAAAATCCTTTAAAACCTAATGCCTTAAAGAACTAGAGTATGTAAAAACTTTATATTTTTACAAAAAGCAAGGATTCCTAAGAAAGCGTGTTTTTTTCTGAGTGGACTAGTTCACTATGTTAATATTATTAACAAGTACCAATGTTTATTTCACATTTCCAAACATTAGTTTGAGATTCTCACAGTTTATATACCTAAATCTTTCTTTACATTTCTGGAGCTTCCTGTGGTGCCACACTCCACATAACTTCTTTGCTCCATCAAGGATGCCAACCTCATCAATCTTTTTGCTTTCCCCCTGACAATCTCTCTGGGTACCTTCCCTGACTCAGTATTCAACAACCCATGTAGTTTCTTTCTTCAACTAAATCAGGTTGAAAGTGCTAAAGAAGTTAATTGCGTTGAATTTTGCTGTTTGCTTTGAAACCTGATTCCTTAATTTCTGTTAATGTGGGCCACAGCTGCCATAATTTCTAAAACCGTAAGTGGATCATACACATAAGGATTTACACTGTCTGGTTTGTCCTGACCTCATGGGTACCAGGAAGATTACTACATGGTAGATGAAGCCTTTGAACTTAATCAGAAGTGAAAATATGCAAATACCAACATTTACCTGATCTAAACACACAATCAGAGTCTTAAAGCTATGAAACGCATTCACATCCTTACATCCATCACTTATCTACATGCCAATTATGTCTGCTAAACTACACGTGAAAAGCATTCTTTAGATAAACTAATTTTAATGCTGGATTTAAGAACAAAAATAGTAGTTCATACCTTTAAAATCTCAAATGATTTTCTAACAGATGGAAAAACAGCGGTTGAGCCAAAAATACTCACTGCAGCTAAAAAGATTCCATTTCATTTTCTTTTCGTTTTAAAGAGTAACACACTAGTTCAGTTCATTAAAAGGAAAGGGAAAAAAGGAAAAAGCGAAGAGAAGGAAGGAAGGAAGGGAGGAAGGGAGGAAGGGAGGGAGGGAGGAAGGGAGGGAGGGAGGAAGGGAGGAAGGGAGGGAAGGGAGGGAAGGGAGGGAAGGGAGGGAAGGGAGGGAAGGGGAGGGAAGGGGAGGGAGGAGAGAGAGGGGAGGGAGGGGAGGGAGGGGAGAGGAGGGAGGGAGGAAGGGGAGGAAGGGGAGGAAGGGGAGGAAGGGGAGGAAGGGGAGGAAGGGGAGGAAGGGGAGGAAGGGGAGGAAGGGGAGGAAGGGGAGGAAGGGGAGGAAGGGGAGGAAGGGGAGGAAGGGGAGGAAGGGAGGGAGGAAGATGAGAAGAAAAATTTGAAAACCCTGTCGATTTTCTGAGATGCCAGGAAAAACATTGCTTAAGGGTACTCGAATGGCCAAGAAAATCATTGCTGGGAAATCACTTTTTAATCAAATATGAGGAAAACAGCAGAAAGTATTTTATTCCCTAGAACCACACAGCACCTACCTAAACTGTTAGAAAACATGGTTTGCACTTCAAGAGAGACCATACCCCCAGAAAGAACTGAATTTCTCTAATATTTAGCTTATATCCACTGGGAGAGTGAAACTCATGTTTTCCCATAGCTTACCTTTCCTTACAAATTTCTAGCATAAAATATGTAGTCACTCTGCTATTATTTATGATTTTCCATCTGTCTCAGCTAGGACAGCAATTATAGACTAGCTATTTTTCCTTTTACACTACTCAACATCGGTTAGTAAGGTTACTAAGATCTAGAGAGAAACCTGCAATCCTCCTCCACCTTTCTTTTTATTTTTTTAAATGTCTGAGAATAAAGAGGAATGGATACTTAGTACTGTAATTACTTAATAATGTCTCCAATACTTAAGTAGCACAGGTAAGTAGTATTTTAGGGTTGGATGTGTCATGAAAACTCAGCCAATATAGTAATAGAGTAATATAAACATTCATCATTTTGAAAAAAGAACAATTGGCATTTTAATGGAAAATCTAGTGAAAAGAATTCTGTTGAACAGTCTTCTAAAAGGTCTATAATTTGTTTTCCCTTATACTTCTGCTTTGTTCTTCCATAGATCTTCACACAAACATTTTGCAGCTTTTAGATTCAAACTGGTCCAATTGAACCTACGTAAGAAGAGATTCCCAAGTCTTGCAGATTATTAACAAAGATGTTGAAAAGTATGACTAGCGCCCATGTACACCTGCACAGTGACTCGGTCTCTAAAATTAAACACTTGGAAAAGGAGAGACTTAGAACTTTAAATTGCCAAAGAAAATCTCTAGCCTTTCAAAATCAATCTGCATTGCCCGACAATACTTAGAAAGAAAGAGAAAGAAAGAAAAAATATTTAGGGCTGTTGCAAAGTAGCGTTAGAAAACTCACATTTACGTATGACTGCAAAGTAATCTGGAGGGAAACCCCTGAATTTGGAGAACTTGACACAATGTTCTGTCTCTGGGAAAAGCCTGAAGATGTGTAGCTCGGGCTTTCTGAAACAAAATTCCCAAAAGAATAAGAACGACGTCTGCTAGCCTATTGCTAACATGAAGAGAAACCTCACCTGAGTCAACTGAGAGCTTCAGTTCACTGAAGTGATAAAGATACAGAACATCTGAAGACGAATCAACATCACTGCTTCTAGAGCATTTCTTTGGAGTAATTACCCAGACCTGAGTGCACACATCCATTATAAAAAGTTTTATTAAGGTTGTTTGTTATTTCAATGGGAGTTTGAGTTAAAGGTGGATTGCAGACAGTCATCATTGGTGTTTTTGAGTGGAAAGCAATAAGTGCATCCTCTGTTAGGAAACGTGAACTGGTGTAAGTACTGCTCGGTTTTAATTCACACTCTGCCACTGACTCATTATCTCAAGTGAGTCACTTAACCTGTGGAGGTCAATTAGATTGTCTGTAAATTATTCGGGATACCACACACCATGGCTGTTGTGAGGTGTTACTCATTTCTGGAAGAATATTTGACATTCTTGTATAAATAAGAGTATAAATTTTATTACTACCAGAAATTAGCTTATAAGAGGGCCATGGTGTGTGCCACTTGCAGTTATTTTGCATGATAAATGACTCTCTCTAACACTCATCAGTGATGATTGTCTCAATCCCTGTCACATTTTCCACATTTACAAGCTTTTGCACTAGGTATGCAGGAAGACACGCATAAGACAAAGACAGTAATTGTCAGTTCACAGAAACTGAAACAAAAATGGGGACATGGTACCCAGAAAAATGACATACAGTGTTTATTTTGTTGAACTTCAAGTGAAAGAAATCTATCCCTGCCCTGACAACTGCTGATCTTTTATCTTAAGCAAAATCATTATGCCCCCCCTAGATCTCATACTAATGACAGACCAATAAAGGTGTCTGGGATTAACAGATACAGTCTACCTCCAAAACAGAAAGAAGCAGCCATGTGGCCCATTACATTTCTTGCTAAGGATGATCTTGTAGTACAGGAAAATAAGAGCTGAAAGCAGAGCATGATCTTGCAAGGCTTCTAAATGCACGAGGTACTCCACTCGATTTCAAAATGCCAAACAAAAGTGTTTCAGGATTAGAAAGTCGGATTCATTTGAAAGAACCCGAGAAGGCCTCCTTTCAACTTTAAATTGCTTTAGTAAAAAAGAAACTGCTGGGAAGTATAAAAAAGATAAATTCTGGGACTTTTAATATTCGTTAGACTTAAATGAACATTATCATACTGTCTTCCAACATCTTATTGGTTATTTTATTTCTGAAACGTCTCTTACCCTCCAAATTCTGTTCCAGCAGCTACCAATTCTGCTGACCACAAAGCATTATTAACTGACTTGCTCCACTCAGACCACAATATGATCTTCATCTGCTCATCTAGCTCAGATTCATCTAATTCCCATGGTAATATAAAAAGGGACAACATTTATTAATTAGATGGTGTTCTGAACTAGACTTCAAGGCTGACTGTTGATGGACAGAGTGCTCAGTGAAACAGAAAATGAAAGAGTTTGCCTGACACTAACAAAACCAACCCAATACCTACCATAAAATGAGTACTTTTTCTACTGTTTTGGTTTTTTTTTTTTTTCCAAACACTTTTTTCCAAAAGTATCTCTAGTATTCTTCCCCCAGCCAATCTAACTCTTAAGTGTCATGCTCCTGATGTGTTAATAATTTCTTACAAGGTTTAATAAAAAGCTGATTTGGTCATTTAAAAGTTTCCTGCATCCTTAAGCAACCAAGTGTTGTTTTACAATACGATGTAGCTAATTGAAATGGCTTGAACTCCAGGAGGAACCCCCTCTGAGCACTAAGTCTTAACAAAATTTCAGCTCCTCTCCCTGTTGAGAAGTACAGCAAAATACAGAGGGGAACTGCACGAACCTCAGCTGTGGTAATCCAAGGTTGGATCCAATGTCAGCCTCTTCCAGCAGCCGGCATCCTGCTAGTGGTAAAAGGAAATCCCTTGGAGACAGGGTCTATAGACCCTAAAGTAGGCTGGCCTGAGACAATCCCAGCTCCATGTTAGTCTTTTCCTGACCTCTGGTAGTGAGAAAAAGAAGCTTTGCAGAGGCAGAGAAGCCAACGCTCCCAGCTTAGTGACAAAGCCTACTACAACACTATGCAAACGTGGTACACAAGGCTTTACTGCCTCGAGTTTTTTTCCTTTAGTAACTTGTGTGGTAACACTTGGTATCTGTTCTATATTTAACATATCAATATTTACATATTACACTAGTTTGTTATGCACTTTTTTTGTATTAAAGTAGCTGATTTATTGTTTCAAAGACTCAAATGGTTTTGGTTTACTGGGGTTTTAGGGTTTTTTGTTTATTTTTAAAGGAATGTAATGTTCCACTCAAATTGACCAGAAGTAATACATATATTGGGAAAGTGCTGTCATCTGAGTGCACAGAATATTAAGGCATGTAGCATGTTCCTTGTAAAGGAACAAAACAAAACAAAAATCCTTCTCTTATCCCAACAGAACTTCAATAAAATGAAAAAGTACATTCCCATCTAAGTCTCAGAGCTAAATATTTCAGGGATCCTTACAAACTATTTGGAACTGCAAAGTAAAACTACACTTAGGTTTCCTCCATGTAACAGAGTTTTTAATATAATCCTCCAAATTAAGGTAAAGTAACTATACAGAATAGGCTACTTTCTTTGTTGTTAGTGGAAAAGAATGTGATGGCAGAGGGAGGAGTAGTAAGAGAACAGGACAGGAAAGAATGACAAAGAAAAATTCTTTTTCTATGTTCTCTTCATAAAAGTTTATCAGTACTTTGAATTACAAGCAACTTATACTCACAAAATACAGTCCATCACAACTTGAGCTGTGAGCACTGCATACAGCGAGCCTAACATGAGAAAATGAGGTCCAGGTAAAGTCAGTGGCAGCAATGGAAAGGACAACTGTAATTCAGCTTCAGCCCCTAGTCAGAGATGATGTGTCACTAAAAATCAACATGTTGTTCAGGTTCTAAGTATGCTGTTGTCCCAGTTTCCATAAGGAAGTTTTGTCTTTTTACAATAAAACATTTCTCTTTCAGAAAGACACTTTAAAATTTACTTCAAAATGTCATTACCAACAATGAGATTCGGCTCTTTCAGACCGTAAGAATATTTGAGGCAAAATGCTTTTTGATACCATAACAAAGAACATACTGAACAAAGAAAAAAAGTAATTATATTTTTAATTACTGTGCCATAATTAACACATCTTGTGTAACAAACTTTAGAATTGTCGACAAAGAACATCAGATGAGGCCAAAATTTGGTATCATCTGCTGCTATTCACACTTAATTAGCAACCTCTAAATTGCAGAAAACTGGTATCAGTTTCTAAAAACATGTTTTTTCACAATTTAACCTTGGCATAGGAAGAAGCGTGTGTTATGAAGCTTTGTATTAAGTACTGAAGAATGCCTGGAAAAAAAAAAAAAGACTGTAACATCATTTATCTCGAATGTGAGTAATGCATCTGTATGAAGCCAAGTGCAACCAAACCTCTTCATGTGTTTGTTTCAAAGTAAAGGCAACTGCTTTGCTCAGAATATCCTGTGGATCAGCAGAAGTACTGAAAATCATCAATGTGGTTCTATCCAATTGCTAGTCAGGCCTTCTGGAGTCAGAATAGATGCAGCCATAAATATTAATGTATGTGCTTTTTTAGACCTATCTTCAAATGTTCCATCAAATTTTCTTTAAATGGGAAAAAACATAAAAGGAACACACTTTAATAGGCAAAGCAAAGCTTAGCTCAAGCAAATATTAAGTAAAAATATCCCAGAATCCTTTAGGGAATTTGACAGTACCTCCCTAGACTCCGTATCACTGATATGCGAAAGTGCAGTGCACCAGCAAAGCTTTAGTGAGGAAATGAATCCATGAAAAATAATAATGCTTAGAAAAAGCACCTCAAGTTAGAGATGGCAAAAAAAGAAATTCGGCACATAACAAGAAACATGACAGCTGACACAAAATGTGAAGTCTTTGGCTAGCAAATTCAGTGGGATTTAGAGATGCACTGTGAACACTTCTTGACCACAGAAATCTCATGCACATTCTGAACTTAAAGCAGAAGGAAGACAGAATGAAATTGTTGCAAATAAATATGTTCTTCCAAGTATTATGGCACAGGAACTGTACTGAATAGGAACGAGAACAGAATCTTGAAGTAACAAAAACCCCAGAATCTCAAAGCAACAAAAAATGAATAAGTCTTTTGGCAATTAAGTTTTGCTTTCATTACAAAGATCTGTCATTTAACAAATGTAGTGCAAAAATTAGGACTTCTATTAGTTTTTAGCCTTACAATAATATTGAATGGCTCTTAAAATGACAAAATAAAGGAAATGTACAGCTTCATCATAAAAGCAGCCCACCTATTAGCACACAAAATAGCGGTCTCAGGTTACATAATTTCAAACTCTTTTCTACTCAATATCAATAAAATTCACCAGTGAAAGAAACTAGACAACCTGAGATTATACCAGAGGCTTTTCTGTATTTCCTTACGCAGGATAGGCTCTATTTGCCAAACACAGGAAATAAACAGCGGCACTCTAGTCACTGAAGTATCATTGCAATATCAATTTTATTTCCACATTACAGGTGCAGAACTAGCTTTTCCAAAAGAGTATTTTCATTCAAATGACAGTGATATAGGTAAATAAAAGATCCCAGATGAGCTCTTCCCTGGCACTTTAAAAGCAAATTCATTAATGGGAAACAAACCCACAAAACTTTTTATTTATGTCTGGATAATTTCACACACGCATTGCTAAGTATCTTTCAGTAGATCACAACAGTTACAGATTTCAGATTCCAGAAACAATCCACTTCAGAGGAGACTTTATGACCAGTTTGCTGTTGAGTCATAACATCACTGCTCTTTAGTGAAAGTTACCTCTACCACCTATAAAGGAGAATAACTTGATAGAAAAGGATACGTCTAATTTGAACCTTAATACTACAGAGAATGTCAAACAAGAGTTGGAGGCATTTCCAATACATACAGCTTGAAGTGGAGGAGAAGTGCATGATGAAACTAAAGGGAAGGCAAGACAAGGTTAATAGACATAGATATGTAGCAGCAGAGAAATATTGTCATACTGTTGGTGCTATGCAGCTGTGAAGGCTACATCTAATATAAATCCATTTTATATATGTAGAAATTCTAATTATTTCCTTTTCTGGTGAATACACACCATATCCAAGTGTGTATTCCAAGGGCGGCTTCTTTTTTTCTTTCTTCTCTCTTAAATGAACTTTGCTTTTTTACAAAGTTGTACAGAAGGTAAAATGACCTGTTCCAATACTTTATGTTAACTTAAAAGTACAACTGGATGTAGACACAATACAACAATTAGCACGGGCAATTTAAATTCAACAGGCACTATAATATGCTCTTGTAAAATATACCTTTTCCTCACTGTTAACTAAAATAATAACAAACTTCTTACTAATTACATAATTGTTGTTATTGCTACACTAAAAAGCAGGGGGAAAAAACATCTGCCGTGCACTCAGTAAAGCTGCTTACATTTTGCAAGTCATGTAAGTAAAACGCTTGAATTGACATTTCTCCAAACAACTTTCTGCCTTCACAAACGTGCTTCATGCTGAAATTAAACATGGCAAGAAAAACACCACAGCACACATAACACCTAAATATTATTGCTGAAAGATACCGTATCTCTTTATAAATGGTACATCAATTTATTCCACTGCAAGATTTCAGGGTCTCAGGCTGTCTTAAATTTCACATGGTGCTTTGTGCACTCATGAAGAGAACTCGGTACTGTTGCTGACCAAGTCTACTCCAGAACATGATGATTTGTTGTTTCAGGCACGTAATCATTGGTAGTGTTGGCACACTATGAGCTTGCAGAACTCAGGGACCACGTTCACATTGTCCCACACAGCACTTTGTGGACGGATCAGTTCCTACAGGCACAAGCTGAAGAGCAGGGGCACAATATCCCACTGATATCCTCAGAACAGGACCCTCATCAACCCAGTCTGGACCTTTCAAAGGCATCTCATTTATGTGTGGCTGCTTACTAAGGAAATCTCATAAGGAAATTCCAAGGAAAGCAGCAAATTTTACAGCCCTTTCTTCAGGTACCCTGTTACCTTCTAGAAAAGCACCTTTTCCCATTTGGGATACAGAAGAGTCCAGAATCCTCCTCTGAAAGTCTGACCTCCCTTTCAGTTCCTTCTTGGGCTACCACTTGTAAAGGATTGCAAGATCACCCTTTTAAGTAGCAGTACAGTGGTAGGACCCCTTTACTAAGATGTGAGAACCATAGGGTCAGTGCAGTCTGCCACTCAAACAGTAATTAGCACTGAATCCTTTTAACTGAAAAGAGGAACTAGGGACCTGCTTCTCTTCACCTGTTCTTTTCCTTCCAGAGCCTTCTGGAAGGAGTGCCTGACAAATCTTGATTTCTCTTATAAAGATTGATTTCTCATGTTGCTTTCTCTTCTACAATAGCCCACATGCAAAAGGAGGGCTAATGACCAGCTTTGGGACAGGGCCATTTCCATGCAACTGCAAGATAAGAATTTAAAAAAGCTTCAGAAAGGAGCATTTCTAACTCCTTTGAGCAATGGTCTGATCACGCAGGTCTTTTGTAAAAGAAACAGCCTCTCTAGCAAATTCTCAGTTACCCTGCTTGCTTTCTTTTTGGCTCTCAACACGTGAGCAGTAAGAGAATACATTAAGGATCATCCCATTGTCACTACGATTGATACATTTCTTGTGCAACTGCAGGAGACAGACAATCTAAGAACATCTAACTCCTGAGTTCAGGTTGGCACCACAGTGCCCACCTGCATACGTATCAGTCAATTGCGAGAATTCCCCTTCATTACGTTGTGACTTACACAGTGTTCAGGAGCTTCCAGGAATAGGTGACAATGTTCCACTCCATGATTTTGTTGAGGAGTTTCAACCATCATTGTTTTGAACTTGTGCATCTTAATTTCAATCTTTTCCTATTTTGGGTTTCTACATGCCTTTTTGCATCTAGGTTTCACTCTCACCTTCTGATCTGAAAGTGTTTGGGGTGTTGGGAAGAGCTGAATGCCACAACAGGAACCAATGAACTGTGAAGTATATTCTGGCCAGTCATGCTCCAGCAGAAGCCAGAACTACAGAAGAGTTGACTGTGACACTTCAGAGAGGTAAAGACTGTACGAATATGGGGAAATCAGGAACTCAAATTTGGCAGGACATTCCTCCCTCTAAAGCAAGGGGAAAAATGAAACAGTAACATTTTAAGTAACAATACAATCCTAGATACGAAAAAGAAATTTGTTACAATGAGGGCCCTGAAACACTGGCCCAGGTTGCCCAGAGGGGTGGTAGATGCCCCATCCCTGGAGACATTCCAGGCCAGGCTGGACGGGGCTCTGAGCAAACTGATCTAGTTGAAGATGTCCCTGCTCATGGCAGGGGGTTGGACTAAATGACCTTTGAAGGTCCTTTTCAACCCAAACTATGCTATGAATTTGTATTAGAACTTAATGTAAAATCATAGTATATGAAGTTACTGGTGAGAAAAGTGCATCTGTAGCTTCCATGTTCTAAGATGAATATGTATATATTGAAAAGTGTTTTTCAAATCTATATCACGTAACACAGAACTGTGATCAATTGCTTGCATGCAATTATCACAAATATTTGATGTTATTAGCTGCTGCAACATTATGACTTGGATAATTACCTGCACCTGTTTTCTCATAATTAAATGGCTGTGTACATCATTAAATTTTCAATGAGGTCCACAGAGTATTTTTTTTCCTTTGTGCTACTGAAATGCAGTTGATTAGAAATGTTGTGACTTCTAGATGAAGAATGCATTATTTCAGCTGGTGAGCGAAATAACTATATTGCTTTAACACTGAGAACAAAAGTACTTAGTTCTTTAATTCAGCTCACGGAATTCGTGAAAACCTTTTAATTGCTTCTTCTCCGACTCCGAGTTCTGAAAACATATACTAGGGAATTAAGACTGTGTCTGATATGTTGGGAAATCTGATTGCTTCAAATACAAAGGGACTTAAATACAATAAAAAACAAAAAACACAATCCATTTTGCTTGTGTAATAACCTGGCTCTGCAGCCACATTTGCTACCTGACATACTGCCACATGACTGTCCTTAACTTGGGAGCAGAAGTCCAAAAAGTGTGGACAACTGGAGACACTAGAAGCCACATTGCAAGAAGTTCTAGGTGACTATACGTAGTCTCCTATATGTGCTATTTTTGGCTGAGCCCATTCCTTTTACTGAAAAAATGCTGTTTACGCCCACACACTAAGAGAAGACTCTTCCCTTTCTGCAAAATTTTAGACATTTTCCAGTACAATTCTACTGTGTATCGGATTTTAAAATATTACATAGAGTATTTACCACAAGGCTTGATTAAGGTTAATGAAGTAATTTAAATCACATAATTCTCTGGTAAAAGAAGGAAGATAAAGGGAAATGCTAAAAATATATTGTCCTTAAACTTTTATCAAAATATTGGTTTGGTCTGAATATGGGCCTGGTTTTTGATACTAATGAGGAAGAACCTTTTTTTGTCACTGTCTTGTACTTCAGAGTAATTTCAAATTCAACCCAAAGAACACGTACTCCGTGAATGACAGGTTTGCCAAATAGCTTTCTGATGCAGCATTTAATGACCTCTGCCTCAAATCACTCAAATCAATGACTTTTTGGCCGTTCTCAATATAGCACAGATCGAGCTGCTAACAACATACTATCAGTCATCAATGCCTGCCAACAAATTAAGTGCTATAAGAAGGGATGAAAAAATCTCTCATAAATCTAATAGAGACAAGAACTCCCTCTTTAATTTCAGCAAAAAGCCTTAAAATAATATGCCAAGAAAATGACTCCCTGAGGAATCATAACACTTGCACTCCTAAAGAGGAGTGATGGAGTCCACCTCCAGCTCACTGGCATTTTAACTGTGACTATGACTATGATCTTGTCATATGGAAGATCTGTCTTAAAAGACAAACTTCTAACTCAGGAAATAACTGACTTAAGCTCTGAAATGGAGGCAGTCAAGTTACACACTTTAAAGCCTGTGCATGCAAGGAAGGGTTTTGATCCGCTCTTTATTAGTTTTGAAAGGGCAGGATGGATGAGAAGAAATCTAATGGGATAAGCACAAGACTAAAAGAAAAGCCCTGAAGACTGCATGAAATTAAGAGGCTTTTTTCCCAGTAAATTAATTACTAAACAAGAAAAAGTTTATTTAGGAATACTCCGATTATTTCCCTTCCTCCTGATCTTGCAATGAGTGCAGCTCCTAGAGAAGCATCTTCAGACTCACTGTGTATTTACAGCCTTCACAGCCTTTTTACTGTCCACAGCTTTTCTCTAACTGGCTAAGTATTTTCATTCTCCAATGGAAGAAAATAGCCAGGCAAATGAGCACAGAAGTTGTATTGCTACTTAGTACAAGTTTGCTGAAACTAGAGCAGAGACTGCATTGGTTTCAGTAAGGTACCCATGGCAGGGAAAGTACAGTAACACGGTCTTCAGCACTGGCTGAGTACCTAGGGAACCCTATGTTCAAACATGTGCTCATTTAATTTATCTTACTATGGGGTTCCAAACTACCCAGATTAAAGCTTCCTGAGGTACATTTACCTGACTCAGGCTTATCCCCAGGAAAGAAAACTCCTGTGTGGTTTTTTTTGTCAACCAAGAGCCTCCACCGGAAATAACTGATTTTTTCTTTTCCACACCAGTATTCCAGTTGAAAAAATGCCTGTTCAACATAAGGTATTGCAAAGGCAGCTGTTCTGAGTCCCCAGTAAAATACTTCAATCATTATTTACTGGCTTTACAACATGAAGCACTTTCCATCCTTCCTGCTGGGATTCTCCTACCTCACCTTCCCTCTCTCCTGTTGGGATTCTCTTACCTCATCTGAAGGAACTCCTTAGGAACACTTCAGGGAGGGAAAACAAACACATAAACAAAGGCCCAGTTACTCAGTGTATTTCTAATTGAGCAAGGAAATCTGAAACAAGACTCTGATGCACTTAACCAGCAGGATAGCATCTGGCACTATGGGTGGAAGATGGGAAGGAGACTCGGTTTCCCACATGTAACAGCAAAACTTTGCAATCCTGAGCATTTTTGTTGTCAAGAAATCCATTTCAAACTCAGCTCCAGTGTCTAGCTTATTATGTTAGCCGTTTCTCAGCATATATTATGATAGATGTTATATATAACCGCAGCAGGAAAGGTGTAATCACAGCAAGGTAAATGAGTTAGGCTAGAGGGCTTGCTCAGCACTGTGTGGTACTATGTGGTGTTACAACGCACAGAAATACCCTCAGCAGTCAACTCCACCTTCCAGGTTGCTCTGAGAACACTCTGCTTTAATGAGAAGTGAATTCCCACATCTTTCACACAGCCTCTATCGGACTTCTGTGGAAGAGGAGAGTTCCTCAAACATCAAAAAAGTCATAATTTGGCATATCATCATTTTCCAGTGAAACACCTTTAACAAATCTTTGTCAACTACTGGTGGATTCTAACATAGCGTCTCCCACTCACTTCCAGAAGTTGCAGCTTATTGTGCAATTTTGCATTCAAACATCAGAGGGCTGCTAGAATATATAAGAAAACAGGACAACTGTTCTCCTCCTCCTGGTAAGCTACAAATACTAAAAAGACAGACTGTTGGTTCAAATGAAAATTTTGAAACTCTTCTATGTCACACATTACCTCATGAACCACACTGTTTATATTAAAAATACCTTGTTCTGCAAAAGAAGAAAAAAATGTAAAATAAAAATTATATGTAGAGAACATATACAACAGAGGATTAAATAAATCATTAGCATATTAATGCCACCATTTTGACTGAAAGCTATTAGGCATGTTGGCAAAATACATTCAAATATCTTGTCTAGTTGCCTATTAAGCAAGCTAGGAACATTGTCCATCAGTGATTCAGAATGAGAGATTCTGCTGATGATTAATCTTCTACTTCCTTTGCAAGAATACTGGATGCTCAGTATTTCTAATAAACGCGGTATTTGTGCCAGGTGCTGGAACCTGTAAGTCAGGTCAGAAGATACGAAAATGACTAAGATTCCTGTACGTTATCACAATAAGTAATGCTTCAGATGCAGCTGGTGGCATTGTTTTGGTTGCTGAACAAATCCATCAAGTGCACTACTCACAAAGTCTTGAGGTACGTTGTTAAAGCAGCTATGACCCCTTTAGTGCTTGAGCTGTAGCCACAGCAGCACAAAGCGAGCTGGGTCTGCGCTCAGGCAGTTTGCTCACAGTGACCTCCGTGTTGCTCCGAATTACCAGCAACTGCTATTAGCTTAAGCGGTTAATTGGAAACTGGCTTGGATGCGTCAAAACAACCTGGAGCTGCTTGCAAAAGAGGTATGTCCTTAATGCCTGCACCTATTACCTGGATGTGCAATAAAATGCTAAACACTCTAGAGCTCCAGGTCTAGAAAATTCACTGAAAATAGCATTGAATAAGAAACATATTTAATTCTCTTCTATATGAATGTAAACAGAAGAAAAACATCCCTGATAACACAGAACACGAACACAATGCAGTGCTAAAGTATACTTAATGATAAAATACACATCACAATGGAAAGTCAAACTACTATAACCTTATATGTAAGACATCGCAGTTTGCTTTAATATAGACTTGCCAACTGATCACTTTATCTGTCTTTTTAAAAGGGATCACAACTCTTCTACACACAATTAAACAGCAATGTACATTTTTAACAGAACTACTTCACATTCTATAACATTAAATACTCCTTTAAGTCAGTGTCTTGGTTTATGGAATATCTGCCTAGCTATGCACGTCTGCTAATGAGGTGTCAAAAGGCCATTTTAAACAATAATTTAATACAAGCACTATACACATTTTCTGCAGACACTGCATAGACAATGCCAAACATTAAGCAACACTAGGTATTCAGGATACAAATAACCATAGCTAGCCATTCAAAAAATTACATATAGCCATGAAAATCATATATTATCACCTCCAATAGGACAAACAGAATTCCTCATCCCGGCTTTTGACCAGCACTATATTAAACAGAGAAGTCTTCATTGCTGAATACATCCTTTCAATGCACTGAATAGCAGCTTATGAAGATTTGATATATAATTCATTTTGTACTATTCTAAAATGAATTAAAGGCTGATGCTACTGACTCATTGCAAATGCAGAGACATCCCTTCAGTGATATCAAACCAATTGCTACACAGAACAAAAATGATTCTCTTGTCTTTTAGAAATCAACTGGACCTGTGAAATACTGTAGAAAGATGTTACAAAACTGAACACAGTGTTTTGTAGCAAAATACATGGACATGAATAGAAATGACATCCAGCAAACGACAAATACAGCGGACTCTTGACACTATTTGCATTTCTTCCAGTAATCTGTAAAATTCTAACTGCACCACTGTCAGTGACAAGATTTACTGTAGCAGTATAGAAACTAATAAAATGCACTCAAGTATCTAAAAAATTCTTTTTTTTTTGAAGTTTGCATATCTCTCTGTGTTTTGGTTGGTTGGGTTTTTTTTCTTTTACTCACCTGAGTTTTTCTCAAATCTTACTCTACTCATTCCTCAGACTACCCCTTGATCTTACCTACCTCACTGCTTCAGAGCTCTGACCCTGCATTCTCTTCACTGTTGTCTGTATGCCTGCTCTCCATCGATAAACTGGAATCCATACACACACGTTTATGTTTCCACACATTTGTCTATATACATATTAATCCTTCAGCTTGTAACCCACCCCCGCTGCCTTTAATCCAACCAACCCCTCTGTTGCTCTCAGTTCTTCTGTTCTTCCCTTCTAGGAAACACTCCCCGGTGTCAGAGAGATGGTTTTGCTACTGCTGTCTCACACACTCAGCCTGCATTCCTTCCTTATAGACACTTCACAGAATAAGCAAAAGTTTTGAGTTTTAACATAAAGTACCAGACAACTCTGTGGGAACACCACAATGCCAAAATGCTGACAGGCCACCATGAGTCAGATTGGACACGAGCATAAATGGGACTATGGAGTAAGAGTAGAGCAGGCATGAGACAGAAAAATAAATCATTATCTGGGAGATCAAGCAAAAATCAGATTAGAAATGCAGGAAGAAAAGTACCAGAAGACTGTTTATGTTTATTCACATTATCACAGGACCTTGGAGGACTAAACAAGACTGCTGGGTAAACACAAAATAAAAAAAAAATGGAACAAACAAATGAAGTAAGCAAACAGTACTGATCAGAACAGTGCAAAGGGATTTAGACACAGCTTCTTTTTTTTTTTTTTTTTTAAACAGACACAATGACAAAAGAAAGGTTTAAAAACAATGAGATGGGCACATGTGTTTAGAGGGAGCACCTTCCAACGGAGTGAGGCAACATGAAGGAATGCATAAAGATTTCTCTCTGAAAATTTACCAACTAGATGATGAAGACTGCTATCAGGTGTAGCAGAAAGTAAAACTGGTATAACAACATTTAAGCTAATATGAGACATCTAAGAAAGCAACAGACAAAGAATCACAATAAGTAGCTCATATTTGATGCATACTGAAATTTAAAAAAAAGTCGTCAAGGTTGTTAGTTTGGAAAAATATCTTTGTAACTACATTCCAAATGCAAAGTAGTAGTTTGTAGATACCTGTGGGGCCTAAGTCTGCAAGAATTTGGCATAAATTATTACGTTCTAAATGTGCTGCTTTCTAAAAGAAAGCCGAAACTGAAGATGCTGTCAACGTGACGTAGGCAAGATCAGAATAGTGCTACTGTTCACACTGATCAAAAATGCCATAAAAAATATCTCATCCAACTGATTAATTGGACTGGGAATGTCTTAACTATTGGGTTGACCTTGGCTGGCTGCCAGACACCCACACAGCTGCTCTCTCAGTCCCCCTTCTCCACAGGACAGAGGAAGAAAATGAGACAAAATATCTCCAGGGTCAAGACAAAGACAGGGACATCACTCACCAATTACTGTCATGGGCAAACCAGACTCGACTCGAATAAAATTAATTTGATTTATTGCCAGCTAAAACCAGATTAGAATAATGAGGAACAAAGACAAAACTAAACACAATGTCCCCTCAGCCCACCTGTTCTTTCCAGGTTCAACTTCACTCCTTTGTTCCCAACCCTTCCACACTCTACACCCCAAGTGGCACAGGGGGATGGGGAATAGGGGCTGTGGTCAGCCCATAACACTTAATCTCTGCTGCTCTTTCCTCATACTTTTCCCCTGCTCCAGTGTGTGGTCCCTCCCATGGCAAACAGTCCATCACAAACTGCTCCAACATGGGTCTCTCCCACACGGGTTCTTCAGGAACTGTTCCTGCACGAGTCCTTTCCACAGGATACAATCCTTGAGGAATGCACTGTTCCTGTGCCAGTACCCTGCAGGTCCTGCCAGACAACCTGCTCCTGTGTAGGTTCCTCTCCATGGGTCCACAGGTCCTGCCAGGAACCTACTCCAACATGGGCTCTCCGTTAGCTGCAGCTTCCTTCAGGCAATGTCCATCTGCTGTGCCATGGGGTCCTCCACGGGCTGCAGGTAGAGATCTGCTCCAGCGTGGAGCTCCACGGGTTGCAGGGGGACAACCATGGTTGTTTCCAAGGGCTGTAGAGGAATCTCTGTTCCAGTGCCTGGAGCAGCTCCTGCCCCTCCTTCTTCTCTGACCTTGGTGTCTGCAGGGCTTTTTCTCTACATTTTTCTCACTCCTCCCTCTCACAGCTGTTGTCCAGCAGTTTTTACCCTCTCTCAAACATGTTATCCCAGAGATTCCACCAGCATCACTAAGGGGCTCAGCTGTGCCCTGTGGTGGGTCCACTGGAGCCAGCTGGGACTGGATACATGCAACATGGGGCAGCCCCTGGTCTCTTCTCAGAGGAGCCACCACTGTAGGCCCCATTCCCAGCACCTTGCCAATACGGTATATCTACTGTTTGGGCATGCTTTTCCAAAGACATTTTTATTGGACTACAGCTAGAGGGTTTATAGTTAGCTATCATCATAAATGTGTATTATATAAACACATTAATATCAAACTGCTGTATCTGTTCTCTAGGACAATGCAAGATGGCATTAATAATGACTTTCTGTAATTATAGTTTCGAACACTATTATAAACATACATTCTTGGAACGGAAAGACAAGAGAAAGACAGAGGCTGAGAAGAGGGAAGAGCCACTCTGCCTACATCACTTACTCCATTTGACTCACAGGACACTTGAAACAGAAAAGCAGTGGATTAATCACTCTCATTTAATCCATATAAATGTATACAAAAATGTATACATGTCATTGCTTCATGGGTCTGTTTAGTGCAATTTCAGATTACTACTGACTCTTCAAAGGTAATGCTTATATTTATAAAGAAAAATAGCACACCATCACCCTAGTTACTTTAGTAGCAATAACTTCGTATTTTTCTACAACAATAAAAATCCAACAAGGATTAAAGCCCACTGTAAGAAACACTTTTAGAAACTTTTTATTATTATCTTTCAAGCAACTTACCAATTTGCACGTAAAACTAGATCTCACAAAGAACTATTACCGTTCACTAACATGTAAATATATAGCGTGTACATTAAGGTGTACACACATATGCATAAATTTTATACGACATGTCTTTTGTCCCACTGAAATAACATATCAAGCTAATATACTTATTCATCTGAAGTACAGTTATGCTCTCACCAGTCTCATGTGGATTAAAATAAATCAAATGCCATAACTAGTGTGCTTCCCCGTGACTGGCACCAAATTATGCAAAATATTATATATTGACATCAATCCACTCACTGGAGCATATTGCCTGAAATTAGGAATGTTATATGCATTAATTTTTTCTTCTGACAAGGGACTACTGAACTGAGAGTTCTTGTTTCAGTCAAGTATTACAACATTGTTGTACAAAGCATTTTGCTTTCAAGCCAAGAATTCCCCACAAACCATTAATCTGAGATGTTCTATTCATTATCATCTGAAGTTATTTTTTTCTAAAATATGTAGCTCTAAAACTGCAGACAAACTACTTGAAATCATTTTTTAAGAGTATCACATAACTCTCTGGCTAAGGGTGACTGAAAACTAATTAAAATCATTAAGATGATGATTTGAACAAGAACGGGAAAAAAAACGTCTAAATGAAATTACAAGGAAAAATTAGATACCACTTGACTGAATCATGCCCTTAGACACACTGCTTCTCGTTTGCAAAAATATGAGCATTCCTCTCCCTCTCAAAGGGGTTTTTGACCTTTTAGGGCACCAATATCCACAACCCTCCTCAGACTAACTCATTCATCTTCTGACCCAAGACTCCCAAAGCGTATTTCACTTCCTTTAAGGGCAGAAACAAAACTCCCAAATACAATTTATTTCAAAATCTAATATATTTTTACTTGATCATCAGAACATTATTTTAGCTTTCTGATAGAAAGGCAGGAAGACAAATAAGAAACAACTCGTATGACATCTGATAAATAAAATTACACAGATATCATTTTCCCTCCATAAAAATACCAATCCATACTTTGTCTGGATCCTTGGCTCTGGGAAAACAAAAACATAAATAAATCTTCAAATCTATGGTCATCACAGAAAATAACATACATTTGAACTTTTTCTATCCACCAAGAAGAATGAACAACATATACTGACAATCGCTTCCACAAAATCCAAGTGGGGAGAGTAATGAATGAAATTTGGAATAGGAAGATAATTTCCAGTGGCATGATTGAGAAAAAGAATGTATAGCTTGCACTGCGAGCCAAGATGACTGATAAACTATGTGTCTTCGCTCCAACTTGAGAAACAGTATTAAGCATTAATGAAACGGTCCAGAAAATTTTTAGCAGTGTGTGCCAAGACCACTGGACAAGAGCCAGCTTGAAAAGGAATCAGCAAGAACCTCCTTTATCTGGGACGATGAACTCAATCCAGCACAAGACGATCCAAGTGCCGGGACTCAGGCAAAGAACAACTATTAAAGGGATTTTACACAAATGCAAAAATACAGTACAGCTGCTTTAAAAAACTAAATTGAAATGGATGTGAAACACCTGCACGTCCGTCTGCAATGTTTTTGAACATTCTGGACAGTTATACTAAATTATGAGCCTAATGCAGAAGTCATCCTGTGATGATTTTACAAGTGATTTTACAAAGTTGGATTTTTGTTTTGGCCACTTTTACGTGTCAATGGTTATCAGGATCTCCA
The DNA here is from genome assembly GCF_037038585.1 of Patagioenas fasciata. Lineage (NCBI taxonomy): Eukaryota > Metazoa > Chordata > Aves > Columbiformes > Columbidae > Patagioenas > Patagioenas fasciata. Next base: position 54,395,326 of record NC_092521.1, on the reverse strand, counting down.
TCTTTTGGAGCTAGGGCTGCAGGAAATGATTCCCAGGGAGATGGAGATCAGTACACCAAGGGAGCCCTTAACATGCCTAGATAAAAACATTAAAAAAGAATAATTGATAAATTTTAGGCTAGTGAGTATTTGTGTGGCTGAAGTGGTAAAGGAATGGCTCCATTACCAGAGAAAGTTTATAGTTCAACAGAACGCAAGGGTTGTTGCTACGGAATTAGGTCCAGCTGCATGCAGTGCTCAAAGTACATTAAATATAATATCATTTAGGCCCTTTGTTTTGGGATACCTCTCCTTTTTTCTCTCACCTGTTTTTAACTCTCCATTTCTTTTCAGAACAGAATTTGATTAATACCTCTTTCAATGCATATGCCTGAGGCCATCTTTGTTTTAAATTACTATTGCATCTTCCTTTGAGTCTTCCTGTGTAGTCCTGTCTGCCTGTTTTTAGCACAATTTCATATTCATTTTCATGCCACCATTCTGGTTTTTTTTCTGCCTCCCCTGGTGACACCAAGTTTCTGTTTCTACTTTCTAACCTTTATGTTTCCCACAGGACAAAAGCAAACCCTCACAAAAATCACTTGGAAGATCTGAGTATGGCAATTAACAGATTTAGATGAAGTGGCGTTCTAACAATAGTGCTGTCAAGAAATGCTGAAGACGCACATAAGCTGATGTCAAAGAGAAAAAAAAGCAAAATAAGAGACCAACCAGATGGCATTCCTTGACCCGAGGAGGGCTTTAGTGGTGCGTTCACTTGATCCCAATTAAGATCATCATCATCTGACTGACTGTAGCCACAGGAACTAAGAGGTTCATCAAAAGTACAGCATCCTGTAAAATAAATACGAAGATAAAAATTAAACAAGGCATGCAGGTAAAAGATTATGAATCTCTAACCTAACACAATTGCAACATTATTTAATGCAGGTTGCATAAATTTTGAATGTGTTTTCATACAAATTCTTTTATCTATATCTACATATAAATCACCACTTTCTGAGAGTGCATGAAATCTTCTTGTCATGGAAACAAAATCCCAAGGGTAAAAGAGCAGATTTAGAACTGCAGCCAAACATCCTCCTATGACACAATTTACAGGTATCAAAAACAAAACAGCAAAATAAAAAGCAGTGAAACTCAGAACATGAAAAGATTGAATGATTAGCATTCTTCAGCAAAAACTAATTATTCCATGTCTGAGAACAGACATTTTAGAAGAAAACTGTGAGTGTGGGAACACTGGCTCCCATTCCTGTATCTTGGTTTCCAGGGAAGGGAAGGCCGAGATGCTCCCAGGCGAGCAGTGCTGCAAATGGGTACCAGTCTGGGCATCTGTGGGGTCAGCGCCTCTGGTACAACACAGCACATCCACCTCAAAAAGCCAACCCACATGCAGCCTCAAACTCTCTAAGAGAAAATATTATTTCATCTCTTTTTTTCCATTCTCTTCTAAGTAATTTAGAAAATGATAACAAGTTATAAGAGCTCACACTATTTCAAGCTGAGGCAGGGAAAAATCTCACGTCACAAATTTAGAAGAACAGAATCTAACACTATCCACAAGAAAATGGAAAAGCTTTGCTTCTTCCCTTTGGTACAGAGGAAATTTTTCCAGTGTTTCTTTTACACAGTTCTCTTCTAACACAAGTCTAACACAGGGTTACAAAATTCTGTTTTCTTTGATGTTTCACTCCACTGAAGAATGACATCTTTCCTATTTGAGAAAACAAATATAACCCTAGTCACGGATATTTCAGTCTGCATTAAAGTAAATTCTGCAGCTGTTCAAACAAAACTAAACTTCAGGGCTATTCATCACCTTTGCTATCTGTCCATAGGCACAGCAGGCTTAGCCTTGCCAAGCTGTATTAAAAGAGGAAACAGATAAAATCTAGTTTTAAAAGAGGACTTTCAAAATCTAAATTTTCCTAGAATGTAATAAATGGCATTATAGAATGCCCTATAAAAAGGTAGAATACAAGACAAAATTCCATTATACCTGACAAGCTTCACGTAACTGAAGACCAGTCTTCCCAATACCTAGGTCCCCGTTTACATTCGAGATTCATGACAAGCACTTTGCAAGAATATAATCTTCAAAATAAAATAATTTTATATGCAATCACCAAATAATTTCTTCTTTTTTTTTTTTTTTTTTTTTTTTCTCTTACAGTACCATTTGTCTTTATTATAGACATATCTTATTTTCCCTGCCTATGGATACAGGTCATCTTATACTGTCCTCTGTTCTAAAATATTTTTCTATAAGCAGTCTTTGTTAGCTCTAGGTATATCAGGGAAATTGGCACCTCTGGACACTGCATCTTTCTGTACAATTTTAAGTGTACAAGGTTACATTAAACAATCCATTGGGAACAGAAAACCCATTAAAGAACTTGCAACTCCAAACTCTAATATTCCACCTCAATGATAACAACAGATATAAATTATGTCTCTCCTAAAGTTAAACAAATTCAGAAATACAAGACATCTGTATATCAAATAACATCTGCAACATTTCCAGTGGGAAGGCTTAGAAAATTAGGCAGCCATTTACACATTTGTTCTAGTACTTGCATAAATATTACTCCAAACTTCATAAAATACGTCACAAGCTAAGTTTCAGACACAAAAGCAAAACATTACATTAATTTTCACAGCCCTATTTGTACTTCATTTAAAAAAAAATTAAAACCACACACAAACCAAAACACACGCACACCAAGTACAGCAAAAGGTAATTTCCTTGCAAAGGTACTGCTAACGATATTAGAATATGAGTTTAAATATCAAGTTAAGAAGTGTGCAATGTAGTCAAGCTTGACAAGAAATACACATCCCCCCAAAAAACTGGCATAAATCAGGGCTTATAATTCAAACACAGGACTAATGAGGTTTGGGAGCTACTCCGTACATTAATCTCATCATACATATCTCTAGTGATAAGAAGATACAGAAGAATTTAAGGTGTTTCCTTGTTCAAACCCAGAAGCGCAGCCAAATACTGCAAAGTGCCCAATACTAGAAAAAAGGAAAGGTTTGTGATTCCAGATGGTTAGTAAAGGCATCTCTCCCCTTCTCACTAGTTAGGAAGATGTCAAAAACATGGATAAATAGAACGACAGTTCTACTTGCCTAGACCATTTGTCTGTCAGCACAGGACCATTTCTCACTGCTTGTTTTTCTTCATTTCTCTTGTGAGTCTACAACTAAATCACTCTGTCTGGATTTCTTTTGTTTTGTTTTGTTTTCTTTCTTCTTTGTTATTTACAACCTTCAAATCTTTGTGAATTTACTATCTTAGAGCTTCCTTGAAATGCGTATCAGATGTCCACATCTGCTATAAGAAACGTTTATAAGGAACTTGAACTCCTTCCATTCCTAAGTCACTTCCACACACAACTAATAACCAAACTGTAGCAAGTGTTACTATGAGTTATCAAACTGTATGGCCATGTATTCAGAGAACTGAACAACACACATAGGATCTCTAATAGTCCAGATGCCAAGCCATGTTTCTTTCTCCAGCCAGCCACTAAGGATAAGATAGATAATAATGAAGGCTTTGCACAGCCGTGACTTTTTGGAAAGTCTTCTGTAGGTTAAAATAGTATGCATAGCATATATAGGTGTTGGAAGTATAGGTGAGCTTATAAAGAAACTTTTATTGGAAAAACAAAATAAATAAATACCTAGAAAGATAAAAGCTTAGCCAAATTAACCAAGTAACAATTACTGCAAATTGACAGTCCTAATGGCTTATGCCTGCTACCCAAATTCTGACCCTCACATCTGACTGTATTACAAATAAAATGAAGCTCTTTAGCAACAGGTCATGACATTTGACAAAACCCCACATTTGCATCTGCTCGAGCCCTCCTGCCTCCTGCTGCAGTGCTTCGCCTATTTTCTAGTCATGATGCTCTTAATCTACAAGGTTTTCACTTCATAAAAGGTCATTCGCATATGGTATCAACAAGGGTTAGTAAAATCTGAAAAATTATCCGTGGTCTTAAATGCCTCTCATCATTGCACAGTTTTGAAGCAGCACAAGCCACTGCCAAGTTAGGCAGTTGTTTGCAATCATCTAGCACACTTGAGGAATTCTGCCCATTTTTGCTATTAGAATTTATAATAATAATAAAAATACATATTGTCTGCTATATAGTTTAATCAGGCAAAGCAAATTCCCTGCCTGTTATACTCGCACTACAGTTCAGATAGCCAATCTGTATTTTTTGGTATTCTGTGCTGACTTAAATATTTATAAGTAAAACAGGATATTCATACCCCATCAAGATTCTTTGGCTTATGCTGCATTTTATAGATATTTTTGGATTCCTAAAAGGAAATGAATTGACAAATGCACAAGATGCAACATAGTCTATTACAGCCTATGGTTCTTTCAACTGCAATTATCCTTTTAAACATCATGAATCCAGTTCAATATAACTATGTCGTTGTCCAAATGTAGTCCTTTTTGCAAGTTTCTATTTTTATTTGGTTAAATTGCTTTAGATCTTGAAAAATTTATGAGCTTAAATGAGGAATATAATTTAAGATGAAAGCAACCAATTAAAGTAAATGGGTAAAAGAATACCCTATATTTTTCCTAACGTGAACAAAGTTTTATTCAAAGTATTCTGTGCATTACAAACTACAACATCTATCACAAAGTATTATCAAATAATACTGCACCAAAAAGTAGGATAATAGAAGACAAAAATCAATTAAGTGACAAAAACTAACACAGAAAAAAAAGTTCAATTTACGCTGGACGCTGTTTTGTTTTTGTTGGTCTTACATACTGCAAAGATCTCAGATCAATATGTACCTTCTAACAAAAATCTGCTGCCAAATGTACAAGTGCTAAAACTTGTAATGCTTATGAGCAGCAATGTTAGCACTGGCAGGGAACATATGTGCATACTACAACTTATACAAGGGCTTTTTTTTTTTCCTTTCTACAGCAAAACCTTGTGGTTTCTGATCTGTCATGGCATCATGAATTCTGCTGCAGAACACATGAACCCAGAAGATGAGTATACCAAATCCCACATTTTATTAGTAGTATTCTTTATCTCATTTAAAAAGTATTCTAAACTCTGTTGTCTCTGTATTTTCAGTCTCTTACTGGAAATGCGTTTATGCCGATTAACTCCAAGTACAACACAGCTATTTTTTGAAAGAAAAATAAAGGGTCTGATCCAAAAGCTGGATGTCTAGATCATAACTGGTATCCGGGGGCTTTGATAACACAATGAAACATTAATTTCCTATGAGGCAATGGATCTTCTCTTTCGGGGTGGGGGGAAAGAAAAAAAAAAACCTGTGCCCAAATCAAGAATATATCATTCCTCAGCCAGCTGCATTCCCTCCTGTCCTCGTGAACATCCTTGCATCCAGCAGCAATGGACCAAGCGCATCGCCTCGGCAACATACCAAGGCAAATGAAAAGCAAAATAGCTGCAAACTGTGACAAACTGCAATTGTTAAGCTTGACTAGACTGTGAATGAGTCAGCTTTCATCCCCAAGGGTTACTGCTCAGGATGATGAGGCAGCATTACCCTGCTCCCCTGTGCTGCCTTTTACATTTTTAAAACTGTAGATTTCAGGGCAATCATCCTATCTAGATACTCTCATGACAATTAGAAAATGATCTGAGAAACACAGCATTAGGAAAACAGAATCCTGAGGCCCTAAGCTGACAAGTCATCAAATCAGAAGATAAACAACCGCTCCTTTGTGGACAGGTAAGGAGTCATGAAGTGGAAAATAAAAAGCCATTCCCGATTATAGATTGGCTAACAGAGAAAGCAAAAGTGGGAATCAATGGACAGTTTTTAACATAAAAAAATCAAAATGCTGTCTCTAACCCTGTACGACTGGCCTGGTCTGCTGTATAACTTTTATTAAAGATAGGGTGATGACAGAAGTTGTCTAATCCAAAACTGTTCACCTTTGTGAAACTGATAAGTGTTTGAGCCAACAAAGCATCAAGTGAACTAACTACAGCTACATCAGTGGACAGTTTAAAAAATGTATTAGAAACTGGACATAACGGCCTGCCTGGATTCTGCTTTGTGTGTAGAGTCTGAGGGAAAAAAAGTGACTCTACCTGCCTTTTCAAAGGTGTTACAGCACCGCACATTACAAGGACTGGCAAAAGCAGCTCTTATCTGTGTGCCTCCCAAGTGCACACAGAGCTGCCACGTATCTGCAGTGACATATACCCACCAAAAAAAATCCTGTCCAGGCTTTACAAGTGAGCTCTCAACAGCAAGTAGTCTGGTTTAAAATGGGACATTTATTTTCTCTCAAAATATACCAAGTTTTTGATTCATACCAGAGGCAAGTGTTCAGATCTGTAAAATAATACTGTAATCTAGATTACTGGTCTTGGAGTCTGAAAAACCATGTGCTGCATAAAGTTGATCTAATTTAAAACAGTATCTACATTTTGTCAAGTCTGCATATGCGTGGGAGTGAGGGAGAAGAACAAGAGGAAACAGAATTTACAATTAAAGAACTTGTCTGATTGCAGCTGTGCTCAGAACTGGTTTTGAAAAAGGTAAAGGATGGGAGAATTATCTGGAAAATCTCATCAGCCAGAGTGAAGATGATAAGATAAAATAATGTATTTTGCAACTAAGAAAGGCCAGGTATTAATTCTGGCTGTAAGGGAGAATAACAGGAGAAAAAAATAATAAAAAATTGTGCTAAGGTATGTGCAAAAGATGGTACGAGAATGCTAGAGAGCTTCAAATTCACAGACCAAATTCCGTCAGTATTGCAGGTGATGACAGTACACAGAAAAATATTGTTTCAGATAAACATCTAAAGCTGTTATTTATGAGACTTCAAAAGCTCACTGCATGTTCATAAAACATTTACAATTGTTCTCTCTGTTCTCCCTCCACTTACCTGACAGAAACTGAATCAACACAAATGTCACCCAAAACGTTTCAGTTTTGGTGACATGGGACATTGTAGCAAGTTGCATTTTGTGGAAGACATATCTGTCAATTCTATTATAACTTACCCTGGAAACCTGCCTAAATGCAAAATTTTTTCTAAAAAATTTACACTTGCCTAAGAGATACAGAAAATAATTCAAAATTTGGGTTCCCAGACTCTAGTGGAAAGCCCTGAAAAAAAAGGAACGGTTTCTTCTTGAAATGTGCATTCAAACTCCTTTTAGATAGCACAGCATAGGAACTGACACCACTCACCAATGATAAAAGACAAGTCAATGAATAAGGGCTCCTATCAATAAAATAAAGATCACCCATCTCATGTAAGCAAATAATATCCATACCTTCGTGTCATTTATATATCAGTGAATATTTATGAGGCCCATGGGAAGAAGGGTGCATGTTCACATTCTGTGAGCAAACTTATTTCTGGCATTTCTTAATGCCAGGGTGTTTGATTTTGCAATATTAGTGATAGCTTTTCTTAATCTATGACAGGGATTACATGGGCACGTGTACATGTAGGCTTTCACAAACAAATTATATCCATGCTGCAATTCCCATTAATTAGAACTCATCTACCAAAATAAATATTTTAGTGTTCAATCCAATAAAGAAAGTATAGGATTATGTAGAAATGCATTTAGGAAACCCTGTTTTGAAAGTTATTACTAAAACAAGCATATTTGCAAAAGACATATGGATTTTCTGCTTTAATAATAGGGAAGGATATCATGCTGGGTATTAAAACTACCGGCTGGTCTTTCAGTCCAACATAAGTTAATATTAAAAGAGAAATTGCTTGTATAAATAATTGCTACAGATAAATTTTAGTGGTTGGGGTCTTTATGGTTTGTGTGGGTTTTTTTCTTGTTTTAAAGGCTTTTTAGTTTTCATTTCTTTTTGTAGACATACCACTGTACCTTTTTAGTTATTAATGTAATGCTTAAATGGAGTTCCAGATCAGATAATTCACTTTATAAATGCAATAAATGTTGTTATGATAACTTTATTGAAAAAAAGCCTTACCAAAAAATTTCCATATTATAAGTACTTTGGAATTACTTTTTACAAACAACTAGAAGTCTAATTTGTAACATATTTAACCTACAGAGGTATATAGCTTATTACAAAGATCACATTGGACACAGCAGTTGCAAAGGGTGTTTTGGAGCTGACTCAACCTGCCAAAATTCTGGACCGCGGTCAAAACCACTCCAAATATGAATTAATAAAAGGCAGATTTCCCACATGTTTTATATCTTGTTTATCACAAACATATGACAAAATTGTGCTTCGAAATGCAGAAGTCTCTTGTATAAACTGTCTGAAATGTTTTGACATAAAGCTCTGACCTACAAATAACTAACAAAAGGAACCTTCTTTTCAAATACTTAAAACAGAATTAAAAACTCAAAAGATATTGCAGCAGTGGAATAAGTCTATTGAGAAAAACAAAAATGTAACTGAACACCTCTTTCATATAGTTTATATCACAGGATTCATTTAATTTATTTTTATAGTTACCACCCAGGAGTGCACAAAACTCCATTATTAATTGTATAAAAGTATTCAGTCATATTGGTTGGCAAAGAAGACAGATGCTACAGAATCGAGATATGGGAGAGTTATTTTTCTCCCATTTACTTTAAAGGGAGACTAGTAAGGACATACTGGGAGGGTGGGAAACAGAGGTACATGCTACAGTAATATATACAGAAGGTAACAATTGGGCATGTTTTCTTTTGACAAATTAACATGCAGTACCTCTTAAAGGACTTGAAATGACACCTCTGTTTTGAAAAACTAGAGCACAACATGTCACAATTTTTTCTGTGCGCCTTCCTAGGGAAGAAAAGGGTAATTTTCAGTCCATGTCCCAGACCATACATTAGCCGGTTGCGACTCTGAAGCAGTGATCTGAAGCACTTCACGTTTCTGTCAGCTGAGGGACAAAGTATATACCATAGGTATCTCTTTTCCACTCAGCATCTATTTGTGATTTCTTGTGTGGGTAACAGAAGCTGCCCCTGTTAACGTAATTATTATGTAGAATGCCTCTATCCTTTCCCCATTTGGATTTTATTGCAATTTTACCTTCACTTCTCCTTTCAGTTCACTGAGGAGAGCTGTCACCTTAACATGCCCAAGCATGTGCAGCTGGAATTAAAAAGAAAACATCTGAAGATAGTAAGAAATTACTCATTTGATTTTTATTTTTTTTTTCCCATGGTTTCATTTGCTTCTACAGAGCTACCAAAGCTGAGATGCAAAATTCTAAACTGTAACTCTCTTCTCTTAGGTAAAGTGCTGTCCTGGCAAAGGGTAAGCTCAAGAATCACTCGTGATTAATCTCTCAATATCATAGTTACAAGGGATGTAAGCCGTTGTGCTGATCTGTTGAAGACAGGCAAATTTCAACAAAAGGGAAGAAGACAGCTGTCTCCTTTCAGTGGCTTCATATTAACTCCACTTCTTTATAATCGATTATCCTAAAAACTGCTTACTCCGTTTCACCTCACCTGCTGAGTACCCCAGCATCTTCAGATAAAATACTAAAATACAGTGAAGTGGAGCTGCCCTAGGAAGATTTATCCGGAACTGGGGAAAGGAGAGTAAGGGAAGGCACTGGGGAAACAATACAAAACTTTACAGGTGAGAAACATTACAAAACTGCACAGGTGATAGTCAAGAAAGAAATGCATACACTGGAAAAATTCAAGATGGAATAAAATGCTGTTCAGAAGGAAGAAAAAAACAGGGTGGGGATATTTTGTTTTGTTTTGGTTTTTCCCCCAGCTGGGAGGAAGGGATTGAAATGTCTGCCTCACAGCCAAAATCCATCACAACAATGGGTCTGCTCACCACAACATTTTTATATTTAAAACACAGTGTAACCTAAGAAGCATACACTCATCAAGACTGTGATTATGGGACCACACCAGACCATTTCTCTAACATCCATTCAGGAAACACTGTATTACATTTTCAGTTTGCCATGAGGATAAATGTTTTTGTGCCACCTGCATCCGAGGGCTCTGGGGAAATACATAGAATCATAGAATGTCCCAAGCTGGAAGGGACCCACAAGGATCACTGAGTCCAACTCCTGACCCTGCACAGGACAACCCCACAGTTCACACCATGTGTCTGAGGGCATTGTCCAGTCTCTGCTTGAACACTGTCAGGCTTGGGGCAGTGACACCTCCCTGGGGAGCCTGTTACAGTGCTCCACCACCCTCTGGGTGAAGAACCTTTTCCTAATGTCCAACCTAAACCTCCCCTGGCACATTTTCCTGACATTCCCTTGCGTTCTGTCATTGGTCACCAGAGAGAAGAGATCAGCGCCTGCCCCATGCAGCCCAATAACCGCCAGTCAAAGCACCTTCCCCACAGCCAGTGCTGCCACCAGTCAGCTCACAAAGCCATGAAGTTCCTGATCCCAGCGCACTTGGATTTTTACAAAGGTACTTTTTACTAATTTTGAAAAATAGCACTGTTGTTCTTAAAATTACTAAAAGACATCTTTCTTAGTTAGAAATTGTGCTATTCAATTAACCACCCCTAAAGTTTTTCCCATCATTGTAATGGATGTGCATGAATGGATGGATGTGAACAAAGGCAAGAATAAGCAACACAGTACGCAGCCACTGTTCTTTTGTCTACAGTTCTAGCAAGAGTCATACAAGTTTTCCCAAAACAAATCAGCTTTCAGCTACATTTCACACTATGAGACTATGAGAAAAACAAAACAATGTTTCTTCAACACATTTATCACATAAATTTACAACTCAGATTGAGTTAAAGAACATTTGCTCTAACTGAATAAACCAAAGTGTTACTTCATAGGTCAAAGTCGCTTTGTTCATTCCTTGCCTCACAGGAAGCAGACAGATATTGACAAACAACCCTCATGCTGCCATAGAATAATCAAAATCTGTGCTATTTTAAATTACAGTTATAGCAGTTATACAATAAAGTATCTGTTAACAGCACCAACTGTGTAAGAGTAAGAAGGAAACAAAATGCTACGTTCTGATTTAAAAAATCAGTATCATTATGTTCTCCTAAGGTCAAGAAACACAACAGTGCAAAACAGTTTAAAGTCTTAGAATGCGTAGAAGTCAGCTAAGATGATGGACCCACAGCAAGCTTTAAGATACCACAGCTGGATGGCCAGGACAGTGTAGAACATCCTCAAAGAGAGCCCAAAGATTAATTTTTTCCCAGCTTCCACAACTTTTACAGACAGTTCATAGTGTCTCTGAAGTTACAAGGTAGCAGGACTGAAGACAACCTGTTTTATCAAATCAAATTTTGATAGCTGAGAGATTACCTATCATTTCGTTCAACTATCAGGACATTCTGAGCTGAGTAAGTTCTTTGTTTTGTTTTCCCTGTTATCAAAAACTTCTCTAATATCCTATTTATCAATATATAAAGGGATTGCATTGAGAAACCTCACAGAATTCTTCTTATCTGCCAGCTAAGCTTTTTAAAACATATCTTCACCTTTAAACTCTTCAAGCTAAAAAACACAAGTGAATTTGAAGCTCAATTGTTCTCCCTGGTGCTGCTCATTTTTAATGAGCCTCTTGTCTTTATGTCTCCCAGAAGACAGACTTCACAAAGCAAGCTCAGGTGATGTGAAACCAATGCTTGATGCTTCTTCAAACCCGTCTTTTTGAGACTGAAATCTTCCTGCTAAACCCATATGGGACTGATGGGCCATTTCAGTCAAACCCAATTTCACTTATTTATCACAAGCCCCTACTTAGAAACTCTATTGTGGATTGCTCGTACACACAATCTGTTTCCAGCTTTGAACTTTAAAAAGGATTTAAGCAGTCAATCTCAATATCATTATAAATCCAATGTGCATTACTTGCCTAGTGATTGTGAGAAAATAAAAGTTTGAAGCTTGATTTCAGGGCTAATCTTTCCATTTGCTTGATGAGTTCTGCAGTTGTTACAGAACACTTAGTGCATCCTGTTAGATAACAGCATATTAAGCTTGGATGAGAAACCCAGGCTATTTACAATACACTTCTAGCTTTAAGTAAAGAACAAAGGCAGCTTTAGCTTTGCCAGTCCCAGAGGCTTTTCAGCCATACCACTATACAAAAAGAAATTAAAAAACAAAACCAAAAAACACACACACAAAAACCACACAAAAAACCCACTAAGCATTTCTGTATAAAAGATTACACAACCTTAAAATACTTTAAAAAAACTAATAATGTTAAGATGCATTTTATGTTTCTTTTGCCTGATATATCAGAAGTCTAGATTTGGACAGACTACACTGAAGTTTATATTCTGCTTCATTAATGGACAGAGCAAATGAAAAAACATACAAGACACATTGGTATTCATTCCATTTCTTATTAGACTATCTTACAAATGGTATTTCTCTCTATAAATTTTAAGTGAAATAGTTTATCATCTAATTAAATGAGCCATTTATGTTCTGAATTCTAATGTGGGTACTAAGACATTTGAGAAAAAAATGCCATAAAGTAATTTTATAAATAGAAAAAAATGCAAACAGATATTGAAACCCATGCAGCCCCTTCCCTGCCTGCTAATCAAATCATTCCTTTACCAATTTTTTTCCCTTTTTCAAATCTACAGGTTCTCTGCTGTACTTTTCCTCATTTAATCTGGGGGCTTTCCTTTACATAAGAAATGCTGTTACTCATTCTTTTTTTGCTTTTTGAAGTTACTGCGTATGAGTTTTCCCGTGCAGCAACTATAAACTGCTACAAATGCACCCCAGACCATTTAGTTTTATGATACAGCTCTAGCTACTCGATCAATAATTCAGGAAAATATTCATCTTGATTTAGTTACTGCTGTCAGCACAACTCTTCGTAACTACATGAGAAGAGAGTGAGACCTTCACCTGTAGGTTTTACCTATGCTGCTCAATGAATTAACCTGTAGGAGGTGCCGCAGTGACAGAGTCAAAAACCTCCAGCGAGTCAACTTCATCACACAAGTAATTAGTTCACTACATCAATAATGCCTCCAGTCGTTAAGGCTGAATCCCAGGTCTGCTTGTTAAATTCAGTTAGCACAACAGGCTTTCACTCTGCTACAGGTATAAATAACTTTCTATTTTTAAACGTTGTTAGCTACTGTTTTTTTTTTTCCTCATTTTTATTCATTATCTCTTGCAATAAATTATACTCATTTCATTCATCGCATTTAGAACCTCCTCCAAGAAGAAGAAATACTTAATTTTAGAAAGCTCTGACATTTTCACAAGGTCTGATAAACTATAAAAGAGACCAAAATTTGACAGCATTAAAAATGCTACTGCTGCAACACTGACACGCCTGAGCTTATATGACCCAAGGAGTGAACTTGTGAATCTCACACATAACAGAACAGGGCACCATCACTACACTACCCAGATAAATTAATTACTTCCAATTCTTGCCTATAAGAGGATTAAATCAGTAGTAAACTCACTTATGTGTTGCACCACAGAAAAACAACAAATTGAGACCACATAGAGCTTCACACTTTCTAACCTTGTAGAAACCACAGAATCACAGGATGTTAGGGACTGGAAAGGACCTCGAAAGATCATCTAGTCCAATCCCCCTGCCGGAGCAGGAACACCTAGATGAGGTTACACAGGAAGGCGTCCAGGCGGGTTTTGAATGTCTCCAGAGAAGGAGACTCCACAATCCCCCTGGGCAGCCTGTTCCAGTTTTCTGTTACCCTCACTGAGAAGAAGTTTCTTCTCATATTTAAATGGAACCTCTTTTGTCCCAGTTTGAACTCATTACCCCTTGTCCTACCATTGGTTGTCACCGAGAAGAGCCTGGCTCCATCCTCATGACACTCACCCTTTTTGTATTTGTAAACATCAATAAGGTTACCCCTCAGTCTCCTCCAAGCTAAAGAGACCCAGCTCCCTCAGCCTTTCCTAAGGGAGATGCTCCACTCCCTTCATCATCTTGGTTGCCCTACGCTGGACTCTCTCCAGCAGTTCCCTGTCCTTCAGACCATTTCAGGTCTCTGTGTAGGTGACTGTAGTACCTGACTACCACCAAATACAAAGACTGCCATGTTGATTCAAATTATATTTTGCTTTCTATTCATTCCTGCTCTGTACCTGGTGAAAAGGATGTTTTGTCCAGGTCATAACACAGGGATAAGCATCCCTAATCCTTCATTAAAAGGGTTCGATATTCCTGAGGCCCCAGTATGTTACTAAATTGAGAAGATCTTGCCCTCTCAGCTGCCAAAGTTCACTTCAGGGTAGGATAATCTAATAAAAACTACATGTATGGTCATGTCTCCAAACGGTATAGATTAGGTCAGTGTCACTGATTTATGACAGATTGGAGTGGCCCGGATTTTTTGGCTTAATTATTTCAAAGTACCCACTTTTTATTACAGTATTTTAGTAATATCATCTAACCTGTTATATGCAGTGTATATCAACATATTTTAACATGTATTTTGAAGTATGTTTCTTAGTTTACCTTTACTTACAGAGAAAACAATAAACAGTTGAGCTTTTGGGGCCATCTTCTTATGTAAATGGTGGCTATTTTTGAGGTAGCTGATAGGTCTAAATCCTCCAGTGGGTGCTAAGAATCACGTGTCAAGTGTCAATGCAATCCACATACAGGGATATTTCAAGTGGATATGAGATTTCATACATTAATTTGTCATCACCCAGCCTAACCCAACATACAGCACAGACCTCGGAATTAAGTAATTAATTCCTGCCTGAACCAGAGCATATATTTTAGTGACGTATGCGATCAAAAATTTTAAACATTTTAAATCACAGAGATGTCACAGTTGCTGAACTAACTGCATTCTCTTCTTTAATAATCTATTTGAGCACCATTTCACCTCTTAGCTCTCAACACTGTTCATGGGTAGAATTCGATATTTCCCCTGCCGTCGCATCAAATCACAGACTGCAATCCTCCATCCTACCCTCAACCAACCTGACCAATTCACATCTTGAAGTTCCTCTGCTCCTTTTGGAGCCGAGGGTGATAGCCCACAACTAAACAGCTTGGAAAAGCTAAGGAACATTTGTTCAAGCTAAAAGTATACTAGAAGTAGAGTTTAACACAGTGTGTTTTGCTTTATTTTTTCCCATAATGTTTAGCATTTTTAAGACTTGGAGGTACAGTTAATTTTTAAACTTCCTCCACACAATGTTTTTTTCTCTCTCTCCTTCCCTATTGCTGCTGTACAAATCCTGACAATTCATGGAATCTTCATCATTTCAGCAAATGTACCTCACTGTTTATAGCCCTTTGAAGCACTGCTCCCATGAAGTAGCTCCCTTACAGTTGTCTCCTGGTATTAACTTCAAGGTTATGCATCTATAGCTATTGTGTCCTCTTCCTGTCTGAGAGAGGCATTTGGACAGAATAATCAGTTTCTCTGTGAGGATCTTATGTGAAAAGCGTTACTCTAGTCAAGGTAAACAATATCCAGTGCTCTCCCTTCATCTACCAAGCCAGACATTTCATCATAGCAAGTTATTAACTTGGTCATGTCCTCTTGGTGAATTCATGCTGGCTGCTCCTGACGACCTTCTTGTCCTTCATGTACCTGGAAATGGCTTCCAGAATTAGTTGTTCCATCACCTTCCCAGGTATCTGAGGTGAGGCTGAACTGCCTGTCGTTTCCTGGATCCTCTTTGTTGCCCTTTTTGAAGATAGGAGTGGCATTTGCTTACCTTTGGTTCTCAGGCACCTCTCCCAATTGCCGTGATCTCTCAAAGGTTGTGAAAAATGGCTTTGCAATGACATCAGCCAGCCCCCCCCTCCGAACTCATGGGCACATCCCACCAGGACCACAGGTACCAAAGGAATGTCCACTCCAACCTTCACGTTTTTTCTAAAAGGAATTCACCTAGTTCTCAGCCTACATTTCTTTAGTCATTCAGGCGTGTTTTACTATTGGCCTGCTACTCTGTTGGTTGCCTCAGTTAAGTAACAGCAGTTCTCTACAGCATGCTTGGAAACCCAGATCAAATACTGTAAATCTGATTTATTGAAGAGATTCTAGTGGCAGACTTAAGGAATTTCATAGGTGTGTTTCCAAACACTTAATGGGTCAACACACTTCTTCTGAGCTCCCTTGAGTTTGCTGTCCTTCAAGAGTTGTGACACTGCGTGATCTAAAGTAGTCCAATGGCATTGTAATAGTGCCAAGTATTCTTCCTGTTTCAAATACTTCTAATCAGACATCAAAAAGCATGGCTTCCAAGTCTTTTTCAATCACTGTTTCCTTGATAGCATTTCTTTAGGCTGGAGGCATGTCTCAGTTGCTGTGACAAAACATACAGTGCTTTCTTGCACTCCAGCTTTCAAGATCTCTTAGTTCTCCTCTGATCATTACTTACCACAGCACCGGCCCTGTTGTCATCTGCAGGCTTTTATCAGTAATGACTCTACATTTCTTCCTCATCACTAATAAAAAGGTTAAACACTGTCAGATCTGAAATTAATCCTCAGAGGGCCTCCACACACTTCACATTGATTACTGACTACAATTATGTTATTGAGACCTATTAGTCATTTTTTTAAAAAACATACTTGATGTATGCTGATGATTCTATATAATTTCAGTTTCTAAATCAACATGTCATATGGCACCAAATCAAGCACTTTACAAACATTAAATGTCACATTTCTTTGAAAAGTCAAACTTGTTCTCTCAAAACATCACCTTCCCTTGAGAAAAGATCTATTTCCCATAACCTTGTGTTGATTGAAATTAATTAATGAAGAATTAAAGGTATGTAACACAGCTGACTCCCAGGCAGCCTTTCTATTATTTTGAACTGGATTAATGTCTGCTTGACAGACTTATGAATACTTGGCCATCCCATTAACCCTTTTAATGCTTTGTCTTACCAATTTTAAACAATTCCTAACTTTTTAAAATGCACACAGCTATCCATTTCTCCTTCTCTTCTTTCCCCCACTTCTTTTTCATTTTTATAACCTATTTTACTTTTCCTCCCTTATTAATAAGGATAAAACAAACAATTCTATTATTGCAATTAGTAACATTCTGCATATAAATTTGACTATCTCTTCCTCTACCACTTTCCAAATCCACAATACTTTTAGAAGTAGGAGCACTTTTGAATTGTTGGAAAAAAATGTCTTATTCTCATAATAAACTAGAACACCAACACACTTGTGTGGTTTTACGATGGTAGTAAGTAAGTAAGCGGTAGTAAGAACAGTACTGGGTAATTTCTAATCTAAAAAGAGCTCTAAATTCTGAAGCAGGGAAATTCTTCATTAAGACCATCTTCTCTAAAGAAAAAACCTTAAAAACAATAATAAAGGCACTTGTATATAGAACCTACAAGTCAAAAATGTTTTATGAAAATCACATGCATAGCCATAAACCCAGCCTAGTGATGTAAAACAATCACTTATAACAGAAAACATCTTCACTGTTAGTCAAGTCACTGACCTTTCAAATAACTCCACTAAGCTGGACTGAGGCTTTTAGAAATTGCCTGCCCCCCCTGCCCTTTCACACACTTTGTTCTATTCACAAGAGAAAAAAAAATTGCAGTGTAACTCACCTGTGGCATGAAATGATTAGCAGTGTTCTGGGAAATAGGGTATTTTATTTTGAAAGGCATTGATTTGCAAACAATGGGGCTACAGAAACAGAGCTCAACAAAAGTAAATAAAGGACTAAACAAATAGTAATGGAGACAGGAAATAATGTGCACAAGAACCTTCTGGAGAAAAAACTATAAGAAGCTTTTGTTCTCTAAAATTGAGAGTATTAGTTGCAAGATGAATGACCAGTTTCACCGCGTTTAACGTTTTCTATTCCTTAGAAGATTATTTTATAGATTTAAAATTTAAACCATAGTTGACAAAATGCACCTGTTTCTCTACAGTTGTGAGAGTACTACAAAACCACGGATCTCCTTTCTGCAGAAAATTGCCTCATTTACAAGACAAGTGTCCTGCATTTTATATATATATTACATTCAGCCATATTTTTCCGTGTTCTTAGGCAGTTTTTATTTTCTCTTTTGTCTTTCCCTAATCTCGAATAAGCCTGACAGCAACCAAGAATTAAACAAAACAACCATAATGACATAAAATTTGTATTTCTTATTTTTCTTATTGTTGGTTAGCATATTTACCTTCCATTTTTTTAAGAAACTATTTTAGCCTAGTTTCAAATTCATGCATACTGGAGACTTATTTAAGGGAAGTGGAATACTAATACTAAAGTAATTTTCCTCCTCCACTGCTTTTCATCAGTAGATATGTTCTTCAATTCCAAAGAGCTAGTGGTGTTCATTCATTCCCAATCATCCCACCTTTCACAGAATCACAGAATGTTTTGGGTTGGAAGGGACCTTTGAGATCATGTAGTTCCAAGCCCCCTGCCATGGGCAGGAACACTTTCCACTAGACCAGGTTGATCAAAGCCCCATCCAGCCTGGACTTGAACGCTTCCAGGGATGGGGAATCCACAGCTTCTCTGGGCAGCCTGTTCCAGTGTCTCACCACCCTCATGGTGAAGAATTTCTTCATTATATCTAATTTATACTTACCTCCTTTCAGTTTAAAGCCATCACCCCTTGTCCTATCACTACAGGCCCTCCCAAAAAGTCCCACTCCAGCTTTGTTGTAGGTACTGGAAGGTACTGGGAGGCTGCTATAATGCTCCCCAAAGCCTTCTCTTCCCCAAGCTGAACAACACCAACTCTCTCAGCCTGTCTCCCTTTCAGAGCTGCTCCAGCCTTCTAATCATCTCCATGGCCCTCCTCTGGATTTGCTCCAATTGGTCCATGTCCTTCTTACTCTGGGGTCCCCAGAGCTGGAGGTAGGACTCACGGGGTCTCATGACAGTGGAGCAGAGGGGGAGAATCACCTCCACTGACGTGCTGGCCATGCTGCTTTTGATACAGGCCAGGATGTGACTGGACTTCTTGGCTGCAAGCACACAACGCTGGATCACACTCAGTTTTTCATCCACCGACATCCCCAAGTCCTTCTCTGCAGGGCTGCCCACAATCCACTCATCGCCCACCCTACATCCTTGATTGGCACGACCCAGGTTCCAGACCTTGCACTTGGCCTTATTGAACTTCATGAGGTTCACAGAGGCCCACTACTCCAGCCTGTTGAGGTCCTTATGGATGGCATCCCTTCCCTCTAGAATATCAATCACATCACGCTTTTGGTTATTTTTTTGTTTTGTTTGGGGTTTTTTTTTGGTGTTTGTTTTGTGTTCTGTGTTTTTCTTTGGTTTTTGGTGGTGTGTTTCTTTTGTTGTTGTTGTGGGTTTTATTGTTTTGTTTGTTTGGTCCCAAGATAAGCATGTTAAAACAGAAGAAATGTCATACTTACAGCCATGCCTCACAGCCAGGTAGATACAGGACATCAGGGTAATAGGGATGTTGCACATTCACTCAGCTGCCCTCTGATCACATTCTTCTTTGCTAAGGAAAGGCACTAGAGCCCCCTTATGTGTTTGCTTGTTTTTGACATTACGGTTTATACGAGGTAATGCCCCAATTCTGGCATTTTCTTTGCAGAGAACTAGACAAACAAACAGACAAACAAATACGGAAGCAACAAAGATGGCTTCACTATTTTAAAAAGGGCACACCACTATCACACCGAGTTACACGTGAAGAGTCTCAGGATAACATCTCAAATTAACACTGCTGCAGCAGTTCTCACACAGATGGTAAATCAACAAGAGCTTCTGTACTGTAAATCCTTTACTAAAAACTGTAAATCCTTGCCTTTAAGGCCCATCTCTCCGTAATCATCTTTGCTCATCTTTCACTACATTGCCAAAAGCCCCTAATTAGTATAATCTTAGGCTGCTTTTCACTGCCCCTCATCCTAATCAGTTGACTAATTACTTGCACACAATCTCAGCATCAGGTTAGAAGATGTTTTTTGAACAAAGATCAGCATGTGGAAGAAGTCCCTTGTCTAGGGGGCATGGAAGATGGCCTGTAGACAGCTACAAGAAGACCTCAAGTATCAGGTAGGTAAAGCTAACTAGCCTTGCTTAACGGAAGAAAAGCAGGAGGAAAGATGCAGTTTCAGTCAACAGCAACCTTACAGACGTGATAATCCACAAAAGCCAACAGCAGGAAGCTTTTAGTGAAAAAGGCAAGTCAAATGAAAGGTTGTTCTACTAAAAACACTCATTATAGCACCACAGCAGAGAACATTGGATGCCAAACAGGCTATCCACAGGAACAACAGGAGATGCTGCAGTTACTGATACAGGGGGAGAGGAAAACAGACAGAATGGCTTTCTGCAAAGGGAAGAAAATAACACACCCGATTTTAAGAGTATACGAAAATATGTGGAGATGGTATGCACGTATGAGAGAAAAGAAAGCACCAGAGATGTAGCTCCAAAAAACTAACAAGACTAATGAATCAAGCAACCTGGGCAGCAGCAGAGAGAACTTTGGAGACAACACTTTAGAGGAATCGGCTGCCTGCGGGCTCCCCCCCTCATCTCAGCATTGATGTGACTTCCTCAGCATAATGATGGACTGGATTAGGTATGGAATGCTTTTCAGGCTCTTCTGCAAAGAACAGACTTTATGACAGAAAATAAAAAAAGGAACAATTAGATGCAAAAAAAAGTTAAAGAATGATTTTATAAAACAATGGTTTAAAACTATTAAGTTTATATCACTTGTATTTCTTCTCTCCTTAAATGCCGTGAAACAATACAAGATTAAAAAAAAATAATGTTCTGATCACTTAATAAAAAATCTACCATGTGGAAACATCTTCAGGATTTCTCTGGATTTTCTGAAAGCAGCACAGAACTTGTGAAGAATGCAGAAGAACATTTCACAGACACATATTTATGTTGTTGCTAATTCAGTACTTAGTAAACAACAAAGTGAAGAGCAAAAACTCTAAACTGAAACCAATGCAGATTTGTGGTGATGACTTTTTACTATTAAACTCAAATTAACATAGTCTTCTTTCATCTTATGTGGTTTATGTGAGTGCATTAAAGAATACTGGAAGTTCAATATCTGCGAGTTGTGGTTCTGCCCCACTCCTTTTATTCTTTTTTTTCTTTCCTTAACTAAAATACCTTGGAGAAGTACATCTACATTGTGCCTAAGTGCAAGAGGAACCACAGTACTGCATTCAAAACTATGAACTCATTTGAAAACATAACAGCAACATTTCAGAAACAATATTTTTGTGCTCAGCAAAGCCTCCCAGCAGAATTCTCGGGGAAGGGAGTATTTTGCCCAACAGTTTCCTCCGTCTAGCATTTCTAGGGGCAGGTCCTAAGCTTCTTCAAGCCAAGCCATTCAGTGCAGAGCAACAGTGCAGAATCACATCCATGCAGTCACACTGACGAGTGGTCAAGGATGTGGCCCTACAGCTCAGCCAGAATCTATGAGCTGATGCCCTTGGTCTCATGGCAGGCACATTCCAACAGTTTAAAGAGAAAGTCTGACAGACCATAAACTTGTCATCTTTCACACCCTGTTAAGATGAGCTGAGGTTGAAGATTTAACTCTGCAGGTGCAGAGTGCTGCAACGCCTCAGCCCATGAACTGCAGACCTGGGCTGTGTCCAGCAGCTGGTGCAGCTGCCCTGTGGAGTCACTAACAGCATCCCTGGTACTGTGTCCTCCCAGTCATTTGTACCCGTCTTTGCCAGTCTCCTTCATAGTCCGTGACGTGGTCCAGAACTAAATGACCATGTGCCAAGGCATGGAATTCAGCGTTAGCACACTGCAGTTTCTTCCCTGTGATGGTCCCCTTGATGGTATAAGAACTCAGACAAAAATTGTAAGCTTTTTCTCACCTAACACACGTGTGAATTCAATTAAACAGCTAATTGTCACATATGTAGAAAAGTATGAAGAAACTACTCTGTTAATTGGATTTTCCTCTTTATTTAGTTTGGTTTTTATTAATGGGAAGAAAGTTTAGTTTGGGTAAGCTGCCAAGAAAGAAACCAAGGCTCCTGCTGAACCTGAGGGCTGAAGAGTCTCAGAACTGCTATGAGATTTACCTCCCCTTGATTTTGGACTCAACTGCCTAAATTAGAAGATCAGCTCCCTTAAGCCCTCACACACCCCCCATCTAATCCAGGAAACAAGGAGGTACCTCTAAAGGACAATTCAGATTTACAGTAGTATTGCTTCCCATTTAGCTTTGGTCGCTGTTAATTATGTACTAGACACATATAATGCTTTATCTATGCAAGTCTGTTTTTAAAACAGCTTTGAAAAATCTCTAGTTCAAATTAAATGTTTTGCAAGAAATGTCAAAACTGTAAATCACTGAACAGCAGTAAGCTGATAGAGAAGATGCAACTTGCTCAAAACAATCCTCCAAATTTGCTAAGCCAAAAGTTGTTTAATACAATTTAAATCACCCTGGAGAGCGGTTAAATGATTGTGATGGATGGCAGCTTGTCTTAGTCTTTTCCATTTCTTAAATTATGATAAAGGAATTATGCACATTACTGAATTTCAATGCATTTTTTCTGTTCACCACCCCTTGCTTCATGAAAATCACCCAGTCAATAAATAGTCTAAATCCATATCCATCCAAACCATACAACGTTCTTTTCTACAATTAGAAGGTAAAGGTCAAAAAAGTTTCAGAATAAGTCCCTTGACATTAAGAGCAGCAATAAATGTATGTATGTAATATAACTTGCACTTGCTACTATCTCTATTTTAACTAAAGTAACTGAAGCTGTATGTGGTAAAAAATGTTTGTTATTAGTGCTTTATGAGAACTCTGGGAAAGACTCTAATGAATCAAACCCCCAAAAAGACATAGGCGCTTTTTTTTGAGCAATTAGCTAATGTGGTATCAAAGTCTCATATTGAAAATTATCTAAAATCAATTATTTCACAGAAGAAAATAAAGAAATATATTGCTAAATGAAATATTTTCTAAGAAAACTTCACTTGAGCAACCATTTGGTAATTATCTGTTCTTTGACAAGATCTGCACAGAGACTCCTAGGATATACAGTTTGTCATTTAAATGTATTCCACAAAATCCCAGAGCACTAAGCTTCAAAATAAGAAATCTATACTATCTGGTCTTTCAAAGGATTTTTATCGTGCAATAATTGTTGCATGTGACCACACCTGACTTCCAGCCATTTCAGTGTCCATGGCTCAACTAGGGCGGCATTTCAAGAAAATATTTGTTTACTTTGAATTATGTCCTTCAACTGGATTGTTCTTTGTTTAACAGCAGATGTACAGTGTCTGAAGTTCCTCAATTCAGAGGAAATTATTAAGAAAATGTCTGATACACAGGTTTTCTTTAGAAAACGACAGTGTGCGTCCCCATGTTTAACTATGAATGCATTGGTAAACTACTAACTATGAATGTATTGGTAAACTACTAACTATGAATGTATTCGTAAACTACGACAACTCAAAATACCTGACAGATGTACTGGAGGTTTAACACAAACTGCTTCTGATTTCAGATGTGCTGATGTGCACCAGGAGAAAGTCTGTGAAACCTATGGAGGTACATCAAGGAAAGACAAGTCTACCAGAAAATCTAGTCAGGCTTTAAATATGTCCCTCAAGACTCACGAAAAAGGAAACAAACCCAAGAAAATGAAAAGGATTTGATTTGAAAAAGTGCCACACATTTCAAAGATTACGGGGTATTTACTTTAACTGTTGGTGAGGTATAATTGAACATAGCTGAAGAACAGCATTACATACACAATTCACACTACCAGACCGAGTTACATTCCACAGTAGGTTTTCATCAAACATAGATGGAAGGAGGACAACCTAGAATGGGTAGTTTAAAGAACAAGGGGAGGAAAAAAAATGCCAGACTATTAACTTCACCAGCAAGCTGCTCCATCTTTGATGAAAAGACTTATGAAAAGTTTATGAATGTACAGACATGAGGCAGTAACTCTGTCAGATCTCAGCAATCTGGTCTGACTGACAGGTATACAGCTTCACAAACGCATCCTGACACTTACACAAACTAAGATTTCTTGTGCTGCAGTGTAAGTAAAGTTTGCAAAAGCTAAAATGTGACATTTACAAGACTTCCAAGTAAAAAACCTCAGGGACCAATTCCATCTGTATTAACTTCATTTCATTCTAGCTTTCCTTAAATATATTGCATCAGGTTGTTCTTCTGATGCCTCCTGTCCCAATAGAGACCTAATGCCTAGGAACTACCTTGTCACTTTCAGTCTGCCAGGAGCTTTCAAAAAGCATTTTTATCTTAAATACGAAGTGTTTTCCTGCTGGTGAAATGGCATTGCATCTTGCAGAATTCTTCATTCATCCCCAGTGATACCACCCACTGTGGAAGGTTAGATCTGAATCATCTCCCTTGACAGTTCATTTCAGACGCTCCTTTTTGTCTCCAATTTCTAAGCAGAAAGCAGTGTACATTCAGAAATTTCAAGCAGCTGTGCACCGCTGCAAGTGCTACAGAACTAAAATAACATTTCTCAGAATTATTCTGTCATAGTTTAAAGCATCAAAATTGTTAAGCAATTCTCAAGTGACATTGTAATTACAGAGTGCAGCCGCAGTTATGCTATACTTAAGGCTGAACAAGTTATTCCTATCTAAAACACCATTTGCAGTTTCTTCCAACTTTCTCAGTACCCTCCTTTTAAGGCATACCTGACATGGGGCAGATAGAAGCATGTTTTTTTGACATGGGGCTCCTCCACAATTCCCATTTCTACTAACTAAACCAACTCCTATCCCTCAGAGAGCTTAATATTCAAACAGCAGACAGAATAAATTGCTATACATAAATGTTGCAGAAAAACAATTAAGTAAAATCACACATTCTTGTCCCATTGGGTCCTACTTGGATGAGAGAAGTTATGCACATAGATTTGATAGCAGCACGGACACTATGAAATGGTAAAAAACCTCAGCTAGGTATAGTACAATTTGGAGAAGGTTGTGACAAAGAATCATAAAATAATTTTGGTAGGAAAACATCTTTAAGATCATCAATTCCAACCATTAACCTAACTTGGCCAAGTCTACCTCTAAACCATGTCCCTGTTCAGTTGTCCCCCAATCTGGGACCACCTATACTGAACAAGTGGCAGAATTTCAACTCTGTTTTCACTAGAGCTAAGGCAATGATTAGCCCAAACACTATGTATGAAAAGCTTGCATATGACTCTTTGCAGCAGTCTGATTATTTTTGAAAGCTCAGCTGAACCATCATGTATGAGCTGAGCCCTGCTACTATTTCTCCACAAGTCTAGCTTGCATCAGATGCTAGAAGCCCTACTGAGATCCAGAAGTAAGATATTTTTTAACTGCAGACTCCTGAGATGCTCTTTGTAACAGAGACCATGCCCAGCATAAGCCCCAGGGAAGGACGACCACACAACACTGCAGTAGATACTTTTCAAAAAGCAGCAGAAGAGGCTTGCCCTGGCCATCTTTTTAAATCAACAGATCAGATCTTAGTTTACTGGCCAACATAAACTCTAAATTCTCTTGAGGGGAGACACTCCCTAATGTTCTTATCAAAACATACTACTGTGCAGAAATGGATGCAAGACTCACCAGTCCAAAGACAAGGAGACAGAGGGATTGTGGGTGACACTACAATCTCATGATGAAAGAATTTATCCTGAACGTGAAAAACTTAAAGCTATTGTGCAGTACAAGACAAGAGAAAAACTATAACCACAAAAATCGCAAGCAGACAACTGCATTAAAGAACAAGGTCTGGACTGTCAGGAAGATGCATATGTAAACTTTCGGCGATTCAGTTGCCTTCAGTGCTTCCCTACTGGTTAGATCCAAACAGGCTTGGCCAGGTGAGCTGGTGAGGGTGCCTGCCTGCTCTGCCCCCCATCCCCAAATTCCCGGCTTTCTCCTTGTCCCACAGAAAATGCCTCAAATGTGCCAGGAAGGCCCTGCAGGCCCAACAGGAGTCCAGCATTTCACTGCAACACTCAAAAAACTCCATGGTACAACACCTAAGCTGCTTTAAATATTTTTACTGGATTTGGATCTGACACTTTTTGGTAACAGTCAAGACAAAGACTAAAGAGCATTTATATTTCCCTTTTTGCACTAGCCTACAGTAGAGGAATACAGAGAGCAACAGTTCTTTTCTTTCTCCTGACCTTTTCATCCCTCCTTATTATCTGACAACTTCTCATGGTTCTGTAGCTTTTTCTGGGCTTCCTAACTTACTAACTTACAAAGTTGCTCATTGTAGAAAATTGTCCATTTTTATATGAAGGATAGCTTTTTTCCATGCTAGCAGTCATCTTCAGTATTTACCAGTCAATAAGCAATTTAGGCATATTAAAATGCTTCCCAGAATATACAATAACCACTTCCTTGCCAAGACTGCCTTTTTAGTTATCAAGGTTACTTGAAAAACAGAGGGACAGAAAAACAATAAAAATTACTGGAACAACACATCCAAGATCATGAACATGTAGATTTTGTTATCCAGCTTCCATGTTTCACCAGACTTAGTTACTAAGATCAGTCCTTGGACTGCATGCTACAAGTGAATGTACTGAATTTTCACTGAGATAAAACCAGTATATTAGCTTGGATTGATTCATTGATTGATTGATTGATTGATTTGGGGGGTGGACAATATTTCTTCGCTGTCCTTAATCAAAACAGACTGCAACTATTATTAATTCCTGTAACTGAGGTCCCCAAATATCAAGGAATTAGCCTATCTGTTCTGAAGAACAGGAGAGGGAAAAATGGAAAGATGTCCCATAAAAACTAATAAATTAATAAATTAAAAGGGAAATCCTTCAGTAACTCATACCGGAAGTGAGAGCCAGTGATTTTAATAAGCAAGTTCATTTGAAGACTGCTAAATAACAGAACTCTTGCCAGAGCTCAGACACCAATACTTAAAAACCAGTACTGGGTTTAAAAATCAAAATAAAGATAAGTTCTCAAATCTTTTCTCTCTTAGAATGAAAAGTAAGAATGAAAAGGCAGATCAAAAGAGCCAAGCATGCAAACCAATCATTCAGGTAATTGCTCAAACAACAGCTAAAATATTTCTCAGAAACTCTGAGAACTTGGGAAGAATACCACATAGACTGAAGAAGAGCAAAATCATAATTAATATTAGAATATTAAAAATATGTTTATTAATGTTGGTTATTTTCCATCTTCCAATTGTCTACCTTTAGATAAATGTAAGTAGTTTTGAAATAGAGCTCTTGAAATAAGAGGATACAGGTGGAATAAAATCAGCAAGTACTTTTTCCATGTACAACAACCAATCACTGAAGTGCACCAGCATCAACTTACCACTCCTTTTTTTTAAATTTGAACTAAAACTCAAATTAACACACTATCAACAATAACGTGTATTATGTGAATTTTATTAAAACTAACGAGAATGCTTCCTCCTTTGTATGTACAGTCAACACGACATTTTTCCCTCCTCACAAAAGCAGGAGACATTAGAATTAATTTCATCCCACTGTGAATAATCTAGTCCTCTTTCAATTCTTATTACATTTCACCACAATAATTTATATACTGAACACTTGCAGTGACAAACACTAGGCCAGAATTTTCAGTAAAATGATGGAAAGAACACTGTGAGTAAATAACAAAAGATATTTTGACCACATAAATTGCTTTCTTAAAAATGTAATACCCAGTAAATTCTTCAAAAGAAGCCTGATTATAATTGGCAGTGGTTCAGAACAGGTTAATTTAATATATAAAAAACAGGGGCAAATTTGTTCCACAAATACAGCTAGTTGTTTCACATAAGTTGTGGTCATAAAATATGCATCAAATTTAGCCTAGAGAGTTGTACTTTCTCTTAGTTCAGCTACTGTTTTCCCCACAAAATCAAGTAGAAATACCTGCGAAGTAGACAGACAGGTGCAGAACTCTTACATACGTGTTCCTGAAAGAGGCAGTTAAAAAGTCAGAAGGAATCTTTTCAAAGATGAACATCTACCAGGTGAGAAGCTGAGATGCTCCTCCGTGCATTCTGCCCCCTGTCAAGGGATGACAGGAAGGACCATCCAGAAAGAGACATTTACCGTCCTTCTGCATACAGATATTTCCCCACTAGTTAAGTCACTGGAGATAATCACAAAATGTGAGTTTCCATACAAGAACAATATATGGTCCAACGTTTTAAAAAATAGTGGACTTGACCCATGCCAAGAATCTTTTGAGACAACTTACTTAACTCCTACACTCCTGTTAAAGCATAAAAGGAACACAGAAATCTGCAGCTTATTTAGTGACAACAATGCGACATTACTGCTAACTTCAATCTAACTAATAAAAATATAATCTACACGTTACATTTAAAATAACAACTGCTTGAGTAGCTTAAAGATTTGTCTTGAATAAAGATCATAATACTGACATAAATGTTAACTTTTTAAAATGGAACTTTTTGTAAAAATCAGCCTTTTAAGGAAATCAGTCAAACATTGGACAATTAACTTTGTATTGACCATTAATAACGTTTGGAAATAACGTGACCGGACCTTCAGCACTAAAATTTCAGCATTCACTTTACACATCTTCATCATTCTAACAATGTCATTTATTCCTCGTGTCTTGGCAATTTGCAAAAGGTCGGCTTGTTATACACTAAGGAAAGAATTCTTAAAACATAAATTAATAAAGTGAATTACATGAAATTCCCTAAAGTTATTCCCCACTAAGAAAGTTTTGTGGAAAAACAATAAATTGCAAGATTTGTATAACTGCACCTCCAAACGGTAAATGCTTAGCCTTTCAAATATATTATGAGAAATAGGGGGAAAATAGCTTATTGCATCCAAAAGGCAAAGCAGGGACAGAATGGAATTGTTTTAAAAAATTCTTAATGCTCCCTATGCACTACAGAACATCAGAAATCCATTCTTTGATGATGCTGTAATGAAAGAAAGTTGCTCTGGTAATATATACAAAGCCCCAGATAAAAGCTTACAGGATTAAAGGATTACATGAAGGTTATTAAAGGGGTTGGGGAGGGAGGGAAGAGGTTGCACACTCTCTTAAATAATGATCAGCATTCTGTTTGGAAATGTAAGTAATAAGTTTGTTTTTAGGTTACATTTTAGCTTCTGTAATAAATGCTCTACTTACTCTTTCCTGAGTAAAACCAAGCCAGTAATACATAAGGAAATAAGTGCTTAACTTGATCTTCAAATGCACAAGAAAGATCTGTTTGCAACATAAATCTGTTGCACGGGCACAGGTTCATTAAACAGAGCTTTCAGTTCTAAACTGGCACATTATATATTGCATTTTTGTCCATAAGACTGTCAAGCACCATATTTTCAGTATTTCTTCTGATGGAAAAACAGATCTAAATGAAAAATTGACATATCAGTGTAATGAATTGCAATATTTATTATTTCTAAAATAAATGACTATTGTTAATTTACACGTCATCCATGTACATCATGTATGAGTTTCACAAAGTTTACATTTAACCAAGATTAAATCCTCTGTGGCTTCTTATTTTCATTTACTGTTGAAAGCAAATGCAACTCATTATTTGAGCAAATGTATTTAAAAAAAAAATTTTGTCATACATCTCAAACATCTCAAATCACCAAGTTTCAGCTCAACTCCAAAAGAAAATTCCAAAATTAAGAATAGGTAACTGCCTCCCAAGGGGGAAATCCTCAATGTGATTTGGAATTGCTACAATTATTTACAAACACTGGTTGCATCATACCCACTGTGGTTTTATTGACTTTATTAAATATAAAATACTAACCTCAGACATGTAAGGTGTTAAACTAATGGGTTATTACTTTCTTCTAATGCAAGTGTATATTTTACAATTAAAGCTTCCTTGAGAATTATTTTATTTCTTAAAGCTGTCAAAAATAAGGAAAAAAAAACACCACAAAAACAAACAGAACAGTACTTGATTCTAAAGAAAATACTGATGTTCCCAGTGTACTGGGTATAGCTGGTATCAAAGAAATGAGTAAATTACAACAGCAGCACTCCAGTTCTTTTCAGATATAACAGAATATATGACATCTCCTTGGGGACTCATTTGTTCTTAATAATTAAGCATGAATCAAAACTCTTGCTGAGGGCTGATCTGTAAACAAGTATTTTCCATAGCTACCTGAGAAAATAGGACAGTCTGTCTATTCTGCAACCAGCAACTACTCGCAACTTCTTATGCAACACATGGGTATATGTTCAAATATTTCGTTTGTACTCAGTAAATGTATTTCATTTTACACATTCCAAATTATCCTATTAATACATTATGCAGTTCACTGAAAAATAAATTGAGATAATTTTATCACTTTCCAAAAGCAGGTTATTTTGCAAGTTCATATATGCAAACTTTTCACAGTAAAATATTTATTCTATACCTCTTAGTATATATATAGTAATACCTACTGAACTTGATACAGGAACTACCTGAACACTTTGTGATCAGCCTTTTTTTGTAAATTTTTAAAATAATCCATGTAAAATATATTCATAAATTATGTAATAACTGAAAAGATCTAGAAATCAACAACATAGTATGTCTTTGATGTCCTAGTTAAGAGGCATTTGGCCCCAACATTTTAAGTCTTTTTATCAATCACTGAGTTATCTAACAGACAATAAAAGGAAAAGATGCCAGAAAATGGATATGCAGGACAATAGCGAGATGCATAAATAATTCAGATAAAATAAAAATTTTAAAACCAATACTGAGAGAACATGAGAACATTATTTAAAATATAAATTTTATCCCTCCAATACTTGTAACTTTGAACTTATTATTCTAACACACCTGCTATAAAGATATCGCTAAGTATCCAAGGATGAGTACACAGGATTTATGGCAATAACCATACCAACATTATTGGACGCTACTAGTATAAAACACCACCAGAAAAAGACAATATAAAACTCCCACCACAAGCAATACATACACACTTCTGCTTGCATTTGTTATACGTTATACTTGTTATATACTATTAGAGCCTTGTGCTGCACAGAGGTTGCACAAAAACCCATCCATTACTAGCATCCTCATGTAGAAAATGTTAAAAAGGTGGTAGGAAATTCTCAAGTGCATAGAACATGACTTCTCATTTACACTTCAACATTTCCTATGTACCTAGCATTCACAAAAATAAGTGAGAGGTTTTATGTCCATTAAAATCATCAAACACACATAGGTTATTGGCCCGCATTCCACTGGTATGGAGAGACAAAAGCACATATGAAGAGACATGGGCTGCAGCACACAGACAAGTCAGGTTTCTTTCAAACCATTCTGATAATCACGGGTCTGGAACATCTTTCTTACAAAGAGAGATTAAGAGAGATGGGTCTGTTCAGCCTGCAGAAGAGAAGGCTGAGAGAGGATCAATGCTTATAAGTATCTCAAAGGAGGGTGTCAAGAGGATGGGACCAGACTCCTTTCATTGGTGCCCAACAACAGGACGAGGGCCAACGGGCAGAGACTGAAGCATTGATGGTTCCATCTGAAAATAAGGAGAAACTACTTTACTTCGAGGGTGCCAGAGCCCTGGAACAGGCTGCCCAAAGATGTTGTGGAGTCTCCTTCTCTGGAGACATCCAAAACCCACCTGGACATGATCCTGTGCAATCTACTTTAGGTGAACCTGCTTTAGCAGGTGGGTTGGACTAGAGGTCCCTTCCAACCCCAACTGTTCTGTGATTCTGTCACGCTCCTGGCAGAAGAACCAGCAGCAAGACCCTCAGCACTCCAAAACCATCTTCTACAGTAAACATTACTGGAGCTTAAGAGTGGCCTGATAAAAGGGTTTGAAATCCAACTGGTCATTCTGCAACTACACACTGGCTTGGAACTTTTCTCTGCCACAGTCTCCCCCATTTCATTTAGTCCCACCTCTTCACTGCAAGTTCAAATAACCTGTATCTCAAGGATTTTCCCAAATCTTCTGTAGATGGATAGTACTCACTGCCTTGGAAAGCTCTGAGATGCAGCTTCTTTGAGTAGATTAGTCATACACGTCACCACAGCAGGCACATTCATAAAATTATCTCTGCTGTGTTTTATACTTTTTACTTGCAGTACTCACCCAACTTGCTTCATACATATGGATAATGCTGCTTTGTATGTGCTAACAATCCTGGCAGGTTTCCCTTCAATAAACCACTCCAGATGTTAGTCTCAGTAATTATGTCTGACATCTCTCAGCTTTGGTAATGAAATACTGCTGATACAATTCCTTGTTTGTATTTCTATGGATCATCTTCAGACATAAAAACTACAGAGTTAAAACAGCCACACAGACGGGCACAGAATGAAAATCTGCTAAAATGAATATACAGCAATTGCATGATTAGCATAAACAGGATAAGTATGGAAATGCAGGATTCTATGAGGAAAATACCAGTTACACAGTATATTTCACTCTTCTTAATAAAGACACCTTTTCAAATACTATATATGCGTATGTATGACTACATGAAAGACGAAAATCACCAGTGTTATCAATATCATGTAACACTGTGTAATATATAACCTCTTTCTTGCTTCAAAGAATCAAAACTCCGTAAACAATAGGCCTGTTGCCAACAAAGTATGAGGGGAAAAAAAAGATGCACAATGGAATTTCTAACCCGAGAAGTCAAGATTCAATACTTATTTTACCCTCGATATCATCACATCAACTAACTTGACTATTAAAAGTGCTTAGGCAAAAAATATGGTTAAATAACTTCCATCCAAAAAGCTTGAATTTTGCAGGTGTGATCTTTAAGAATGTAGATTCTGGAAGGTATGTTATAAGACTTGCACCGTTTCTACACTGATAAACAAGCCTGCTGAAGAAGTTGTGACTGGCTCATACTACCCTCTTGGGGTTTTTAAATTATCACATTAAATGCCGACACTAACAATAAAAGTGATTAAATCAGCACACAACTACTGCTGATGCCTGAAATTTCAAATATTAGTAGTGCTGTCAATGTTGTATGGGGCACACAGGAAGGAATTTAAGCAGGAGCCAATTTTGTATTAAAAATATACATTTCTTGTGGTCTTAAGCTGTGATAGGTGCCATGCCAGTATTCCTGCCAACATTTTTATTTCAGATAAATTATCAGTAATGTTGACAGGTTCTTAGTGATAGTAGCTTTCCTATATATTACACAAAAATATTAGATATATTACACAGACATATTAATTACTATAACTACCTAGCAACACTAAACCCCACAAATAAGAAGCAACTTACAGGACCTGCCCATCAGCAGAAACCAGTTTTCATTTGTATAAAAGGAAGAATAATGTAAAAGTCACTTTAACAACTGACTTCTATTGGACTGCGTGCTGGTATTAGCTGGGATAGAGTTAATTTTCTTCATAGTAGCTCACATAGGGCTATGTTCTGGATTTGAGCTGGAAACAGTGTTGATAATACAGGGATGCAGTGCTTACACAGAGTCAAGGCCTTTTCTGCTTCTCACCCCACCCCACCAGCAACGAAGCTGGGGGGCACAAGAAGTTGGGAGGGAACGTGGCCTGGACAGCTGACCCCAACTGACCAAAGGGATATTCCATACCATACGACATCATGCTCAATATATAAAGCTGGAAGAAAAAACAAGGAAGGGGGGGGAACATTTGAAGTTACGGAATTTGTCTTCCCAAGTCACTGTTACATGTGATGGAGCCCAGCTTTCTGAGGATGGCTGAATAATTCCCATGGTAAGTGGTGAATGAATCCCTTGTTTTGCTTTCCTTGTGTGCATGGCTCTTGTTTTAGTTGTTAAATTGTCTTTATCTCAGCCCATGAGTTTTGTTACTTCTACTCGTCTGATTCGCTGGGGCTTAGCTGCCAGTTGGGGTTAAACCACAACAGACTGAAATTAAGCCAAAGTCACTTAGATCAGCAGGAACTTAAGTGACTGCTAATTTGAAGGCTTCTTAATTGAAAGTCAGGAAGCCACTCGTATTTACTCTAATAGGCAATGTCAGTGTTTTCATCACATAAAACAAAAGCTTCAGCACAAGCAGAAATTAAAACTTCCCCACGGGCTACGTGAAGTACGTGAAATGGGCTGATTCCCAGATAGCATTATGACTGCTCATATTGTTATTCTGCAACTTAATACCATAACTGAAAATCATTTATAAACCACACAATTAGAGTAATGATGTCCCATCACTGAACACTTTATATAAATAAGTATGAGCAAATGTTTTGAACAGAAATATGCGGACACACATACAGCTGCCCACGCCCATGGCAAAAAAACCCAGAGACTTTTACAAAAGCACATTCAGCATACTGGATGTGCTTTTGTAAATTCAAGGTCATCCAAAACACTTAATGGTTTTGAATTTGTCTAAGTATTTTTAGGCATTTAACTCAGCAAAATATTTGTCCAACTACAACATCCAGTTAATGATCAAACATGAAAACGCGTACTAACTGGTCACCCATGACAAAATCTCATGACTAAACTTTACTAATGAAGTGGTAATTATGTTTTGTAAGAAATAAGGAAGTATATGTTTCAAAGTGATTCATGTGTTGCAAAAATCACTTTAAAGTCTCAGGAATCTACTAGGGCTTGCCCCATCAAATGAGAGAACAAAGGTGAAAAGAAGTCAGAGGATCATTATCTGCAATCATGAGCATCTCAGTTTGCTCATCATATGAACTCTCTTAACAAGAACTACAGCACTGAAGTGAAAGTGAATTGGTGCCAATGCTGTCATTCATAACAAGGCTATGAAATGTCCTGATAATAAGGTGATTTTATTTAACCTCAACTCCTAACTAGTAACTTGGCAGATTATTTTTTTCCTGGTAGGATGAAAGGATACAGAAGAAAATGACTAAGAAAAACTCAAGAGACTTGGAAGGGAATGGTTTCAGCAAAGTATGAGCAGCATATTTTGGAAGGGGAGACATTAGGAGAGATGTATTAAATGTATCTGACGATTCAAAGAGTTCAAGTAGGTAGCTGTTACAGATACAGTAGATTTTAAGCCACCACTGCTATATCTGACTTGAACCAGACAATCATTAACCTCAGAAACAGAAAAATAATGCTGCGTATTTAAGCCAAAATTTTAGTTGTGCAGATTTGCTAAACTACTTGTGTTTTTTCCTACAAAAGTCTGGCTGAAGCCTAAAGCCAGTCAGTAGGAAAGAGTCGACACAGGGGATCACAGTCTACATGAGCGCATCTGAGCGTAGAAAGGGAGTCAGCTCCCTACAAGCAGGGCAGAAAGCCCAGCCTAGCACTGGGAAGGTCTTCTCTAAGTCTCACGTGAATGATTCCATGACCTAGGTCAAAGGTGACATCTAGGTAAACAAAACTCAAAACCAAACTT
Source organism: Patagioenas fasciata (assembly GCF_037038585.1). NCBI lineage: Eukaryota > Metazoa > Chordata > Aves > Columbiformes > Columbidae > Patagioenas > Patagioenas fasciata. The sequence continues at coordinate 54,359,964 of NC_092521.1, read as the reverse complement.
TTTCCCTTTGTCCACGCTAACCCTCATGACCCATCTTCAAGACATACTATGGAGAGGGATAAATAAGCTCTCTCAGAAAAAACAGTGCAAAGTGACAGAAACGCAGACAGAGCTTTGTCTTCCAAAAGCCTAAGCCACTGACCTACACTTTGAAATATTCACACCATGAAAAACAAAACAAACCAACCAACCAAACACTACGAAAGACGTTAAGTCTTACGTGTTGACTATATGAAAAGAAGAGTCATCGGAAGGGAAAACAGTGATGACTACTCGTTGTGGAAACAATAAACTGTGTGCTAGGAATACTTGGTTACAGAGTGGATAAAAACATTTTTAATAGGTCTACAGTACTATTTTCTGTGTCTCTTTGATATGAGAACCACCTCCAGCTGAAGAACTAGTTCTTGATCTATCTGTTCTTCAAGGAAAGCCTTCCACGTTACTAACACAGTATATAAACATGTGCTTACTTAGGATCCAAAGAGTATCATTATTTTAACAGGACTGCCTACATAACAATATGCTCATGCTAGACTACTTTGCTTAATTGGTATTTAAAGGCTGAAGTAATGAGACAAAAAACATGAACCCTGCCACACTCTCTGAACGTAAACTGACTGAGTGCTACGTGAAACGCCAATTTCTACAGCCAAAAGTTTCTGTTAAAAAGCGTTCGATCGTTGATTCATTTCAAAATTGCTTAACAGTAAAGCTGAAGAGGCCTCTCTAGAGAGGAGCCAACACTCACCACTTGGAAATCCATCAGAAATAAATAGGGAGCTTATGCCATGCCTGGAAATACTTCCCAAACAAGGTTTTACACAGGATCAAGACATTATGAATTCAGAGAGTTTGTTCTCATCAAATACTCAACAACCCTATGCTCTAACCTGTTCCTCAATAAAAATATTCTGAATTTTCTAAAACACAGGCCACCCCAACCTTCCATTACTGGGTATAATCATCATAACTATTAATATTTCAGTACGAGCCTTGAATCAGCTGGTTTTAAAAGTTTATAAAATAAATACTCATGAATACTTCAAAAGTATTATCACTGCCTTTTACCTTTTGAACTGTGTAGGAGGGTATGCATAAAACAAAGGCGCAGCTTCCTCCCTCCTGGCCTACGTGGCACTGAATCAGTCCACTGTTCCTTAAAAAGGCAGATTCCTATTTGCAGTACTTAATGCCAAGGCTAAGCTAGCGGCATCCAGACAGTAATAACTATTTTTTATTACTTGGTTTCTGAGATAAGAGGATTCTGTCATTAAAGTCTTCCCTTACACGGTGCTTATTCCTGCTCTAGTACACTGACTGAGACTGGGAAACCTTGGAATTGATCAATTCCATTTGTTTTAATAAACTGACCTACTTAGGTCCCAAGACTCTAGTGGCTTCATTCTCTAAGAGGTTTCAATGACGCTGATTAAATTAAGTAATTTTTAGATAATTTGTAATTCTCATTTTAAAACGGAGCACTAATTTATGATGCATTTTCTAGCAAACTACAGTACATAGATAGTCTATGTAAACTATAAAGATGCAAAAGCCCTGTTTCTATTCTCAATAGAATAAACAGTATTTTGGACAAAGTTCCTGTACTCTCAGTGCAATGTGATGCAAAGAATTATTAGGAGACTTGATGAAATTGTCTTTCTTTCCATGTCTTGACAGCCGCATTGCTTGAATATTATTATGTGTTTATATCATCATATGATTCCAATAGGTTTTGTCTACCTTTTCCAAATAAATTTTTATTTTCTTTCTAGCCTAGCAGTACTGTACTCATGCAAGCTGAGCAATGCTACTATGTACTTGTATGTACTTGCACTGTTTTAAGGAACAACTACAGTTTACTGCTGGGAGCCCCGCATCGTTTTACCCCACAATAAGCGTGCAGAACATGACCAAATCCAGTGCTGGAGGCACACGGAGGGACGGGCGCACGGCAGCACCACACCACTAAATCTCTGTCTACAATTAAGGACAAAGACGCACGTCTTTTGTAACAAAGCAGTCCCTTGCAGCACTGATTCACAGCACAAGTGAAAGTCAGATACAAAGATCGAGATGTGAACAACTGAAAGAATTCCTGAACCTTCCCAAATCTCAGGCTGGAAGCCTATGACAGAAATAAGGAGTTGGGCTGGGGCAGAGGAAAAGTCTCTTCAGATTCTCCCCCACAGTTTTCAGTGTTGCTGTATCACCAACAGGTTGGAAATTACCCTCTATCTGCAACTATTCACACCAGGCTGGGCCCAGTTCTGAGCTCCCCAGTACAAGGGAGACATTGACATACTGGAGAGAGCCCAAGAAAGGGCCACAAAGATGCTAAAGGGACTGAAGCATCTCTCCTATGAGAAAAGTCTGAGAGCTGGGACTGTTCAGCTGGGAGAAGGCTCAGGCGGATCCAGTCAGCGTCTGTAAGTACCTAAGGGTGGGTACGAAGAGGATAGAGCGAGATGCTTTCAGTGGTGCCCAGTGACAGAATCAGAGGCAATGGGCACAACCTGAAGCACAGGAGTTTCCTTCTGAACATCAGGAAACCGTTTCTTAGTATCAAGGTGACCAAGCACTGGCACAGGTTGTCCAGGGAGGTTGTGGAGTCTCCATCCTCAGAGACATTTGAAAGCCATTTGGAAATGGTCCTGGGCAACTGGCACTGGCTGGCCCTGCTTGAGCAGGGGGGTGCACCAGATGACCTCCAGAAGTTCCTTCCAACCTCAACCATTCTGTGATTTTGCGAATTATGTAGACACAGAACACAGGCCAACAATAGTTCCTAACCCAGGATTTGCCTGTAGCACCCAAATGACAAGAACACATTTAAAAATGTCCATGATACACCTGACCAATTTTTTCACATCTTAGCTGCTAAGAGATGCATACAGTGTTTTATATTACCACAACCACATGAAATTAAACAATTATCGGAAGAATTTAATCTTTTCAAGACACCTGTGAATCCCTGTGTGACTTATCTTTAACTTCTGGAATATTTTGATATTTTAGAAACTCACTGAGGTTCATACATAACTAAAGCACCTGATGAGACAGGACTGAAAATAATTGACAAGTACCTGCACCTTACAGAATATTTACGATATGCTTCTGTGGGAACACAGTTAAACTAATGGAAATCATAATATTTTTTCTGACTTTTAATAATACATGGTGTTTCAAAAAGATTGACCCAATTTGAAATCACTGTATCTTTGAAATTGGGTCCGTCTTTCTGAAACACCCTGCATAGTATCTCTTATTCTGAGTTTCAATGGCAAATAAGATTTGTTTTCCCATTAAAAATATTTCCTTTCTATTTGAATATCTCATAGTATGTAACAGAAACTGTAAGTCTGGCCACTGTAATTAATTTTATCTTATACAGCATTACCATTCATATGCAAAAATCAAACATAGCAAAAAATCAAATGCGAGCTAGCCAGTATCATCCCAAACATAACTGGTCTAACTTATTTCCTGCATTGTCTATTGACTATTAGTTTAAGAATCTACTTAGCAGGAACTGTGGTTTTCTGTAGACACAGAAAATATACATTCTTTTACACTAGTTATTCGTCATAATGCCAATGCTACAACCTGTTTTGCAAGCTGTCACTCTCCTACTTGAATTATATTATATCTTTCAGCTTTCTGTAGCTGTCATTAACTTTGGCCTCTTCTTTATCTTCAATCTGAAGTTAATTCTCTGGCCAGCATGTTGCTTGCCGCTTTGAGGGATTAAATATAAGGGTTTATGAAGAAAAGGAGCTTTTCATACAATGCTATTACACCATGATAGCTTTCACATAAATTGTTGACTCTTGAAAAATGCATGTTAAACACAGATGTTGTTCATTTAAAAATAAATATTATCATACTGCAAAATAATAGAAAAGGATTATTTAAAAGCATTCACTAAACATATATGCAATCCTATTAGGAGAAGCATACAGTAACATACCCATATTCTCAGCATAGCACACAGACATTGGAAATGCTGTTTGGGGTTTATATAGATTGTACAATTATTCTTCTAAGACATACTCAAAATAATACCAAAATTTTTACTTCTAAAGGAAATTATCTTAAGAAAATGGTAAATATAGAGAATCATTCTAGTGTTACAGAGCTGCAAATCTGTGTTCTGGTTGTACCAGCATTTCATTTTATCTCACTTTAGCTGCTGATGAAGTAAGGCATTCATCTACAGACCAATTTGGAAATTTAGGACAGTAATTAAATGGTTTATGCTGACCATAATATAGTGTGTCTGTGTTAATGTCTAACCAATGGCTCCAATAACAGAGGAGAAATGTGGTCTACTTTTGGACGACATTGCCTTTCACACATACTTCAAAACAAACTCACTGATAATCCTTTAGGAATATACATATATACTTCTGATTTAAAAAACGTGCAACTTCAGCTGACCCTGCTGATCTATCTGAGCACCAGTAAAAAATCTCAAGCTCTTCCATTACAAACAGCTGGGAAAATCTTAGAAATTTAAAGTACACATGAGATGTCATCAGTTGGAAATAATGCCAATATCACTCTCATTTCCCTTCCCAACATGTCATAAAGTGGAGAACAGTGTAAGAAGCTGCAAGAGACAACCTTGCTAACAATTTAGCTACTGAAAAGTCTGCACAGTTGAGGGAACTTTCCATAGCATTAAGCGAGAGCCTAAACAACATCTATCACGACCTAACGCAATGCATTCAAAGCCCCAGATTCTGCATCAGAAAAAATAAAAGCAAGCCACCAAGGGAACACTTCAGTCAATACACCAGTAAGTCTGCCTCTGTGGAACGAACATGTTTCAATGTGATTTTGTTTCACTGAAAACCACATTGCATTAAAAAAAAAAAAACAACAAAACCACACCAAACCAAACCAAACAAAAAGTAATGTACCTATCTCGTTATCTTCTACAAGCAATAATAATTGATAATTCAGATGTGTTCTCTTGCTTCACGTGCTCTGAAATGCTAAAATAAAGACTATTTTAACTTCAGTTAATTTGCACTGGATTATAGCTGAGTGACTTAAGAAAAAATTATTATTAATACTACATCTATAACAGATGGAATAAGCATGGATAAGCATAATCTTTTCATTGTTTTACAGAACCACAATCCACCAGCAAGTGTACAAATCCGCATGATATCCTTGAGTGCTGAATTTAAATTTGAGTCTCAGAGAGAGGTGAAAGACGTGCAAGATCTTAAGTATACAAATAATCTCTATCTGACTAAACATATAAGCTAGCTACTGCAACTCCTTGGCACGGTCAAAGCACAGCTTTATTTCTGCATAATCAACATCACTCCTCACTTGTTCTTGATTTTCCAAACTGTACAGACAATAAACAAACAACTGGGTGTGACTGGGGACTCGGGAACCTGCAGCTCAGTATGGCACACTATGATATGATTCCTCCAGGAAAACCAGAGATCAAAGTTTTTCTGGGGTAGCTCTGCAGCTAAAAGCCCCGATATCTACTTACACACTCATTCAGCAAAGAAAATTAACTGTTAGCAAAAGCATTTTAATTTCAGTGTAACTGCACATACACTGGACATAAGCACTTAAGCACTGCAGAATAAGCAGCCCACATAATGTAGAGAGTTACAAATATTTGAAATATGCAAATACACATGTCTCACTTTTCTAGATGGCATTGTTACCCTTGAAAACTTTGAGTTTAGCTCTTTAGACCTGGGCTTCAGGTTGAAAAACTAATAATACCAGTACTTTTCAAAGAGCTCTAGAGGGCTGATTCATTCAAGATTATGAAAGATGCCAGATAATCAGACAGAATGAATAGTAGATGGTCTTACAGCCAGACATCTGAAGTATCAGTACATTCCTGTTAAGTAGAAAATCTCTCTCTCCTTCCCCTAATAGTCTAACACTGACAATGACAGTAACTTTCCAAATGGCTCTTCAGCTCACTTTCCATTTTTAAATATGCTGAATATGCAAGCATAAAATTGCTGTTATGCCCATCCGCAAGAGATTTCATTTGGCAGGGTACTTTTCACCTATTTTGCATGCACAAGCCAAAGGGGAAAATGGTAAGCAGTCCATTATTTTTACATTCCCTGTTTTCCTTAAATACTTCAGGTGATTAATTCTGAATATTTATTTAAAATTTAGGTTACATAAAATGCACCTTTCTCCCTGCTGACTGGTTATATGTTAGATCAGTCTTTATATTGTGTATTCAAGAGATGATGGATTGCATACAATCAGGGTGGCTCACAATGAATAAAGCTGCCACTCTGGAATGTTTATGAAGACTGGCACTAATGACCAAGGCACAGAACTGAATAAGCAACAGAATTGCCACATAACTACAAAGGTTTGCAAAGTAACATATCCCAGCAATATTTATAGATTCACAGAATGTCTGGGGTTGGAAGGGACCTCTGGAGATCATCTAGTCCAACTCACCTGCTAAAGCAAGTTCACCCAGAACAGATTGCACAGGAATGTGTCCAGGTGGGTTTTGAGTGTCTCCAGAGAATGAGACTCCACAACCTCTCTGGGCAGCCTGTTCCAGTGCTCTGGCACCCCTAAAGTAAAGAAGTTTCTCCTCATATTCAGATGGAACCACCTGTACTTCAGTCTGTGCCTGTTGCCCCTCATCCTATCCTTGGGCACCACTGAAACGAGTTTGGTCCCAGCTTCTTAACATATTACTGGTCGCTGAAAGTTGGGGAAAAGTCTTCCCTTCCACCTCTAAATACAGAAGGGCATGGCCCCTGAAGACATGGACAACCCCTTCCACTATGCAAGAAAGGTGGCTTTAATATTTCAGCATCTGCTCTTCCACAAGCAGCTGGCTGAAACCTGAAGGGAGGCCTTCAACTAAGGGAACTCCGTGGAAAGGAAAATGAATGACTCTTCCTTTCTATTAGTAAATGAAATTGTTCAGTCATGACCTCATGTATACTGTTATTTATTGTGGGGGGTGTTAACTGAAAAGACCAAATTAGATATGAGGTTTAAAGTGAAATCTAACATGCACTCGACCACCTCCACTCATCAAGCAGCATTCAGGCAGCGTTGATCTCCTTGAATTATACACTGTGTGAATACCGGCTCAGCCTGTATGCGAATCCAAAACTTAGTTATGATTCTAAACTAGGCATGAAGCAGTTGAAACTTACAGTACAGGTATAAAAATGGACAGTAAACAAACTCTTTACAGAAAACACTAGTACAGGGGTCTACAGGATACAGAGAGCATTACAGAAACAGCAGATGAATGATTATCTAATTAAGCTTGCCTTGCAAGCATATCCAAAGAGGCTCTGAGCATCTGCTTCTCACATCAAGGAGATGAAAAAACAGAACAATTTAAGTTGCCTACATACCAAATTCTGTCTTCATAATGTTCACTACCTACTGACAAATATACCACTCCTAAAAAGTTTCTGTCATCATTCCTCTTCGCTGACTACTAACTTCATCTGCACAACAAAAATAACCCTTGATAGTTACTAATCCTTCAGAGATCTGTAAAAGCCCCTCAATGGCTTGAAATAGTAATTTTAAAATAATTCCATAGTCCCAGATCCTAAAGAAATGAAAATGCATTCTGCAGAACTTCATACTTCAAGTGCCTTGCCCAGTAAGTTTTTGGACACTATCAAATCCATATTGTAGTCTTCAAATCATAAGAAATGCTTGTCCTTAGGAATCATCTGTTTGGACAGGAATATTTTGTTTCTTCCCTCTCCCCCACAACTGGGTCACAAATCATTTGTGGTTGAAGCTAATCTGACATTTAGCTCTCAAAGTTGGTTTAAACAGAATTAAAAAAAAAAAACCAAACCAAACACAACAGCCAAAACAACCCCAAGCAACATCAAGGTACATAATGTACCAAGTCAGAGTTTTTTAGAAAAAGAAAAAATAATTAATTTTAGTTCAGAACTTCCAGTCCAATAATAGGAATAATGTCCTGGTTTTGGCTGGGATAGAGTTAATTTTCTTCCCAGTAGCTGGTATAGTCTTTTGCTTGCATTTAGGATTGGAATAATGTTCTATATACACTGATGTTTTAGTCATTGTCAAGTAGTCAAGGACTTTTCAGTTTCTCAAGCAGTGCCAGGTGCACAAGAAGCTGGGAGGGGGCACAGTCAGGACAGCAGATCCAAGCTGGCTAAACGCACATTCCATACCACATGACGTAATGTTCAGTATATATTTGGGGGGAAGCTGACCAGGGGGGTATAATTGCTTGGGGGCTGCCTGGGTATCAGTTGACGGGCTGTGAGCAATTGCATTGTGCATCACTTGTTTCATATATTCTTTTATTATTATCGTTATCATTGCTATTATTATGATTATTTTCCCTTTCCGTCCTATTAAACTGTCTTTACCTTAACCTTCAAGGTTTACCTTTTTATCTTCTTGATTCTCTACACCATCCCACGGGGAGATGAGCGAGTAAACAGCTGTGTGGTGTTTAGCTGCCTACCAGGTTGAACCACACCACCACAGAATCTCACAGGCACTATCCAGCTCTCTGCACAGGCTACCCAGTGGTTGGAAGCCCTTCTCTAAATAGCAATCTGGACTCAGCTGAGAGAAGATGAATCAACTTTAAAGCACAGCTTTATATCCCCCAAATTAAAAGTCTACTAAAATATTGAACAGATTAAAATAATCTTGTGAGCATAGAAGTTTCCATTAAAAGCTTAGTGGAAAAATGAGACAGCAGTAAAACGTAAAACAAGGCACTGCAGGTCAGGTAAGTCTGCTCTTACCACTGGTAAGAAATAGGTAGGAGAAGTCCTGTACAAGAGAAAACCAAAGGTATCTGTAACTCAAGGACAAAGAATCAGTTTACACAGCACAGAAGCAATGAAGATGGGGAACTGGCTAAATCATGGGCCTTCTCAGAGTCAACACAATGAGTTTGATTCAATACTTATATAAAATAACTGTGGGATAAAGGAAGCAGGTGAAAGTATCGTGGCAATTATATTAATGCTTATCATTGAAAACATAGAAACACTACATGGCCCTCAAATTGTCTGGCTACCTTATAGATCTCACCGGCCCTCCTCATCCCAGGTTCTTCTGAGACAACAGATGCATTCTAGCAAGAATTCCTCTCTTCTCAGGGAAGAGAGAATTCATAGGATACAATTTACTGCAAAAGGCTCTTAATATGAGTACTTTTTCTTCCATTTCCATTCCTCACTAGTGTTTTCTTCTAGCAGCCTTACAGACTATATATGAGATCTGATTCCTTCTCCTCTACCTTGCCTTAGCTCTACTCCATGGCCTGAAATCCTCAAATCTATCCTATTTGCTGAAGACATTCATTCAGTAAAACTAAGGAAAAAAAATCCTTTATTATATATTTCTTGTGTGTTCATTCCTTCATTCACAGAATAAAAGTCTAGAGCACTGAGTAAACATCTTGACAAAAATAGACAAGAACATATTTGCAATCTAAATCATTTGGCTCCAGAACAAATTCACCTAGTTTCTCCCCAAAACTGAATTTTCAGTTACTTCTGTTTGAACAGAAGAAAACCAGGATTTTTTTAGAAAAAGGAAAAGTGGGTCAATCTCATTTGTTCATGAAGCAGAGGATGCTTCAGTGCTGTGTGTCAGGACCATAACTGGTTTCAAGTTTGTCAACTGTAGTTTCTCTGACAAGGGCTGGTAACAAGTCAACTTCTATTCTTTTACCCCAAGGCTGAGAAAAGAAGAAAATTCTTCAAAGAACATTTAACTGACCTCTTAGTGCTAACTCAGTCCACTTTAAAGGGATAAATGACCAGCTCTATGGGGTTCCACTTAGAAAAACTTTAAATAGCACAGCTGACCACTAACACTAAAAGGTTCTGCAATTTTGACCTACACTTTGCCTACATAGATGCAGGGAAAGGGAGGGGGAAGGATTTTGTCCTGCAGGGAAGAGATGCTGATTGAAATTTTAAACGATACTTCCACTTAAGACATTAGAGAATATACTTTTTTATGTTACTGAGAGTAATAAATATACTTACCGAATGTTTAACCTTGACTACTGAAGTTTTTCTCAAACCACCTGAGACACAAATACGGTAATACATAGGCTATAATTTTTTCCTGGTAGGTAACTGCTCAGAGGATTTCAATTCAATTAAAATTGTCATAAATTTATCATCAGTTCCAACTGACTCCACTCTAGAAGTCTGCAGGATTGATTTTCTTTAAGGAAAAGTTTGGTGGGGTTTTTGGATGGTTTCTTTGGTGAGTTTTTTTTGTTTGGTTGGTTGTTTTTTTTAAATTATTCATAACATGATAATCAACAGTAGATGTGTTTCTATTGTACAAATGATAGTTACGTAGCAGTACAGAATGCCAGCTATAATACTACACAAACTCTGAATTTCCTGTTGAAGTCTTGAAAATAAAGGACAAGTTACCCCTAAGAAAATAATTTCACAGAATCACAGAATGTTAGGGATTGGAAGAGACCTCAGAAGATCACCTAGTCTAATCCCCCTGCTGGAGCAGGAACACCTGAATGAGGTTACACAGGAAGGCGTCCAGGTGGGTTTTGAATGTCTCCAGAGAAGGAGACTCCACAACCTCCCTGGGCAGCCTGTTCCAGCGCTCTGTCACCCTCACTGAGAAGATGTTTATTCTCATATTTAAGTGGAACCTCGTGTTCCAGTTTGAACCCATTACCCCTCGTCCTACCACTGGTTGTCACCGAGAAGAGCCTGGCTCCATCCTCATGACACTCACCCTTTATATATTTGTAAACATTAATAAGGTTACCCCTCAGTCTCCTTCAAGCTAAAGAGACCCAGCTCCCTCAGCCTTTCCTCATAAGGGAGATGCTTCACTCCCTTAACCATCTTGGTTGCCCTGCGCTGGACTCTCTCCAGCAGTTCCCTGTCCTTCTTGAACCGAGGGGCACAGAACTGGACACAATATTCTAGGTGTGGTCTCACCACGGCAGAGTAGAGGAAAAGGAGAACCTCTCTGGACCTACTAACCACCTCCCCTTCTAATACACCCCAGGATGCCATTGGCCTTCCTGGCCACAAGGGCACAGTGCTGGCTCATGGTCATCCTGCTGCATTACAGATCTTCTAAAGTAATATCTTACCATTCTTATGCCCACAACAAAGGTATGTAGTTATCCACCTATGCATACAGAACTCAGGCTATGAAGACATAACATAATATACTATTTAACTATGATACATATTAAGGAGAATTATTGATATTTGATGCATTAATTCCACAGCGACACACTATGCAATCCTTCAAAAGACACTGGAGTTGGTTTTTTTCCAAATGAATAAATTGTAACATGCATCCCTTCACTACAAAAAAAAATATATATTTTTTTTTTAAATATTCCTGCATACAAGAGAAAAGTAATCAGGAATTTATGGTGATAAGTCACCATACCAATGTTCTGTTGGACTCAAAGTGCCGAAGTGAAAAACTGATCAACTGTGACACCGCAATAGCTGGGACTACATAGCAAAAGAGAGAGAAAGATCCCTAAGGACCAAAGTGCACATCTTTGTAATGGAAGTAGCTGTAATAAATCTAAGCTGACAAGTATTCAGAGACTGAAGCAATGTTCCATCAAATATTTTTAAAGTCAGTTCCACACAAGTCAACCCAGCTTCGCCTGGAGATTTATCAGACATTTAGCTGGTGCACATGTGATCACTTGTTAAAGTGAAGGGGAAGGCAAAAGAAGTGGACAAATGAGAGATACTAGACCAAGGCACAATAAGATTTTTAATGCCTAAGGATGAACCTTCACATTTCATTAAAGTTTAGAAACATTTAAAAATCTCTTCTCATACCTTGCATTTCTTAAAATATCTTTCATTTTCCCCTTAATGTTTTTATTTAAGGAAAATAACTGAGAAACTGTTTTCTTTCTTTTCCTAAACATATGCATGTGTCTCAATCAAAGTTATTAAAAAAAAAAAAAAAAAAATTCATTCAAGATGCATATTGAAGTTGTTGTTTATTTTCTAAGTTTTCAATTAACTAACTTTTGAAGTTTTACAGAGAAGTTCATAAAATTCTGCTGGGAAACCCAACCAACTCAGACAAAAGTAAAACAATTGATTTAAAGGGACTTTAGAAAACAATACTAGAAAAATAAGATATCATTCATTCAAGAAAAAATCAGTTTACTAATATCCTACACAGTATCAGCTCAAGCAAAAGAATGAGAGTAGTCATGGAGTCCCTGTTCAGGAACTGCTATTCTCAATAGCAGACTGAGCTTGCTCAATATTGGGAATTCTTCAAAATATTTATCAACAGGGGTAACTTGACAAATCCTGATGTCAACAAGAGCCCCAACATTTGGCAGCAAAAATAGATATTTCAAGTACCTGACTATATGCCAGACTGATTCTGTATCCTGCTTCCATCTACACCCACATGAGAAATGTGAATTGAACAGCCCTCAAATGCTGTAACTCACAGTTCAGACACAGACACCGCTAACAAAACTCTGCTAAGATCAAGCCTTCCCCAAAATTTAGAAACATGTAAAATGATAAAGCAGGGAGTGGAAGGAGGAGAAGGGGCAGGGAGCAGAGGGGTGAGACAGAAAGAGGGGGGGGGAAAAAAAAAAAATCAGTTAAAGGTCATGAAATAAGACAAGGCGGCACAATCTTGTAGCATTTTGCAAAGACGGTTCAGAGACAGTGGAGCTGAGCACAGTACTAGACATTCTCTGACGTGAGCCCTGGATCTACGCTCCTCGTGTACATATTTCTGGCCATACCACACAGTGCAAGCATGACCCCATTCACAGTATTACTGGTAATTTTTGGTTTTGGTTTCACACAAGTGAAATGTAAAGATGTAGTGGAAAGCGGTCAGGGGTATTGCGGACTGGAACAGGCTGTCTGCTCCCCAGAGCTTTGTGTTCAAAGACTTTAATAGATGTGAGTCAACTGATTTAGGGACTCAGGAGTTCGAAGATGTTTCTGCTGAAAGTATCTGAATCTCGCTGCCAGCAGGAAGTTCTGTGACTCTTCTGTTTATTTAGATTCAAATTTTCATATCCAAGCTTGATGACAGCCATCTACTGACAATTAGATTTATGGAGTGAACAGAGATGGATAAACTGTCACACAAACTGACATCCACAGTTCTACTCATCCGATGATGGAAGCTGGCATGGGCTTGTCTATGTGAATGAGAGAAGACAGCACAGGGTGGAGATGTATCATAAGGGGCTGCTGAGGTCCCTGAACGCAAACACAAGCAGTTTATAATTGATGAGGTAAAGATGTAGGAGCCAGATGGATATCTATCATGCAGTCTTTCTTGATCCTCATCTGTGTTCTCTTCTGCTGAAGACTGAAGGAGTTGCTGGTTCCAGCAATGCAGTTCTACCCCTACCTAAGACTCGCTGTGGCAGAATTGCAACATTATTGCACCTGGCAGCTTCCTACTGCAAAGGCCACGGAGAGCCCAGCACAGTCTCTCACCGAGAAATAGGCCTGTGCCAAACTGAGACTGCCTGAGTCAACAAAGAAATGGGGGCTACAGCGAGGTGACCCATTCCATTTTGAAGCATCCATCTGTTTTTTCTGCCTTTTGAAGCTTCTGATCAATTTTAAGGCTACTGAAGTGAACAGTTTCAGAATTTTGAATTTCCCAGGTAAGCATTTTTTTGATTAACACATATCAACTTCAAATTGATCAACAAAACCCACCTATGATAAAGCATAAGCACAAACCCACATTTTCCCAAGACTATTATATACTCCTATTAATTTGGTGGTTTGGTTGCTGACACTCTCCAGCATCATTGAATTATTTACTCGTCTGTGTAGATACCAACATGTGAAGAATGACTTTTTTTCTTCAAAAGTTACTAATACAGAATTATATGATAGCCAGATTTTAATTCAAGTGATGGAGGGAAATAAAAAGCAAAGAGCACCCATTTATTTCTGCTTTACTGGAGTCCAGCAATGACAGTGATGACAGCATTGACGGTGACACCATGTACCTGCAGCACCATATCTGAAGAGGATTCCCAATGGCTCGAGCTGCAAAAATACCACTCACTGTTTCTCAGCTTTCTGAAAGCTGTTATTTAAGTCAGTTATTTAAACTCTATAATAAAGAGGAGACAGACACTCTATAAGGTAATTAATCCCATGCTAAGAAAGGAAGCCAAGAAAAGTGAGATGAAAGTGAGATCCTGCAAGAGGTCTCTTGCCACTAACAACTGGAGAAGCCTGAACAACTGCGTTACATAAGATGTCTGAGTTTAGCATATGAAGATGGAAGAAATAAATTGGTCTCTTGGCTTGCTAGACTGAGGTGTGGGGCTTGATTTTATGTTAACTGCAACAATGAAGAACCTTCCTTTCATCATCTGCTCTATCTACAAATAGAAAGCAATGCTTGAAAATAAGCAAAAAGCAGATTCTGAAATTGATTTAAAAATTAGTTCTAAGCTATTTATCACACTTGAAAAAATATAATGACAACTCAAGTCTCTTGTCATTCACAGACGTGTTATAAAAATCATAGCCAAAATTGGTCAAAATTCATGCTATACATACATGTGTAGATATATATATATAAAATCTTCCTGGTTTTCTGTAGTGCTCTTTACAACAGCTGAGAAGCATCATGGACATTGCCTACACTGGCTATTGAAAAGCACAGAAACAGCTATAATAAATTTTGCGCTTATTTTGGAGAGGCTGGAGGATGGAATCCTTATCTTAGACAACAAACATGATTAGTTTTATTCAATGGGACAACTCACATTAGGAAAAAAATTTGTATATGTGGCTGCTTGCAGAATGAGACCTAAAGCAATTTTGTTCTCCTTGACATTCCGTTTCATGCAGAGGTCTTTTATTTTCTATATACGACACTCATATTTTATACACGGCAGCTTGGAGAGACCTGTTTTCATCAACCTCAGCACCTTTTTGAAATCCTCTGATGCATTACAGCTTGTGTCAGAATATGGCAAGCCAGTGTTCTGCACTTCAAATAAAAGAGTGAAATTAAATATATGGTTTGGTGAAGAAATTTTAACGCATAGGATTCATACACCTTTCACGTGTTTTAGGTCAAAGAAAATGCATGGGAAGTATATATATACTTTGAGAGCCGGACTCAGATAATTTAGGATTAAAAACTGAATAAAAATAAGTAAAATAATTATCTGAATAAGCAAACATTAATAGGAAATAATTTTCTTCATTTTCACTTCTCTGAATAATTATACCTGGGGGCTATTATGAATAATTTATGAGATGGTATGCAGTTTACATGTAGCCCTGAAAGTCTATGCATTTATAATACAACCATTCCAAACACTTCTGGGGCAAACCATGCCTGGTAAGTGACTTCTGCACAAACAGTCTTTCAGCCTTAGGATACTTTAAGCTTCTGTTAGAGCAAGGCTCTCCATTAAAAAAAAAAAAACAACTTTATTTAAATCTCTCTCCTGCAAGTAGCATTCAATAATTCATGAAAAAACTTGTAACTCCAAACTTCCTTTAAGCTTTGCGAAATATTGACTAACTACTTTATATATTGATCTTTACAGTGATTAAATTTTTAAGGCACTTGAGAATAAATTCTGGTAAAGGCAATATCCTCTTTTTCCCAGCAGCATATAAATTATGTTGCGCAGCCCAAACCCAAACCATTCTGAGTACTCTGCACTAGTTTAAAAAGTACAATGTTGTTTCTTCCAAAAACAAAAACCCGACTCATAACTCCAGTTCTGACCAAGTGGAATATATGGGGACCATTTAAAACAATTACATACCAGTTCTCTATTGAAAGTCCTGTTTGCCAAGAAACAGTTTATTGTACACATACTAAAAAAACCCCCAAAGAATGTGCAAAAATCTTATTTTTTTCTTTTTTTTTTTTTGGTCTAAATTGAATTTTAGTCTTGACCAAAGATGAAAAAGACACTTGCAAGAATACAATAGGACTACACATTCTTTTCTCTCAAGATCATTGTGCAGATTTGTAAACACACAGTACTTTGTCTTCCAGCATAAGTAAACTACACTTAATGACTGGAGGAGTACTGTATAAAAAGATAAAGTAGAACAAAAGACTTTCTGCAAAATACAATTCAGTCCTTATGCATAAATTACCCGTTCACAATACTGGCGCCTTTTAATAAATTTTGGCCTTTAAAGTAGAATTTTGTCAGCTTGTTTTGTTTCTAACACTTTTACTGGTTTTCTAGTACATTTTAATCCTTCCTCTTCAAGATCCAGCAGAAATAATAACCACCAACAGAAACTGTGTTTTCAAAGCCTGTTAGTTTATTTATGATTTCTTTTCCGCCTAAACTGTATATCTCAAAAATATGTGTATTCTGTTCCTGTGCACGTGAAGTTCACAGGCTAGATTTTGTCTTTTCATCCATATTTTACCTGTATGTAGGAACCTATCTTCACAGTACGCTATAATGTTCCTTAGAAATTAAAGAAAACAAGAACAAAAAAAAAGGTTCCTAGGGACCATCCAAAGCACTGGTATAGCTCCATCTCCCACACACCACATTTTGCTAATTATATCTCAACAACTCAGGTCTCGTAAGACAGAGGAGGAAGCAGATGACACTGTCAGCATGCCAGGAGAAAGAGTAAGAGAAGCAGCAAGGGAAGCCCAGGAGGGAAGAGAATCAAGAGCTGCTGAGTTTTTTAGCAACTACCAAAACCCAGCTCAACCGTACGCAAAGATTACAAGTGTTTCAAACCTGCACTGAAGCCACTGTACACCAAGAACTACCACGTGTATTCCTTCCCGGCAGAAAAAGGGTCATTTTGACACAAAATTTGATGCCAGAGTAAAAGATGTAAGATAATTAAAAATTGCCTCGTCAAAATAACAAAAAAATGACTCAAAGTCCTTCCCTTAAAATAACTTCCCTTGTCATAACATATTCCAGTCTCCTGCTACCAGACACTTTTACTTCTCTCCAACAAAAACACAGCCTTCTGAGGGTGGACCAGCATACTTCTGATACCTTCTCCCTTTCAAGATCTTTCAGTAACACTAAGCATCTTGCCTACCTACATCCAGAGCCACCCTTGTCCTACTAGTGCTTTAAATTACTGAAAATGTACTAAAAATACTGATTTTTATAAGCAAAGTTAGTACTGGACCAATGACAAAACTTAGTAACTCTTAACCCTGCCAGGAAAGGGTAGTGAGCAATATCTACCCTCCTTGAAAGCTGCTGATGTATTAGAAAAGTACATCAGCTTCCTTTATGAAAAAGGTAAAGGTCACTAGCCAGAGAACATGATTATAGATGTCCTGTCTTGCCTCTACTGTTTGCCATTTCGCTACAAGACTGATTACTAATATAAAATTCTCCTAAACATACGTTACATCATATCCCAGCATATGCTTAAGTTGCTTATAACATCAAAGTACACTAGCTAGCTTCATCATCAAAGCTCTAGTAACCCCTTCATTATAAATGAAACAAACGTCTAAGATTCTTAACTTTGAGGAAGGCAAGAGTAGAAACAATACAGCTACACAATGCTTACTTGTGATGTACATGAGGAAAATGAGATAATTTTGAATGGGGGAGATGCAGCAAAAACTATGACTGAAAAAGAGAGAAAGAAAGGCTGTTCCATGTAATGACTTCCTTGACGGTATACCTTAGTTGATTTCGTACTCTTCTAGCAGAAAGGGCACATCAAGAAGGGAGATGACAAGACCAAAAAACACCATGTTAAGCCACTTCCTAGCAAATGACAGTGTAAAAAAGAGCATTAAATGCAAAGATGATTCAGAGAAAGAACATCTTCTGGTTTATAGACGACACAGGGAGCACCAAAGAGTGTGCAATTTCTTACAGAAATACTTATTTTTCATCTTTACTGAATAAGAAGCCATTCAAGAAATTAGTTAATCTTAAAAAAAAGAAACCTCTATACCTTGAAAATCAGTTAGCAAGTATATTCAAACAGAGCAGCCTTTCAACTTGGCACATGTTGGAAAATGCCTCAGTAGAAGAGCAGTAAACCTAAGAGGTAGCCTGGATATCACATGCCAGATGCTGACCACTTCTATGCAATTTCTATAAACACAAAGCATTGTCCCTGAACCAGCTGAGCTCCTTCCCAACAAGCAAACAGGTAATTTTCATCCCTTTCTTTGGCAAACCTGGTCTCCATGACCTACACCAACCCACACCTCCTCACTCTTAGCTGCAAGGAGACACTTGGTGAAAAGAGAAGCCAAGTTATTACTTGCGAGTTATTTTTTGAAGAGGAAACTGAGACATTAGATTCCACCCATTCAATGGACAGTGTCTGACACCTCATCAAATGTTTAAGCGTAGCAACCAAATAAACCATTTTAACTAGGAGCAGAGCCTGTATTTAATTATTTGGCTATTCCACATGAAAAACTCCATCAAATCAGATCTCCGTTTTATATTATCTCCTTTCCTGGGAAAAGTATTGGCCAGTCTTCAACTCCCTATGCTAGAAAGCATATGGGAGAAGACAGATTTCAGAAAGCACAGAGGTTCACTGAATACCGAAGATCCAGCCAAGAGCCAGTCATCAGTCGAGCATCCTCAGGAAAGACAACGATCAGCTCCTGAAACAAAACACATGGAGCTCTGAGGTACTCTAAGTACAGTAATACCAAATGAAAAGAAGATGGAAGCTGCATGTAACCTTTGTCCTCCAAACAGGGAACTATTTATGAGGGTGGTTACAGAATAAATCAATTCAGCAAACTTTTGACAACTGAAAACTTCACAGCAGTTTTATTTGTATGGTGTACGGGGATCTATAAGCCTACTGAAAACTACAACACTTGAAACTTTATCAGAATATAAAGTACCACTAATCTTTACTACTTCCTTAAGCATTCAGAATTCTCTTTTTTACATAGACTGGTTTTGCTTTCTTGTCCAGATATTATTTATCTAAAAAAGGGGGTAATTTTTTTAAGTCTCTGTATTCTGAAAGTTAAACATGTGCATCATACAGAGAGAACCATGCAAGTCTGATTGGAGCATCCATGATTAAGCAAATAGGATATCTTGCCCACATTTTCACATACATTTAAGGATAAACCTGCTGCAAAGCAAATAATTTACAAGAAGAAATCCAGATTTTCCATATGGAAACCTCGTGTTATATTCTCACATATTAAGTTTAAATCCTGTCATGTACTCCTCCTCAGAGTACAGATGTCTGGAATAATACAACCTGAAATAAGTAATTACTTCAGTGTAATCAGAAATATTATCTGCAAAACTCTTGCTAAGCACCCTGTACTTTAAATGGTTTATTAGAAAGGAAAGCTGACTTATCTCTAGAGATCAGTCTTTCAAATTAATATATTTCATGTTCTAAATAATGTATTGTAGCTAAGTAGCAGAGAAATTGGAAAATTTATGAGTAACATTATACATGGTTATAAAAAATTAACCTTTCATTTTTTTTTTCTTGAAGGAATCCAGTATACTATTCTTTTTAAACTCATAGTAAAGGATCTGCAAACACTTGTGATATTCCTTTTAATATTTTCAAGTAATAGCTTTCCTGCATTAATATTAAACATGCAAAAAAGCAGTATCCTTCTTGGAACGTATATGATTTCACATGCAGGTTCTACGCAAAAAAAACACACTTGTAAAACCAAAACAGCCACAGTGGTCAGCAGAGCTTTGTGATCCAGTGTAATTAATTTCTCAATGTAATAATAGACATTATAAGAATTTTCATATTTTCAAGAATGGTGGATTAGAGAAAAATGAAATATGGACATGCCTGCAATATCTACATAATGCCCAAACTTTTCTCTGTGTTCATAATCTGTCCCATAGCAGCTCAAAGCACAAGAGGATTAGAGAGCATAAATACAGAAACACCTGAAAATGAAGACCCAGCCAGAGTGACATATTTTGTCACATCCTAACTTCCCTCCCCAAAAACGTATTGACCTTAATTGTGTTGTATACAAAGGAAGCACCATCTCTTGCGGCAAATAAAACACCTTTACCAACTCCAAGGAGCTTAGTTTATCGATAATCTCATTACTTCTTGAGACGTGCCCATGTCAGTCAGGATGCCACAATGACAAAAGGAAACAAAGACACACGTTTTTGTCCCTCTGCTAAAGAGCCAAGTCAATACGGCTCTTCACGATCCATGAGGAAATGAATATATATTGCTAAGTTCTTCAGCAATCAAAATCCACAGGTGCCAAACTTTCACTTCCCATTATTTTCAACTATATAAAACAATACCAAAAAAACCATACACTCACTTTACAAGTGAGCAGGTTACAGTTTGTCTGGTCTTCAGTTTCCAGGTGGGCACCGTGAGCTTAAAGAATCCTGTAATAATTTATTTAAATATCTCTGAAATGCATAAAGCACATTATCACAGCTCCACAAACTGATCTACACCGTGCACGGGAGCATCTGAAAGGAGAAGCATCTGAACACTGGAAGCCTCATTTTCTTTTAATTCACCCATATCAGTGCCATTTGTGTCTTCTTTTCCATGAGTTTGAGTAGATAAATATTATTTCCTATTCCAAAAGACTACCTTCCTTGTCTTTCCAGATTAAGACTTCAACAATAAACCTACGCTCACAGCATGGGATAGAACATTCAGACACAGATTTCTGATGAGTTCAGCACTTCTTTCTTAACAGATACCATCCTCAGAAATATGAATGAAAATGGAAACATCAATCCAAGTGCAAGGTGAATATGTATAAATAGACAGTGATTCCAATTACCCAAGATCTCTATTATCTCCTTCCCTGTAAAGGGTCTCCCCAACTAACAACAGATTTCAAGCTGAAATCTCTGTACAGTATTAGTGCTGTTAGTCAAAAATCTACACTAATGTACACCAGTATCGTCAACTATAATTATCTCTATTTTCATTCACCCTTATTTCAGAGTAAAAAAGTATCAGCCATGAGTTACTGAAGATAATTGCAAGAGAAGAGCCTCCTCCCCCATCCTCACAGAAAAGGTCTGGAAGAAATAGAGGGGGAGGTTGGATGTCAACAGTACAGCGACATAGAGGTATGTTTTGCTTACTGATATCAAAGATGAAAACTAGGAGTTCAATTAGGAACTCATCTCCTGCAGTGATTCACATAGTTGCTATGTTTTTTTCTGGGAACTTTCCCACACTGCTATGAAGAACATCAAGCCACGCATCGCCTCAGCCACTGTGAGAGACCAGAACTGAGATTATGCCCAAGGCACGTCTCTTTCTCCACTTACTAACCAAGTTGGCCAACATTCTAACTCCTCTTCATATCTCAGTCATGGAACATGCAAAAAATACATAGAAATTCTCCCCTAAAGACTCTTTCCTCTGTAACGTGAGTTTGTATCTTCTCAGACCTCTCAGGAAGCATGCAGAGCATTCATTTGGAAAATACATGCACAAACACACATTCGTCTATAAAAGAATCTGTTCTGCACTGCCCTTTCCAACTTCTCTATTAAGATCCCACCTAAGAAAATCACTAATACATAATAAATCATAGAATCATAGAATACTTTGGGTTGGAAGGGACCTACAAAGGTCACCTAGTCCAGCCTCCCTGCAATAAGCAGGGACATCTTCAACTAGATCAGGATGCTCAGAGCACTGTCTAGCCTAAGCAATATAAGAGCCTGAAAGATTATTTTAAATGCAAAACATATTTTTATAGTGGTACTCCGACTGTAGTAAACTCAGAAAATAATTACATTGCAATAAATTTAATACCTACACATTCTTGGGTATCTATGCTTCATTAAAAACAAAAAATCAAAAAACCCCAAACAAACAAACAAACCAGCAAAAAAACCCCCACTTTTTCCTGAATGACAGTCACATAAGGTCAATGTCAATTAAATCTTAAGTGTTCTTTTCATGGTTCAGCTGGTGAAGCTTCCTATATAATTTTGCTGGAATATACAGCATACAAAATGAGTAATGGAGCTTGTATTTGTATTCTGTCATTCTCTATTAGTGTTGTGTACAGAAAACAAGACTCAAACAGTTAGTGATGAGTGAGGTGAAGAAGGGAAATGAAAATGTCAAATGCAGGAAGAAACTGTTAAATGGCACCAAGTGCCTGGGTGAGGTGTTTGTCTATCCATGTGCTGCTTGTCTTTCTCAATCTATCATCGGAAAGGACAAGGAACCTCAGGAGGGATGAATGTCCTAAGTCAGAAGGATGGAGTGGTCTACAGCCTTGACTGCCTCAGGCAATAGCATGCTTGCCCTAAACTATCAGTTTATGGTCTTCACTGCAATCTGCCTCCTGTCAATGTAAAATTCAGAAACTGAAATCAAATGTGACTTGTAGCCCTCAAAAATAAAGACTTTTTTTTTTTTTTTTTTTTTTTTTCAAATGACAGAACAATGATTAAAGGCATTTTTGGGGGGAGATCACAGCATGGGAGGGGACACGTATTCCAATACCCTGGTTTGCCCCATTTTTCACTCAGATTGATGCTGAGAGATAAGAGATTGACTGGAAGTGGTTGGCCCAAATGACCATCTGACCATGAAAGAGAAATATGGGCTAGAATTTGAAAGGAAGTCGTAAGGAAATGTAAAACAGAGAACAGCAGCACTGCCATTACTGTCAGTAAGAAAGGACTGGAATAACAGAAGAAAGTCGATCAAAACGGTTAAAAACAAGAACAGTTCGTCTCTCCAGCTCCATAATAAGCAAAGAGATGACAAATGAGAGGCAAGCTAAGAGGTTTTTTACTCACTATTGCTCTCAGAGATGAGCAACACAAAAACTTTGAAAGACCACAAGCCACCTACTTCTACAAATTATGCCATCATGAACATGTTAGGCACTTGCCAGTTTATCCTAGTTCTGCTTTGCCTTTTCCTTTTTTAAAGACTTTTTATTTTTACATGTGATGCTGGGTGTCTGAAACAGAGCAAACAGAAGAGGTCTACATGAGCAGTCAATTTGGAATGGCCGTTTCCCTTTTACAGCATGAAAGCTCACTGAGAGGATTATATCCTATTTCATCATAAAATAGTGATTTAGATTTTATTTTGTTAAGTCTTTCTTATATCTGAGGATTTTAAAGAGTTATTTTTACATTTGCTAAGAATACTTTATAAATGAAGGCACATTATTAATATTAAATACTCTAGAATGCTTACAATAGTACCACAAAGCATGGAAGTCATCCCTCAGCCATCCAAGGACACAAATCATGGATCTGACAGTATTTTACCAAGAGACCTGAAAATTTACAACCCTTTAATGAACTCTGGACCACGCTGGGGTCTTGCACCAAGTTTTCATTATAGAGAGTTATCATCAATTTACCATGTAGCAAATTAAACCATCCACATTTTGTTTAAGATCTCCAATAAAGACTTCCACTGACAGTCAGTTTACAACTTAAGAAAATAATTTTATATAACTTCTGGAGTCATAAAAATCAACAACACAAAATTTTACATTCAGAAATATCCTAGATCTACTTTTATTTTAACTGAACTCCACAGCCAGGCTACCACCAAATGGTAGTTTAAATCACAGTTTAAAGCATCCAAGACCTGAACTCTATATTCATATGACAAGGATGGATGTTGGTATCCTAGGGGCTTTACATGCAACTTATTTAGTACTGAAGATTGTTCTACAAAAGAGCCTACTGCTACTCTCGAGCAAAACCAGACGTCTGTCCATCTCGTAACAAGTCACCAGAGCCCAGGCAAACATATGCTGGTAATTTAAGAACAGACAGAACAGGTGAGAAGGATGTTGAAAATACAGGCATGAATATAGTAGCCCTGGTGATTTGTACCCAATTTGCCAGATGCTGTAAGCAGGAATCCAGACAACTTCCACCCAGTGCAGTTACTCTCTTTAGGGCAACTGCATCAAAATCAACAAGAATTTTTTGAATGACCTCCAGAACCTTAAGTGGTTCCTGGCATAAGTTACACCTTGGCAAAGGCACATGCTTTAAATCCGATACAGTCCTCAGAAGCTGACTGTATATTTCTGATGAGGTCCTGTGTCAAGCCAGGCCATGTTCTCACCTTCTCCCCTACCTGGTAAGCACTGCTTCCAACCTAATATCCCTATATAAACAGGGAATAAAACAGTTGGTTGGAGACTGTCACACAGCATGAGTATCTCTTCGGGATTCCTCTAATGGCAGAATGGTATTATTGCAAAAATGCGTAACCTATTTATAGGTATTAAGAGATGTAAAATCTGTTTAAATTGAGAGTGATTCAAGCAAAGGGCTATTTACACACTGTTTTGATTTTGCAGTGTTAGTCCTATTATTTGATACCATTCGGAGAAAGCAGCTGAAGATGCAGACTGCAAATTTTATCATTTTTTGTTGGTTTTGGTTTTAAATGCAAAATTGTTCTAATATTACAAATTGTAGCCTTTTCCACTTAGAGACGCACAAATATACATATACAGTGTATATATATATGTGTGTGCGTGTGCGCGCGCGTGTGTGTGTGTATCTCTGTTGTCATCCTGACCAATCAACAATTTGGTGTGATAACAAGTAACAGCATCATGACACCTTTTCCTCCCCCCCCCCCAAAAAAAAAGTAAGTTAAAAATGAACTTATCCACCTTATACCTCCACTGCTTGGAGAATAAGCTCTAGCAGAAGACCAGACAGTTTACTTCAGACTCTCCAGCTCACTTCTCTCCCCACTGAATCCCAGCTTGCTCTTCTTTACCACCTCCAAGCTCCCCTGGCTTTGACAGGCTGGGGTTTGCCCCTCAGCTGCCCCTCTGCCTCTTTCCAGTTCCTCTCAGGATGCTGCTTTTCCGTGAGCACATATGGCAAAATATGGTCTGCAAGGCCCATTGACAACATTTGGGATGGTGGAGGCCAGGGGAAGAGTCTTCTGAAGACAAAATTATTTTTAACAAATTCCCCAGTGTCTCAATACTCGCTTTTATAAAAAGAAAAACTCCACACAAAAACAAAGACCCAACCAAACAAACAAACCAACCCAAACAAACAAACAAAAGTAAATATAGTCACATAACTAGGATTATTATTCTCCCTCCACCAGGATAATATTTACAACAGGGAAGAAAGGAGAGAAACAGGGCAGAGGGGCATGGAGGGAGTAAAAGAAATAAACAGCCTTGACGATTTATGACACAAAATTTCTCTCCTAGCAGGACTGAACTCCATTTACTCTATTAAGATGGGAGCTTCTTTATAGAACATTTCCTATATGGCAGGAGACCATCGATTCACCATCCATCATGGACTTTTTTTTTTAGGTCTGATAGCTTTATAGAGTTCTACTGGATACACAAAATAAGATTGTTTGTTATTTAGTGGTTTAAGTTAGGTGCAGAAATAGCATCCCAAATTTAAAAGTAATTCAGCTTCACCCTCATCCCACCATAACTATATATCTGCCTTAACAGTATGATCATCACTGACTATGTCCAAGTTGTCTCAGGTCAGACAAATTTGCAATGATCTTATGATACTAAAAGTAATTTAATAAGGTAAGAGAATGCACCAGAAGATAAAGGGTAAATTGCTCAGTTGTTCCTTCTAACTGCAACAATCATGGAAAGAACGACTCACTCTCAAGACAGACAGAGTTTTCTACATGAAAATGGGTTCTGCCCCAGCTCTGCCCCCCAAACGCCGATCGCTGAAGCCAAGAAAGGCTCATAAAGAGCCAAAAGAGGAAACACGACTTCTTTTTATTCAGCTCACCAAAAAACCAATTCTGACAGCTTTTCCAGTATATGCAGATTCTGATAATACAAATATTCTGCTGGGTTTTTTTACTAATTTTTAAAATAAATTATTATTAGTCAACTATTCTCCAAGACCGGATAGTCTCTCCAAGCCTTAGCTAAGAGCTCTTCTTAGGAAAATTCCAGGCAGCCAGTGCAAAAGGGGATGCATTAACAGTCACAAAACTGAAATGCAACCGTCCGAATTTTAAATTTGAGTACAGTGTGGTGTTGCTTTTACTCCAGCAGCTCCGAGAAGTTGCTTGAGGTTCTAGTTAATAAAAGGTCATTCTGTAGCAATTTTTTTCCTTTATTTTTTAATGTCAGAGAAATCCCCAGGGCTGTTGCAAAGAGCTCTGCAAATGGTGTAACATGGAATGGAAGAGAACAGCTTTTGAGCTGGGGGTAAGCATTTGTGGGAACCCAAACCTTCTTGGACCCCAAGGTGACAATGAAGATGAGTCCACCTACAGACTCATGCTGACAGAGCTGCTGAGGGTTGCGATGGTCTGTTCTTGTTGCCTTCACTGAAAATTTGTAGAATGAACATCACCCTTACACGAACTTCTACCTCTTTGCAGCGTACATTAATCACCTGGTGTTTCACCAAGCCAGAAGATGAGAGATGACAGACCTGGAGAGGACTGAAAGCAGACACGATTCAACTAGAAACATTCAAAAAAAGTCACTTGAAAGAGAAGTTGTTCAGCACAACAAACTAATCATTTCTAGACAGAAAAGTCTCACTGAATAAAGCAAGTAGAGTGCTATATGAAAACACGGCACATCAGTAAGACTGCTTAGCATACCTCAGTCCTGCTGACTCAACATAACCTTAAGAATTCTTATTTATTTCCTGAGACAACAGCTTTTATTTAGAATATCACCTAGGTATAAAACACTTGAGCCCAGTATTTGCTTAGACAAGTTTGCTTCCCTTTTTCTTCTTTAAGAATTAATGAGCCCACAGAAATCATTATCTTTAAACAAAAAGAGAGTTCAGGTTTCATCTTCTTTACTGCTTTCCTAGTTTACGGCTATGCAAGTCAGAACGTAAGGAAAACTGGCAATAAAAAAAGATAGTTCCAATGTCTAGTATTTAAAAAATGGATTAAATATGAAGCTGAAAAAAATGGCATGTAATTTAGGGAAATAAAAACTTTTAAATGAAAAAAAGCAGAGCAAGAGTTCTCCTTAAGTATCTTACCCAGTTAATTTGAAGATTTTGGTTTTCTTTGAAATGGCAGAAGAAATGAGTTATAAAATCCTGAGCTTTCAAGTTTTCTTCATTTGATATTTTACATTTCAGCATATATTTTTTCATTATTCAATCTCCTTATAAGGCACAGCTATAAGCTCAGACTTAACTAGCTCATGCAGTGTCTCAATATCAGGATGCCATTTGGCTACTTAAGAAATGCAGAGATATTCTCCATCAGCCAACAAAACAAAGTCAAAGCACCAGGGTTAGAATGAGATTTTAGCAACTCAAATTATGGGTACCATCAGTATCAACTTCAGCTATAATAAGCATTTTCATTATATTCTATTTTATTCTAGTTTTCAAATCAATTCTCTTGAGAGAAAAGTAGTAATTAGATACTGAGTACATAAGCAGCAAAATGAGAAGATGGGAACAAGTTTCCATCTATTTTTCATGCTATTTTTACACCTCCACACTGCCTCAGTATACAGAACAGTAAATTAGCTTTCCTTGCCCAGAAAACCTGCCTTTCTTATTCTTTTCTAATCTGACTCTTCTATCATCTACTTGTGGACAGAAAGATACTACTAAACACTGTAATTACCCCCTGCAAACATTACAGAAGGAAATTATAACAAGAAAAAAAGCATTAGAAGTTAAAGTCTGCAAGTTCACAGATTAAAATCAGTATTTTTTGCAAAATGAAGAAAACCAAACTAATACCCTTTCACCTGTATATGTAATACTGGTAATAGGAGGCAGTCATTCAAAACTATGGAACCCATGGAAATGGGCATCATAGCTTGCAAGTTTCTAATCCAGTCCAGTTTACACTAGATCCAGTATGTCTCCTTATGTCCTTCCACTGAGAGGAAGAAAAAACAACTGAAAGAAGCTGTGAAGACAAAAAAAACATTTCAGAACAAAGTTAGAAAGGCGAGGTAGGAACTACATCAAAGTCAACTTTGTGCTTCACATGGTCACAGCCAAAATACAGTACTCATTTTTCCTTAAAATGAGAACACTGAAACAACCATCGGTGCATCTGTCTCATCCACACTAGACAGCTGATGCTGAAATGCAGCCCACAGTAAGAAATCACTTTTAAGTTCTGTGCAGAACTCCACAGCCCATACACCAGAAAATGTAGCTACACTGGCTGCCAATGGCAGTAACATTATCCCAAAGTAGACTGGCCTGTATTTATCTGAAAGCTCTCCTTTCTTCAAGAGAAACTGAAGTTACATGCTACTGCTGCTGTAATTAACGTGATACCGCAGCTCGAGCTCCAGGTACACAGCTGTTGAAGAATTAACGTGGTATTTTCTGATTTTCTAGGCATACTGCAAGGTCGCTGTATGGCCAGAAGCACAGAAAATCTGAAGATTTTCATGATAAAATTACATTTGGGTATTCGCTATTACTGGTAAGAAGTTCACATAAACGGTCAATTTTTACCTCCTGAGCATATAACTAAAAAGTAATAAATATGTTTGCTGAATGGCATGCAGATGCTCTCAGATGGTCAACTGCTTTCATTCATCTGTCTTCAGGTGCTTTGGGATTTTTCACATTGTTAAAGGTTTTTATGACTATGTTTATCCAATAGGATTCTGATCTGAAGTATGTTTAGGTCTACCTGTAAAAAGTAACACCTGCCTGTCATTAACCATTTTAGCAAAGTAGTTACACTATATCCAGTCTAACTATTCAAAAGTGCAGACGATCACATCAATGTCAACAGAAAATGCTAAAAAGTTTCTTCAAGTGTTTGTTGCTAGCGTCCAGTTAAGAACACAGGGTACATAGAAGGCAATGCACCGAAATAAACACGAAGTTCCACCTGGCTTTGCCAGGTAGTTATGCCTTCACATCAGCTGATACACTTCAAGATAAGAAAGAAAAGGGAAGAGGTTCACTTGTCTGCCACCCACCTCCACAACATGTCCTAGGGGGTCCTGTTTTACCCCAGCAAGGACCAAGATAGCCCTGTCCTCAATTAAGTCCCCACACCCTTCCAGTAACAGGAGACCAGGTAAGAGTACATTTTGGCAAGCAGATTTCTATACAGGTCACAGCTGAGCTAGGGGCTGTTATTTTGGTGGCAGAATCAGGTGGAAGCTCTCAGCTCCTGACTCCCTGTGGAGCGGAGCCATCAGCACAACCTGGTGCCACAGGAGCTCAGGAAAGAATTCTCCATGTTGGGGCAGGCTTCATGTCAGCTGTGGCTCCCTCAGAGTCCTCTTCCTGACAGAAAAGGCAAAGAAAGATGGGCTGAAAGTGGTAATTGTCATTTGATGCAACTTAGGCAGGTCTATCAAGCATCTTACAGGCGAGGTCAGAGGGAGTTGGAAAGAAAATCAACTGACCTAAAAAGCAAAAGATACAAAAGAGGCTAGTGGACCTGGAGACAAAGGTCGTGGCTGACCTGCAATGAGAACTAGCCTGACAGACTCTGAGCTTTAGGAAAAGTAGAAACTATCTGGCCACCATGGGCAACCTGTCCTAACTCGGTGCAGCATAGCCCTCACATGAAACTTTGATATTTCTTGATAACCGGCCTAATATTGTCAATACAGGTGAACTAGATCTCATTTATGCCTGGCTGTGATTATATTGTAGACAAGTTGCTACCTACCATTCAGTCCTACGACACTTCTCTCTACCTTCCCTATATCCGCACATAAGCCAAGCAGGATTGCAAGGTTCATCACTCCAGCTATTACTGCATGTGGAGTGTTCTTGTGAAAGTACTATTCAATCAAAAGGGGAAAGCACCTATAAATCTTCTTTTATCTCTGTAATATAAAGGCACAATAATTTCGAAGTTCAATATACAGCATAAGTTACAAATTAAATCAACTGCTAGCATTTTGAAGAGTTCTCATTTTTAAAAGGTAGTGCTTCAGCAATGAAATGAAACAGCTCCTTCTAAAAGCTTATAAGGAATATAAAAACTCACCTGGTTTAGTACAGTTGATGCGTTTTATAAGGGCCACACATTTCAAATGCATTTTGCCTTAATAACAATTTAGATGCATTTTACTATGAAAAACAAAAATGAGCTCCTTTCAGTATGAATTTGATATCAGATGTGTTATGGCTATATTTAAAATAGCTGCCCATGATGTTTCTTGCCTATGTATGCATAAAAAGCTGTTAAGAATCAAGTCATATAGGGACTTTCCAACATGCATGCTGGCAAGTATTCTGAAAGTTCCGAGCCTGTTGATATATATGCATATTTTGTAAACTTACTTTGCTGAGTAGAGTTTATTTTAACTTAGTAAAACAAATATTTAGGGAATACAGTCTATTAAGTGATTCATACAACAGAGAAATATAAACACTATCAAAAATATACAGCTATTACTCAAATTTACGTAAGCTGCGATACCTGTTTACCAGCTTAAAGGTACAAGACAGCAAAGCTGTCATTGGATTTTAGAGTATCAACCCTGTGCCATGTATCTGCTTTAGTTTACAGTTCTAGCACTGTTGCTGTTAATGACACACCGCAGTCTGATGCATCAGAGGCTAATCCTGAGGTTTAAACAAATGATTCCCTATTATCTCTTGGTCTTAGAATGTGCCGCATCAGAAATCTGACGGATTAATGAAACACTGCTACTCCTAATTGCTGACACAGGAGTATTTAGGGCACTAAGGTAATCACAGGACTCAAAAGTAATAATTAAAGAAGAAAAAAATAATAGAATGACAGAGAGGCTTCCTGGTTTTCCTCTGCAGTAAATTAACCAGTCATGCTACATCCTGTTGTGAGAGATCACTAAACATATGCTTTATTACTTGGTCACAGATAAATCAAGTCTTTTCCATATTAAGTGTTTTTTGGTTTTGCAGCTGTACAACCAACAACCAAAGATACCAAACAAAGACATAAAACAAAAGACAAATAAAGAAATGCTTTTCCACTGACTTCCTGTAAAACCGTGCGTAATGCAGGAAGACGCTAATGAAAATGAGAAAACTCCTAAACTATATTAAACTTGGGGGCTGATCCCTAGCAAAAAGTGCAAGCGAATTTGCAGGAGCGCATTGATCAGCCTTCCTTCTACCGACAGAAAAAACTAAGTACGGTATAAAACAAAAAGGCAGGTATACAAACAATTTCCCTCAGTAAAAATCACAATTTTGCCGAACAGCATTGGTTCATCGTCAAGACCTGTAAATGAGGTGGGGGTTTTTTGTTGTTCTGAGTGAATGACCAGAAGAAGTCTCTAAATAAACACCTCAGCAGCTGATGATAAATGTACTGAGCACTCGGGCACTCCCAACAATTTGCTCACTAACAACACAGAAGTTTAGTAAGCTCAGAAAATTTGGATTCAGTTTGCTTTAAAGTCACTTGAAAGAAAATTTTTGAATGCGTGCTTTAAAAGGTTGAAAAAATTTCTGAAAGCCTGAAATTATACTAGTATGCTTGTAATGATAGTTAAGTTTCATATTATTAAGTATATTGTATTGCTTTTTAAAAGCTAGATATTTATCAAAATTTTAACACTTAGAAATGACTAATGCAGTAGAGGCAACCTCCAAATACCAAGTCTTTTGCCAGAGGTGAATAACATCTGAGTCACACAACTGCTGGCTGTCACTTCCAAATACAAGCACATCAGGAAGTGAAAAAGGACTGTTGGAAGACAGAAGATTATTGAGAAAAAGACTGGGTGATACTGAACTAGTAAACTGAATTTACACCGAAAAAGCAGGTTTGAACTTAAAAGTGATCTTTTTGTTGTTTTTTTTTTTTTTAATCACCTGAAATTACTCCCCTGGTGTTCTGGTATTAATAGAATGTTGAGAAAGCAGCCAGTAGATTTCAGCAAATGATGCGGCTCAGACTTACATTATGTCATAAGAATTGCTGCACTTCAGCAGCTCATCTCTCCCAGCAGCAGGACTCAGGATGACTACATGTATTTTGTTAAGTGCCACTAAAATGTGTTTTGCTTCAGAGCGTAAGCTAATTTAGTAGTCCTATTGCTCTTTTTGGTTTCCAGTTACCCTTTGGCTGTGGTTATGTCAACCACGGTACAGATATCTCACATCACACCTTTGCTTTAATGACAACCCTCTCGTCTTCCCATGGTGGAAATGCAAGAGCCAGCAGGTGCTGGAGCACCCGAATTAGGTTGTTATTATACACACGTGCAGCCCAGAACCAGAGAAAGAATGACCCATGAGGAGAAGTCACTAAGGAACTCAGAAACATCAGCCACCGCAGTCAGTATGTGATTGCACGAGATCACCTACGAGCCAGCAACCAGAACGGTTCCCGGGTTTAACAACGCACTATGTGGAAAACTGAAAGACTGGAAATAAGCTATGAAAATGGTTTCATCCTATTATGATATTCTTTATCAGATCTATGACATTTAGGATCCTGAAGTAATAGGATTTTCATCTTTGTACCATAAAGAACTTTTGACAGATGCATAACTTCAATAACTGAAAAACTGGGAAGAGAAAACTATTGAAAATATTTTAGATACTCTTTTTTTTTTGTTTTAAAAGATATCAGTAGATAACTATATCACATATAGCATTAAAAAAAAAAAAAGGCAGAAACTTTATCAGCTTTCTAAGGCACTTCCTAGCCTATGTCCAAATGTTGCCAATTACCTAAAGAAATGCTTACAATGAACTGGGACTTTTTTCCCCAGACTACATTTCAACTGATTTTAATAGCAATTATTTTCTGTGCCTGTTGCTGTGGGAATAGTGACATAATCAGAACACTGAATGACTGAGTAGGCAGAAGTTGATAGATGGGAGTAAACTTCTGGTCATATAAAAATCTTCAGGACAAAAAAGAAAAAAGGCAGGGAAAGATCTAGAAAAGTGACATTCTGCAATGTCATTTAAAGTATAAAAAGGTCCTTAAATAGGAAATCTTGTGATTTGTAATACTTTAATAAGAAGATGTATTTTACTGCTTCAAAAACTCATCCCTTATCTTTTTTTCATTCAACAGATAAATTAGTAGAACACTCATTATGTCATTGCATTTCGGCTAATCTTTCCATCTAATAAAGTAGTAACAGTAATTTTAACCCAAATTATCATCCAAAAATGGCAAATTCATAATTTTGCAAATATGAGATTTTCAATTTTTTTGAAGACTAATAATACCCATTATTTGCCATCATTCTCTTTCAGGTCACACCATGATGGAAACACCTTTTCTACTGGGAAACATTTATCTGACTCTGAACTACCAAAAAGATATTAGTCCTTATTTTACTACTGTTCTGACAAAGCAACCACAGCACCTACTAATATTTAGAATAATTACTTGTGGCATTATATCTACTCCTGACTAGAGTGGTTACATTTTGATTTTAAAAGTTTTTGGGTGGAATATAACCAACCCACTATTATTCAGCAAAACTGAACCACAAAATATGTAGATTAAACTTTTTTTTCCTAGGCCACTAAACGCTACTTAATTATTTAAAATTTCAATTTATTTTTTGAGGACATACACACAGAGTGAATCTTCAGAGACAATAGTATGTCTCCTCTGCTTAATTTAGTTCTTTAAATTAGTATTGCAGTCCTAATGTTTTCATTATTTGGACTTTAATCTGCTGATTACTTTGTTGATGTAGGTTTATTAATGGATGAGCTTAGTGCCCTCAATTAGTGCCTTTAATTATTGGTTCCTTGCTGGATTTTTCCTTCTTTTGTAGTTGGTAGGCAGCATTCAATTGTTTTTGTTGTTTGGGGTTTTTTTTAGTGTCTTCTTCTG
Source organism: Patagioenas fasciata (assembly GCF_037038585.1). Lineage (NCBI taxonomy): Eukaryota > Metazoa > Chordata > Aves > Columbiformes > Columbidae > Patagioenas > Patagioenas fasciata. The sequence goes on along the minus strand of NC_092521.1, from coordinate 54,326,176 downwards.
CTTCTCTTAAAGATAGCACATTTGCTTCTGTAACAAGTACAAACATGTATTTGCAACAGCAGTGAGCATTAAATGACACTTTCATAACTGGCATTCTTACCAAGGTCATTACATTTATTATAATATTGTTCTTTGTTCCCTTGTTCTTTGTCATCTTTGTGGCTGATGCTCTCATGGCCAGAACCTCATTCACGTGTTTTATTTTCACTTGCCTCCTCTCCATGTGATAACACAGCTCTTGCAAAAGTGATGATGTTATACTGGCCACAAACTGACACATCTGTTTACTCAAATCATATCTGATTTTTTGCAATATAGCAATTGATTTCCAAGGGTTCAGTGAATTATTTGACAGGGGGAGAGAGGTGGAGGCGTGGGGATTGGTAGCACCAAAATTAATTTTGAGTCAGCTACTTAGGAAAACACTTTTCTTTTTGTATCATACTCTGCCAGGGCTTTGCAATTGGTTGATTCTGCAAAACTGCACAACACTGACCTTCATGAAAAGATGCAAAACGTTCCTGCTCTCTCAGGATTTTCAAGGAGACGATGGCTTTTAAGCAATAAGCAGATCAGGAAGACCTATGGCTTTCCGGAGAACAGCCATTCTTAGTATTTTTATTTCTTACATAGCATTAGTAGTATGTTGCAACCACTGGGCAGGTGAACATTTTGAGATACTCTTTTATCTCAACTATCTTAAGTTGCCTTGCATTTTCCAGCATTTTTTCAGTTCAGGGAGGACACAAAGCACAAGCAAGCTAGAAATTCCTACAACATAATTCATCTTCCACACAGAATCCCTATTAGCTGCCATTCAGTCCACAAGCAGAAATGATGAGCCAGCATCTTGGTGGCAAGCTGCACCAAGGCAAAGGTCTTAGATGTTCCTGTCAACATGCAGTTCAACTCTTCCATTTTGTGTCCCTAACAAGTCTGAATAACCTAATAGCCAGATGATTTATCCAATATTTAACCATGTTCAAAGTAGCATCACTACTTTTTCATGAAACATTGTTTCACATTCTTAACTGTTAAGCAGCATTTTAATTGCTGAGGTTTTCTTTTATCCACCATTCTTCTGTGTTTCAGTCTCACAGGTGTCAGTTGACACCCGTGGAAACTTTGCCTGCCCAAATTATCAAGCTCCAGTGCAACAAATGACTTCTGAAAACAAATCTCACTGACCTTTACTTCTCCTGTCCAATGCAGAATAAGTTTGATTCAATCAATCAATCAATCAATAAATGAAGGTCTCACCATTTCTAGTTCTCTCATTATTCAGCATGGGGAAGGAAGCAACCTCACTAAAAGTAGTACTGTTTAAATAAAATGCTACTTGAAATGAATGCAAGCAGCTTCCATGTTTCTTCTTCTTCTATCCTCTTCTTTTTTTTTCTAACCACCATGGAAATATATAACCCATGCTTTGTCACGCAGCTCTCCTGTTTGTGTTTAGGCCAAGACCAAAAAAGCAGAGAGAGATCAACCAGCTAATCATATCCGTCAACTTAAAACCTCAGGCAAATGACCTTAAAGACTGCAAAACATAATCTTCATCAAGTTCAAATAAAAGTAATAATTAATTCAATAATGCTAACATACATAAGCTTAAGAACTGTCCTCAGGACACAGCAGAATGTTAAATACACTAAAAACCGCTGCAAAAGAAAATACACCAAGGAAGACTCAAAATCTCTTTTTCAGAAGCCCTCCCCACTACAAGCCACTTAAAAGCAAATTTTAACTTGCTTATCTGAGTTTTATCAAAGTCAAAGGAAGACAATCAGCACTTTGGCTCCTTCCACGATGGAACAAACTCAAGTTCTAGGAAACAGCCCAGGATTTCCTGCTGCAAATTATCACAGCTTATCACAGCTTTCCCAGAGTGATACCTTCACGTTCCCTTCAGTGCCCCTGACGCTCCCTCCTGCCTCCCCATCAGCAGCAACAGAGAACCCTGTGGTGATGGTTCCAGTTGTGCCAGTGGTCAGCCAGGCCGCAGCCGAGCAGGCCACAAACTTGCATCTCTTTCCTTTGCTCCATCACAAATTTTCACACAACTAACGGGCACTAATTACAAGTGAGGTTTTTGCAGCTGTTCAACGTGGAGAAGGAAGTTCCGATGTGGCAATGACAGAGTAACGCACCGAGCAGTCACGTAAACCTCACGGCTTTGGACAGCAAGCTGCAGAAACAACGCATCTGGCAATGCTAAAGGTTTTTTTTCTGACTCAAGGTTTACACAAAAAGTGTGTACAGCCAAGATAATCCATCCTTAATTATGCCTGAGTTTCCGGGCCTTTGTGTGTTCACACAGCATGCCTGGTGACAGTAGGGTGCAGGATTCTAAGCCCATTTTCATTACAGATATATCAGAACTAGTCACACAGGTACGATCCCAAGCACCTTCACTTGCTTCCACTGCATTTCCCTGGTCAAATTCCAGAGGAAGTTGGTTAAAATTAGCCAGCTGCATTACTAAGCACCAAGCATGGCCTAGTGAACCTGATGAAGTTACCAACTGCTTTTGATCATTTACTAGAGCCAAGGAACTCAAAACCAGAAAAAGATGTCACGTTACACAGTTCATTAAATGAAGATGTAAATTCAGTTTTACAGCCTTGCTTTAGCCTCTATATATGAGGAGCACTAGGAAAAGCATCCAAGGCTGCAGATACGGTACGTGTGTCATAAGACAGACGAGGGATTCTTCTCACACAATGCAAAAATTTTTATTTTTTTTTAGTAAATGAGGATGTTAATCAATGACTAATGTACCACAAGCAGCTCTACTAAGATCATATAGTTTAGACTTTCCAAGAGAGATGACTTAAGCGATTCCTGAATCATGCATAGTTATTTCAACAAAATAACTATGCAAGAATTGAAATCCTGGAATATCATCGAATTTCATAAAATAGAGCTGTAATCAGAAGATAAAGCTGCAATGATACTTATATATATATATATACACACAAAATAAAAAGCAAGAAACCTTTTGATCTGACCCTGGAACAATCCCCAGTGAGAGAACAGCTGCTACAAAGTTCAGTTATATCAAGCTGCCAGAAATTAGCACCAGTTTATGGAAAATACCTTGAAAAAATGAAGTGTATGCTTAAAAGCAAATTTATCAAAATATGACAGGTTTGGCACATTTTTACATTACCATATCAAGAAAATCAGAATATTAAAAAAAAATCATTACATTTGTTAAATTAATAACAACCTAGCCAAAGATAATCTCAAATGGTAACTATTTAGGGGGAAGATAAATAAATAAATAAATAGAAACCAAACAAACACCACCACCACCACCACACTAACTAGGTACAGTGGGAGCTCTTAACAAAATGTTGAAGAGGACAGTGTTAACCTTTAAGAAAGCTTCAGTAGCATCCCCAAATTTAGTTTGAAGATGACAGAAAGACAAGAAAGAAACATTAAGTAATAAAGTGTATTACACTGCAGTCTCAGTAACATTCAGTAAGTCAGAGACCAGCAAAAAATTATTTGACAAACACATAAAAACCCTTGTATTTAGAAGCAAAGGATGAGGGCCTCCATACCAGGAAGGAAGGAGTGAAAGAAAAATTTTAAAATAAAAGTATTTAAAAACAAACCAACCCACCCTAAAAAATAACAGGCAAACAGACAAATGTGGGTTCTTCATAAAGCACTGGGGCCAAAGAAAGAGAGTGAAGAGTGGGTGGGAATGAACTACCTGGGCATTAAATGCTGGGTTCAAGGAGGACTTCCCTGTGGAAACTGCTACAGTTGAGAGCAGGGAGGCAGACAGACCCCACGACACCCACGGTCCCTTCTGACAATATAATCTATAAATCACGCAACAACTTCCATAACCCAAAAAACAGATTAGCTTCCTTTGAAAGGAAAGGAAAACAAAAGAAGGGAAGTGGCCTTTAACAAGCAGTTAATAATCTCTTAGCCTTTCATTTTTTCGGTTGTTCAAAATAACTTTTAAGTTTCAATTTACCTTTCAGCCCAAAACAGAGGGAAAGTCCTTGCCTAGTAAAATCAACTTTTTATAACAGCAAATTAAGTTGATTTTCTAAATAAATAACTTCTCCACAAGATTTCCATAGCAAAGGATACAGACTAGTAAAGCAGAATTTCTGTACAAAATTTCAGTAAAGCTCCAATATAGGATGCAGAGGTCAAATGTGTGGGTACTATTAAAGGAAAAACAAAAAGCTATAAGAGGGGGCAAACCTGGAGGTTACAAATTCAACTGGCAGAAATACAATTGGTATCCCCTGGATTTTTTCATGAGCTCTAGCAGCTTCCAACATCGCATATGCCACTGTGTTGTATGGAAACTAAACACTAAGCGTGTGTGATAACACACGCATTTCTGCTTTACCAAAACATAATCATATATATATATTTATCTAATCACCAGAAGCTTCAAAGGCAAAGAGGTATGGAAATTCACTGTTTCTGTAGTGAAGTAGTGGTTGTTAGAGTACAGAATGAGAAAGCAACACTCACTTCCAAGTGTTCTGAGCATTGTTAATATCCATAATATGACTTTGACAGTACCAGCATTCACCTTTTAAAAATATTAGTATAAAAGGGGAAAAAGAATCCTAATTTTAAGCTATGAGCTTATTCAAGTAATATTAAAATGCTGGGTAACAAATAAGTCAGGTAGCACTAATGTGTAGAAACCACAGACAAAAGACATTCCAGAAACATTCTTCCCTTATACTCTTTAAACAAAAAAAATGATAAATGTATGAAAAATAGTAACAGAAAAAATAGATACAAGAAAAGCTGGGTTCTCCCAAAGGCAAACATTTATCCCTCAAATCCAGTGCTGGTAAGATTACAAATCAACAACAGCAACAAAAAGAGAGCTATGAGCTCCTGTAGCTGGGTTGCCTCTTCACATGGGTGACCCTGAGCTCAGAATTTCCTGTTCCGTACTGGTAGTGCAGGAGGCCCAGCAGACTTCTTTGTGAGAGAGCCAACAAGAGTGGGGTTATTGTAAAAAAAGCTCCATGACACTGACTCAGTCTGCCCTAGACTATCTCAAGACTGGTAAACAAAGATTTCACCCTAATTGGTGATTACTGGCAGACAGAGGAAATCTATTAATAATCGTATTTTAGAGAAACAGAGAGACTAATGTAGCCCAGTATTAGGAAGAGCATGCATACTAACCTGCATATACTAGCAATTTACATTTCCAGAGTAAAGAGCAATTCATTCATTTTAATTCATTTAATACTCATTCTTTTGTAAATTAGTTACCACTGTAGAGTACGCATCTATCCGATTTCTTTCAATAGCTATTATATTTGAATTAACCGAGTTCCTTTCAGCTCCATTACTTGTCATGATTTGTTTGCAGAAGACTTCAACACCCACTATGATGACATCTGTACGTACAGCTGGAACATGGGATTTCAGATTTTCCTTCCCTGCTCTTTCGCAAGTACACTGTGGAGTGGTGGGTACTAAACATCAGAAATTTGTAACCATCAGATCACTAAACTGCCCAATCTGAGGACCTGGAGTGTTGTTCTTGTAAGATCAACGTTTCAGAAATCTGCATTCCTTTAGGGAAATTAATTCTCTACCATACACGTACTCTCACAGCAGCTGAAACATTGTATTTTTGCCAATGTCATCTTAGCATTAATCCAGTTATTGCAGCAGTGCCAATAATCTGATCTTGTATATTCTGCAAGTCCCTGCAACTGAATTGCTGGAATTGTATCTTGCCTATGAGCTTATATGTGAAGATCAGCCATCTGAGAAAACACTCTACTTTCCCGTTGACTCCAAAATTCACCAAACCTCTAATCCACACGGAATTCATCCCAAACACTTTGCAGTGATCCCAGCAAATAGTTACAAAATGCCTTACTGCATTGGTTCCCAAAAGATTCGAGCAGTGCGAACCTGTCCCATTTCATGTTCTTTATTTCAGAAGTCTTGTGCCTCACTTCACAGCTGAGGAAAGAGTGCTTGACCTGGAAAACAGCCCTGCCTTTCTTCTAAATGGGAAGAGAAGCTTGTAAAAGTTGGCTGTGCCTGAAAACATGAGCAGAATTGTAAGTACACTATTTCTCAGATAACAGGAGGTGACCAGTCTGTAGGTTCCCAGGAACATTTCAGAGCTTATCTAAGGAAGTCCCTGAAGAGATACTTATTTTTAAAAGGCAAGTAAATGTAACAATATCTCAGGACCAGGTTTGCTGACCTGAACAAAAGTGTCCTTTCCTACCACAGAGAGAGGCCACTAAATGGATTGTTAATTGAAGGAAGCCCTGATCAAAAAAACAAAAAAAAAAAAAGAGAAAAGGCAGGAAAGTGACTAAAAGCTACCTATGGTTCATAATTTTTTCAAAGACTGTGAGAGATGGATGTCATTTTCCCATTCTCCCATGGAAACTGTGAATTCATCTACCATTTTGACAGAATACTTCCAGCATTGAGCACATGTCAGCTGGACATTTGAGACATTATCTGAAAGCCTTTTGAGGAAGATTTTTGGTTTTTCCTTGGGGTGCCCCTCATTAATATGGCTATTTCTTAGAAATAAGCAAAATATTTTCAACTGCTACACATTCTGCTTTGGCTTCAGCCTCCTTGGAGACAAGTTCTGCTCAAGATAACAGTGTCCTCTTACCCGGGCAGTAGACTTCAAGATACTTCCCATCTGTCATTAAATTCTACAGATTAATTTTTGCAGAAAACAGCAAGACAAGATCAGATCAGCAAGGGAACCTAAGCAGAGGAAAGTTTAGGTGGAGTATTAAGAAAAAATTCTTCACAGAAAGGGTTGTTAGACACTGGAACAGGCTGCCCAGGGAAGTGGTTGAGTCACCATCCCTGAAGGTGTTTAAAACACATGTAGATGTGGTGCTTAGGGACATGGTTTAGTGGTGGACTTGGCACTGTTGGGTTGTTGGTTGGACTTCATGATCTTAGAGGTCTTTTCCAGATACAGGGTCCTGGCTTTCATGATGTCTTCACTAGTAGTTGTAACAGTTGAGCTTTTTCATCAGACAGGAACTCCAGTTTCTGAAGTCTCAGGATGCTAACCTTTAAAGAGCGGTGGGGAGTGGTGAAGAGGGAATAAAATCCAAGGGAAAGAATGACCTAAAGGATTAAAAACTTGAAGTCATGGTCAAATACCTTTTACTGCTGATACTGCAATCAAACCATTCACCAATAACATACCGTATTACTTCTTTTGGTTAGATAAATCAGCAGACTTCAGTGTATAACAGACACTTGGTAGAAGAAATTAAAGAATCAGAAGAATTGCAAGCACTAACAAAGGTCTGGAAAAACTGCTATTTGATAAGAGACTATGAAGTCCAACTAAGTATTTATTTCAGAGACGTTTAAGAGGTGATTTCCTCATAATCTAAAGAATTTTAAAAAGAACAAGGTTTCTGATAACAGGCAATTTCTTCATTTAGCAAAAAAATCCATAATGAGGTAAAGAGCAGAACCTTGAAGCTTAAACAAATTCAAATTAGAAACAGGCATTCATATAAATTCTCTAAGTGACAGTAATTTACCACTGAAATAATTTACTTCAGGATTTGGCTTGTTATCCATCAGATAGACTCTGTGTATCCATACCTTTCCAGATACAGGTCCAAAAAAGGGTAAAATGGAACTGGAAAACCTATGTGGGCAGCAGAGATGATTAAAATCTACAAATCTATAAATTAATCTTTTCATTCTTGGGCCTTCTTACAGAAGAGTCACAACAGAAACTTGATAGCCTTCAGAGGAAAAATTAGAAAAGCTGAAATTTAAGAGTTCAGTACTGACACAGCAATTGGCATGGGCAGAAAGGAGATGAACTGAGTAGGAAAGAACCCTTTCAAAGCACTGAAAATTATCCCATTGGTGGGTATTCTATCAGAATAGTTTCTCACATTACATTTTGATCCCTGTAGTAAGGCTTCTAAATACTAGATATCTCATTATCAGATTTAATAAGAAACTTAAAGGGGCAAGGGGGGAGTATTTGAGGGGAAGGTTTTGTAGCTTTTAAAATTGGAATAATAAATAATGTCCTCCTACTTAGCAGAAAACGAAGGAAAACCTAGGATATGTAAACCCAACATTCTTCCAGTGCTAGTAACTTTTCTGCTGCCTCGTCCTTTCAAAGAAAGGATCCAGTCCATATACTAAGCAAATCTGAAACAAAAAGCAAAAACTCAAAAACACCCAAGGTCAAAACAAAACTGAAAATTGGATTTAAAGGCAGGACTGGGGATGAACCCACAATCACAGATTGTCTATACACAAATGTTTTGGTAAAGACAGTATTAAATACTAATTGTTTATCCAAAATCATCACACAGTAAAGGAATTTAACAGAAAACATCTCAAATGCTAAGAAATCTCAACTTTTTCGTATTAAAAACTATGAAAAAATTCCATCATTATAAGCCATCGCCACAAAGATAACATATTCCTTTTTATGAAGAATATTTTTGAATCTTAAATACTTCTGTAAAAACCTCAGCCAATCCCAACAGATTTTTTTCTTTTTTTTTTTGAACCATCAGTAAATGTTCCCTGGGGCAAAGCTCACACAAAAACGACAGAATGTCTCCTGGTACCAAACCTTCTGTGAATCAAGCTTTTAGATACTCGCAACGCTCTGGCATCAAGACGTTCTTACAACTCTGAATTATTTATTCACCAATCTTTGTACAACTTCCCAAACACGAATGGAGACCTGGACGATTTCAGCTATTTGATGTTGCATCTTCTCAAGTGGCTAAAGAGGCTATAAAGCACCCCATTGCTTAAGCCTGCCATCTCAGTTCCATTAGCAGCAAAGACCTCTCTATTCAAACTGCTAAGTAAATCCTCCGAGAGCTCGGGGACTGTTTCATGCTTGAAAGCAACTGTTAAGAATTTGACAACAACCAAACTGTTCCTATTTAATCCTTCTCCCAAGGTAAAAAGAATTATAGGTAAACATATGCCTTCATTATTTGCTTTGCTGCATTTCAATACTCAATCCCACACAAAATTGCCAGCCAAGGATTTAATGCAATCTCTTCTGTATTTCAAAGCTATTGCCTTTACAGAATGGAAAAAAGCTTAATAAAGGCTATAGAGGTGGTTAGCAAACAACTCTATTTTCTATAACCCACGCTGGAGATTTCGCAAAGGTAACTTTAATAATGCAAGGAGTTTTGGAATTTTTTTTCAAGTTATGATTTTCAGGTAAGCCAAAATAGTTATTAATCCATTCAGTCTGCTAATAAGTATTTTTCTTTTTAATTAAAAGAAACAAAGTTGATCTATTACAGGGTACAACAACTCCAGTTTTACTGCATACACAGATTTATATAATCTTTCTTTTGGATTAGTAATATGTATGTTAATCAAACACTAGAATATCGAGGAAAGCTTCTTAGATGCTCTCTGGAACATATTAAAATGAAAATTTTGAGCCTTCAGTCAGGTTAATTCAGAAATGAAAGAACCTGGAAGTTTTTCAAAGAGCCTGACACTTTGTTACTCTCTCAGTGATGCTCAGCGCTCTCGCCCACGCAGTCAGAGCATTCACTGTCTAATCCCCACTCTTTATGAAAAACATGAACCAATACAAATACAGAATAATGAAAATAAGCACACAGGGCTGTTCTGTTGCAACAGTCTCTAATTGACAAAAGGAGGAGAGACATCATGAAGCAGGAATTCCTACAAACGGCTGCTGTAGTCCGGGTCACAGCATCGCCGCAGCCATCAGGATTTCAGCACAAAATGGGGTTTTGGGATGGGAGGACCCTGCAAAGGGGAACTGCTGAGCTGAGCCACCTTCCACCCCACATCCTGACTTCAGAGTACCCGCAACGCCATCCCAAGGGCTGGACACCCAGGAGCATCAGCGTTACATCTCCTGCTTTAGTTTTCTTTTCAAAAAGAAGCCAAACGTGCAAGCTCTGGGATGGCTGTGCAATGCGAACTGAGGTGCACAAACCCAGCCAATTCCAAAGTTCGTTTACGAGGTACGTTCCTGATTCAAACTAACACATGAATGTAAATGCTCCCTAAGAACATAAGCGAGGTAAGGATATAAAGGACAGAGAATAAGTGTATCAACCCAATTATTTTTTTAATTAAAAACAATTGGGGGGAAACAAATAGAACAACCACACACACCACCACAAAGAAAGAAAACCCTGTAAAAGCAGACAACCTTCCAAGCACACAAGTCTTTATTCAGACTGCAGTTTTATGCAGTGCTAGAGAAAAAAAATGCGTAATATTAAAGCCAAGCATTTATTTAAGCTGACAAAAGAAATTCCCAATTTAAAGTGAAGGCTGTGGGCAACTCATTAGGCATTAGAAACCAAAGGCTAAATCCAGGTCTCTCACTAAATTTCATGTATTTGGACTGAAGTACCATTTATATATAGTACAACAAATACATTCAAAGCAATCTGTACAGTTAATAACATTCATACCATGTCAGAGGACTCGTTTGACAATTATCCATGGTATACCAAGAAGCAAAAAGAGGAAGGAACACACTGTGGTTTATCTAATTGTCATGGGACAACTAATCACCAGGATAGTTAAGCCCAAAAAATAGAACCTTGAAGTCCAATGCTTATGATGGAATTTAAAACCAAAATTCTTAAACAATTTATTATACTGTGCATCATTTCTACCCCATTTTTAGTGGGTCTCTCCCACACACCTTAGTGAGCAAAGCCTGTCATTCAGTTTAATAATACTTCCTACAAGTAAACAAGCATGCCATGAAAACAAACATGAGACCTGAAGACAGTTATTGCGGGGCTAATTATGCTATTTAATGGAAAAGAAAGCCTTCTTCCTAGCTTAATTTAAGCAGCAATAAAAAGTTACCACTAGCTTTGAAAGCTGCAGCCTTCCCCACCATTCAATTAGACTTTCTTCTTTTTTCTGCACTTTCACACATTAAAACATCTTGTTCTTCTCATAAACATTTAAATAATAAATTCCCTTTTCTGTTCTGTACTGCTTAAGGAAATGGGCACAGTAAAGCCTTTATATTACCTTCTAAGCTTTTTCATCACATCAAATCTCTACAGATGTCTCGGTTGTGCTTAACACGGTGCTAAGGCACTGCTGAACATATCAGGACTAGAGCAGCAGATTAGAAGGCAGTACCTTAAAAGTCATTATTTTTATTTTGCATCAAGTCTTAAGAAACTTCTAAAACCAATCTGGCATTAGAAACATCATTCTTTTTCCTTTCTAATTCATGACATCTGTTTTAACCTATGCTTCCTCTACAATGACATTTGAGTACAGTAGTGCACTAAATTGCTACCTTCTGAATGGAAAAAAAACATAACTAATAAAATGTCACCCCATCTGTGTGTATAAAGAAGCTCAAAAGAGAACTTAAGTGAACTGATGCTTAAGTAAATATTTTGAGACTTCTTCAATATATTTAGTGTATTTCAAGTTTCTTGTTCTTTCTGAGAAGTGCTGCTCTGTTGAGGAGCTTGCACATTAACAAAACTCTGTTCTTAGGGAAAAGAGTGTTAACTAAGTTGATGTGACACTAAATAGAGTAAATGTGTACAGCAGTTTTTCATTCAAACAGAGAAGGAAAAGGAAGGTGATGATGGAGAATGATCTTCCTTAGATGTATTTACAAAGTCTTGTACATTTATACGTACTCAGGAGTTCCATACTGTATCATCCATTTTTAGCAACAATCATTAAAAACATTGCACAGTATAATAAATTATTTCCTCTACACAGAGTAGTCAAGTACAGAGTAAGAAAACAAACAAATATTTGTAAACAAATGCAACCAACCAGTCACTTAACAGTGTCATTCTTGACACACTTGAAATTTTATGAAGGTTACTGCTAGACAGAGATTTCTGCTATGTTATAAATCGGAGATAAAGCTAATCAGAATCTTGTATGGATTTTTTTTTTCCAGAATTTGTTCTAGCAAAGCTGCTGTGATCAATGTTTTGTTTTCTGCACTTTCGACCTTGTCCCTTATCTTTAGCTTGTGGCTTCTCTTAGGCCAAAGGCATCTCCTGCTGTTCACACAGTGCTGGCCATGACACCTGTGTGTTCTGAAGTACCATCCTGCTACTTGTGATGAATGATAACATCTTTCTTGCTTCAGAAAAAAGGAACATGGAAGCATGTCTGTGTGGTAGTGTAGCATTCCTAAACAACAATCAAATGTTTGAATCAACAATAATCAACTGCTTCAACAAAATTCAGCTGTTTGATTTCATTAATAATCAACAATAATCAACTACGGACAACGCTGGGGGACAAGAAACTTGAGGAAAATGCACGCACGTCACGTATACCCCTCCTGAAAAATTCAAGACTGTATGAGGCACAACTCATTTACATTCAAGCCCCTACATCTGTACATTTCTTTCTATAATTATGATATTGTATAGTCCACAAACAGCCTAAGCACTAAATGATACACTGTAGCTGTTGCTAAGGCAGCAGCAGATTTACATGGGTGAAATCCAGCCAGTGTACCACCCTTGAAAATTATCAATAATTAAGCTGCTTCTCCATTAAGGTTGCCGCAACTGGAAAAAAAAATCATTTGTTATGAAAACCTCACATCAAGGTCCATAGAGTAAAGACAGCAAGTATTTTTCACTTTTAGAACATTTATGACAATTGTTTTTCCAAAGTGCAGCAGTGACTGGCGGGCTACGTGCCCAGTCACACAAACTACTACAGGAACGAAAAACACAAACCCAAAGCCAGTTATGCCAAAACCGTTTCATAACCAGTTTCCTTGCAAACCATCACGCTTTATTTAGGTTAGCTGCATTGCATGTATTCCTACCTTTGGGCAGTTTCAATGAACTCCTATCCCTGTCCCTTCTTAAGTCAATAGAAGTACTCAAAACAGCAAGAATTTTAAAGACTTTTCTGCAGAAAAAGAAATGTGCAGAGGAGGTAGCAGTTTGTTCACTGTTTTTTCCTTAGACACTTCCAGACACAGAGCAAAAATAACAAAGATTTTATTCTGAAGATCAATAATGTGTTTCTAAAACACATTGCTATTCTAGTGTGGAGATCTCTACATATAATCCAATTATTACTAAAACCAACTGCAAGTAGTTTAACTATACTCTTCCAGAACTCTCTTCCAAAGAAGTAGCTGCTTTTGTCTGCACAGTTTTTGGAAAATGGAAAACACCCTTAGCATGTTATGTACCAGAAAGTGAGCACACAAACTTAATACGCTCTAACACAGAAAACCAAAGCCATAGCAAATTATTAATATCAGCCCAACTGATTTTATTAGAACATCCTGTCATTATGTTAATAAAGAATTAGTGGCAAATTAGTAAGTCACAGCAGATGCATTACAAGGCAGTGATATTGAACATGATCATTTAAATGAGACTGGTAAAAACATACTTAAGCAGAAGATCATTTGCACAAGGAGTTTCATAACCAATATCAGTCTTGTTTAATTAAAACAAAAATTAAGATAATTTTTTCTGCTATGTCTCCAGATCACTCCAATCTACACAAAGCAGATAAGTGTTCTAATCTATATTGTATAGCATTTGCTGAGAGGATTTTCTTAAATTCTACAAATTTCAAATAAAAGTTACTTTGAGAAGTTTTAGACTCCATAACCCTCCCCTAAACAGAACGTGATTGATGAATGGGGAAAAATGTAAAAGATAAACTATTATGCATGCCTGCCTTTAATTTTGGAGACAGACAGGACTATGTATGTGTGTATACACATACATGCAAGTGAAATACATGAAGCTGAAGTATTAGAAAATAGAATCATAGAATCATTTTGGTTGGAAGAGACCCTTAAGATCATCAAGTCCAACCATAACCTAAATCCAGAAATAAAGAAGATCAAAGAAATACATACTACTGCTGAACTGGACATCAAGGCTGCTTGAGAAGAGAACACTTAAAAGTGTCCCGCTTTTAACTTCTGGGTTGTCTCATCACATCCTCAAACAGCCCTTCAAGTCCTGCCTGTGCGTACAGGGAATATCATAACCTGCTTCTGTCCTCACCAACCACTTCTCAACTCTGGTTCAAGCAAAGCTTTACATGTGTACAAATGTTAACAGTCCATGCTATGTGTTGACAATCAGTCCCTTACTCACTACCAATTATAACCCAAACCAAAGATGGTTCTGGATCACCACAGCCTGTCACTCACGCTGTAAATGCTGTACTACAAGTATTATTTTGAGGCCACTAGCCATAACTACATCAGATCCCATGGCCTCCTAAGAAGACTCTCAATAGCGTACAGTCACCTAGAACTGAGCCCGTGAGCACTGCCAGAGGCAGAGATGGAGCCTCTTCTACAAAAACCCACCCCTGGGTACCCCTGAAGAGGTCACCTCATGGAGTTTGAGAGATGACTACATCATGAGAAGACACAATGGTTTTGCTGTTGATGATTGCTGCTAACCTTAAAGATGAAGCATTGCCAAGCCCTGTAACTGAGCTAACATGACCCTCCTTCTTCCAAGTACAGCGAGGTCTTGAGAAAGTCCTGAATGATCCTGCAATCAATGCCTATGCATTTTTAAAATGAAAAGTATAGCAGCCTAACTCTCTTTACCAAACACCTAAGGAAACATGAAAACAGAACAAGGCAAAATGTAATCAAAACTGTTACAAAAGAAAGCGTTGGGACTTTAGGTACACCCACCAAACAACCAAAACGTCAGACACAGAATTTTGAACATTATAACCAGTGTAACAGGTCAATATTGCAACTTGAATTATACTGTGGGATATATATAAGGAACAGAGTAAAGAAATATTTCAATTATACAAAAATTATGCTTCCTTTACCAGCAAGGAAGCATACAACAAGCACTGTGTCAATGAAGCAACAACTACAGGAGAGGAAATGATGGGAGGATTTTGAAAGTGTATGAGAACAAAGGGAAAAAAAAAGTTACTGAGCCTATTAAAAATACCCACGATCAAAACCACATGGATTAGTGTTAGGCTAGTATTAGGGGATAAAAAGCTTGGGCTCTATTTACAATCTAGGCACAAACTTCAGAGGGAGGTAAATTATGTGGCATAGTTAATATACTTGATTTAAGATCTGAAAAAGTAAATGAAGGCCATTGTCTAGCTTCTGCCTTATTCAATAATGTGTTCTCCAGAAATGGGCTGGTATAAAGTAAATATAAATCAGTGTAAGACTGCCTATTACAGCCTTATGCAGCAGCACTTGAATTCAAGAGATAAGAACTGGACTGCATAATATCATAAAAAAGGGAAAAGGATCAGTGCAGGTTAAACATGAAAAAAATAGAAAAAAATTAAACAGTCACAATAACTGTCATAATTACGCATACTCATCTAACTTTTAACAGCTGTGGCAATGTAATTGACATGAGCAGGAACAAATTCTTGTCTCTGTCTGTACATCTTTTGCACTGGCTCTTGGGGTTTAATTGTTGTTTCTTCAAGTTAGTAAGATGCCAGCATCAGGAACAGCTACTTCAAGCCACTCAGTAACAGATGCAGAGGAGGAGGGGGAAATCTAATAATAATAACAACAATATTTTAATCAGCTCAAAAGATTCCCTTGAATCTACTGCAGAAGACAGTAAGAGTGAAATGGAGTATAACAAACACAGAGTATAATGAAATCAGAACTTAAAATCCATGTAAAATATGACACCAGACACATAAAAAAATCCCAAGAAAAAGGAATTCACAGTGTAACACACCATAAAGATTACATAGATACTTTTCATAGAGCAGTTTGACTACTTTAAGCTGGGCCGTTTGCTCTGCTTTCCAAGCACTGGTGGTTCACGCCACTATTTCACGTGCAAAGCCTTTCAAGAAGCTCCTCTTGGCGGCTAGTACAGAACTGCCAGTACAACGTAAATTCACCTGTCACCTGGTGCGCAGTAAACTTATTCATAGACAAATCCTAAGAGCAAGATAATTTACTGTCTTTTCCAAATAGTTACCCACATTGTCAGTGTGTATTCAAAAGGGAATTAGCACCATGCCAATTCACACACTGCAACCCCTGAGCACCCCTCTCCTGACGTGCATGGGTGCAGCGCGACTTGTTCTTCATCCAGCAGCATTTCTTGATCTATGCCCCAGAGATCAGAAGAGATAATGATCTAATGGTTCCTTCTAGCCTTAAACTACACTATGTTATGCATTTGCAGCAAAACCAACGAGCCACTGGAATTCCACTATGTACTTACTAAATATTTAAAATCAAAAGGTAATTTAGTCATAATATATAGAGCGTTTTCTGCAAAAGGCAGAATTCTATTTTAAATAATTAATTCCATATAAATGTGCCCTTACAAGGCTATAGGCAGCACCAACTCATATTAAAAGCACCAGTTCAATCACACATTCCCCTACAGAGCTGCAAAGAAATGAAAGACCAATTAAACAAGTTATATTGTACAACCCAATAATATCTAAAATCCTGTTTCAGTCACTAAACTTACATACACAATATAAATATTTTTCGCTGATGAAGTGACAGGATACAAGATTAAAGTATTTTCCCACATTTGCCTGAAGAACTCAAACACCTAAATTAAATATATAGATCTTTCATAGCTGTAGAAATTCAGTTCATTTTAATACTGTAAATACATGTTGTATTTCATTAAAATAGGTATGACTACAGGAACATACTAGCTTAAGTTCAATAGTATATCTTACATATATATATATCCCATCTTTTCTATAATGACGGTGACAACCCACATAATCATATATACAGATCTACCAGCCTATTTTAAAATATCAATTATTTGCTTTGTACATTCAGCCTGCTTGAAAAGTGCATTTAGCATCAATTATTATGTTTTTTTTAAGTTCACTTTGTGGGGGTTTTTTGTTTGATTTGGTTTTTAAGTTAAAATCACTATTGCTTACACATGACAACAGAAAGAAGAGAACACATTAGCCTCAAACTTTGTCCCAGTGCAGTTTTGCCAGTATTGATAAGTCAGATAACACCAACTAAGTGAGTAAACAAATCTATTTTGATTTCACGCTCAGTTAAAAATAGAGTGGGTTGCCCAGACTGAGAAGGGTGTGTAAAGCTTAAAAAAAAAAGTTTCATAACTTGAAAGAATTTTTAAGGGCAAACTGTCTGTGTAGGCTATTACATAACCCCATTGCAAATAAAGAAACAACACAATACCTGCTTATGGCTGATAACCATCCAAGAACTTGAAAAATTAAATTCAGACTTGTTACAGCAGCAAATCTACCTGCTAGACTGAAAAATGCATTCATCATCAGGTAAAAAAAAAGATCTTCAGACATCATGTAATTTGTTTAGTTCCAACATATTGTAAGTAGCTTCTATTAAATAAACTGAAAACATTGAGTTTTTTGCTGGCTCTCTTTCATTTCATTTTTCCCTTTCCTACACACAGGAAATGAGATAAATACTTCTGTACATTGCACATCTCCCACACATCTGTTTTTCCTTTCTCTTCTCTCTGGCTCTGTTCTCAACACTTTCCTGCTCTTCTGCTTTGCAGGAGTTTCCATCCTGTGTTTTCTACTCCCTTTCTTTTCCCAGTTCTGTTCATACCCCACTCTCTCTGCAATTCCCTAGGTCTCCTTTCTCAGTTATGCCTGCAATCTCTCCCTTACACAACTAAGAAGGGAGAGATCCTCTTACAAATCTTCTCTTTTCTCAACTAGGACAGTTTTACCACATTCTTAAAGAGTTAATGCTAACATGAAAAACTGAGAGTATAGGCCCCAGATACTGATGCGCTAGAAAGCAAATTCACAGGTTTTACCTACAATGGAAAAGCAAAGGGGATGGCACTGGAATTCTAAGATAAAGAATAGAGAAACATGAAAAAAAGACCTTATTTTCATTTCCCTGTTCTGACATTCCCCGGCACTGGTGAAAGAGATGTGTGCTGCAAGTGTGGGGACCTGCAAATGTGCAGCCTGTCTACGACAGTATTTACCAGCATTTTTTTCATTCTTCTCCACAGTAAACTACTGCAGTGCCTCCTTCTGCATCTGTAGTTAGAGAGTGAAACTGACCTGATATCTGACAGCTGTACTGGTGCCCACGATTCAGACTAAAATCAGTACATCTGTAAGTGTGCCTGTAAGCTGAGCATCACAGCAGGGGCTAGCATGCAGTTCATGGTTCCAAGCTTTCCTTTCCAACTATGCCATCTAGAAACACTCCTTTACTCCTGTTAGTTTAAACTGTGAAGATTCTGACCTAGCAGAAGGCCAGGGTTGCATTCTGTTCCTAAGAATCAGACAGGTTTCCAATCACACAATGAAACATCAAAGCTGAATTTCTCAATTGTGTAACTTCAGCTTGCTGGTTTCACAGAATCACAAAATGTCAGGGATTGGAAGGGACCTCAAAAGATCACCTACTCCAATCCCCCTGCCGGAGCAGGAACACCTAGATGAGGCTACACAGGAACGTGTCCAGGTGGGTTTTGAACATCTCCAGAGAAGGAAACTCCACAACCTCCCTGGGCAGCCTGTTCCAGTGCTCTGTCACCCTCACTGTGAAGAAGTTTCTTCTCATATTTAAGTGGAACCTCTTGTGCTCCAGTTTGAACCCAATTTCGTCAATGTTCCTCCTATATTACCTTCTCACAATCCCACTGCTGTGACTCGTCTCTAAAAATGAGGCACATCTTCCTCCTGAAATCTTGATTAGACATCCTGACAGCAGTGAGACCAGGATTACAATCCAGATTTTTCCTTCCAGCACTTTTGGCAGTTTCTTCATGTTTCAAATATGGTGCCTCTGATGTAGCACAACACTGTATCAGACAAATTCATTTTAAATACTCTAATATAAGGTAATTATAGCCAGAAATATGTGGATCCATTGTTGGAAATGCTCAAAAATTCACATATCTCTGCCAAGAACAGCCAAGTTTTCCTCAGCCCAAAGCTCACTTCTCGCCCAGGCACCAAAATCCCAAGGCCGTTACCACACACAACCCTCTGCTCCAATATTTCTGTGAAGACATTGGGGTTGTCAACTACCGACACGAAACCCAAGGAAGAGTAAAATGGAAATGCAGACCACCATACATTGCCTACTCTTGTTTTTCCCCATGCAGGGATAAATTTCACTCTTACAAGTAACAGCCCGTGGCATAAAAAAGCCACTGTAAAATTAACCAGACCTTGAAGCTTCAAGTTGTGTAGCAGCACGAGCTGCTGTTCAAAATGGCCTCCTCACAACACTCCATCAAACAGCCACAGTTACTACTAGAGCAAGGTGCATTGTAAGAAACATGTTAATGCTGAAAAAGAAAGGCTAAAAGTAGTGTGTCAAGTTCTGGTAGTGTCAAATAATGAGATTGCGAATGAAAAAAAGAGGCTCTACATTTTAGGAGGTTTCTCTTTATTTCCCTGCTGGCCTGAGTCAAATATGCTAGCTCTGGGGAAATGCTCACAGATACCTTTTATGCACATCAGCTCTACTATTCGCAATTCTATTGATCTGCAAGTGTAAAGTGGGTTTTTAAAAACAACATATTTTTGTCTTGCTTTGAACTGAGAGTTCTTAAAATTGGCACTTACGTGCCCATATGCATGTACACACAGATTCAAATGATAACAGCAGCTGCATGACTAAATGCAGAAGCATGCTACCCAGTCTTCTGCATTTTATCCCAATAAGACAAAATCAGCATGCTGGTAGCTAAACCACCAATAACAAAATCAAAAATAACAAAGAACCCCTTTGCAATGTTTTAAAGGACTTAAAAAAAAAAAGGCAACACTAGGCAATTTTAAACAGCGTAAGAATTGTATCTGGAATCTAGGTTCTCAGGTGCTGATTCTACAGAGCTTGTTGAGATTCCTGAAACACAGAAAGAAGATACAAATTTATTTTACTCATTTGTGAAATCTCAGCTATAATAGACCAACTCCTAATGAGACATCTGACATACTAATTAATGTAAACACAGAATAACCCATAACCTTTCCACTGCTCAGTGATTACTAGCAAGATGTTTTTACTGTGACTATAAACTCTAAAATTTTCTGAAAACATGAACTTTAATTCCCTGAAAATGACCAGTATGTGTCATCTCATTACTTAGCACATTTCTGGCAAGAACAAAGTTTGTTGCTAAAAGGATAAATAAAGAAGGAAGACAGTGATGGAGACTTACATTACACAAGTCTCAAAGGAACCAATACCCCTGTGAATACCACCATGCCTGGGATCCAAAGCACATCCAGACAGACTCCTTTCTCTGAGTCTGCTTAATTTGGTCTCCAAACAAAAAGAAAGGTTTAGGTTTCTGCAGCACTTGGAATTAATGGAACCCAACTGAAATTTAAGTCAACAGCAGTTAAATGCATTAGGAAAAAAAATATGGGAAAGTATCTTTGGACACAGCATAATAACCTCAAATTCCCCTGCAACAGGGAAACATGTTTGTGCTTGTTGTTCCTTTACACAAACTTCTCTAGAGGCATCACTTCTCCTTCCTTCCACTGTTTTAAAACTCCCCATGGAGTCCCAAAGTTAAGAGTAACAACACTTCTTTCCCTGCCAGTGTTATCTGGGACAAAACTCAGCTAAAAACCTGGAGTTCCTACCCTTTAAATACTAATTTCCCTCAGAAGGCTTTTTTCATTAATACATTTTTCTCATTTTAGAGGTCCTGCAATTTGTTTTCTCTTTCATATCAGTGCGTATTTTACCTTTGCTGAAGTTTTCAATTGAAAAAAACATCTTCATTAGGGAGAGCTCCAGTATTCCCTGTTATTAGATAAGAATGCTTGGGTATCATACAAAAGAAAATTCCTGCTACAGAAGTAGTTAAGTGTATGCCTTAAAGCTGTGTGAATTTGAAAACCCAATTAATATGTTTGCTGGAACAACTCTCTCCTACTTGATTATAAGTCATCATTTTATTATTTGAAAAACAAAACAATTGGAAGTGGTCACTGGTAGAACCGTATTCACTCTGCACAAAACTAGACACAAAGCAAAGGAGTTCACATTACTGGCAGCCTTAAAAATATTTGTCAACACTACAAAAAGGTATTCAGAAAGACCTTCCTAACAGATACATTTCAAACACAATGCATTCAGATGCCTAAAAATAAATCCTTTAGCTTTTACCTTTTACGTTTTAATATACTCTAGAATATCTTCTCTCAATAAACTTTTTTCTCTTGTATAAATAGATTGTTCTAAGACACTGAAAAACTTTTAAAGCTCATATTTTATAAGTTCATATAATGCAGAGAGGTTGTGGAATCTCCCTCCCTCCTTAAAAACTCAACTGGACAAGGCCATGAGCAACATGATCTGGCTTTGAAGTTAACTGTGCTGAGTAGCGGATTGGGCTGGAAAATCTACAGAAGCTTCTTCCTACTTTAATTGTTCAGTGACTCTAATCCCCTCCAAAACCAACTGAAAAGAAGCTGCAGCATGTAAGTGAAAAGCATTACAACTCATCTCATACCAAAATCTGCTGCTTTTACCTATGCTGGATATTGAGCAGGAAGGCATTTCTCCAACTCCAGATCTACATTTAATTGTCTCTTAAAATAGCAATATTAATTATTTGAGGTGGAGAAAATTAGTGAGCATAGACCAAAGCTGTGTTACTGCTCCTGCTGGTTTCTAGTCCTGCTTCTTGAAGAACCAAGTCTACCACAAAAAACCCAGGGAAAAGCTGACAGCAAGAGCGTCATGGTCAGGACTGACTTAGTAGGTAGCAGTGTTTTCCTGGCTCCCTCTTCCACCTCCATCTGGTGAGGCTGCCCTTCATGGTTATAGGAGGGCAGTCAAGCCAAGCACCAACACTTCAGAGTGAAAGCCCCCATCACCAGAAGTCAATTATGAGTAAATCTTTCTCTTTCCAGGTCTAAATGCTAATTCCTCCAGCATCAGATGCTGCCCCTCACTATTCGAAACCAGGTGATGTGTGAAGTACCCATCTACTCAATGCAGTGCTCACTATGAGAACATTTCTCATTTACAATCTTTGCACATTAACTTCTGGTAATAGACTATTCATATATAACCAATCTGGCATAAGCGTCGAAGTTGTATATGCGTATTTTTGTTTGTTCTAGCACACTATTTTTTTTTTCTTTTGAGGATTCTTCAGCACCTTTAATAAGTGATTTACAATTTTCACTCATGCTTACACACTTACTATGCACTATATAGACATTGGAAACAAAAGTTTAAGTTCAGAACTCAACTTTTAAAGTATACAAATAAAAAGATTAAATCAGGTGTTCTTGATCAATGATGTTTTTATTATTGCATTTAGTCAGCAAAACAAAACTGATGCTTCTTATTACTTTTTGACTTCATAAGCAAATATTTATTTCCCAATGCCACGGGATTTCACAAGCAAACACTGCAGGAAAATATTTAATACATAAATTATGTTCACAAAGATATTTTTCAGTTTGCTAACTTTCTTTTAATTATGAAACTGCTTAAGGTTATCACTGTTTTATTTTTAAAAGCAAGCAGTCTACAGCTTCGATCCAAGTTCTTAACTGTGTCCTTTTAAATGTTTGTACTACCTAAGTATCTAAAAATACAACAGAGTTACACAGGTTTTAGAATACAAGGTCAAACCACCACATTTTCAAGTGCTGCACACTGCCTCTGGCAGAAACCATTAACTAGAATTTCAGAAAATAAAATACCCATAATGCACCTAACTAGTTTTGTAGAGTTTTTCTCTGCACTTCACAGGAACAATCCTGCCATCAACAAGTCTAAACTACTGCAGGTAACACAGTTAGGCATTACAAAAAGTTCTTAGTCCTTAACAAGAGCGTTCTTCATCAATAAAAATGTCAAAGCCAAATCGTTTTTGCTTCTTTCTTCTACTTGATCATATCAACTTGGAAATTCCCTGTGCTACAAATTACCACTTCTAATCCTCCTCCTATACAGCAGAGTCCCTTTTCCTTTACAGGGAAGGTCAAGGTGAAATCCTTGTGATGTATAGCTGAAGCCCCACGGTTCCCTATTTACCAAGCCCTCCAGACAAGAAAACTGGTGCATATGAATCAAATAGAAGCAACACTAATGCATTAATGACTGACATGTGGCAGAGACACAGACACACAGATGCAGCTTGACATTAATGGAGAGATTTGCCTGTGGTCATGCACATAGAAGGGGGGGGGGAAAAAGACCCACCTGCCTCATGTTTTAACCTGAGTATGAAATCAAATGTCAGACAAGATTAATTAGATGCCTAGAGTTTTATTCTTTTCTGTTGATAGAAAAAGCACATTTCCATAATGTGAGGAAGCATTTATGTGGATAGCAAATCAGGTTGACATTGAAGGAAGGTTTACTTTATTGTGAATGCTAGCTGTGTGGTGCTTGTCAGTGCAATTACTTTCTACTCAAGTGGTTTGCTTTTTAACATTTTATTATCTTAACAATAAAAACCCTGGAAGCAATAATTATTTATTATGCTAATTCTTTAGCTTTTTTTATTATGAATTTCTGCCAGACCATTAAGACTTCCAGAAATAAACCAGATTTATTAATATTCAGCCAATTTAAAAAAAAAAAGGCAAAAACAATCTCTGTTCCAGTAATTAGTTACTAACCAGTCAATTTGTACACTTATCAGCTTCCCCATACGTTCTATTTTCATTTATTCAATACCCAACATTTCTAACATCATCCTGATTTAAACCAACTTCAAAACACAAAGTCCACTGCAGCACTTTTTATAAATGATGATTTAAGCAGTCAGAGAGGCAGCAAGGCTTTAGACCACTCTGAAAATGCACTATACTCAAGGACTGCATTTTAATTATGGAAACCTTTTAGAACATCCCTGTTTTATTAACAGTAAGTGAAAGACTATAAACAAGGCTTCAGTATGCACCACTTCTTCTCAATCCTGCCTAAAGCCCTCAAGGGGAAACAGCTTCAGTGTGCTTTCATTTCTCCCCCCAAGCATTCTCATCTCTGAATGCCTCTTCTCACCAGCTTTAAAATTCATTTAACATAACAACCACACAGATACGCTATTTTCTTCCTTTTTTTTATTTTTTTTAACTATACAAGTGTTCCCTCCTTTAGGAATAAACACCAAGGCCACAGCTCTCAAACTCCCACAGCATAAATGTAATATAGGAGGCCATAAGCAAGTCAAAGCAGAAAAGCACTGCAACTAAATGTACCTTGAAAAGTTCTTAGTCTACAATGCTTTCATAAAGCTTCATGTCCATGCACAAACTGTCCTGACATTTCATGTAGCAACAGTGGTAGTAATCCCTGGAAAACTTCTAGCACAAATTCCCTAGCTCAAAGCTTAGCTCCCCTGAGCTGGTACAGCACTAGCTTCTTCCATGGCAAGGATGCAATGCTTCAAGGTTTGCCACGGTGGCTCTCCTGGCTTCCACATATAACACCAACCCCCGTGCTGCCATGCAGAGAAGCAGAGGTAGGTTTTTCCATCCCGCTCTGCTTCTGAAACAGCTTTCTCCTGTACCTCCCACTGGGAGATTCTGCCCGTGGCAACAGAAAGTTCCCTATTAATATGTAATATATCCCACAATTAGCACTGTTAAGCAGGTAGTTATCTCGGAACTGTCCTCCCATCTCCTCCCTCATAATAACAAAACTTTATTTACAGGGAAAAAATAAAAAAACCCACACAATTTATTCAAAGCTCCAGCTATTTGTTCCTGACTCGAATCATTGGTGTTCCATTGCCAACTTGATGGGCACAACCTAGCAGGGGACAGATAATTTGCTCTTTAAGAATCCCATAAGTCTCCTTCTTCTCAGAAACCTACAATCCAAACCAGACAACTGTGCTGCTCCCACCACTGAAAGAAGAGATGTAGAAAGCAGGAGGGTATCAAAAGAGAGAAAGAAGGAACATAAAGTAAACTCTTGCTATAGAGCAGTAGCAGAAAGAAGCCAGCTTTGCTGAAGTGGATGTTCTGTAAAAAGAACAGGTTGTAGATGGAAAAACTTTTGCCCAAAAAGGATGTCAAAACTTAAGTCCAGGCTCTACGCTACCAAGGAGAGATCATCCTGATCAAGATTAATGGATACATGGTTACCAAGTTCAGGACAAATTTTGTTAGAAATTTGACTCCTTGTTATGGAAGTGCCTTTCCTCTCATGTACTCTTCCAACATCATTAGTTGTTTTACTTGAGGGTTCAAAGGGCATATTTACTGAAATTCATATTCTGAAATTTTATTTCTATCCCAGCTTATTAAACAGAGAAAGTCATCACAAGGAGCACACACGTAGAAATATAAAGAGACCCTCGTGACCACCAAACTTCCCAGCTATTCCTTAACTGTAGCTCCCGTGGCCCCCTGCTATTTACTGGAACCTACTTTGCTGCCAGCCTCAAAAAGCTGAAAAACAGAAGCAAAAACTACAGTGGAGGTAGTTTATCACAGTTATCAGATTATTATCAGATCAGGCACCATGTCTGAAATGCTTTGATGAGCACGAAAGAGAATATAAAAAAAATCAAAATGCTGCCATTCGAAGACACAAGATCCATATTCCATTCTCCATATCCAGGAGATATAGTATAACTATACATTCAAGCATAGATATTCTCCAGAATGAATTCACAGACCACATAAGCGTTTACATCGGTAGTTGCAGTTGAAAAGGAAGCTGTTATACACAATGCTACCACCTCGAACAATACAGAGCATGACTCAATGTTCTGCTTTCTGTTGTACTACCTCCAGTAAAGGACACTTGTACTTAATAGTGATGTGAAATAACACTGACCCTTCTAATTTGCACTTCCCATTCTCTATGGGAACCTGGCCTACACTAAGAAAATAACCATAGGAATGCTGCTGATGTTGTTACCACTTCTCATCCTAAGTGAAAAAACAAAACCCATCAAACCCCACAAATAAATAAAACCAATCAAGGCCACACTAAGAAAATTACCAAGATTATTTAACAAAAATCAGAGTAGAAAGATACACCTCATAAAGTACTTTTTAAGCACAGAGGATAGAGATGGAGGAGAAAACAGCAAGTAGGCAGGGATGTTGCTATAGAGGCTCTTGGCAGCCTAGTCTGTGCTTTCCTGCTCATACACACCTAAGCTACCAGATACAGCATCTGCCTGGTCAACCTACAAACCAGTGTCAACACAAGGAAACAGCCAACATAACCAGTTTCCTGGGAAACATCCACCAGTGGTTCACCTGACAGAAAGCAAGGCCAGGGGTGCGGGGTGTTTGTGAAATCCTTTCTCACA
This sequence comes from Patagioenas fasciata, assembly GCF_037038585.1. NCBI lineage: Eukaryota > Metazoa > Chordata > Aves > Columbiformes > Columbidae > Patagioenas > Patagioenas fasciata. The sequence goes on along the minus strand of NC_092521.1, from coordinate 54,299,873 downwards.
AGAGACCAGAGCTCTCAGGATGGGCACACAGTAATTCACTTGCCTTTTTTAAATACATCCACAGCATATCGCTTTAGCCCCTCCCAGGACATCAGGTGAAATCTGTAGAGTTTATAAGATCAGTTCAGCCTTCCTAACAAAGTATGTGTCTCAATGACCTGCATTATTCTCTTCTACAGACAGAGCAGCCCGATTTGGTACAACCATCACATTCCTATCCACGCCTCTGACAAAGTGTGCAAAATTCTTTAGAAAGTTCTGTCATTCCTGGATCTCAAAGTTATTTCATCTGCAGACCTAAGCCAGTACAAGTCGCATTTGTTACCAAAAGACAGGCTAAATTGTTTCAGCATGATTGCCTCCCTTCAGCAGAAATTTATAATATAATGTTCTTAAGCTTTGGTCTCAAGATATATTGGATTTGAATAAGTAAATGCTAGATTTTTTTTGTAAAACATACAACTCTTAAGAACCACTCACCTAACAAAATACTTTAAAAAGCATGATATCGTAATCACTTTGGGAGCTACACAGAAATCTGTAAACAATACAGGCTTCTACAGACACGTCTGAAGACAGTTAGCTTTTGGCAATGACTTCTGGCTGCTCCGCTCTAAGTAACATAATAAATATACAGTGTGTAGGTTGAGAGAACCAGTGCACATGGAACAGAACATTGCAGAAGCCTCTGAATTTTTTCTCTCAGGACAGACACCAAATTTTTTGTCACTATGCTCTACAAAGTATCTTAGTAGATGTGATGCAGAAATAGAAAAAGCTCTTTAGGAATATAAGATGATGTGACACAATCTGTATATCCTATTATTTTAATTTATTGTCCAGGCATTTCAAATAGCATTAATTTACAACAGTAAAAAGGAAACACCTAAGTACATACAGGACCCTGATAGCTTCAAGTGTAAAATACGAATTGTTTCTCACAACAGCTTAGAATGCTGTTGTGTATAAAGTGTATAGAGTAAAACTTGATACCATGGCAATTCTATCTCATGTACACACAAGAAATGTATGGAGTAGCCATGAATATTTTCTCTTCAAGAAAATGAATTTCCGTAGGTGCAACATTCCTGTATCAAAGGTGCAATAGTTCACAGCCATCTTCCACATCAACATAAAAATTTATTGCGAGTGATGTCAAAATCCATTAGGCCCCACTTTGTTTGTTTATCACTGATCCACTGCCACAGGCAATCAGCTACATCTCCAACCAGGCTGCATTAGCAGGCTGACTCCATTGCAAAGTAAGAGTGAGGCGCATGAATCACCTCAGAAAATAGTCTCAGTTGACCCAGCTCGATTTGCACAGAAAACATATGAGGAGTGCTCATGAAATCTCGCAGCACAGCTGAGCAACAGGGGAAGTATCCTCCATCTCCAGGTGGGTCATGAACATCTTTGGAAATAAAAGTCTAACTCCAGTGATTTGTGGAAGTGTCCATCTACCTGAACTTCTCACAGGAATATACCTCTATCAAACTCATTATCCTGCTACACAACTGCAGCCATTTTAAAGCTTTTGCACAAACTCAACAACTCCCGTGTAGCTGAACCTCCACACAGTGTATGTACACAAGATGAGAGTAACCCTTTTGTATTCCAAATCACAGCCTCACCTCAGCTAAACGCAGAATCTCACTGCTTTCAAGTCACTGAGACACCGCTTGGAAATCCTCAGCCACTCTCAGAGTCACCCTGCTTTCCAAATTTCGTAGTCTGTTAATACTGTAGAAGGCAGCAAAATAAATCTGTTGCCGTCTCGGAGCTACGCATCTCTGAAGAAAAGATGCCAGTAAAACTTGCTCCTGTCATTAGAGGAGACAGAACCCAACCAGTATTCAGCTTCCCAAAGCTCTGTGATCTAATTCTACACAAAAGGCTTAATAAGGTTTAGACTCATAATACAATTAGTAATTTAGCTCACAAATTAGACTATCTATTAACACTCCAGCAGAGACATCAGCCATATGAGGATTAAGAAGGAATCTTCTGCTCTCAGTACGGATGGGAGAACTTGAATCCTTTAATAGCTCACGTCAGCTTCTGCACAAGAGAACATATATTGCATTGCACAGATGCTGTGAGCATGACCAGCATCCTGCTCATATATTGAACTTTCATTAGTATTAGTTAATAATTTGCACAGGAAGTACAGAGTGGAAACTTTCAAATTCATCTTAAAGTACAATTTTAACTGGTCAAAATATGTACTGGTAGAACAGAATACACTGCACATGCATTTAAATGCATTAGAAGTGCACACAAAAACAAGGGTCAAAATTAACATTCCAACATGGACAAACCACAGGTTTACCCAAGGTATGGATATTATAAAACACTTAAGTGCAGGATTTAAGCAAAAAGCAACTATTCTCCAAATCTTTGTGTACAACATTTGTTCTGAATCTATGAAGAAGCAAAGTAGATGTAGTAAAATATTCTGCATTACCATCTCCCCATAAACAGTGCTCAAAAGATTTAGAAAAGAGCTCATACCTCTAGCATACTACTTAATGGCACTTTGTCCACACAGAAAATAATTCCAGATGAATTTTCAGAGGCAGGCTGAGTGGGTAAAAATACTTATTACCAAGGAACTAAAACTTAAAGTGCTGTATCTGAAAAGTGCTGTTCCAATTCCTAGAAAGTTGTAACTACATTCCTACAAAATGCTGATATTAGTGTGTTCATGCTGACTTGTATTAACACCTGATTTACTTGCAATTATTATGTCAACAGGAGCTTTTTGTAATTATTTTCATAGTGTGTCCCAAACAGACTGCATTCATCTTTAGGTTTTGAGTTTGTGTTTGCATAAAGAGCACCAGTATTACTATTTCTTTTGAGCTTGAAAAGTAAACAAACAAGCAAAAATCTTTATCAGTTTACTTCACACTCTAGTAAAAACTATTCACACCCAGATAATATTATGAATAACGTCCATCTGGTCTGAAATCTAGATCTGGCCACAGTATCTCATTCTCCACTAGCACTGCCTGCTGTTTTATCAAGCATTCAGCATGACTGCACTCAGTGCAAAGTAAGACTTAAATTTACTCACTTACAGTACTTACTCATAAGCACATGCTTTGCTGGCACGTGTGCTAGCATGTGTATGGGACCATTTGACCTAATTTGTCTCAAGAAAAAAAAATAAACAAATTTGTTATGGTTATGAATACTACTCAGTCATGAATTGTATCCCCAAGCTTCCGTCATAGCTCTCCCAGATGCTCTGGAGCTTTCCCAAAATGTGCACATAGATCTCCAAACTCTGAGGGCAACAGGGTGGCCCCTGGCAACACAGGTCATCTTCATCAGCCCAGTCTCAGCTCAGCCACAGCTGCCCAAGGAACAGAGGTGGCAGAGGAAGGAACAAATTTTTTGTGGAACGTGGTGACGAGGAGCAGACAGGAACAGACAAAAGAAGGTGGAGAGAGCACAGGAGGTGGCAGGTAACCAACATATTCTTAAAGGCAGCCGGTGGTTAAGAGCTTTGTTAAATACCTATGTTATTTGCTGTGGAATAGATGGTATTAAAGTGCAATTTTAGATGGAACTGAGAGCATGTAAGAACCCTCCCTCTTCCTCTGCACAAAATTCCAGAGTACACAGCTCTAGCAGATTACTATAATTGGCCAATTCTTTCTTTTATTGCTAGACCACTGTGTAGAGTCAAAGCACTGAAATCATGTGAATGGGACTGCTGGTGAATGTCACATATTTGCACAATGCCATTTCCAAGCATACAGATCTGATTTTTTTTTTTGCAATTCTTGTCCCGAAGGTCCAGAAATATACATCATCTAATTCTGGCATACAAGCCAGAATTAATTTTTCACTGCTGCAAAACTAGCATGACACTGCAGTTTGTGAGAACTTTAACAGAGCCAGCTCTGGAAAAGTGCTATTTCTCACTCACAGCGAGTCAGTGGTTCCCAAACTGTGGTTTGCGAAATTCCTGTGATCCACCCACTACCAGCACTGATTTGAAGCAAACAAGCCTGTCAGATACTATTTCACTGAGGCACATTTATTGTGGAAGCCACAAATTTACATTCATTTTGAAATTAAGATGTTAAAGATTACGGACAGCTTTCATTACAAAGTCTTTGTGTTTGGGCTACACATCAGAAACTGACTTAATTTTTGCAATGAACACAACAAAACCAGCAGCCAAGCAATAACTCTCCAAACGCAAGCTTCCATGTCGCAGCCTGAATTCCAACCTGTCACGTGTAACCAAAATCTCCAAAGTAGTTTCTGGCCAATGCCAGAATGAGTCCACAGCTTCTCTCTGTTTCCATTTGTCACAGAGTCTTAACAGGTATCTTCCAAAATAAGAATTTAGGCTTCCAAAGACTGTATCTGTTTCTCTGTAGAAATCAGAGAAAGAATTTCAAATGCAGTGGACAACACAGGCACAGTTTTTGTTCCTTAATTTCCCTTGAAGCAACCTTGGCAATACAACTAGACCAAGCCCAGATAAGTCTTTATCTGAACTTCTCAGTCTGAACATACTCCAGGCTTCACCCCTACTCCCAACTCAGAATTACTATCTACACTTCAAGACTCCCGAGTCCACCATATGACATAGGAAGGTGCAGGTGAATGATGCTGAAGTACACATTGAGTAATGGGTCTGCCAGTGAATGAACACACAAGCACAGCAGTATGTTCCTCTGTGGTTGAAAACCAAACAGAAGCAGCTGAGGAATAATATTCTTAAGGGGTTATTTCCACATCGTCCACCTGCATGGATAATCTTATGCTAAATAGTGGGTTACAACATGAAGAGCACTTTGAGGGGTTTTTTTAAGTTCACACCTTTTTGTGCTTGTGTAAAGTTTTTAATGGGGGTAACATTTAACTCCCCAATATTCAGGATGCAAAGATGTAACAGAATCTAGTTGACAAACTGACCTTCTGTTTAGCAATTTTACCTGTAAAGATGCAGCTCTGAAGCTTCTGCAAGACTCGTTTGAAAACCCCAATCCACATCTGCTGTTGCTGCATGGCTGCTGTAGAGGCCAGCTCTTTATTTGTCTAGGGTGTATTTTAACTTGTCTTGGGCTCCTGGGCCCTACACAATTTCAGTGCCTATTTGTTCTAAAGGGTGTGTGCTTGTCTCAAACACTCAAATAAATTAAGCAGTCAAACTCCAATGTTTTCCAAATTCCCTAAATGAAAATGCTAGGCTAAGTCACTCTTACTAGCCTAAATTTATGTATGCAATCCTAACAAATCTTAAAGTAAAAATAAATAAAACACACCTCATGAACTTTATATGTGGTCTTCAATCCATGTGCTTTGCTGTCACTATAAACAGAAGGTAGTAATGTTGGGCAATACACAGGCTTCTATTTCCCATCTTCAGCCTCCAAGGTTTTATATAAATATTAACTTGAATTGTGTTTTGGTTTTGTTGGTTTCCCGTGACACTCACAGACCTAACCCCAAAAGGCTGCGTTCATATTTAGAAAGCTGCATAGGTTTTCTCCTGAGCTAAAGCTGAATTGAGATGACATCTCTCAGATACAGTAAAGAGGGCATCAACTGCACGGTGCCTTAAAATTATCACCGGGACAACAGTTTATCTTACGCAACTGAAAAATTACTCCAGTAGTAGCTGTCTCTGCAGAAGTTAAAAAGAGCTTTAGTCATGTGTTACGTAAAGTGCCCATATTAAAGTATTGAATGCAGTGCTTTGTAAAATAATCTTCATCAACTCTGCAGAATTCAGAAAAGGTAACATTAAAGGAAGAAAGGCTATAGGACTTCTCAGTCATTAACAGAAGAACTACCCCATCGAATCCTATGGCTCTTGGAAATGTCCACAATTGTCTCTATCTCCTAAACATGTGACAGTATTTAAGCACACTGTGCAGTTTCTAGGGAAAACTGCAGTTATAGCTGGTGACAAGTAACTACCGTAGATTTTTCTCTAAATATGTTGGGATGTTCTGAATTGTCACTTTTTTTTCCCCTTTTTTAATGGAAATTTAGCAAATTTCTCAACTGTAAAAAAGAAAAAAAAAAAAATAATCCTACTAGTCAAAACTAAACAAAAGCTCACGAAAAGAACAGAAACGCCTGACCATGAAGATCCTCCCCCTTGCCACAGTCCAATACCAGAGCACAGACCTAAATCTGGGTCTCCCACACCTACACAGGAGTTATGATGACAGAGTAACTGATGATCACAACAGGAGACAAAATATATATATGTCCTTTTCATGCTGTGGCCAGTGGTATGATTCATGTTAGGCTATGTCATCCCAATGTGGAACCTGAAAAATCTCCAGGTTCAGAAAGTTCCACTGAGAGATAATTTCCTCATTAAGATTATGATGTGTCTTAGAACAGTTAAGTAAAAGAGATCTATACTATCAAAGTAGTAATAACTTCTAAAAATTGTACTCATTAGAACATTGTCGATGCTGAATTATACTGGTTGATCGAAACATCACAGTGATTATAGCAAATTATATATATTCCTACACAGACTTGCAAACAGTGTCAAACCCTGAAACAAATACATTTCCTCGCAATTTTCTACCAAGACTGTGAGCACACTTTGAACAGGCTGTAGAGTTGTTGGGAAACATCGGACTTCTCACAGCGATTTTATTTACTAGAAAGATGGAAGAAGGAGTAGGTAATAATGTTTTGGTTTGTTTTTTTTTTTTTTTTTTCCCAAACAAAACAAATATACCAATCACATAAGGAGAGAGAGCAACTATACCAAACAACTACAGAGAAAAGAGCTACATCTGATCTGAGGCCTCACACGGTTCACTGAGATAGCGATTGACTTTCATGTTTGTTTTCAACTGCTGGCTGAACTTTTTGCCAAAGCAGTCAAAAGCCATGAAAGTGAAAAAAGCAGAACTGAGATAAACGGTAGCTTCTATGCATGTAGAGGACAACGGGAATCCCTTGAGGAAACCTCAGCCTCTGCTTGGGATATAACCTGGTAATATTCTTTTTTTCTCTACATACCCTCAGGAACTATGTAGACTTGATAACCAAAACTTTAGGATGTGCATGTAGATGACCACTTTTTGGTCATAAATTACTGTATCAGCCAGTAGAATTACTAAGCATCAGTTCCCAAAACAAGGAAATGTTTGATCTTAGAGGGAGCAGAAGAAGAAGGGAAAAAAAATAAACCTCCCCTGCAACCACCTCTGAAGTGAGTACACCATAAAAAATGCTGAAGTCTGCTGGGAGGTAATAACTCAACTTATTAAGACACAGACATACAAACTAGTGCATAGATTACAAGCATATATACAAGTATAAAACTGAACAGGTCATGGATGGAAATTACTCTGTCTAGTCTATATTCACCCAGAAGACCAAAAGTGAAAAGCCCCTGTATTCATTTATCTGTAAGAACAACTTCATTATGAAAATCTCAAGTCATTACTGGTCTACTATCCATCCACCTGAAGGTACAAAGGAACTCCTGTAATATCCTCCTCAATCCTATGTCAGAATCTCATCAGCACAACTAAACAGTTTTTCCATCTAATCAGACTGCCTTTATGCACTACAGAACTAAAACAAAGGGCTGCAGACAAAAGTATTTTATCTAGCACGTTAGCTGCAAAAATTAGAAGTCTAAACAAGATTGGATTTAAGAGTTAGGTATAAAAAAGGCAACAGGATTCAAGGCAATAAAGCACGATCCTTCTGAAAACTTCCCCAAAATAACTGTGCCATAAACCTTAAGAAAACACAACCAACCAAATAAAAAAACACCAAACCTATCCAGCTCCAATACAAGCATGTGATGCTCTATTTCATTCTACTAGAAGATGAAGAGCTAAAGTAATGAAAGAGGTAATTAGCTGTTACTTATTCCAGAGCAAAATAATTTCTTATGATTAACAAAACAGTATGTAAAAGATATTTATAATAGCTTAACACTGAAGAAGATTTAAAAAAAAAAAAAAAAAATCCACACACAAAAAAGAAGAGGGGGAAAAAACCTAGCCAATCTACCCCTCAAAAAACCCTACTGTAACCAAAAGTTACTGCTCTCTAAATCGGGGCAGATTGGGGTGGGGGGGGAGGACCAAAACACACTCATAATCAAGCAAAATGTTGGTTTTACACCATTCCACAGAAAAAAAAAAATTAAAACTAATTAACATCCTTACACTTAATCATATGTGTAAGGATAATCAACTATTGCTATGTAAAGCTGTCAGAAGACACATTCAAGCCTTGAATATATTATTAAAGATAAACACATTCAAAACTAAGATGACAAAAATAAGGACATGTGAATAATCATAAGCCCATTTATGTTTTCCAGATATAATTTAGCTCTTTTAGGACTTCAGCTTTTTTTCTAGAACATCTCTTCCAGCAAGGTTCATCTCTTACACTTCCAGAAAATATTAGTTATGCCTGCCTTCCCACCTTTCCCCCCAAACACCCTCATTCTAACCTGTTTTCAGAACTCTTCCCTGCTGATACTGCCCTGGTTTTGTCCGAACAAACGTGGTCATTACTTTATTTCCTACTGTTGCTCCTTATGTGGCAAAGGGTCACTGCGGAGTCAGATGCTTCTGTCTGAGATATTTTCCCATTCCCTGCAGCTCCTGGGCATATTTTTTAGAGGCATAAATACACCTTTACTTTTACTGCTGTTATTCTCAGAAATCTGGGCACAAAAATATCTTTCCTTCATTTTTAAAGCATATATGGGAGACTTAGCATCTGTACCTCCTCGTAACATTAATGTAAGTCATATGGCTTAAAAACCAAAACAACACATTATTCCAAAATCAGTGCAGAATTCCACTGACAGTAACATCATTTTTAAAAATACTTATTTTGAATGGAATAGAAAGCTTCTTAATAGGTTCTAAGAAGACATACATGTAAGTTTTTATTTAAGACAAGGATCAATCAACATGGTTAAGATACAGCTTTATCTGATCTCTATAGCAATTACACTTGCATTTAAAACAGTAGGAAAGTATTAATAACTTCTTTGTAATTTCATGCACTTTATTATGTATTTTTATTGTATTGGAGCATTCGTTCATCCTTCTGTTGAATACTAACACTGATACTGAAATCAGCCTTTTTAAAAGTAATCAAAAGTTCATTTGTATTATAATCAAACCGGTGCAAACAAGCCACCAATAGATTACATTTCTCTAGGTCACAAAAATCCATCATATATTTTCACACCTCCCCAGCTCCAAACACACCTACATTCTCAATAAAGCCCAGTTTAGAGAGAAGTGGATTTAGAGATGCAGCTACACCTAGTGATCAGCAGCAGATCACAGCAGGCAGAACTCATGAAGACGCTGCAAAAAATCTGCAAGAAGTATGTGAACGTCGTGGGGTGAATAAAGCGAGACAGGAAAATTTATTGCCTTTTTTTCTTTCTTTATAAACGTATGACCACATGCTACAAACTGGTTTTGTTTTCCTGAAATCCTTTTTAATACGTTGATAATATCACACATCAAATCAGAACAAATCTGGAAGTTATCAGCAAAATCAAATGAAACAATCAAATGAAATTAAGAGCACTCTCAGGTTTTCCTAAAGAAACTGAGCAGATGTAAGATAATTCGTCTGCCTTCAGACATCAATCAACAAACAATCTGTACCTGGGAAAATTTTCACAACTATTTCTTTACATAAGTGCCGTACGTGTGAGCTGAAAGGCTCCTAAGTGCCAGTCATTTTTCTGTGGAAACACCTTTAAAACCTAGTGATGTAGCGACCACAAATATGTGTGTGGCAGTGATACTAACAAGCTTTAAACACCCTCAGAGAAAGGCATAAACCTGCAACATGTGAAACACAGGACCAGTTCCCAGGTCCTGACCCCCCAACATCGCTGCACTATCAAGTCCACACTTCTCATCTTCCCCTTGCTGGATCCGACGACGCAAACTGAACTGATCATCTCAGCAGTGATGTGTAAAACTGACCTGGCCACTTGCAACTGGGCTGTTTGACATGTTCGCTGGCCATCTGTGTGTACGAGCGAGCGCACATAAAAAATAAACATCCTCCACATTTTTTCAGGTCGGATCCAGATTACATTAGCCAGGTGGAGTTTAGAAGCTTACTTGCTCCATCCTAACATGTTTTGTGATTTGCCTGAGGATTTGGTCTCTCTAGCTGTCTATCTACCAACTTCTCTGAGCACTAAATATATTATTTTTTTCATAAATTACATGCTGCTATGTTGTTTCAGGACACTGTGATTCGTTTTCCTCGTGGATTCTGACAACTGCTAAATCGTGAGACCAAATAAACATTGCAGGATTTTTCTCACTCCCCCCTGCCCCATGTTAATACATCCTTGCAATATTTTTGTAGGATTTATTTTTAATTTCTGATGAGGTTTCATTACTACCTTTCGACATCGGAACAAGCCCAGAATAGCTAAATAAAATAAATTTTAAAATTCAACCCACATACTCACCACACAGTTTCTTTTTTGGCAAACTGTGCCACTTCGAAAGCCCAGACTCTCAATTTCACCTGAAGCATTCTGAAGTACATGCCAGTTTACAGGGGAACACAAGCTTTATTGCATCTAACTGTCAAAAATTAAGGAAAAAAAAAAAAGACATACCTAGAAGCTGATTCTTCAACATGCTTCCATTACTTTCCTGGACTATTCTAAATATTAATACTCTCAGGCATAAAACACAAGTCATCCACCTGTTCACCTGACAGCAAGAAGTTTGGTTTGAGAATATTCCCTCACAGCTCTCACTCTTTAGCAAGGCCTAGTCCATGCTATGAACTTTAACTGGAATAATTTTGTTGATAAGCCGACAACTGTGTCAGCCACTAATACAGCTGCATTTTCACTGACATATGTGCAGGAATATGGACCTTTATGGATGAAAGGAGAGGAAGGAAAGCAGGTGGGATGAGCAATACGTGCAAAAGCAGGATATGTTAAAATGAGATACAACCATACTTGGAGCTCCTTGCTGGTAAAATGATCAGAATAGCTATTAAAGGCTTCCAAACAAAGATCCTGAATACTCTGAGAAATCTCTTTAACACAGTTAATTATACCAGAAACTTTTTATTTTCTATACATTGCTCTGATTGCCAGGAGCTTCATTTCAGCTTTGATAGGACCTATGAAGACTTAACCTATATTCTTTCTTTTCATCTTCCCTCTCTGCAGTCACCAAACATCAACATCATCACAGTAAGTTTCAACTTCAGCATGTCAAACTTCTTCCTTACATCTGTTTTTGGAAAATGCAATTCTTGTTTTTAGCGTGCCTACATCCAAAAATGAAATAGATGAATACAAGGCACAACAGCTATTCAACACGCAAGTTTTTGTATTTTTAGTATATGAAGTAGCTTGAGGACTAGTATTCTCTGTATAAAACCTTTACTAGTCACTAGAAAAGTAATTTTCAATTTTTGTATAGCACTTTTCCTCCTGTTCTTCTCATAATTGCCACTAGTCCGGGTGCAAAGCTCCCTATGAATGGCTTCCTACAAGCACTTTTAGTCAGTCCATCCATCCACACACATCTCCTTCACTGCAATAGGTTTCATCCCTTCTCAGAGAAAAACTAAAACTTAAAATGCCCTTTCTAACTCTCCACATTTCTATGTTTGACCTAAATCCCTTACAGGAGCGGACTGCCTTCCCTGGCCTGAATGATCTACCACGGAGATGGAAGAAGGAATGCGGTGGAGTCAGGTGGCATTTAATAGGACAGGAGCACCTCGTTTCAGGAACTTCTGTAATGGCAGCATCCAGTGTTTGCATGGGCCCACTTAATAACATATATGTTAAAATTATAAACAAAAACCAGCTTAATTAGGTGTGCTAGTTTCTCATAAAGAAACTAAAACAAATTAAAATAAACAAAAAACCTACTCTTGCAGTAAGATCCCAGATACTTAAAAAAAACAAAAAACACTTAAGCAGCGTCGTCCGTTTAAGACAATGTTTTTAGTAACATATCTTAAATTCAAATTCTGGAAACCATTTGCTTCTTGAGCTGATGAATCCTGAATTTTAGATTCTGTAGTTAAGGACTTGGAGAAAAATCTCATTGTTATTAACTGTTAAGCTGCTTTCAAAAGATTACTTGAAAGCTTCCAGGCCTTAAAAAGCCAAGATCTGATCTTTCAGTAAGATTATTTTCTAAATAAGACACTCAAATAAAACAATAGCTGATGATAATGTTAAAACCAATGTCTGTAAAATAAATCTGTCATTTTAGAAAAGGGTAAAAATAAAAATGGAACTATAAATGCCAAAGATTACCTAACTCACCCACTGCTATTCTTTGCTCAGAACATGTGTGGAGTTGGTTTTGTTTCTTTCTTCTTTGTTTGTTTTTAAACTTTTTATAGGTTAGTTAGTCATAGAACTCCCATCTGCAACAAGGAACAGCTATTACAAAAGATAACCATCCAACTCAAGGGCAGATTTTTCTGTAAGCTAATTTCTGTGAAACGGATGCATCAAGCTTTTAACAAAAGCAACAGCAATTTTTTTCCCTCAAGCAAAAATGACTCCTAGGCACGCACTTCAAATGGTGAAGTACAAAAACGGAAATTTCACCATTTTGTTCCGAGTGCCCAGAATCAATATTAAAAAAAGTCTGTATGCACATCTTCACAAATAATCTTTACATTCAATATTTAACATACATGCACACATGCATACACAGGGCGAAAGCCAGATAGATTCTGCATTCCGTGACATTCTTTGCAATTTCACTGAAGTGTGTAAATTGCAGCCTCTGTTATTCTGGACTTGGGAAGGGTTGGAATCACACCTTTTGAATAACAGTCTGCACCCATCATTTCTGAACTGTTTGTGTTTTATATCGCATCTCCTTCCACAGCGTGCAGCAATGGAAATGAATACAACAGATACAAATTTAACACTAATGTGGGATTGTTCTTCGGCAACATGAATGGCACTCAAATATTATCCCTAATAGAGTATCAGCATATCGCACACACACGTCATTTAAACATCCAGGAGAATAAGAGTTGCCCCAGCTTAACTTTAAGCAAGAAGTAAGACAGTTTGCCCAGGTCAGCAATGAGTTGTGGATTTATCTTAACAAAGCAAGAGCTCTCACTGAAGTCTGGACACTAGACTTCCAATATTAATGAGTTATAGGACTAATATACATGAGTTCAGCTCCATAATTCACTACAGAGCATAGCTTCATCCTAACATGACTGTATGGAAAAGATTTCATCATTGTTATATATCACCTCAGTACAAAACATTTTTCTGCTCAGGGATCTTCGGTCTCATCTGCAATAAGAATGCTGGCGAGAAATTAGAGGAAACGCAGCTGCATATACAAAAAGTCCCTGAAATCTAATGTAAAACAAGAATTTTTTCATTTTAAAAAAGTTTAAAAACAGACCACCAATTCCTAGCCATAAAACTTGCTTTAGCTAGAGTGCTGCATAGAAGTAACGTGTAATGTACACAATATAAACTATTCTGCAGCCTGAGCAACAAGGAAAGTCAAAACTATTGCTTCCCACCAGATCAAAACACACTTTGCATGAACTGAAGACCAGATGTCTTCAATTTAATGTGCCTTTCAGTTGCACTAACTTCATGTTAGGAACAAAACAAACAAAAAAAAATGCGAAGTTACTCTTCACAGTGAAGCACGCAAAACTATTTCACAACCCAAATTTCTGTCTAAAATTATGGGTTTCTTCAACATATAAATAGGACAGGGGTGCAGGTAGAGGACTGGAGACCAAGATAACCATACGCAGCTCTAGCACTTCAGGGTACAGAGAAACGCTGTTGATGGAGCACTTCTTCACGGGATGAGAACCCTGACACGCCGCAGACGCAGGAAGCCTCTGCCCTGCCCGCCCAGGTGAGGATTTTGGGGGGCTGCAGAAAACGAGGGGCCAAGGCTTTACCTCCGGCTCTGCCAGCATCTCACAGCCGCACCTACGGGCAGCGCGAAACGCGGGGAGCTCCGGGGGCGAGCGAGAAGGAACCGGCAGACAGGGCGGCGGGGGACCCTTGTGGGGCATCGCAAGTTCTCCTTCCCCCGTCGCCAGCTCCGTCGCCGGGGCCCCGGCGGCGGCTCACCTCGCCCCTCCGCCCCCCGCGCCGGGGCAGAGGGAAACTTTCGGGAAGTCGACGGCGGAGAAACGCCGGAGGGAAGCCGAGTCACGCCCGCCCGTCCGTCCAGCCCTGCCCTCCGGCTGCCCGAGCCTCGCCAGCCTCTCGCCCTTCGCCTCAGCGCCCGACGGGGTAGAGGCGAAAACCTAAGGGCATCCCGGCACCGCCGCCGCCTCCTCCGGACACTTTCCCCCGCACACACACCATGTACGCACCGGCTCCCAAGTGTCAGCCCCGCCAGGGGGCCGGGGAGAGGAAAAAAAAATAAACTAAACCAAAACCCAACCGACTCCAAAATCGCAGCCCTTCCCCTCCGCCGCCCCCGCCCGTGGGAGGGCTGCGCGACCCCGGGGCAGGCGAGGCGACTCCTTACCTGTGAACGTCTGCGCTCCCGCCGCCAGCAAAAGTCCGGCCAAAGTAACCAGGCAAGTTCCAACTTTCCCCATATTTCCACCCCTTCCTGCTCCGGATCCAGCAAAGTGCCAAAGTGTTTGCCAAAGTAGGAGGCGCCCCTCTCGCCCCCCTCCAGTCAGTGGGGCAGGCAGGGAGGGGGGAGCCGGACTCCCCCACTTGGTGCCCCGCAGGCTGTTTTCCCGTCCTCGCCTTCTCTTCGCTTCTAAAGGCAAGGAAAGAGGGGTGCGAAGTGTCCGGGGGCTGGCTGGCTGCCTGCCTTCCTCCGGCCGCACCGCTGCCCTCGCCCCAGGGTCCGCACCGCCTCCCTGCTCGGACGCCCCACGCCTTCCGCCTCCCCCGGTACTCGGGGGTGGGGACGGGACACCCTTAATCCCGGATTCTCTTCGCCCGGCGCCGCCGTTAGTCCCGGTTTAGCTCGGCTCCCTGACTGACTCGCGGTCCCCCCCGGCAGGCAGGCAGGCAGGCTAAAGGGAGCGCGGAAAGTCACGCCCAGCCGCCGGCGCCGCCGCTCTCCCCCGCTAGAGGGCGAGGCGGCGCGGGCCGGCAGCGGCGGGGCGCGCACAGCGCGCACAGCGCTCCGCGTACGGCCGCGCCTGCGGAGCCGAAGCGCTAGAGTCTGCCTCCCGCCTCCCTCCCCCCGCCCCGTCGCTGACCCGACAGCGGTTTTGTTTGCAGAGGAGGTGGCTGCGTGCCTGGCAGGACGATGTCGAAAGTTCCCGGACAGCGGGGGAGAGAAGGGGAAACCAAGATAAAAGAAAAATCTCAACCAAGCGGCTCGGTAACTTTGTCGCGGGCCGGTCCCGGCGAGAGCCGCAGGCGCGGGAAGTTGGGGCCGCCTTGGCTACCTGTACCCCCGGGACGGGGCCCAGTGGGAGCGGCTGCCGCCGCCCCCAGCAGCCCGGCCCCGGGGCAGCCGCTCGGCTGGCCCGGCGCCCCCGCCCCGCCGGCCTGGCGCTGCTCCGCGGCACCGGGACAGGGAAGGATAAATACAAGAGCGAAGGGAAGCGCTGGCTTTTCATAATCGTTTTGTTTTTTACAGGCAAGCTGGAGTCTGTCGGAAGAACTAGTTCGAGGCCACAACTCAATCCGCCGCGAAAAGCCTGGGAGCCCTGCCCTCACAGCGAAAGGCTGATGATACTAAAAGGAAATTAAGATTTAAAATTAAAATGGGTTTCTGCGAGCTGGCGACGAGCGGCACCGTGTTGTAAATAAATTGCTTCTCATTCGTGTGTTTGCTAATACAACTGGAGCGCCTTGCCCAGCCCTCAGCTCCAGGCACCCCTCGCCCCTCCGGATCGTTTCGGGGCGGCGGGGGAGGGCGGCAGGAGCGCTGGGCATTGCCAGTCCCTCTCAAAGCAGGGTCGCAGCTTTTACTCCTGTGAGTGAGGAATGACGTCATGAACTGGCAGGGTTAGGTAGTGAATGATGGGAGTAAAATCACGTTAAAATAACATTTAGCTTTGGTTATTAGCAGTCTGTGACTTCTGGCATTTATCTCTATGTCACATATGAAATACAGCTGCTTGACAATCTTTTTCTCTTTGGGGCTTGGGCTCCTGGTGTCCAAGACACTGGAAGGGTGTGTTTGTTGGTTTTAAACCAGTTCTTTCTAAATTAGACTTGTAGTGGTGGAAGTATTTTTGTTGGCTATCACTTTCAATTAAAGCTTTCTTTTTATTTCAAGTGAAAGCATGGCCAACTTTAATGCATACTTATTCCCAATGGGTTACAAATAAAACGGTAAAAACAAGAATCTAGGTAACACTGCAATTAAGGGTTTGAGCTGGCAACCTCAAATGTATGAGCTCAGGCTCTAGGTTCTCATTTTTCTCCAGCACAGATCCTGTTTTCTGTGCTACTCAAATATATAGTGAGTCAGCTAGACCCTCATTTCAATCAAGTCTTCACCCATCCCCCACATGGCAGTGTGAGTTGCAACATGTCAATGATTTGTGCACATTTTGGATTATTTTTACCTATAATACATCATCTTCAAAGTTAGGCACACAGCTGTATCATTTCCAGTGATCATCCAACCGTGCTGTTGTCAGGACACTGCTCTATTATATTTTTGTGATGTGGTTTTTTATGTGATGCAATCTTCCTGAAGGTACATGAACTTTTAGATGTGTGGGGGTAAGGCAGCTACCTCAGAAGTTAACGCAAGGGGGCAGAACAGCATTAATTGTTGTGTTTCTTGACGTCAGACTTTTTATTTTGAATTGTGAGCACTCTCTTCGTTTGTTATTTGTCTGGAAATTCCCAGCCTTCTCGAAAAAAGTTATCTTAGTTCCCCAAACACTTAATAAGCTAGGCTTATGTTGCAATACAAATTCTTTTTTTTTTTTTAATTTTACCTTTTTTTTCCTGGTCGCATAATTTATCCAAATTTGCCATACTTTAAATGCTGCAGTTATAGCTTCTAAAAATTAGAAACTATAGCTAGCCTTGAAAGTGCTACCTTTGGAACTACAAAACTGTAACAAAAAACCCTCTCATCAGTAATTTAACTTAGAGTAAATTTAACTTTAAAATGTGCCTTCTAGTAGATCTGTCACTAAAAATCCAGAAATGAACAGTTAAAGCGATGCTTATGCTAATAAACTGTAGGTTCACAATGTCCAGAGACACATAAAATTATATCTCTGATCAGCCAATGTTGATCCTACCACAGTGCAATAAATTATCGTGTTCAGACATAACCGTGACTCTCAACTTCATCTTTGTTACAGGGCATAAAAAATTCCACGCCAAATCCACAGCTATCTGGTGTTAGCTTGGTGAAGGTGAGATAGGAAATCACCAAGTTCTGTGGATTACAGAAGGGAGCGTAAGAGTGTTTGGTCACAGTTATGCTAGGAGTAGGGCTAAAGTGTTTGACTGTCAAAGATGTAACTATTCTGCTTTAATTACAGCAAATCTAAGAAAGGTTTAAGCTCTGGGCAATAGCTAAACCAACAAGAACAATAGAAAACACAGGTCATGCATGGCTGATTGGGATTTGTTAGCTGTGTTTCAGTACTGAAGTGGAGCCTGTATTTAAACAGTCCAGAAACACTACAAAAAAACCCAAAAAACTAGAGCATCGAGAAAACACTGGACAAAAACCACAGGTTCACTAGGGGTTCAATTCCAAGAGTGCCTTCAAGAGAGTTCATTAAGGGCTAAGCTGTGGCTAGAAAGGGACTTGGAAGCATCTGCCAAAAAAAAAAAAAGAAAAAAAAAAGAAAAAAAGGACTTTGCTGATTGTTTCTTACTGACAAACAGATACTTTGCATCTGTTCTTTAAGTGGATCACCTAGGCTTAGGAACATAGAAGATCATAAATATCACAAATTTAATCACTCTTCCTGGAACGAGTCAAAGAATGAGACAATAAAACGTGGAATAGGGAGGAAAAAAAAAATCTGGACGTTATAACCATTTTCTAGATTTTAATGTACATCCATAGCAAATGCCCACAACCAGGATACGTAGTAAAGTTTTTCTTTTATTTTGAAATGTGGAATTTGTATATATCCCACTGGGAGAAAATTAAACAACCTGATGGTACTTTATGAATAACTACAGTGTTTATTACACAAACTTCACTGGCTCAGCTGCCCTCTCCCTGTTAATAATTATCTTGCAGCTCCATTTCCAGTATTCCAGATCTCTGAGCTACTTCTGACAAACGATTTTTGACAATTCCAAACTGATCAAGAACTGTATTACTGGCTAGAGAGGTACGAGGTCCTAATGCTTATCATAATCTGGAAACAGAAGTACTTGATCTATGTCAAGGAAAAGTTCTTATAAGTGTATGTATATGCTTTAAAATTACATATATGTTGTGTTCATCTATTTTGCTGTTACCTTTCCTTTAAGGTGCTAACGATATTCACGATGCCATCATTTCTGTATTACTGGCACAAGAACAAGTAAACATATCTCAAATTCCATAAGGCATCAAGGCCATCATCCTGCATAATCCGTAGCATGAAGTCATCCTGCCTATAATGATCCAAAGCAGGAACACTCTCCTGATCATGTTACAGCACAAATAGAAACACGAAGACTTGTATTCAAGTATTGGAGGAAGGGCCAAACATCCTGCCTTTTTTTGACCTCTGACAATGCTGATTAAGTGGCCAAGAATGTAGGCTACACTGGCTGTCACCTGATCTTTTGGATCAGTAGCAGATAACGTGACTCTCACTGCTCAAAGCTATTTTTTTGCACAATAAAGCAGTCGAACAAGAATCATCTTCACTAGCTCACTCCATCTTGTTCTAAAGCTCAGGCAGACAAGTTTCATGAATCTTTCAATGACACTACTGTTTAAATATGATGAAAAAGTAATTTTCTTCACAGGAGAGGGGCATATTTTCTTAGTTAAGTACAGCTAATAAGCAAAAGAAAGATATGCTTTGTTAGAAGAAAGACAGACAATGATTCTGATTTTCTGTTTTTATCAAAGCTACTTCTCTACCACAGTGAAATTCCAGAGCCAATCCTTGGTCAGGAGGACCACTCAAGAAAAATCACATCATCTCTATAGGTCGAGGGAGAATATGCCAAACCTGAAAGGTTTTTTTCCATTTGTTACTCTTCTTTAATACAGAACAACATCTTATCCTTTGCCAATGTTCACTTATCTTTAGGTAGCATTATCTAGTCACCCAGATTTTTACTGATACTCTTAACCTTTTCATTCCTGACTTATTGTAAAAAGCTCCAAAAAGAAAACGTGTACTTATCTATGTGCCAGGATTTATTGATTGCATTATACTCAATTATGTTCTGTTTCATAAAGTTTAATATATCTGTGCCCATAGATGCTGTAAAGGTTTCATTTGTTACTGAAGAGCTATTTCAGTGGTGAATGTAGTGTTCTGAATAAATCTTCTAGCATTTCTTAAGAAAGTCAGGTGTTCCCCCCCCCCCCCTTTTTTTTTTTGAGATGTAGGGTGAGGATATAATAGTGTCCTTAAAAGATCACATCCACTCCATACCCCATCTTTCCTTGCCTCCAAGGAACAGAAAAATCCTTGGAATCTAAGGTCAGTCTAAACCAGCTGCAAAAGTTGCTGCATATAAATTGTTCCATCTTGAGTAGAGGCTCATCATCTTCCTTGCTTATTGCTGCCAGGGCTTGCTGGCACTGGAACTGATCCCTGATCATTCATTTGGCACTGAGTTGCGCTAATCACAACTGTGGCTGCTCCCTATCAGATGGTGTCATGTGTAATATAACCGCCTGCTTTATTTATTTTTTTTTCTGGTACTAATGGTTTGTGCAAGCAACAATAACGATCCATTTTGTACCAAGGACAACTTGTCTTATTCACTTGATCACCCTGAAGTTTGGTGGTAATAAAAACCAAAGTCCTGTTTTGTTTCCAACTGTTAAAAATAAACAAATAAAAGAATAAAGTGAGGAAATGCTACATGGCCTCTCCTGGCCTTGATATTAAGCCATAGTTTGGACTTGAGAGAGAAAAGACATCCAGATCTTTGAAAACCAAAAAAAATAATAATAAAAAAAAAATAAAAACAAACCAACATTTAAAACACTATGGAGAAGCAATCTTTAATTGGAAATTCTTGAAATGCAAGTGAGAAAAATGTCTGAAGTATCCAAGGAAAACAGAGAAGGACATTTGAGATCTGAATGTCAAGGGGAAGTGAAGAGCAACAAATGACACTGTGCAGAGATGGTTACTGCTAGTTCAAGCCCAAGAACAAACAGATGTATTGTGGAAGAACATCTATTTCATAGTCTCACATTTTGCTATAATAAGATAGATAAGATAGAATGTTGCCTAGGCAGGTAGAAGCATGTAAACTCATAAAAAATTTAACTCTATATACAATGCTGTCTCTTCTGCTGGAAGCAAAATTTTTGATTCCATGATCAACAGTCTGCTGCTACCCACACATGTGATTTGTATGGAAAAGAAAAAACACGTACCTTATACTAGTTGTGTCTGATACATTTTGATGTCTTCAAGCCAAATCCCATCTTGTCTTCTGGTCGCCAGCATTTCATTAGAAAACTATACCATTTAACAATCTACAAAGACAAAACCATTGTGGCTTTTAACTCTACTCTTAAAAATATTTTATCGCTGTATAGTATACATAGGAATGAGAACTCTTCAAACTCGAGCTTTCTGTGAGGGAACAGAATGGGTCAGCTGCTTCCTAAAGGGTGGGGAGCCAGGGGCTGAGTGCAGGAAGACCTCCCAGCAGGAGAGGGACCAGGGTTCTCATCACCAGCCCCACCAAGGCAATGAGGCAGGTCTAAGATGATGCTAGGAGGACAATCTACAGGTCAAGACTAGGATCCTGTTCGACGATCACCAAGCAGGTCTACAGTGATAAAACAGGTCCAAGATCAAACCTAGAAGTCAACCCATGGGTTGGGGCCTGGGTGAACAGGGTCTTTGACCAGACACATAGAGACCAGTATTACTACAGCGTAGCTCAAGTAGATCCTGAAGGCCCCAGGATGCACTTGAAATGGGGCTTCTGGGAGAACTGGGCAGAGGGTGTGGGTAGAGACCCCAGGTGAGACCGATCAGGTCCATTAAGGCTTGTTACTGCACTCAGAACCATCTTGCTTCCACCTTTGCATTTTCAAATATATTACATGGCTTTTAACTTTTTTTTCTAGCTTCCCATACCTTGTGAAGAAAACTCTTTGCTGTTCTTCTTTTACTACTTATTCTTAGCTTCTCCCAAAATGTGTATGTCCTCAGCTGTGTCTCTGTCAACACTATCAGGAGATACATACAGGAGATGAGAGCAAGATAGTTCAAATATCGAATACTGTTAAAGAAACACCTACTTATGCCAGCTAAGAGTGTATAACCTTCAGATTGGTGTATGGCTGAATAGGATTGGTTAGAAGCAGAAAGAAACAGAAACACAGGGTTGATCAAATGCAAATACTTGCAAATATTCATATATTCAGTCTTCAAAGTCTGTACAAATACAGACTGCAATATCATCTTTGTCACTCGTTGCTTTGATCTTGTCATTCATCTGGGTTAACATCCTTTTCTATTACAAATTTAGGCTTAATTGCATTGTCTTCAAAGTTCCGTACTGTTCTACCTCTCCCTACTCATTTGAACTTCAAGTTGCTATTCTTTCTATTCAGTGCTTCTATAATCAACTGTGTCAAGGAGTGAGGCCAGAAGAATAAAAATTTAGGAGATAAGCACTGTGAAGTAAGCTGACTTCTCAGTCTTCCAAGACAGAATAATTGTTCCAAAATAAATTAACATTTATTACATAATAGAAGGAACACACACTGAGTTATACCAGCAGAGCTGTAGCATTATATTTTTTTCTGCTAAAAATATGCTAGTCCATCCCTCGCCATAGATAAACTGTTTCCCAGAGTGGGTTTCTCTGCAGGCTTCAATCAGATGGAACATTCCCTTTAGTAATAATCCCTAGAAATACTTGACAAAGTTGTTTTTCAACACACATCTTCATATAAGGCAGAGGACTTATGCAGACAACTGGAACAGTAATATCTGATGCCATCAATGCTAACACTGACTGATCACATCTGAGAGAGCCCTTCAGATGGTGTCTCCAGTTAGGGGAACATATTTCTGACATCTCAGGTTCATTCCACCAAAAATACACGGAAGCAAAAACCCCAACTGAAAAGCCATATTCAATATAAGGTTAGTTTTCTTTCTGCCTGTAGACTTCTCTTGAGTTTATTCACTCGCATATACTTTTCTTCCATAGCTCTGAATTAGCATCAGATAATAGTAGCTGTGCCTTGGCATAAGATTAAGTTTTGCCAAAAGTTCATTTGCAGCTAATTAGGAGTTCATGAAGCAGAAGTGAAATACGCAGCCTCTTTGTTTCTCTTCGTGGGTCTCAAAAACAGTCATTGATGGATGGAATTAGAGTTCCTTCTGCCTCTTCGTTACTGACTCTTATTTAGCAATGTAGGATTCATGTTGTCAACAGCACCTCTTGACAACTTCCTACTATTACTTTGATGCAATTGTTTTATGAGATGCATGAGATGTTATTAAATTGGGTCCTATTGGAACATGAAATTAAGTTGTGGGCTTTTTTTCCTACAGTTGTATTTGAATGGAAGTGCACTTTATATCTTGTACTTATCTTTCAACAAATAAATTGATTTTTTTTCCCTGTGAAGTCTACTTTAACAACAATTTATACTGTTGCAAAATGCTGCGATACCATCTCATCAGAGGCAATTCTGAGCAGACAGACATCGTAGTCAGTGATGCAGAATCTATCAAAAAGGCAGCACATGAGCATAGGTGTAAGTACAACCTCTCACACCACCACCTGTTTTTTTATCTTAATACGTTAAAAAGTGTTGATAAGTAAATTATATGTTAAGATGATAAAAAACTCTGAATTATGCAGTTTGCATTAGTCATTTATAGAATTTGTTTCATATTTGTGTATTTGGAAGTATTTGAATATTTTTTTTGAAAAACGGTAATAGTGGGCCAAAGGAGGAACTACAAAGTTGAAAGGTTCACATGTAAAATCTGCTTCTCTTATTTGGTATTTTTTTCTGATTCTTTGTTTTTTTAATATTTCTGCTTTTTTAGAGAGGGGAGGAATATATTTTGATGTACTTGCGATTGAATTCTTGTTGGTGTTCGCTTGTGCAGAATGATGAAGAGGCGTGAAAGTTAAATATGCTTCATACCATCATTTTTTCCTCTTGATTGCTTTCATACCAACAGCAGATGTCCAGTGAAGGGACACAAATATTTCCCTTTGGCAAGTCAATCCACTGAAAATAATGGGAACTTATTTAAATAGTGTGGCCCTGAGGAGACAAAAGGGGTGCAAGCACAGGAGAGAATAAGTGCAGAAATGTACTCAAAGAATTACTTTATTTGCATGCAGTGGAATTTTTCAGTGAGTTACACATAATAAAATTAGTAGGAATTCAACTACCCATTGCTTTGTCAAAGGCATAGGAAATGATAACTTGAAATCTGTTGTGGCCATGAATACTATTGCTTCTCCTGCTCTGTGCACTATTGTGCTAAAAAATCAATTATTTAATAATTGATTTTATACTAACTGTTAAATTATTTTGTTAAGTCTAAATTAAGAATTATGATGGATACAAATGTATGTGCTAAAACATAATGCTGAAATGGATTCCTGTCACAAGTTTAAATAACCATTCTGATGAGACAAGAATGATTGTAAAAATAAAAGCATGATAAATAAAAGTCAGAAAGGCTTTGCAGATGTGGTGAATCATTACATATTACTTTGCTTTTCAAAATGAGTGCTGATCCTGCTGTTGCTTATTGTGCAGAACTTCGATTAAAGTTAATGGGAATTCCATGCACAGGAAAGCTGGAGTGTGGTAGATTTAAGGTTTTTTACCCTTGTACCAGTATTAATGGGAATTGCAGGTGTGTTTGGGGGCAAAACCACTACCTATATTTAAAAAAAAAAACCAAAAAACAACAACAACAAAAAAAAGAGTCTACTTAATCATATTAGTTGCAGCTCTCAAAAAGGTGAATCTCTATGGCAAGTGAGACTGTTGTTTTCTCCCTTCTCTTGTGCAGTGATCAGATATGAGCATTGCTGAGGAATATTTTCTCATGTTGAGGAACTGACCAGTCATTGTCTGAAGCTATAAACTAAGGGTATGCTGTTCCCAGAGAGACAAATGCTAAATCAAAGGTGATAAGTTTTCACCACAAATCTTTATTTTTATTACAGTACAAACGAAGAAAATATATTAAAAGAATGCTACTAAAAAGCAAGCACCAGCAAGTTATAAATCACCTAGATTAAAATGCTTATGTCATTTCAGGGCTATACCTCTGCTAAATTCAAAGGTTCAGGTCCCAACAATGAATTGTCAGAGCTTTTCAGGATATAATTGTATGAATTATGTACAATAACCCTTGTGACCACAAGCATTGCAGGTATGAGTAAAAAATTTCCTAGATTAGAATTCCTCCCTTATGAGCACGAAACACTTTGGAATAATTAATATCAGAACTGGAGGTAACTGCCTTTTTTCTACCTCTTCTCTATAAAATCTCTGAAATGGCTCAAAATCTGGGATATGCAGCTTCTGGTATAGAGTAACTGGGAAAAATTTCAAAAGGAGAAAGCAGAATACTTTGCTTTTTCATAGAATCATAGAATTGTTTGGGTTGGAAGGGACTTTCAAAGGTCATCTAGTCCAACCCCCCTGCAATGAGCAGGGACATCTTCAATTACATCAGGTGGCTCAGAGCCCCGTCCAGCCTGGCCTTGAATGGCTCCAAGGATGGGGCATCTACCACCTCTCTGGGCAACCTGTGCCAGTGTTTCACCACCCTCACTATTAAGAATTTCTTCCTCATGTGTAGCCTGAATCTCCCCTCCTTTAGTTTAAAAGCATCACACCTTGTCCTTTCGCAGCAGGCCCTGCTAAAAAGTCTGTCGCCATCTTTCTTATAGGCTCCCTTTATGTACTGAAAGGCCACGATAAAGTCTCCCCGGAGCCTTCTCTTCTCCAGGCTGAACAACCCTAACTCTCTCAGCCCGTCCTCAAAGGGAGGTGTTCCAGCCCTCTGATCATTTTTGTGGCCTCTGGCCCCTCTCCAACAGGTCCATGTCTTTCCTGTACTGAGGGCTCCAGAGCTGGACTCAGGACTCCAGGTAGGATCACACTAGTAGATGAACATACTAGTAGGAGGACAAGCCAGTTCCTGATTTTTCTGCCTCAACACTTTCACCAGTAGTATTGTTCCTATTTGATTAAATCCTATTCACAGTGAAATCAGTAGTAACAGCTCAGCTCCCTCAACATTTACGCTGCATTTCAGGACATTAAGCACCATGCAAACCTTGTGAGACCTCCCTATTATCTGTACTGATTTCGCTATGCAGCTGTGCAGAGTTGAGGCAAAGATGGAGATGAAAGGCCAGGCTGAGACCTATTTGGCCTCTTCATACTGCAGAGAACACACAGGGCTCCTGAGCCCTGTGAGTTCACCATAATGACTTAAGGGAGCTACCACATTTTGGTGACTAAGAAGCTACTTGAAGCAGATGACCAGCATGGTCTGGCCAAACAATATCAAAATGAGAATTTAAGGAGCAATAGGCTGCCCAGTTATCCACACAAAAAGGCATGGTTCTTTCCTAAGGACATCTGCTGTACCATGGACATTTGCCAATGGATGATGGTGGCAATATTCCTTCAAAACATCTTTGTGCTCATTGCCCAAGAGCCATGGGTTTTGTTGATGCCTTCCATAGAACACCTTTATTTTAGTCTCTCTGTCATATCTTTCTGCATTCTCTCTTTAGATTATCTCTCTTACCTTGTAGAAAGCAGTAGACCAAGCGGTCTGTTGCCACAATTCTAGGAAATATGCTAGCTAATGCTGTAGGTCCCTGATGGCTATCCTGAGAAACTATCCTCCTATCTCCCATTTTGGTAAACTTTTATTAGTCCTTGTTTTTTATTTCCATCAAGTTTGAACAGAGGAAGAAACTTTCCCTGCTGACTAGTATCTGTTGTCTTCCATCTAGAGAGAGAGCATCTTCTGACATGTAATTTGGAGAAAGTCAGTGTGTGGCTTTTCCTGTGTGTCCTTTATCTACAGTGGGCTTCTTTCAGGAGAGATGTTTCTCCTTTGATCCCTCTTGAGTGTCTCTCAGGATAAATGTCCCTAGGACAGTATCTCCTGTCATGAATAACACCAGTCCTATGGGCACTTCAGAACTCAGTCTCATGCAATTGATTCCCAGTGGTGCTCATGCTGAGCTTGCTGCAGGATGTGAAGGAAATCCCTGCAAAACCACAAAGCAAGCATGGGACAAAAATCTAGAAATGCCTGTGACATGACAATTACTGCAGCATGCCTGGAAGACCTGTATGAGGTGATCCCATATGGCAAGAGGGTGCTTGAGAAAAAGAAGCCAGAAATGTTTCATCTTGATTGACAAAAACGCATCATATCCAAAAAAAGAAACCACTAGGCTTTCTTATACAGGCATAGCTTTCTGTTTTCACACACTAGCTTTGAAACTCAAGGAAATAGCACTGAGATTGTTCACTAGCCTCCCTCTTTGTAGAAAGAAGGTTGAGGAGAAAGGATAGACAAGAGGACAGCAGTGGAGACTGCTGTGAACCACTGGTCCATAGATAAGGCTGGTTGGAAGCATCCTGGGCTTAAATGCAGGAGGTCACAAGGCAGACTCACAAGGCAAATGTTTGGTGACCACAAACACCATTATTCTATTGCTATTTTGAGTAGAACATGTATTTGTAAAAAAGTGAGTATCCAGCAATGGCCAGGGTCAAAGTGAAGGAGCGTGGATGCTAGCGAGTGTGATGGTTCAGGTCAGGACCGTTGGGCTCCACAGTCAGCAGCTTCTATACCTTCTTATCTCTGCTTTCTCTTGTCTTTCTTCAGTCTCAGAGTTGTACAGCTGAACCTCTGAAGATACCATGAGATGGTCTGTTCTCTCTGTTTTGGAATTAGGAATTGCAGAAAGAAATTCACTGGCTCTTGTTTTCCATCCTTCAGCAACATCCATGAGGCTTTGGAGAAGATGGAAAGCAAGGTAGGGCTGAAGGCATGCCCTAACTAGTCTGACAAAGTGTTATGTTCTCTGCCTAGCAGGACTGAGGCTACTGGTGGCTCTGCATAATGACACAAGGACAGGTTGTGTAAAGCTCGAGCTGATGAGGATGTCTGCGGAGACTCGGATCAATGCGAAGTGGGAAGTATTCCTGCAGCTGCAGCAGAATGGATTTGTGGTACCATGGATTATGCTTCCTGGAGTGATCTGGAAATGTTCTGTGTTATTCTCTTGCCTGCTTGGGGAAAAATAGCCTGAAAATGGATGTGAAGTTATTCATCATGAGTGGTCTGTGCAGTGCATTTGGCCTTAAAGCTGTATCTGAAGATGCTCTTACAAGATAGCACAGTGGTAGCTGTTAAAGATACAAAAAGGAATTTTTTTTTTTCTTGTCTTTTTCTAGGTCCAGTTTTGAGCTTCGTATTTTGGATTCTGTTAACAGTCACTAAGTGCACTGGTAAAATAAT
Organism: Patagioenas fasciata; assembly: GCF_037038585.1. Classification (NCBI taxonomy): domain Eukaryota; kingdom Metazoa; phylum Chordata; class Aves; order Columbiformes; family Columbidae; genus Patagioenas; species Patagioenas fasciata. The sequence goes on along the minus strand of NC_092521.1, from coordinate 54,272,204 downwards.
AATTTTGATTTGAAATGAAACCTGACAGGAACTGTGAGGGATTGAAATTGTAAAGATGAGTGACTTCTTAAATTAATCCAGCTTCTGTAAGAGTTTGAATATTTTTGTTAATATTAAAAATAGTGATTGCACAAGAAGATAATGTAAACAAGGCTACAGTTTCATAATGCTTATAGTGCCTGGCACATGATTAAGTTAGAAAGCTGTCACTCTGCACATTGCAAAAAAAAAAAAAAAAAAAAAAAAGAACCAAGAATTACATATAATTCCTCCTGTCATAACAGTATTTTTGCCCACTTAAGGTTACTTTCTCCAAAACCAATGCTTAAATCTTCAGGCACCCTAGCTAGTGTTTTGACCTTTATAAATACCATTTTGACATAAATGTGCTTCAGCTTCCTTAATCTGTTGCATCTCACATGGCCACACAACTTTCTTCTCTAATAGTGGAACACCAGCTGTATTAGCTACATCCGTCTTAGATAAATGTAAGTGAAAATGTCCCTCACATTCACTGAACATTTTAGGTTCTATTGAGAAACAAAGATTTCCAGGCTGCTCCTGATGCCCTTGAGAACAATTTTTCTCATTTTTCTTAATTCTTCTTTGTGATTCAGTTTCTGTGAAGAGTCTCTAGGAAAAATACAGAAGATGGGGGAAGGAAAGGAGGGGAAGGATAGCAAAGAAACAAAGAAAGCAAAGGTGCTGTTAAGGAGCAAAATGGCATTTAACAGAAGCACTAATGAAATAGAAAGGCATGAAGAGGGAGAAGAATCAGAGACCCAGAAGAAACAGACCCAGAAAATTATGAAAAAAATGTGACTGACACAGAAAAGTGGAACCTGGCAGTAGCTAACATGAAAAGGGTACTTGGTTCACTTACATTTTATGGTCCTTTCTGTCCAGCCCATTTGAAAAAAATTAGTGGAGGAGAGCACTCTGGCAGACACAAAGGAAAGACACAGAAAGTCCTGATTATGTACATGTGTGTTATGTGATTGCTGATCTCACTTGATGACATTTATCTTTATGAATTCACTGATTTCCTTAAGTGGGAGAAATCAGAAAACATATCAGTGGCATTCTCTTGGCTCTGCTCAGAGTGAAATGAAATGTCAGTGTCATTGTTAAGATGAGCTTTTGTGTGTAATGTATGTGTGGTATTGGTTTTATGATGAATTACAGTCTATAAAATGCAAAACATTTTAAAGACTTTAAGAAATTAACGCTATGGATATTACTCATACACCAATAAAAGAGTTTGCAGAAGACTGATCAAATATTAAAAGAGAAGTTTTCACGCATAAATAGTTTCAGAATGTTGCAAATTGTGGGAAAAAGATGCTTTTTCAGGTGTTGCAATGAATTGTAGTTTTATCAAATTAAAGGGTCTACTTTATATTGTGCATTGAGGGCATTCTCTGAATTTATGTTATGTTTAGAAAATACATAATCCTCAGTTGCTGACTTGCTTAAAAAAGACACTTAATGCTTCTCTGGGAAAAAAATAAAGTACCGAGGACCACCAGTTCTGACTGATAACTTCAGTTGACACAGGACTCCTGGCTTACCCTCAAGACCAGTTCTGGACAGATTTAAGTGGGAAAATCATGGTTTAGTGTGAGTGGTGACATTTTCATCATTGAAGAGAGAGAGGTCAGAGTGGGATTCAGCTGTGTGGAAGAGACTAGGATATTGTTGCATAAGGAGAGCTCAAGGAGGAAAGAAGAGACTGATCAGCCTCAGTTGCTAACAAAACAAAACAACAACAGATTTAGAGAGGAGATAATTTCTTTTGTGAACTTGAATTCCATGTTTTTCTGGCATATGGAGTCTGAAAGGTATAAACTTGATCTGCAAACCGGTCTGTCACAGTGCATGACTGGAGGGCTTGGGAATGTGCAGATGCTGTAGCAAGGAAGGCTGCGGTATTGTCACTTTTTTTTACTTTTTTAAAAAAAAGGGGTTGCTAGACTGCTAGACAAGAAATCTAAATTCAGGAGTGTTAGTTTCAAACTAGAAACTCAAGAAACTATGAGAGTACTCAAAGCGGAAGCACTTTGCCTGAAAGCATGTGAAAGTGGGCAAATTACTCTATTTGCACCAGTTTAATGGATAATGAGGTTAATTGTTAACTAGACAACTTACCCCATATTCCTGTGTACTTTGCTGCTGTGTATGTGCTTATGTGCAGTTACAGAAAACAAGCATATTTATATGGGAATAATTAAACCAGATACACGTATACATGACCTGAATAGATATTCTTGCCAAGATCATTTGCTCCAAAGATTATATTCCTGCTGGTAGCATGCAGATCTGATTTCATTTAGACAAAATCTTCACTGCTTTTTAATAACAAACGAAAGATTATGTGTATGTGAGACAACGCTATACATTAAGTATATGGCTAAGATGTCGCACATGCTGAGAGAAAATCATTGTCAAAGCAAATGAGCATGTGGATGAGACAATGATAAGAATAATGTGATTATATTCATTTTCATACCACTGATTTTATCACCCCATTTTCCACTCTGTTCCTTCAAGCCATATGCTTTGTTTCCATCCAAATCTATTCATTAAGGAGTGGTGACTAACATTTATACAGACAGTGCTGAGGATCAGGTCCTGGGATGGTTGGAATAAGGTTTAATTCAGCTGAACAAGTAGGAACATAGTAAGAAAGAAGAGAGGGAGAAGCTGGTATAAAATGGAAAAGACCATGAACACAGCTAGGTAAAGAATGGGGGGACTGAAGAGAGAGATGATCAAAAGGATTTGGAAAAAAATAAAGGAAGGGAAAATGAAAAAGACACAAACAAGGATGAAAGGGAAAGAAAGAAAAAGGCTAAGAAGGGGGAGAGTGAAAAGGAGCCTGTTAATGGTAGAGGAGAGGGAGGATAAGGCGTAAAATGAGACAGAGTTTGATTATACATACTTCTCTCTAAATGATCGTTTAGCTTCAAGCCCAATGGGCCAAGCGTCCGTTTCAGTTCAATTGGTGGGACAAGTACATTGTATATCACAGCTAAAATATGTAGCAATGGTGGTATACTGAAAAGACTGCATATTTTTCAGAGAGGGGCTAGGCAGGTGGTGATGTTGGGGGTGGAGCTGGTAAAGGAGCAGGAACCCCAGCAGCAGGACTGGTCCTGGGGACTGGGCTGGCAGGATTTCACATGTACTCCTTTGCCAGCCTGACAGTGGCACTTGTGAAACTGAGGGCTTGTTTACTCTTCCAGACAGCAGAAATGTGTGTTTGACTGTTTTGCTTATCATGGCCCATGGGGCCAAGGCATTTGGACCATGTGGATATTTACTAAAGCTCTGAGTACCTGTTTGATTATAGCATTCTGCCACACTGCTGCAGCCCTTCCTCCCGTCTCTCTGCCTCCGACTGCACCCTTCATGCTCTGCTGTGCTTTTGGCAGCATGGTTCCTTCCCCTCCCTCTGAATTAGGAGTTAAGAGGGAACCAAGGAGTCATCTTCTGGTCAGAACCAGGCTGGTTTTCATCAGACTTAGTTATTATTGTGCAGCATGTTTACATAATCAAAGGAGATGAGCAAGAGTTGGGATTAAGCCTTTTGCTGTTTTTCTAATGGTTATGTCTACAAAAACTTGCATTCCGAATTTGGGAAGCCCTGAAGATCACAGATAAAACCTTCAGCTCCATCCTTAGATGAAGAGATCCGTCTTTATCCTCTCGGTGTGGTACACTGGCGCTTGAAAGGAGCTTCATACATTCCTATAGGAATAGCTGGTCAGGGAGGGAACCACTACCATGCTAAGAGATGACTGACATCTCCAGCTGAGGCCTTTCTGGGAATAAACCTCAAAAAAAGTCTCTATGAGATGCACCTTCTTTTTGTCCCAAATATTCTCAGGTCAGAGACTAAAAATAGTTTATTTTCTTCTGTTCTGCTCTCTCAGAGACAGAACACCATTGTCAGAAATGTTAAAAGGATTGTTCTAGAGTCCCAGTGACTCAGAGCATTGAACCACTCTTCGTGATAGGGATAATAAGATTTTACATTTTGAGGCCTGTTTTCCAGTGCAATCAACATCAACAGTCTTCAGATCTGTTTTTCTTTTAATATTTCTGTTACTGTTATGGTGGGGTTTTTGTTTGTTTGTTTGTTTGTTTGTTTTTCTTTTTTATAGTATGTGGGCAATCCTGGTGTCTAATGCTGCTGTGTAAATAACATGCTTAGGAATGTGCAATGCATTTCATCTCTTCAGGTGTGTATAATTTATGATAGGACTAAGCCTGCTAAACAGCAAAGCCATGGCATGCGCTGGCATCTTGGTCCCTCAACAGCAAACCAGGGTGCGAGGTAACACCATTTCTGCCTACACAGGCTTTCCTTATTTTGAAAAGTGCACATGAGCTAGTGGATGGTGATGGCTGGGACTCACACAACAGTAGAGAACGATGCACATGCTCATGACACCAGCAGTTTAGACACAAACAGAAAGACCAATTTCCATCTTTTTATCCAAAAACCCACTTTGTGTAAGGCTATATTAACTTTCTTTAGGGCTATAAGGCTATAGCTGTAAGGCTTTTTCATTAGCTTTTTTCCCCCCTTGCCCTGTCATCTCATTTTCCTCTCTACTTTCTTCACTTTTTGTAGCTGCAATTCTGTCTCCTCTAAGAAGAAGTTTCTAATAACATCCCTCTATTTCCTAAATGGGCTCAACTACGTTTGACTTAGAATCCAAGTGCCAGCAGGTCACCACTGACATTTTTAGCACTGTTTCAGATTCATCTCCTCTGAACCTCCTCTGACTACACTTGCAAAGTGAGAGTTTAAAAGGTAAGCTAAAGCCTGGTGCTAATTGGATATTCATATTCTATTAATACACAGTGTGTACATTACTACTCATTACGCAGCAAGTTGATCATGATTTGGAACTAAGAGAAAACCACAGCAAGAAGACAGAAGCCACATATTATGCTGAACATTGATAGAGATATACTACTACTTTTGGTATCATCATTTACCGAAGTCTATGTATCTAGTATTCGCTTACACAGGTATATAATTATAGCATTTGACTTGGCGTGCACTTCTTTTGATGTATATTTGGAAAAATAACTAAATCACTGCAGATGGGGGAAAATCCAGTTTAATAACTGAAGAGCCAGATTGAGTTCTTTCAACTATTGGAGAAATAATTAGCAGATGAATTTGTTCTTCTTCTGTTCCTGCGACTGCAAGGAAAACTAATAAAAGAATGATCATAGGATATGCCAGTTAGATGTCTGCATTTAAGAAAGGCTGCATCTAAAGCACTTTTATGGATATTATAGCTATTACGCTAATCAATTCAGTTTCACTTTCTTTTAAAATAACATGAAGAAAAGACAAACAAAGAGGACACAGAATGCTAACTTGCTCTCAGAGCCAAGTCTAATCTTTGGATTTAAACACAACCTCTCGAGGGACTTCAAAGAAAACTTTACACAGTCATCTAGAGAAACAATTAATTTGAGCCATGAAAAGGGAATCCTTACATCTGGAATTCCTACATTTATCAGTATTTCATCTTTAGACATTCTTTGCAGCAAGGATTGGAACCCAAATTTGCTTTATGGTAAAAGGGTAGCCTAAAAACTAGCTTATCAAATGATCCCTTGCAGTGGTTGTCTTGTTTTGTTTTTTTTGTGTGTGTGTGTTTGGTTTGGAGTTTTATGTTTGTTTGTTTGTTTGTTTTTTAATATTTTGGTATTCCAGGCAAAACAAAATTATTTTACCAGAGAGATTTAAGGAGTTTGATTTTATTCTACAAAATGTTGAAAGTAGACATTTCAGCAATTTATTAATTTTCCCAAAAAAACAATGTCTGTTCCATAAATAGATGATTTTAAGTAAAAACTGGTTTGGTGTTTCATTCTTTCCCACAGATTCCTTACTTGTAAAATCAGCATGGCTTCACTGTTGTATTTTTAAGTTCATAAACACATATTGTTCTTCCTCAAGAAGTAGAGTAAAAAAATATTCTTTCTACTTCAGTCATTAAAATAATATTCAAAATGACTCACATTTCAAATTCAGATTTCTGAGGGTTTATATTTGTTTTGTAGGGAGTGGAAAACAAGCCTTAATAGACCTACAGAATGTGGCAAAAGATTTCAGACCTGTCACTGAACGATATTCCATGGGGAGAGAAAATAGTAAAAATGTTATATGGTAAAGGAATAAATCCCTATCAGGGAAAGAAAATGTAGGGCGTCTTGTCCCCCAAAATCTACAGCTGGCACTTACTCTAATTCTGAAGACATATAGCAAGCACTTTCAGTGATCTGTGTTGCCATCATTCTGTGGGCAGCAAACATGAAGGAGGAAATCACAGGCTGTTCAGAGCCTGTGAAAATTGCCTGGAAGTTGATCTCACTAATGTGTTTCAGAGGAGAATTAAGGCAACATGTACATTCCCAGATATGATAAAGTAACTAAGAAGCCCGTTTGAGGTTTTATTATGCTGCCTTTAGAACCATGCCATCTTGGATGGAATAGAACACTGGAGTAATTTTTTTTTTTTTTTTTTTTAACCTAAGTTATTTTTGGTGTAGAAGATGGAGTTACGTCTCTTTTCCTTCTCCTAACGTTGTAGGGTTACTGTAGCCCCTTCAGGCAGCTACTAGCTTGTCTGACTTCTGCCTCAGCCCTCATGGAAAGAATACAAGTAAGGCTGCTTTCAGTCAAGAAGGCATGTCCATTCAAATTATTGAGACTGATTCTGCACTCACTGTGACCCAATTTTTTCAAAAAGATATTGGGATTGGTGCAGGCAAGGAGAAAAAATATAGAGCTGTGTCTATTCAGAAGTTACTCTGAACATTAGAATAGAATCATAGAATCATTTTGGTTGGAAGAGACCGTCAAGATCATTGAGTCCAAGCATTAACCTAACACTGTCACTGACCCATGTCCCTGAGAACCTCATCTATGTATCTTTTAAGCACTTCCAGGGATGATAATTCAACCACTTCCCTGGGCAGCCTATTCCTATGCCCTAAAAAAAGATGTTTTGCATTCCCAAGTTCTGCAAATTCTCCTCACAATATCAACAAAAAAGGACAACTTTTAATATATTTTTTCGATAGAATGCTATTTGTAGTTAGATAAAAAAGAAATGCTTCTGGTAAGTTTTGAATGCCAGCTATCTGCTTGATAGGTGGATCATTTTGGCAGCTGGATGTGAATTAACTGGACTGTTCATGTGTCTTTGCTGACTCAGTCCTGAAGCATGCGAATTTCTGTGAAAGGTAGCCAAATAAATATTCTGATTTCTCCATTCTTTTCATAATTAGGAAAATATCTTCCTTTTGCTTAAAAAATGGAAACTATGAAGTTACAAGTTATTTGGTTGTAAATGAAAAGTAACAATAAACAAAATATTTGCACAGAGCAATTGCTTTGCAAAATTGATGTAACTGTACACATTTAAAATTTTACAGAATTTTTATATAGTAAATCATTTAGCAAGTTGTTTAATTTACTGCATCCAGCCTCCTACCCAAGTCTCTCCTTTTTCCCAGATAAGCTTTCAAGAATAATGAATACCCCCTTAAGGGGATATGCTTTAAAGCAAATAACCACTGCCAAATAATTTATCACATATAACCACTGGTCTCCATCCTTAATTACTAGCATTTCATTCTACTGCTTGTTTAACAGAAGTTAAGCCTAATGCCTATTCTCTATCTATTCTTTTTTTTTTTCAAGAGCTTCTTTTCATCATGGATCCAGAGTTTTAACCAGACTGTTCCTTTTTAATGAAGAAAAGCATTTCTGTGGGACTTTGCCTGTGGGACACTGTGGCAGAGTGAATCCTGTTTAATCCTTGGCATGAGACACATGATAGAAGTCCTTGTTTGATTCAGGTTCAATAAACAATAGTTGCTACTTATTTGCGTAGGATAAGCTCTATGCTTAACTTCTGGATAGTTCAGGGTTTGCCTGCTGCTCTATATTTATTGCACTACCTTATTTATTTCTTTAATTTATTTAATGCAGCAATATTTGGATGCTGGTTTTCCAGGAACTGAAACAGAATGAATAGTCTGACTCCTTGTGGTTTCATTGAACTCTTTTCAAGGTCATAACAATTTGCTAGGGTATGACTGCCTGTAAGGACCAAGTTACCAAGAATTTATTCCATGTATTAAACAGTTTGGTTCTAAAAAAGAGGGAGGAAAAGAACACGTGCATTTTCACTGTGTTAATGGGAATCTAGTTCATTTCACTAGTAACACTTAGTAACCGAAATATAATATTTTGCTCTCATCAGATAAAATTCCTCTGACATAAGGGATTTGTGTAAGCAAATGTCTTCATCTTTTGGTGTTTGTTATGAAGGAAGTTTTAAACAGAGCTGATAATTTTAAACAGTATTATAAATCAGCTTTGATTACACAGGGCTATGAGATCTTCTCCTTTACTTGCAGTTTATTCTCCTAAAGTCAAATCCTCCTTTGGAGTCATGGAACAGAAAATGGGCAGGCACGATCCTCACTGTTTTCATTGCACTGATGGGTTTAGCCGGTGTTAACAGCTCTTCATCCAAAATATGATGCTGCGAGCTGGACTCTACAGCAACCTGAGCAGTATATGTAGCTGAAGTTGGATACAGTTCCCCGAACAGATCTAGGTAGCATCTAGAGAAGACTCTGACTTGTCAGATCATGTGTGTGAAAAGAGAAAAACAACGTCTCCTCTGCTTCTGCCTGGACAGCTTGGGTTTTGCCTTGATGTAACTGAGACAGCACTGGTGTTCAGGGAGACAGTGATTGACCTCAGCTACTGCCCACCAGTACCTGGTTCAGAACAAGAACAGCAGCATCAATCGGTACCTGTAATGCTCCAGGCCTCTTGGGGCCTTTCCGGTTCTGCTGCTGCTGATCCCTAGTGTGATCTAAATGTGCGATCTAACTTGCAGAATTAAATGTTTGTTCTGTTTGGTGTTGCAAAAGGGCCGTTGACTACCAGTGAGTCATTACCTGTAGACCTGGGCTCCCCAGCTGCCTGGGCAGTACACCTGTGCAGGTGCTTTGCATCTCTTTACCACTCTGTATGTGAGTACAAATTTTCACGAGTGCAAGGACTAAACTGTCAAGAGCCCAATATTTTCATGTTTGAAAAGGATGAGACAGAAAACTTCTCTTTAATATGGAGGTGGCAATGTAGACCTCATTTGGAGTGGTTTGTGTGGGGAATAGTAAGACTTGAAATGTTGCACAGACTCTGCGGTGGATCTGTAGAGAAGAAGTGTACTTCTGAATCTCCCCCCCAAAGCAGCAAGATCTATAATCGGATAATGAAATGTTTTTGTGACTCAAATATTGTGTATTTCATTCAAAGTGTATTGTAAGATAAAGCTATTTGAAATCTGGTTACACCATAATGTGCATGCTTTATGTACAAAGCAGAGAGAGCAGGGCTGCATTACAATCAGCACTGAAGTTAGGTTAATGGATTGTTTCTCTGAATGTAGATATTTCAAAAAATAAAGCAGTAGTTTTGTTATTTTTTAAGGAAACAATCTTGACAATATTTTTTTTTCATATAAATATAGAAAAAGGCAGTAGCTGTGCAAGGGAATATATTAGAATGGAAGCAATAGCGTGTTTTAGTACCTACAGATATATGAATTAATTTTCTTTTCATTTGTTTGTTTTTCTTACTATATATTTCCTTAAGTAGCTTGAGGATATATCTGAAGTGGTTATTTTGTATTTCCTCATCTATTCTTACCAACAAAATCCATAGCAAATATAGGTTTCTGCAGCTATAATGATTAAATAAGTTCGCTAGCTGTGCTCACAAAGAATTGAAATAAGTCCAGTATCTCTTTTTTCTGTATCTGCAGTTTGCATACTGCAGATACTAATTTCAGAAAAGAAATAATTAAAATATATTCCCAAGTAAAAGATTAAAAATGTGTAAGAAACTGTACTGAAGTGCCTAAAATATTCCACAGAATTGCAAGAAAAATATGAATTGTGTTTTGTTTTGTTAGACTGTAGGGAAGACATTACCCACAAAATCATGAGAAATAGAGCCAATATAACCTAGATTTATTCCAACAGAAGACAATGTTAGGAAATTACAAGGTAATCAAATCTCTGCTATAAACAAATAGGAACATTCTCCTCACATTTTTCTTAAGAACCAAGGGGCAATATTGACAGCATAAGGTTTTACTGGGGAAAATGAAAGCAAACCTCTAGAGGACTAGAAGAATTCAATGCTAACTGCTGTGAACAGTGCAAGTTTTCCTTAGAGAGAAAACACCAGTGAAAAATTATGATTAGCTGTTTCCAAATGTAAGTTTGAAAAAAATAAATGCAGAAAGCAAAATAGTGCGGTAGTGGAAGATTTCTAGAATGACTTATTGTGCACTTTTAAAACACTGACAGAAATTAGTAGAGAATTCATATTCAGTATTGCCTACCTCTGTTGTTTATTGCTTACTTTCATAGCTATTTCCTCTACTTCCTTAAGCAGAGGAATTTATACCCTTCTAGCATTTATAGATTTAGGTTTTTCCATTATTCATTCTTTAGAGACTCTGAAAATCCAGCAGGCATTGTGGGCAGTGTCAGCATTGTGCCAGGCACAATCACACAAAGTGTTATTTGAAGTAGGACTAGGAGCTTGGGGTGTGAACAGAACCCGCTTGTGTCCTGTCTGCAAAATAAATATATTTATACCATACAGGTAACTAACACAGGCACCGCAACTGATGGCTGTGTTTTGCAGAGGGAGTCAGCATCTGCCAGTCTCAACTATTTATTAGGCAGCTTGACCTGCATATTGCACTGTGGAACTTCAGTGCCCACAGTAAAGCTGTAGGAAAAACACGACCTTCCATTACTCCAAGGGTGCCCCCTCTCCTAGCGTGCCAGGAATGCAGTTCAGACACCCGGTTCTGGTAGCAGAACCCGTTCTCAGGATCTGAAGCAGAGGAGAGACTACTTATAGTTGGTGACCCCGCTAGTAATTGACCCAAGCGCAAACTTGCTGACCTTCAGGCATTTTCACAGATCTTGTCCGCTTACTCTGACTTTTACCCTGTAGAGACTGTGGGTTTCCTGTAGGTAAGATTTTGAGGAGAACTCCTTTGAGTTGATGTTTATTGACATTTGCTGTGAAATATCACACCAACAGTGTTTGATAGACACATTTTTATAGATCTTGAATTAAAACAAAACTCCACACTTAAAAATGCAGTGTTATGCTTGTTATCCTATCCCAATAAGCAGAGCTATGTATACGAAATATGCAGATCTGTTTAATTTGTATTCAATATATTTTGGCTTGTGGACCCTCTGTGCTATGCAGAATCCTGCCCTATTAACATGTATGCAACCATACATCCAGACAACGTGCTAATTGAGAGCTAGTGAACTGAGCTGTTCTCTGTTTGCTTATTATTAAAGCCAAACTTTTAATGAGCCATATCATGCTCTGCCTGAAGCCCATGGGATTTGTGTGGAACAACTCTGTGTGGAACTGTACAGAACAGTATTTAATCTAAAAAAAAAAAAATCTGTAAAACATTTATTAATGTAATATCAATGTTACATAAATTAATCTAAATGTTTGCATTACATGAGATGTAAAATGCAACATTTATTTTCAGTACATCTTTACAATGTTTTTCTTGCAACTGAATTATTTGTGCCAATGTTAGATGAACATAAGCATTCTTCCTGATTTGTTTATTTACTTTATAGGAGAACAATGCCAACCATCAACTGCGTGTTTATATAAGTAAGTAGTTTAATAAGATTATTATATTTTTAAATGTTTTCTTTCTGTCTGTGGGGAGTAAGATCTTTTGCCATTAGAAACTATTCTATGAAGGTATTATCTTTGAACATACTCTTAAAAGTATCCAGTAAGAAGTTGTAAATTTAGCAGATTTTCTAAATTATTTTTCTTTAAGCCTTCACCAGCAAAATTTTGTAGTACCACTGTTTTTTATGGCATGTAGTTATATGTAAATGCCTGAAAACTAAGGAAAAGGAACGAGAAGAAAGGTTAATACTACAGGCTGTTTCAAAAAGATGGACCCAATTTCCCTAATACACTGCTTTGAAATTGGCTCGTTCTTTTTGAAACACCCTGTATCATAGAATTGTAGTATCATTTTTGTTGGAAGAGACCATCAGGATCATCAAGTCCAATCATAATCTAACTTTAGCACTAAACCATGTCCTTAGGAACCTCATTTATATGCCTTTTAAACACCTTCAGGGGTGGCAACTCAACCACTTCCATGGGCAGCCCGTTCCAATGCTTCACAGCCCTTTCCATGAAGAAATTTTTCTTAATATCCAACTTGAACCTTTCCTGGTGCAAACTCATTTCCAAAGTTATACTAGGTGAGACATATATGTATGATCCACCCTCATCACATATTAAAAGATGAGACTTTTCAATAGAAGCCAAATTTCCACCAACCAAAATGTTAAATGATGACCATCTTAAAGAAGAGAACTATTAAGTACTGGATTTTTAAATGCTGACACTTCCATTACTTCCCTACTCAAATCAATCAAAGCAAAATAAGTCAATGATTAACTGACTGAACAGTACATTTTTAATGTATTGCATTTTATAATCATATAATGCCATTTAAAGCATGCTAAATAATCCCAATTTCAGTATGTCAGCACTAGTAAAATACCATAACTCATAGAAACATTTTCTGTATTTTTTCCTTCTGAATTTATAGAAACAGTGTCCATTTCAAACTTTTATCTGTCCAAAGATCTCTAAAATTATCAAGTTTAATTTTATTTGTTAGATATATGCTACACTTTTCATATGACTTTAAGGATGTTGATTTTTCTGCTAATCAGCATTGAATGATCTAAAGAGGCATTCACACTATCTAATCATGCAGTACAGAGCATGTTGAGTAGGGCAGTCAAGCCCCTATATATTATTAGATATATCACCAGACAGTGATTCAGGTCACCAGCAGCTAAAAATATCCAGTGTGAATCTCCTGCTGGAGGCCTTAAAAATATTCAGACCTAAGTTGTAAATTAGTTTTCTTCCAGAGGGCCTTTTCCATCACCAGCATTTGGTTCACAGTTGAGAAGGGAGTTGCCTCTACACCCTCAAGCACAGGTAGCAGCACTGAAAAGTGACAGAACACATATGGATGATTAAAGCCAATACTCTGCGCTGCTGCAGCTGCTGTTGTGTACATGTGTGCCTGGAAATACTTGCCTTTGTACCAATCATATTAGCAAACAAAATGTCATTTGAATGACGTAAGGATTACTTCAGATGCCTCATTTCTATTCAAATGCAGAACCATACACATTAAGATGCTTTTTGTCTCTTTCTGTTGTGTTTCTGGTTTAACCATGCTTGCGAGATCAACCTAAAACAGATAAGATGTAATTTCATATACTCCATAAATAGTTTATGAGATCAGATCGCAACCTAAAGCTGTGGGCAAAATCCTAATGAACCTGCATGAGAAGACAATGGTCTTTAAATATTGTATAAGGTAGTATTGAAAGGCATTGATCTCAGTAAAGAACCCTCTTGGACATTGCTCTTCTGAATATGCTAAGGCCTTTGTAATCTCAACAATTTGCTTTCTGCCTCCCTGATGTTCCTTACCTATTTTATTTTATTTTATTTTATTTTATTTTATTTTATTTTATTTTATTTTATTTTATTTTATTTTATTTTATTTTTATTTTATTTTATTTTATTTTAATTTTATTTTATTTTACTTTACTTAACATTTTTACCTGTCCTATATTTGAAAAGATCACGACACAATAATTCATCATGTCTAAAGTTTGTGAAGATCCAAATATGTTAAATCTGCTGGCTCTGTCTGTACTGACCGTTATTTCATTAAGTACTATGATTTGTCTGAGACGATTTACCTTTTTCACAAATCCATGATGACTCATACTTATGAAATTGTTCTCTTCCAAACTGAACAAATATTTAAGATAGCCAAAAATAGCGTCTCAGAAATTCTGCTACTATTGGCTCAGGCTTTGACACACTTAAAGAGACTGCAAAGTATCTTCCTTTACTAATTTCCAGTTGGGATTTCTTTTTTCAGAGTAAGCTATTATTCAGCCTGCATAAAGGTGGCAGAATCTTTCTTATGGATGTTTTTGTTAAGGTTTAATATGGTGTTAATCACTACAGCTTCTGAAAACGATGCATTTCTGACCTAGGTTACTTTTCAGCTGATGAGACATTTGTAAGTGCTTATTCATGATATTTTAAAGGTCTAGCTGTCTAAGATGTATTATGCTTCTTTCAAAAAGATAAGGCATTAGAGGTACTTTTCTACTTATCTATGGAGGGGAGAGAAACTTTTAAGTAGGGGAGGACTAGCTGTAATAAACTCTTTGAAATGCTTTGAAGAATATTTATTTTACTATCTTCTTTGATGAGTACAAAATTGACCTGTTTTTAAAACTACATTTTACAATGACTGTCCTAAGCAGTCTTCATTTTTTGAAGCTGCTGTTTCTTTATTTTGTTTTAAATTTCTTTTACTTGTTCCACACTTTTTATATGCCTTTCATATGCAGCCCAAGAGAGGGAAAGGTTAGTAACGCTTGTGAAATCAGTGCAAGACTTTTATCACAGTTGTTGTTTAGGTCTTTTTATATGGTGTCTGCATCTTCCCCTGCTGTATTCGGAAAGTTAAGGACTATTATTTAGTGCAGCCAGTTTTATGTAAGCTGTACAAGAAAAAGAAGGCAGAGCAAGACTGGAAAGTGAGCCAGCATATGCAAGTCTCCAAGACAATAAAAATTAATGGCTTATAGAGGAAAGAAGTAATGTTGGAAGAATGAATCAGAAGATCAAGAGAAAAAAAAAACAACAAAGAGCAGGAAGGTGAGCTGAATGCAATGAACAGTTGCACTGCTTGCTGAGGTACAGTTTGAAAATCAGCCCTTCCCGTGCAGCTACTGATACAGGTATGTGATGAGGACTAGGTAATAGTGCAATATTTTTCAGGTGCCTACTGAAAACCAAACAGGAAGGGGAGGGGAGGGGAGGGGATGGGAAAAGGGAAAAGGGAAAAGGGAAAAGGGAAAAGGGAAAAGGGAAAAGGGAAAAGGGAAAAGGGAAAGGGGAGAGGGGAGGGGAGAAGAGAGGGGAGGGGAGGGGAGGGGAGGGGAGGGGAGAGGAGGGGAGGGGAGGGGAGGGCAGGAAAGGGGAGGGGAGGGGAGGGGAGGGGAGGCGAGGGGAGGGGAGGGGAGGGGAGGGGAGGGGAGGGGAGGGGAGGGGAGGGGAGGGGAGGGGAGGGGAGGGGAGAGGAGAGGAGAGGAGAGGAGAGGAGAGGAGAGGAGAGGAGAGGAGAGGAGAGGAGAGGAGAGGAGAGGAGAGGAGAGGAGAGGAGAGGAGAGGAGAGGAGAGGAGAGGAGAGGAGAGGAGAGGAGAGGAGAGGAGAGGAGAGGAGAGGAGAGGAGAGGAGAGGAGAGGAGAGGAGAGGAGAGGAGAGGAGAGGAGAGGAGAGGAGAGGAGAGGAGAGGAGAGGAGAGGAGAGGAGAGGAGAGGAGAGGAGAGGAGAGGAGAGGAGAGGAGAGGAGAGGAGAGGAGAGGAGAGGAGAGGAGAGGAGAGGAGAGGAGAGGAGAGGAGAGGAGAGGAGAGGAGAGGAGAGGAGAGGAGAGGGAGGGGGAGGGGGAGGGGGAGAGGGAGAACCAATGGAAGACAACTTCAACCAAAAATCACCTACATCAAGCTACCTAAACTCACCAGCCTTCAACAACCAGCCTCTCACAACCACCCTCAAAGAAGAACCTGCCTCAAACAAACCACCTCAAACCACCTCAACAACCTCAACCAAGCTACCAAAACCAAAACCCTCCCTCCACCAAAACAGCCCCTGCTTGGAAGGGCTCCAGCCTGGCTGCACCATCCACAGCTGCCACTCGGCACCTCTCCCTGCGGGCAACACAAGCGCCTGGCAGGGACCAGAGCGCTTCTCGTGCATCCCTGCCCAAGAAGCACAGCAGCAAAACAAGTTGTGGAAGGCAAAAAGTCTGCTCATCATGGCTACGTGTCACGTAGCTCTGGAAAACATCCCACGGTACCACATCCCTCTTCTTCTTGATCTTCTTCTTCTTCTTTTGTGCACGGTCAGTCCCACGCCTCAATCTCACGGTTCTCCATCTTAGGAACCAGGGAAAGCTTGGCCTCTATTCCTGCTGCTGCTCTCTGCAGCTCTGGGACTTGCCTTTGCCAGCCTGCAAGGGCTGTTTTTGCAAGCTAAACCGAAGAATAATGCATCAGCCTGCTCCTGGCTACACATGGTCTTGTGTTAAGGATTGGGAGCATTGACTCTGAAAGAGTGAGAAGCGGAAATGACATGAAATAACAGAACATGAAATAACATAAAATGAAGTAAATTAAAAATATAAAATAAAACCAAACCAAACTAAACCAAACCAAACCAACCCAAACTAAACTAAAATAAAACAAACTAAACTAAACTAAACTAAAGTAGAAAGACTTGTATCCCTTGTTTTATGTGTCTATGAAAGTGGTTCTGAGGGAAGGGAAGGGAAGGGAAGGGAAGGGAAGGGAAGGGAAGGGAAGGGAAGGGAAGGGAAGGGAAGGGAAGGGAAGGGAAGGGAAGGGAAGGGAAGGGAAGGGAAGGGAAGGGAAGGGAAGGGAAGGGAAGGGAAGGGAAGGGAAGGGAAGGGAAGGGAAGGGAAGGGAAGGGAAGGGAAGGGAAGGGAAGGGAAGGGAAGGGAAGGGAAAGAAGAGAAGAGAGAAAGAGAAGAGGAGAGGAGAGGAGAGGAGAGGAGAGGAGAGGAGAGGAGAGGAGAGGAGAGGAGAAGAGAAGAGAAGAGAAGAGAAGAGAAGAGAAGAGAAGAGAAGAGAAGAGAAGAGAAGAGAAGAGAAGAGAAGAGAAGAGAAGAGAAGAGAAGAGAAGAGAAGAGAAGAGAAGAGAAGAGAAGAGATTGAGTTTTGTTATGCCTGGAGTTCTGCATGACAATCCCTGACAGGGTCCTGAGGGCTCCATGCCTGAAAAATATTGCACTATTACCTCCTCCTCATCACATACCTATATCAATAGCTGCACGGGAAGGGCTGATTTGCAAACTGTACCTCAGCAAACAGTTTGCTGTGCAAGCCATGGTCAGAGGGCACGGGTAGGAAGGTCCCAGTGTTAAACAGCCAAAGAGAGAAAACTCGCTGAGTCCCCAAACCCATGGGTGCCAAAACATCCACTGAGGCAGGAGCTGTGTAAGGAAGAGAAAGTCCAAACACAGCGAGTCATTGCCCCAAGTGCCAAACAGAAGGCACCTTCGTGTCATTGAACGGGACATGGTCACAGGCAGTAGTGCTACCGCAAGTAAGGCTGGACTGGCAACAAATCCACACTGTATTTTTGCAAAAAAGGGACACGGTTAGGTTGATTATTCCCCTGTCTTGTAGGTACAGGGACTGATTTGGGGCCAGCACCCCAAAGGCTTCCTCCCAAGGCTGCTGGGCGGAGGGGGGGCGGGCGGGGCTGCACACGTGTGGCTCTGTCACCCCCGTGTCACAATGCCAGCACCCAGCAACGCAGCACTCACAATGCCCCAGGCAGGATCAAAAGGAGCAGCTGGGTCCCGTGTCCACTGGCAGAGCTGGCGCGGGGGCAGCCCCAGCACATCCCACAGGAAGCAGTTGAGGAGCTGGTGGAATCACAGGGCGGGGGCTTAGGGAGGAAGACCTTGCACGAGGCTGCTGGAGGTTCTCCACTGCAAGACAATCTGCTGCCAGGGCCACCTTCCAAGCTCAGCTCATGGATGGAAATCCTTTTCAGCTGGATAGCAGTGGCAAGACCAAGGGAATTCCTTCTGGAGGAGCACTGCAGAGCTCACCATCCTCATCCCCCACGGAAACAGGCTCAGGAGCCGTAAGAAATAGGAGGTAGAGGGGTTGCAAGGGGTTGTAGTGCTTTGGAACACCCACTGGTGTCCCACCAGGCACAGGAAGAATTCTTGCCCCCAAGGTCCTCGGCATTTGGGCACTCTCGGAAGTGCGGGAGATGGCTCCAGCTCAAGGGAGGATAGCATAAGGTAGGATAGGATAGGATAGGATAGGATAGGATAGGATAGGATAGGATAGGATAGGTCCTGGGAGGCGTGAGCAGCCTGTGGGACAAGGAGCCAGGTCTGGCTCACATGCTCAGGGAACAGCCGATCGCCAGCACTGGGGTCAGGAAGGAATTTTTTCCCCCGGGGCAGATTGGCCCTGGTCCCCGGGGGTTTTTTGCCTTCCTCTGCAGCATTGAGCATGACCACTTTGCAGAGCTCCTCTGGGCCCTTTTGGCTGGGTTCCTGCCTGCTGCTCAAGCACCAGGAAGATGGCCTCTCGTGCCCTGCAGCTGGGGGGAGGAAGGCTTTTTTTTTCCCCCATGTGGGACAGCAAGCGTCTCCGGGGGGTTTTTTGCCTTCCTCTGCAGCGTTGAGCACGGCCCCTTGCCACGGCTTCTTTGGGCCATTTCGGCTGGGTGCCTGCTGCTCCACGAGTTGGCCCTAAACTTAGCTAGAACAGCCTACCTAAACCGGCATAGAACAACTCACCTAAACCAACCTTAAACACCTGCAAACAACCAACCTTCAAGACCCTAAACCAATCTAGCTTCAAAATCTTCACACAACCAGCCATCAGCAACCTGGAAAGAACCTTCAACGATCTACAACATACTACCTGAACCAACCTAAATCAACCTCAAGCAACCAACCAAAACCAAAAACCAAACCAACAACCTTCAGTGACCTCCAAGAACCCAGCTTCAACAACATGAAGCCTCTGAGAAACAGACAACCGACAAACACACAACCAGCCTCAGACAGCACAAAACAACTGAAAACAACAAACCCCAAAGAACCCAAACAACCTAAGCCAAATGACCAACAGAACCTCAACCACCAAACGACCATAACCAAACCTACCAAGAAACCCAAACTAAACCACCTACTAAACCACCAGAAAACACCTCAACAACCTCAAGCAGCCTACCCTCATCAAATCACCTAAGCCAACCTACCTGAAAACAACTAAACCAACCTCAACCAAACAACCTGAACCAACCTCAACACAAACCCTTCAAGCCACCTCAAACCTGCCTAGACCAACCTACCTAAAAACACAGACATCCACCAACCTACCTAAACCGCCTACTGAAAACAAACAGAAACAAATCAAACCAACCTCACATCACCCACCTAAACCACCCAGCCTCAAATCATCTAAACCACCTCCACCAACCTCCAGCAAACTACTGAAAACAACCTCAACAAAAACAACTTCACATACCCCACCTGAAACAACCAACGGAAGACAACTTCAACCAAAAATCACCTACATCAAGCTACCTAAACTCACCAGCCTTCAACAACCAGCCTCTCACAACCACCCTCAAAGAAGAACCTGCCTCAAACAAACCACCTCAAACCACCTCAACAACCTCAACCAAGCTACCAAAACCAAAACCCTCCCTCCACCAAAACAGCCCCTGCTTGGAAGGGCTCCAGCCTGGCTGCACCATCCACAGCTGCCACTCGGCACCTCTCCCTGCGGGCAACACAAGCGCCTGGCAGAGACCAGAGCGCTTCTCGTGCATCCCTGCCCAAGAAGCACAGCAGCAAAACAAGTTGTGGAAGGCAAAAAGTCTGCTCATCATGGCTACGTGTCACGTAGCTCTGGAAAACATCCCACGGTACCACATCCCTCTTCTTCTTGATCTTCTTCTTCTTCTTTTGTGCACGGTCAGTCCCACGCCTCAATCTCACGGTTCTCCATCTTAGGAACCAGGGAAAGCTTGGCCTCTATTCCTGCTGCTGCTCTCTGCAGCTCTGGGACTTGCCTTTGCCAGCCTGCAAGGGCTGTTTTTGCAAGCTAAACCGAAGAATAATGCATCAGCCTGCTCCTGGCTACACATGGTCTTGTGTTAAGGATTGGGAGCATTGACTCTGAAAGAGTGAGAAGCGGAAATGACATGAAATAACAGAACATGAAATAACATAAAATGAAGTAAATTAAAAATATAAAATAAAACCAAACCAAACTAAACCAAACCAAACCAACCCAAACTAAACTAAAATAAAACAAACTAAACTAAACTAAACTAAAGTAGAAAGACTTGTATCCCTTGTTTTATGTGTCTATGAAAGTGGTTCTGAGGGAAGGGAAGGGAAGGGAAGGGAAGGGAAGGGAAGGGAAGGGAAGGGAAGGGAAGGGAAGGGAAGGGAAGGGAAGGGAAGGGAAGGGAAGGGAAGGGAAGGGAAGGGAAGGGAAGGGAAGGGAAGGGAAGGGAAGGGAAGGGAAGGGAAGGGAAGGGAAGGGAAAGAAGAGAAGAGAGAAAGAGAAGAGGAGAGGAGAGGAGAGGAGAGGAGAGGAGAGGAGAGGAGAGGAGAGGAGAAGAGAAGAGAAGAGAAGAGAAGAGAAGAGAAGAGAAGAGAAGAGAAGAGAAGAGAAGAGAAGAGAAGAGAAGAGAAGAGAAGAGAAGAGAAGAGAAGAGAAGAGAAGAGAAGAGAAGAGAAGAGAAGAGATTGAGTTTTGTTATGCCTGGAGTTCTGCATGACAATCCCTGACAGGGTCCTGAGGGCTCCATGCCTGAAAAATATTGCACTATTACCTCCTCCTCATCACATACCTATATCAATAGCTGCACGGGAAGGGCTGATTTGCAAACTGTACCTCAGCAAACAGTTTGCTGTGCAAGCCATGGTCAGAGGGCACGGGTAGGAAGGTCCCAGTGTTAAACAGCCAAAGAGAGAAAACTCGCTGAGTCCCCAAACCCATGGGTGCCAAAACATCCACTGAGGCAGGAGCTGTCTAAGGAAGAGAAAGTCCAAACACAGCGAGTCATTGCCCCAAGTGCCAAACAGAAGGCACCTTCGTGTCATTGAACGGGACATGGTCACAGGCAGTAGCGCTACCGCAAGTAAGGCTGGACTGGCAACAAATCCACACTGTATTTTTGCAAAAAAGGGACACGGTTAGGTTGATTATTCCCCTGTCTTGTAGGTACAGGGACTGATTTGGGGCCAGCACCCCAAAGGCTTCCTCCCAAGGCTGCTGGGCGGAGGGGGGGCGGGCGGGGCTGCACACGTGTGGCTCTGTCACCCCCGTGTCACAATGCCAGCACCCGGCAACGCAGCACTCACAATGCCCCAGGCAGGATCAAAAGGA
Organism: Patagioenas fasciata; assembly: GCF_037038585.1. NCBI lineage: Eukaryota > Metazoa > Chordata > Aves > Columbiformes > Columbidae > Patagioenas > Patagioenas fasciata. The sequence continues at coordinate 54,250,989 of NC_092521.1, read as the reverse complement.
GCAGCTGGGTCCCGTGTCCACTGGCAGAGCTGGCGCGGGGGCAGCCCCAGCACATCCCACAGGAAGCACTTGAGGAGCTGGTGGAATCACAGGGCGGGGGCTGAGGGAGGAAGACCTTGCATGAGGCTGCTGGAGGTTCTCCACTGCAAGACAATCTGCTGCCAGGGCCACCTTCCAAGCTCAGCTCATGGATGGAAATCCTTTTCAGCTGGATAGCAGTGGCAAGACCAAGGGAATTCCTTCTGGAGGAGCACTGCAGAGCTCACCATCCTCATCCCCCACGGAAACCGGCTCAGGAGCCGTAAGAAATAGGAGGTAGAGGGGTTGCAAGGGGTTGTAGTGCTTTGGAACACCCACTGGTGTCCCACCAGGCACAGGAAGAATTCTTGCCCCCAAGGTCCTCGGCATTTGGGCACTCTCGGAAGTGCGGGAGATGGCTCCAGCTCAAGGGAGGATAGCATAAGGTAGGATAGGATAGGATAGGATAGGATAGGATAGGATAGGATAGGATAGGATAGGATAGGATAGGTCCTGGGAGGCGTGAGCAGCCTGTGGGAAAAGGAGCCAGGTCTGGCTCACATGCTCAGGGAACAGCCGATCGCCAGCACTGGGGTCAGGAAGGAATTTTTTCCCCCGGGGCAGATTGGCCCTGGTCCCCGGGGGTTTTTTGCCTTCCTCTGCAGCATTGAGCATGACCACTTTGCAGAGCTCCTCTGGGCCCTTTTGGCTGGGTTCCTGCCTGCTGCTCAAGCACCAGGAAGATGGCCTCTCGTGCCCTGCAGCTGGGGGGAGGAAGGCTTTTTTTTTCCCCCATGTGGGACAGCAAGCGTCTCCGGGGGGTTTTTTGCCTTCCTCTGCAGCGTTGAGCACGGCCCCTTGCCACGGCTTCTTTGGGCCATTTCGGCTGGGTGCCTGCTGCTCCACGAGTTGGCCCTAAACTTAGCTAGAACAGCCTACCTAAACCGGCATAGAACAACTCACCTAAACCAACCTTAAACACCTGCAAACAACCAACCTTCAAGACCCTAAACCAATCTAGCTTCAAAATCTTCACACAACCAGCCATCAGCAACCTGGAAAGAACCTTCAACGATCTACAACATACTACCTGAACCAACCTAAATCAACCTCAAGCAACCAACCAAAACCAAAAACCAAACCAACAACCTTCAGTGACCTCCAAGAACCCAGCTTCAACAACATGAAGCCTCTGAGAAACAGACAACCGACAAACACACAACCAGCCTCAGACAGCACAAAACAACTGAAAACAACAAACCCCAAAGAACCCAAACAACCTAAGCCAAATGACCAACAGAACCTCAACCACCAAACGACCATAACCAAACCTACCAAGAAACCCAAACTAAACCACCTATTCAACCTAAACCACCAGAAAACACCTCAACAACCTCAAGCAGCCTACCCTCATCAAATCACCTAAGCCAACCTACCTGAAAACAACTAAACCAACCTCAACCAAACAACCTGAACCAACCTCAACACAAACCCTTCAAGCCACCTCAAACCTGCCTAGACCAACCTACCTAAAAACACAGACATCCACCAACCTGCCTAAACCGCCTACTGAAAACAAACAGAAACAAATCAAACCAACCTCACATCACCCACCTAAACCACCCAACCTCAAATCATCTAAACCACCTCCACCAACCTCCAGCAAACTACTGAAAACAACCTCAACAAAAACAACTTCACATACCCCACCTGAAACAACCAACGGAAGACAACTTCAACCAAAAATCACCTACATCAAGCTACCTAAACTCACCAGCCTTCAACAACCAGCCTCTCACAACCACCCTCAAAGAAGAACCTGCCTCAAACAAACCACCTCAAACCACCTCAACAACCTCAACCAAGCTACCAAAACCAAAACCCTCCCTCCACCAAAACAGCCCCTGCTTGGAAGGGCTCCAGCCTGGCTGCACCATCCACAGCTGCCACTCGGCACCTCTCCCTGCGGGCAACACAAGCGCCTGGCAGGGACCAGAGCGCTTCTCGTGCATCCCTGCCCAAGAAGCACAGCAGCAAAACAAGTTGTGGAAGGCAAAAAGTCTGCTCATCATGGCTACGTGTCACGTAGCTCTGGAAAACATCCCACGGTACCACATCCCTCTTCTTCTTGATCTTCTTCTTCTTCTTCTTTTGTGCACGGTCAGTCCCACGCCTCAATCTCACGGTTCTCCCTCTTAGGAACCAGGGAAAGCTTGGCCTCTATTCCTGCTGCTGCTCTCTGCAGCTCTGGGACTTGCCTTTGCCAGCCTGCAAGGGCTGTTTTTGCAAGCTAAACCGAAGAATAATGCATCAGCCTGCTCCTGGCTACACATGGGCTTGTGTTAAGGATTGTGAGCATTGACTCTGAAGGAGAGTGAGAAATGGAAATGACATGAAATAACAGAACATGAAATAACATAAAATGAAGTAAATTAAAAATATAAAATAAAACCAAACCAAACTAAACCAAACCAAACCAACCCAAACTAAACTAAAATAAAACAAACTAAACTAAACTAAACTAAAGTAGAAAGACTTGTATCCCTTGTTTTATGTGTCTATGAAAGTGGTTCTGAGGGAAGGGAAGGGAAGGGAAGGGAAGGGAAGGGAAGGGAAGGGAAGGGAAGGGAAGGGAAGGGAAGGGAAGGGAAGGGAAGGGAAGGGAAGGGAAGGGAAGGGAAGGGAAGGGAAGGGAAGGGAAGGGAAGGGAAGGGAAGGGAAGGGAAGGGAAGGGAAGGGAAGGGAAGGGAAGGGAGGGGAGAAGAGAAGAGAAGAGAAGAGAAGAGAAGAGAAGAGAAGAGAAGAGAAGAGAAGAGAAGAGAAGAGAAGAGAAGAGAAGAGAAGAGAAGAGAAGAGAAGAGAAGAGATTGAGTTTTGTTATGCCTGGAGTTCTGCATGACAATCCCTGACAGGGTCCTGAGGGCTCCATGCCTGAAAAATATTGCACTATTACCTCCTCCTCATCACATACCTATATCAATAGCTGCACGGGAAGGGCTGATTTGCAAACTGTACCTCAGCAAACAGTTTGCTGTGCAAGCCATGGTCAGAGGGCACGGGTAGGAAGGTCCCAGTGTTAAACAGCCAAAGAGAGAAAACTCGCTGAGTCCCCAAACCCATGGGTGCCAAAACATCCACTGAGGCAGGAGCTGTGTAAGGAAGAGAAAGTCCAAACACAGCGAGTCATTGCCCCAAGTGCCAAACAGAAGGCACCTTCGTGTCATTGAACGGGACATGGTCACAGGCCGTAGTGCTACCGCAAGTAAGGCTGGACTGGCAACAAATCCACACTGTATTTTTGCAAAAAAGGGACACGGTTAGGTTGATTATTCCCCTGTCTTGTAGGTACAGGGACTGATTTGGGGCCAGCACCCCAAAGGCTTCCTCCCAAGGCTGCTGGGCGGGGGGGGGGCGGGCGGGGCTGCACACGTGTGGCTCTGTCACCCCCGTGTCACAATGCCAGCACCCGGCAACGCAGCACTCACAATGCCCCAGGCAGGATCAAAAGGAGCAGCTGGGTCCCGTGTCCACTGGCAGAGCTGGCGCGGGGGCAGCCCCAGCACATCCCACAGGAAGCACTTGAGGAGCTGGTGGAATCACAGGGCGGGGGCTGAGGGAGGAAGACCTTGCATGAGGCTGCTGGAGGTTCTCCACTGCAAGACAATCTGCTGCCAGGGCCACCTTCCAAGCTCAGCTCATGGATGGAAATCCTTTTCAGCTGGATAGCAGTGGCAAGACCAAGGGAATTCCTTCTGGAGGAGCACTGCAGAGCTCACCATCCTCATCCCCCACGGAAACCGGCTCAGGAGCCGTAAGAAATAGGAGGTAGAGGGGTTGCAAGGGGTTGTAGTGCTTTGGAACACCCACTGGTGTCCCACCAGGCACAGGAAGAATTCTTGCCCCCAAGGTCCTCGGCATTTGGGCACTCTCGGAAGTGCGGGAGATGGCTCCAGCTCAAGGGAGGATAGCATAAGGTAGGATAGGATAGGATAGGATAGGATAGGATAGGATAGGATAGGATAGGATAGGATAGGATAGGATAGGATAGGTCCTGGGAGGCGTGAGCAGCCTGTGGGACAAGGAGCCAGGTCTGGCTCACATGCTCAGGGAACAGCCGATCGCCAGCACTGGGGTCAGGAAGGAATTTTTTCCCCCGGGGGTTTTTTGCCTTCCTCTGCAGCATTGAGCATGACCACTTTGCAGAGCTCCTCTGGGCCCTTTTGGCTGGGTTCCTGCCTGCTGCTCAAGCACCAGGAAGATGGCCTCTCGTGCCCTGCAGCTGGGGGGAGGAAGGCTTTTTTTTTCCCCCATGTGGGACAGCAAGCGTCTCCGGGGGGTTTTTTGCCTTCCTCTGCAGCGTTGAGCACGGCCCCTTGCCACGGCTTCTTTGGGCCATTTCGGCTGGGTGCCTGCTGCTCCACGAGTTGGCCCTAAACTTAGCTAGAACAGCCTACCTAAACCGGCATAGAACAACTCACCTAAACCAACCTTAAACACCTGCAAACAACCAACCTTCAAGACTCTAAACCAATCTAGCTTCAAAATCTTCACACAACCAGCCATCAGCAACCTGGAAAGAACCTTCAACGATCTACAACATACTACCTGAACCAACCTAAATCAACCTCAAGCAACCAACCAAAACCAAAAACCAAACCAACAACCTTCAGTGACCTCCAAGAACCCAGCTTCAACAACATGAAGCCTCTGAGAAACAGACAACCGACAAACACACAACCAGCCTCAGACAGCACAAAACAACTGAAAACAACAAACCCCAAAGAACCCAAACAACCTAAGCCAAATGACCAACAGAACCTCAACCACCAAACGACCATAACCAAACCTACCAAGAAACCCAAACTAAACCACCTATTCAACCTAAACCACCAGAAAACACCTCAACAACCTCAAGCAGCCTACCCTCATCAAATCACCTAAGCCAACCTACCTGAAAACAACTAAACCAACCTCAACCAAACAACCTGAACCAACCTCAACACAAACCCTTCAAGCCACCTCAAACCTGCCTAGACCAACCTACCTAAAAACACAGACATCCACCAACCTGCCTAAACCGCCTACTGAAAACAAACAGAAACAAATCAAACCAACCTCACATCACCCACCTAAACCACCCAGCCTCAAATCATCTAAACCACCTCCACCAATCTCCAGCAAACTACTGAAAACAACCTCAACAAAAACAACTTCACATACCCCACCTGAAACAACCAACGGAAGACAACTTCAACCAAAAATCACCTACATCAAGCTACCTAAACTCACCAGCCTTCAACAACCAGCCTCTCACAACCACCCTCAAAGAAGAACCTGCCTCAAACAAACCACCTCAAACCACCTCAACAACCTCAACCAAGCTACCAAAACCAAAACCCTCCCTCCACCAAAACAGCCCCTGCTTGGAAGGGCTCCAGCCTGGCTGCACCATCCACAGCTGCCACTCGGCACCTCTCCCTGCGGGCAACACAAGCGCCTGGCAGGGACCAGAGCGCTTCTCGTGCATCCCTGCCCAAGAAGCACAGCAGCAAAACAAGTTGTGGAAGGCAAAAAGTCTGCTCATCATGGCTACGTGTCACGTAGCTCTGGAAAACATCCCACGGTACCACATCCCTCTTCTTCTTGATCTTCTTGTTCTTCTTCTTCTTCTTTTGTGCACGGTCAGTCCCACGCCTCAATCTCACGGTTCTCCCTCTTAGGAACCAGGGAAAGCTTGGCCTCTATTCCTGCTGCTGCTCTCTGCAGCTCTGGGACTTGCCTTTGCCAGCCTGCAAGGGCTGTTTTTGCAAGCTAAACCGAAGAATAATGCATCAGCCTGCTCCTGGCTACACATGGGCTTGTGTTAAGGATTGTGAGCATTGACTCTGAAAGAGAGTGAGAAATGGAAATGACATGAAATAACAGAACATGAAATAAGATAAAATGAAGTAAATTAAAAATATAAAATAAAATCCAAATAAACTAAACCAAACCAAACCAAACTAAACTAAAATAAAACAAACTAAACTAAACTAAACTAAAGTAGAAAGACTTGTATCCCTTGTTTTATGTGTCTATGAAAGTGGTTCTGAGGGAAGGGAAGGGAAGGGAAGGGAAGGGAAGGGAAGGGAAGGGAAGGGAAGGGAAGGGAAGGGAAGGGAAGGGAAGGGAGAAGAGAAGAGAAGAGAAGAGAAGAGAAGAGAAGAGAAGAGAAGAGAAGAGAAGAGAAGAGAAGAGAAGAGAAGAGAAGAGAAGAGAAGAGAAGAGATTGAGTTTTGCTATGCCTGGAGTTCTGCATGACAATCCCTGACAGGGTCCTGAGCACTCCATGCCTGAAAAATATTGCGCTATTACCTCCTCCTCATCACATACCTATATCAATAGCTGCACGGGAAGGGCTGATTTGCAAACTGTACCTCAGCAAACAGTTTGCTGTGCAAGCCATGGTCAGAGGGCACGGGTAGGAAGGTCCCAGTGTTAAACAGCCAAAGAGAGAAAACTCGCTGAGTCCCCAAACCCATGGGTGCCAAAACATCCACTGAGGCAGGAGCTGTGTAAGGAAGAGAAAGTCCAAACACAGCGAGTCATTGCCCCAAGTGCCAAACAGAAGGCACCTTCATGTCATTGAACGGGACATGGTCACAGGGAGTAGCGCTACCGGTAGTAAGGCTCGACTGGCAACAAAGGGAAGTGAAGGGAAGGGAAGATTCAATTTTGTTGTGCCTGGAGTTTTGCATTACAATCCCTGACATACTGGACTGGTTTAACGATGAATTTGCGAAAAATCTGGAATTGTTTCCATGACTTCAGGAAGCATCTCTGATTTGTGAACTGAAACATAAAAGCACCAGTCACTGGCACATGTAGAGACCATAGACTGGCGCTTTTAGTGAGTTTCTAATTTTTATGAATATATTGTCTAAAAACCAGAATTTACCCAATTTATTTCCTTGTCGACCTCACTCAGTAGGTCATTGATTTTGACTAAGAAATCCAACAGCAGCTCCTGTGTCCTCCTCCCTCAGTGTTCTTACGATATTTTTACTTGTGCAACTCATTACTACAGAAACAATTTTTCCTAAGTTATTTCAGTTTCAGAGAGCAACGCTGTATTAAGACCATTTTGCTTGTAGAACATTTTGTTTCTTACCGAAAATGTCTCAGGTGAAATACTCCACGACAAGAAATGTTTTCAAGAAACAATTTCCCCAAACAGAAATGAAATCAGCATTTTCTACTATGGTGGTATTATTATGGTTACCACAATGACACCAGTGAAGGTCACATAAACTTTCATATTACTCTTTTCATGTTTCATCTAGTTCTATACATAGGTGCACATAAATTTCATATTCTGTAGGAAGGTTAATCTAGGAAGATTAATGTCATATAATTGTTTTCACAGAGTGATCAAGTACCACCTTAAACAGAGGTGGATGCTCTATTTCAGAGTTTCCACAGAGCCTAGTTGTTAGGACACCTCCTTTTCTTAGAATTAGAAATCCAGTCTCCACTCTGATTTTTTCCATGGTTGAGTTTCTTCCTCTTACACAAATTCAGCCCCTTAGTTAAGAAATTATCTTTTCTCCCTTGTATGTATCCTCTTACTGAAATTATGGACAACGACAAGACCCACACAGTCTTTATTTGGCTAAGCTATGCATGCCACACCTTCTGTACTTTCTTTGTAAGAAGAGATCTTCTTTCATAGCACATTTCTAGATTTTTCTGGGTTCCTTGTTCCTCTTAATGCTCTTCTCGCTTTTATTTCACACTGATACATCTATATTCCTGCTTGTCTCCCCCCTTCAACTCATCTCTACATCCCCCATCTCTTCATTCTTCTGTCTCACCACCCCTTTCAAAAGCTATCTGCACATTCACTTTCTTCTTTAACTGCCATCACAATATTAGGCTTCAAGCAGCACCTGTCAGCCTGTTCCTCAGCTTAATTAAAGGCCACCCTTGAACTTCACAGGAAATATCTGTATTTGGGACCTCAGGACTCTAGCTGCGCTTGGAACAGTGAAAGAAATTTTTGGTATGACTCAGTGCGTTAATACTGCTGGCCATTAGACTTCCAAAGTATCTGTCAGAATCCATACAAAACAATCACCCAGAAAAACAAAAAGCATATTTTTTCATTAAATATAACAAGATCAAGGTAAAATGTGTGGAACAGAAAAAGAACGTGACCCAATGCATATGTTTTGCTATGTGAAACTAAGTCTCAAGAAATAACCAGTAATTGCTGTGATTCTGTTTTCATGACCTAAACTTATTTTTGCACCAATGGCTCACAAACAGCCATGCCAAGATGTTCTAAGAATTAAGAAGGAAGGAAAGAAGTCTGTGGTTTGGGAGGAGAAGCAAATCCATTTTGTCTCAAAGGCATGTGAGAAATAAAAGATTCATCATCTTCTATTTAAAATCACTCTCCAGCTGGATCGGTTTTAAGTGTCACACATTCCAAATTAGGCAGAAGTGCTTTAATGTCAGAAGTCCTTCTGAATCATCTCTTCCAGCAGAACATCCAGGACTGTCTTCCCCAGCAGGCTGAGAACTAAGCTTTCCTTTGGGTTGCCCCAGTAGACGCACGCACTCATGTTGCTCTGATGAGAACTGTACAGCGAGGAGAAATTCTGCCAGGAACAATAATGGCAGAGGAAAATCCTGTCCAGCACTTTAGCATCACAAACTGCAAATTAAGAGATGCTTAGAGAAATAATATCTGTGAGCCAAAGAGAGGAAATGGTAGTAATCACCCATTGTGTTTGAGTAGTAATTTGTACTGTGAAAAAGCTTAGCATGAATATGGGGTATAACTACATTGCAGCAGGCCTGTCATTTGGAAAGTGGGAGGGAAAGAGTTTATCCTCTCCTCCACCCCATCCCTCTTTTGAGTTTCTCCTTATAAACTCATGTCAATAGCAAACAAAAGCTCACAGTGCAATAAGCATGAAGATAACCAGCTTTCGATGCCCCCACTCTTGCTGGATTTTAAATAGGAGATTCTCCTGAGTATAACACAGTTTTTTTTCAGAAGGGTTTGTTAAAATGGGGCTCTGCTGCTGATGCTCAAAAGCAAATACTGCTCTACAGGTATATACATCATTGTCATGGTTTAACCCAAGCTAGCAATCACAACCACAATAGCTGCCTGCTCACTTCCCTCCCACCCCCAAATAGGGGAGAGAATCAAAAGGGAAGGGAGGAACTTGTGGATTGAGATAAACACAGTTTAATAATACTAATAACAAAATAATACTGATATACTACTACCACTACTAACATATATATATAATTGAATATAAAATAAAAAATACTCAGTGCAGTTCCTCAGGAACTCTGTCCGTTCCAAACAGCCAGTCCTGGGACAAGAGAGAGCACCCTGGTCCCAGACAGCTGATCCAGGAGAAAGAGATTAAAAAGGCAGAGAGGTCCAGAGGCCACTTCAAAATGGCAGGATGGCAAAAGACCAAACATAAGGAACTCATGGACAGAATTCCACCAGAGCAGAGCTGGAACTGGTCTCTGCCTCCATCCTCCTGTACTCCTAGCCAGAAAATCCCAGCTCTCCTTCAATATGAAACATGATGCTAATGGCATGAAATATTCTTATTGATCAGTCTGGATGTCAGTCAAGGGCTGCCCCATCCATGCCCCCTTCCCAGATGCCTCACACCTGTGGGCAGAGAGCTCAGAAAAGTCCTTGGCTTTCAGACAACAACAACTGAAAAACATTAACTCTATCCTGGGGCGTTATCTTCTTGTTCTCAACCTGAATCCGAATAACTGTGCTAGCTATGAAAAAGAAAGGTTTCTAACTGCATGAAGAAAATTAACTTGCGTTCAGTGAAACCCACACAATCATCTACAAGATTCAGATGTTCCAATGGGCATGTCAGTCCTTGAAAAGACTGGGGGTCTTCCACAGGTATGAGAAAACTCAGGACAGAGCTGTATACCCATGCAGGGACTGATTATGTGCTTGCAAGTGGAAGCCGGGTGGAGTGGTGCTCATTGAAGTACAAGCAGCTGCTGCGATCCTGCACTCCTGGCACATAACTAGAGATGAAGACCCAGGAAGTCTGCCTCCTTCCACAGATGCAAAGTTTCACTTGCTTTCATCTTTCATGTAGATTTTATAAAATAAGATTAACTGAAAGAAAAAGGCAACAATTGGAAGCTCCAGAAATAGTTTATGTTAAAAAAAGCTATTTCCTATTATGTGAGCAAAGCTTGTGCTAGATTTCAATTGCTGAACAGTATATGAGCTGCCTGTGAAAGGTCCAACATTCTCATCTGGAAAATCTTTTAGATTTTATTCCTTTATTTGGCTTGAAACAGAGCTTTTTTTTTTGCTTTTGTTAAATCTTTTAACCGAAGTCTGGGCCACAGGAAAAGTAAAAGGCAACATGCTGGCTAGAGGCCATCATTTTACATTTTAGAAGAAGGATTTGGAGTGAAAACAGATGAAAGCTATGGGGGTCCTGGTCACATGGCAGTCGAAAGATCTGCAGCAGCCAGAAGGAACAGAGTCCAACATATTTGAATCCTGGTTCAGAAGAAATCAATGATCAGCTGAAACAGGGGATGATGCAAGGAAAAATAATAATAAAAAACCACATTACTTGAGGTATTGCTTTAGCAATTTATGTAGTGAATAATGGAAAAATACCATCAAGAGGAGATTTTTAATAATTCTGGTGTCAAGAAATTCTGTGAAGTGTTTGTGTTAACCACTGTCACTCCAACAGTATTTCTATGAAGAACAGAAGCTGTGGAGGCACAGAAAGCAAGAGTTGGCCCAGAACAGATGAGAAGATCTGGAAAATCAGAAAAGAACAGCCTAAAGAGCTGCATATTTCATAGAAATCTAGTCCATGGTCAGCACCAAATGGGAATTAGAGAAGTAATTGGAGAGAAAGCAGACTGACATTCACTGGTTGAAGTAACCCCTCAAGGCAGAGGAAGAATTCAGTTTGGGGAGGACCATGTTAGAGAAGATGTTAGTAGAGGTCATTGTTTTTGTGGAAGCTAATGAGGCAATTAACATACAGCAATGCCAAACTTGCTGCCTCTGACACTTCCCATACCCTTGTTTAGACAAGTCATGGAAGTCACAAATTGCAAAGAAACCTCTGAGCTTCACTGCACAGTCTTAAAGAGGTGCAGCCAGTGCAGGAACACTTACAAGGAACAGGAAAATGCTGGAGGTGTATGTGGAAACCAGTAAAAGCCCACCTAGCAGCTTTTCTGTTCTCAAATTGTGAAGAAAAACAGTTCTGGGAATCTTGATTAAAATAGCTTAAGTGAAAAAAAATAGCTCACAATAAAAGTTTTACTGGTTTCTTAGGTTTTTGTTGTTGTTGTTTTAGTTCTAGGGTTTTTTTTTGTTTGGTTGGTTGGTTTTTTTTGTTTTTTTTTTTTTGTTTTTTTTTGTTTGTTTGTTTGTGGGGTTTTTTTGTTTTGTTTTTTGTTTTTTGTTTTTTGGTTTTTTTTAAACCCTGAAAATAAAGCAATCATACAATACACTGAACATGGCACTCAGGTGATTCTCACGTGGATCAGCTGATATTCCTGTTTGGAAAGTCCTTCATTCATAATAGTACCAAAACTTTGTCTTATGCTTTAGGTATACTGCTGTTATAGGTATTTACATTGCTATTATTACTAGCTGTGCCATTTCAGTCAAATCCTGTTTTCTTTGTCATCCATGTATGGTCAGTGGAAGTAGGATATCCTCCTCATACTCTGGGGCACAGTTTTGCTTTCCTTGTTCAGTATTGTTGTCAGATGCAGTTTGTGTAACCAGGAAAAGCAGAACTGAGTCCCTCCGTTGCTTTATGCTCCTCAAAAACACCATGCAATGGATATGACCCAAGAAAATTATCACTAATTTTAGTTTTTACTGGAGTGCTACAGACTCACTTTAAGCTACCAGGAAAAAAACAACAGCAAACCCAATGAATATAGGTGGACTTTCTGTCATTTAACTGTACTACATACAAAATGAAGTTTGCAGTGTTGTAAACAAGGCAGGTGACCATCTCATATAGTCTCTGAGGTGGTGGTGAGAGAGAGAAAAAGGTTTTTGTCCTTCACATATCTCAGGACAGGATGAGTTACCCTCAGAAATACCTCCCTGAGCTGACTATACACGAGGACTCAGTTCTTTAGGTACCTCAGTTCTTCTTGTTCTGCAGAACTGAGGTACCAAGAAGAGGCATAAACAAGAGATCAATCTTCATCAACTAGTTTGTACCATTAAGCAAAATAATTTAAACAAAATGTCTGACCTCCTTCCCAATCCTTCATACTCCTGTTGACACTCAGGGAATCATACACCTAATTTATTTTTAAAATGCTGAATCTCCAGCTATTATGTAAAGATCTTATATAAATTTACCAGGGGGACAAGGAGCCAGGGGGGAGAAGACTGAAGGAAGTTAGATCTGAACATTCATTATTCCAGGAATTCATCACTGACTGTTTAAAAAGAAGTCATTTAAAGAGTTTTCCATATGTGCTATTGTTAAAGGCTCTGCATGTCACACGGGAAGGTGACTTGTGCTGCTGCACCAGGCCATTGAAAGGAAATGGAGTGGTTCAGCCAGTCACTTCTTTTTTCAGTTTCCATCATTGTGTCAAGGTTAAAGTTTGTTTTACTTAGGTATACTAAACAAGCACCCACTAACACTAGTAGTCTCCAAAAAATGTGGTTTTCCTTTTAACAGAAGTTAAAACATCTGTTAGTCTTTAAGATTGGAGCTATAATGCACGCTTCAGTCTAGCAGCACTTAGGACTGAATTTAAAGGACATTTCCTTCATTAGAAAGTTCCAGTACAAGGAGAAAAAACATAAATGAAATCTCTCTAGAGACATTTTGCTTTTAATTGGTACTCGTAACTTTCTTACAACCCCACCCGCCTCATACCCTCCCGTTCACAGCAAATGCCTCCCCCCCTTATACGTGGCTCCGTTTATCTGGACTCTGTCCCTAAAGAAGAACTAAATAATATTAATTTGTAGAAACAGGATTCGTTACCAGAAATAAATTACAAAATACATATTCACAAATATGTAACCATTGGCTAAAATTCTTGGAAGTATGAAAATAAATATTTGACTACAGCTGGTGTAGCAATCAATTTTTTTTAGTCCATGCTGACTTGTAATAATATAGGAGTTCAACATGTTTATAATACTCATACATTTTACAATTAGAAACAAAAGAATTTGTATTATTGTAATGCATCAGTATTTAATCATTAATAAATGGTCAATAAATGTTACTCTTTTTTTTTTTTTTTTTCCTGTACCATTTTCCTTGGAAAATGGAAACTGTTCGGTAAACCTGAAACCAATACAGAGAATTTCTCTCTCCCTTCTTCTCTGCCATCACAAGTAGAATCCTCTCAGGAAAAACCCTTTCAGGAATATTACATTCTAAAGATCATTGATACACTGTATTACATTCCTTTTCTATCATCTTCCTGTGCTAAACACTACAAAGACACAAATAGTTATTGCTAGTATTATTACACCATCTTATGTTGTTTCCAGTGGTTCATAAACTCTGTATATCATCATATCTTTTTACTATGACTTCACATTAGCACTGTAAAAGCCCAGAATACAGATTACTATTTTGGACTTAATTTTCTCCTTTTTTCTATCTGTTTTGTTGTTGTAGTTGGTTTTGGGTTTTTTTGTTAGGTTTTGGTTTTTTGTTTGTTTGCTTTGCTTTGCTTTGGTTAGGTTTGTTTGTTTTTTTTCTTTCCCCCATACAATTATTTCTATTACATGAAATGTACATCAGATGAACAGCATCTTATTAAATAGCATGTAGTCTTTACAGATATAGCACAACCCATCTTGAGTTGCAAAGAGGTGCAGCACCTTTTTTGTCACGCTTCTGTTCAAGAATCTTTTCCTGAGCCATCTCCACTAGTCTCAGCTGTTGCAAGGAAAAACCTTGAGCCTGTGCATAAGAATTTGACATTGATCTGGGTCCGCAGAGAGCACTGAATAAAAGATCGGTAGCCCAAGACAGTATTTTAAATAATTCTCACTGTTAACCTTTTCAGTGTTAATGAAAGAAGCAGAAGGCATGAACATAATGTGAACATCTGCCTGACGGTTGAGAGCTTTACCTTGCAGCTTGGGAACTCAGATGCACAGGGCTTGGAGTGCCACCTTCTTTTCCCTCCCAACCCAGGTTAAATATTGACCGGGCTGAGCTTAAGACCCTTTGCTATTTGCAATCTAAGGTCATTATTAATGCAACAGCTCGCAGGGTCCAAATGTGCTAAGCACTTTACAAAGATGTAGGGCAAGCCAGGTCTCAATCCCACAAAGCTGATATGTCAGTGTCAATTTTAGACATGAAAACCAAACCCTTCTTCCTCCCTCTCCCTCCTTCCCTGCCATTCCCATTTCCCTGGGCTGCGTTGCCTCTCTTGTCACTTGGAAAATCAGAACACGTGTTTAACTTTAGGAAACTGATATTTACCTCAGCATCCGAGTTTTGAAAACACTTATTCAAAGCCAGGTATTTTTGCAGAAGGATTGGGGATTAAGAGCAGACTGTGGGATCAGTCACCTCTGGTTACGGGGTGAGTAGAAAAGCCCTTTGGCCATATGAAGGACTAAACATATATCTGGAATCAGCTCTGTCTGGATCTCCAGTAATGGTCTCTTTGGGTAAAGACTCCTGCATGTTGTGGCAAAGGGAGTGGGGAAATGGCGGCCTTCACCTGTCATTAAATTGTCTTCTTTCAAAGAAGAAATATTGCAATAGTACAAATACTATTTTTTAAAGCAGTTTGATATAGACTAGCTCCAACTTGTCTGTGAGACACTGGCAAAATCATAGCATTTTCAGAAAACAGGTTTTTCCTTCTCACATGTTCTGTTTCTTTTAGTTAATTCAGTGGAAATGACAGTTCAGGGTGAACTGGCAAAAAGTTATTTAGTCCAGATCAAAGGTTACATTTTCAGCTCTCCTCTCTAGTCATAAATAAGTTTTGAAAACATGTTTTGGAAGTGGTATCTTGTGAAATGAATTTCAAGGTGGCCTTTTAGGATAGTCAGTATTACAAGAGCCAACATAACACACATGTAGGAGAAGGAAAGAAAGAGCTTGTATATAAGGGATTTAAATAAGCTTATCAAAACTGCTCTTGTTGAGTTGCATTTTTCTCCAGCTAAATTCCTGATTGGTAGCAGTTTGCCATTTGGCTCCTTTTAAAATTAAATTTACAGTTTTCTCTGCAAGTGAAGAAAAAAAATAATAAATCAAAACTAACAAAGTATTCTTTATACTATTGACGTCTTCATTTTTTCTTCCTGCGTCACTGTTAGATTTGAAAGGAGAAAACAAGAAGTGACATTGAATGTGAAAAATGAAAACTGCCCACCTGGTGAAAAGAAGAGGAGGAGGAAATCAGGAGAGTGAGTTAGCAATTCCTTAAGCATATGCAATATCTATAATTTTCAAACTTGACAATTGCACTGAGACACAGAGAGGAAGTGAACTGATTGGGAGAGTGTTTGCTCTTTCACAAACAGACTTGGGAGTAAAGTACATCAGTCATTTTTTCCAGGCTGTGTATAACACAGGCACATCTCAACACAGACACAGAACGGCAGCCACAGGAGGGAGGAGGATTCTCACCTGTTTTTCCTCCCCTGCTCGCTCTGCCTTCCCTGCAGGGAGAAAATTGACACAGCCCTTCCTTTCTCCAAGAGGAGCTGTTAGTTCCAAATCTGGTCGATTAAAACACTTTCCTTATCCTCCTCTAGATGCATCCACAAACACCTTTTTAATTTTTTTCAGATTTTAAATTCATATTATCCTATTTCTTTTTTAATCCCTTCTTTTGTTGCTGTACAATGCTCTCCTCTTCCCCAGTCCCTCCCTTAGCTCCCTCCCCTAGGATATAGGAGTGACTAGACTGAGCAAACATTGAGACAGACAATGTACATATTGCTTTCAATGCACACAAAAAAATGCCAAACCTTCAAGAAAGAGATAAAAATTGATAGGTTTCTTTCCCCCCTCTTTAATTATAGGTGTTATTATAACAAGATAGGTATAATATTTTCCAATGGAGGTATGATTTTTAAATTGATAATATCTGTAAGTTCAGGTGGAACTCATCAGTTTCTGTGTGCTGGAGCACTGGCACATGAGGCAGAACAAAGAGGGTGGATGCGCTGTGCTGAGCTCTGCTCCCCTGTGTCACCGTACATGATGAACACCACATGTAGCCGGCTTGCAGTTCTTGTAGGAAGCTCTATCTGGAGTTTGGCTGTCACCATACTGTAGTGAATTTAGTGGTCCTTTTTGTTGCACTCATTTTGCCTCTTGATTTTTTCTTGTCTGGCTGCTTCTGATTGTTATCCAGAGAACCATTCCAACGTCTAAGAAATTAATTGATGCTATAGTCTTGCTAGGGTTTGTTTTCAGCTGCTACACTTAACTGATTATTTGTCTGAAGGCGGTTCATCAGATGCAGAAATTTGAATGAAATGAACAGCAAAACCAGAACATTTTCTCACAAGTAAACATTTGTAGGGAACAGACAGACATTGAATATGATGTGTAGCATTCCACATAGTTACCAAATTTGTCTTAATGCAGGCATGTATTTCTGTCTTGTCCTTACTTCAGAGATGCTGCATACTCACAGCTCTGCCTTCACTGTGGGCTGCAGGACACCAGTTGTCCACAGACCATCAACTTGCACAAAGAAAACTTATATTCAATCTATCTCTTCTACAAGACCAGGTATGTAAATATATTTCCTCATTATCAGAAAGCTTCCATTATCTCCTATTTTAGGATATTTTAATTCTGTCTCTATGCACGTGTCTCAACAATTTGCTCATGCTCTGTTAGAGCCATCTTTTGTTGTGCCTGAGACATATCTCTGCGTGTGCAGTAGAGGACATTGGTATACATAAGGCATAAGAACTGAAACATCAACCTGTATTTTTAATAAGGCAATACAGAAGGTTTGGCTTCAGGTCTAAGTCTAAGAACAAATAGAATTTATCAGTAGTTGTGGTGAAAGTAAACTTTTTTCCTTGCACTTTCTGTTATTTTCTTTTAGGACTCAAAGGATCAATGTCTGGAGCCATAAAAAATTCCTCCCTTGTAGGACAGACTAGAACTAGAAGCAGAACCTCTATTGCCAGACTGACACATCTGGCTTCCCCAGACAAAAACAATACATATCTTCGTAGCCCCTCTCAGCTTATATTTGATGGATCCTCTAACTGGGTTATTAAGACCATGTATCTTGCCCCAATGTCTTGCAGACTTTCCAGGAAACTCAGACACCCTGACCTAGGACCCCACTGGCTTTCACATTCAGGAGAATACCTAATAGAGGTTTAAACAGTGAGTATTCCTTTGTATTAATTCATTATAAATAGTGGGTAGCCATTACGGATCTCAGCACCCTTTACAAGGATAAGACTTTATACATTACAGCACAGAAAGAAAGGACAGTGTAGAAGCTACAGACAAGAGCCGACTTTTCCATCAGAGAAAAACTGATTATCAGACAATTTTTTATTTGTCTGTGTAACACTCAAGACACCAATTAACTACCTGTCTTTCCTGTATTAGTAATATCTACACTGTGATATGCAGGAAAACTGTCTTAGTCAAAATTAACAAGACACAAAGCACTAGTTGGATAGCAATTAGCAGACAGTGTCATTGCCATATCTTGCTAATAAGATGAAACAATAGAGAAGAAAATGTATTCTGTGTGTCTAATGGATGCTGTAGATCAAATAACATCTCAGAGATTTCTGAAGCAGCGTAAACAGAATGACTCCCTGTTGTGATAAGTCATCTTGGATCAATGGTGGAACTGGAATAATTGCTGGCATGTAACTGATGTGGAGAAGGGAAAAATACAACATACTGGATGTTGTGTTATCAGAGGAATGGCTTCATTTGAGTCTGTAGAAGTGTTGGACCAACTCTGTACTAGGTAGGAGACAGGAACTAATGGGTGTGGTTTGGTTTTGCAGACAGATTTCTATGGTTCCACCTTTTCTCTCTCTTGTTGACCAACCTCAGCTCAAGATCAACATGAATCAAAAGCAGATCTCACTTATCTGACATCCACATGTGCTACTTTAGGGGACAGAGGCTTAGATACATGGTCCGGGTTTTGAGGTTGTCTCTGTAACAGGATTAAAAATATTAACTGGCTCATAAATTTATTTTACCAGGGTAGCATTGCCTGACTGAGCCTGTATCATTTTTATTGCTAGCTACAGTTATGTTTATTGACAGACAAGGATTATAAAATGATGACACAAAGCAGTAGTTATTCTGGGTTCCAGCAGGAACAATAAATTCTCTGCCTCCAGTTCTGGAAATGTTTCAAGGCTTTTTCTTCATGAATAGTTACTCTATAAAGCCACAGTGTTTTCCCAACTACCATTACTCATTTAGTTCACCTGTGTTACTCCAACCAGTAGAACAGAGATGCAGAAGAAAGTGGTATAATACTATAAAATTTACAAAGCCCTAAATAGACAGAGCTGAATTTCTTTTTTTTTTTTTTTTCTGTAAGTCTTAGTTACCAACATCAAGAGCAGAGTTTCATCTATCTAGGAATATTTCTAAACACAAAAAAGAAGCCATCAAAAAGGCAAACAAGAAAACTTTATAAACATGGGGAGCTTCAGTTGGAGAAAAAGAAATAAAGAACATCTCCCCTTCTAAATACACAACAAAATGACACAAAATCAAACATACATCAGAAGTTTGTTGAACCTCAGGTTTTCAATTGTTAGTTTTCTGCTTAAATGACACTATGAAGTTGTAGGACATTTGCTGTCCAGTGCAACAAATGACACAGAGGTGGCCTACTTCACTTTCAGCCTATTTCAGATGTCAAGTCTTTCAAGCCTCTATCATTTATCTTATCTTGCTTTTGCCCTTTTAACATTTGTTTACATCTTTCTCACAGTCTGAAGCCTGAAACTGTGCTAACTGTGGTATCACTTGTCTCAAGAGTATCTACAGTTGTACAGAAACACAGAAGCATTGAGGTTGGAAAGGACCTCTGGAGGTCATCTTGTCCAACTCCTCTGCTCAAGCAGGGTCACCTAGAGCCATCTGGAGCCTCTTGCCCTTTACAAATGAAAATTAATATAACCAAGAATAAGAAGAATCTTTTTTAACATAATGTCACACTATTACCACTGTTTGTATCCCCCTAACTTATAACTTCTTTTCTGCCTTATACTGCTTCCTGTTTTTTCCCCATTTCATGTATGCAGAGCACTTCTATAGTGTTTGCATGTGTCTTTATAAAATTTCCATCACTTGATTTTGGAACATCTTTCCAGTTTCTGGAACTGCTTCCAAATTTAAAAGTATCCTCATCATTTCATCATCCAGATCATTGATCAGATTGAATAGAACTGGGCTCAGAAACACCCCATTTTAAATGTCCTTCCAGTTTGACAACAAACTATTGATAGTTTCTCTTTGATTTTGTTTTCTCGACCAGCTGTGAGCCTTCTCTGCAGTGATTTAATCATATGCCTTAATTTGCTTATGAGAATGCTATGTAGGAGACTCAAGAGCCTTACTGAAGTCAAGATAGATCACATCTACTGCTTCCCCCTTATTCACTTATCCTGTCAAATAAAGAAATTAGATTGGTTTGATGCAATTTGTCCTTGACAAATTCGCATTCACTAGACTGTTATTACCCTCGAGGTGCTTATAAATTGATTGATTGGTCCTCCACCATACAGCTTCAGTTCAAGGAAAATCACTTCACCAGCATCTCCTCTGATGTGCAGCTAATTGCACTCAGTTCTGTGATTTCTAATCTTTTTCTCCTAGTTTGGAGTTGTGTTCCCAATAAGGCCTTCTAACTATCTCAACCAAGTGTTGGCTTCAGTCCCAAAGCTAACCAGGTTACGTGAGCTTTAACTACAGTACTCAAGAGCACCAAGATCATGAACCCTCTAACTGACCTCTTTCTATGGTACTATCAAACATAAAATCACTACCTGTCAGTAAGACTGATTGACCACTTCTGGGGTGCATGCTGCCAGGGTGCATAAACAACAATTTTTTGTCATTTATACAGAAAGATTCCAGCTGAAGAGCAGAACTCAGTAGATGGAATTATTGGTAAGCAATATTTATAATTTATGTAAATGAAGCTGCCCAGATCTGTCTTGTCTCCTTTTTTCCTACAAAGGAAGCAGAGAATTTCGGTTTTCTAAGCCATTTGACCCTGAGGCTTACATTTGGAATTCCATGCTAATAGACACTACATAATTATTATTTTAATTAGAAAAGCTGCAAAAATATTCTACTGAGTCCCTGAAATCAAATGACTTAACTGCCACATAGGGCTTAGTCCTACAACAGTTTCAGCAGAGTTATACTGAGCACAGTTGGCTTTTTGCTCAAAACAAGCTCAATGTGTTGGCATAGCATCCTCACAATGCAGAATTAGGTTACTGAAAGTGTTTTAAAACCCGAGCCGACCACAAGGAAATACTCCACTACTAAATACAGCTATTTTGACTTTTACACTTATGACTTGCGAGTAAAGGATTTTATTAAAAATATTAAATGCACAGAGACCTAATTTTATAGCTCTTACTTGGGCACAACTCCTGCTGCAACTAAGGAGGATAGTCCGTTCGAGTTCAGTGTGAGGTGATCTAGCTTTAGTCATAGTACTGTCCTCATTCTTGTTTTATCTTGGCCCCATGTTATGTTCTGCCATTGCAAAACTTATGCATAGAAATTCTCTAGGACTGCTCCCACCAGCAACTAAGATTTTTAGGAGCACAGTACTTCAGTTTCCTATTTGTGACTTTCCTACATCAATATTTGAAGAGCTGAGATACATTTTTAGGGGCTGGGGAAATACCAAAATAATATATGATTAGTTTCAAAGATAATGCAAAACACTAAATAGGTCATTATAGAATAATTTGATTTTAAGAAATGTCACCACAGAGCAAAATGAATAGATTAATGGTATAATTTTGCTATTTCTTTTCTTTCTCTGTTTGCTAACATAGATAAAATTTGCAGAATGATAGCATTTTTGTATTCCATCATCTATCAGTGTAAATATATCCATTTCCTTCATTCTATAAGCAGTTAAATTACCCTGACTCCTCATATTCTTCTGTAAAAAAAGACATCTACTTTAAGATCTACATGCCCCTCCTTCCACCCACCACTAAAGGTATGTTTGTGTTTTGAGAAGGGATATAGCATGATGCCTGAGGTAGGTTTCATCCCAACTTGTATGTGCATGCCTTGCTCTACAGAGCCCTGCTAGTAACCTAAAGTGGAAGCAATGGAAGTCCTAAAACACAGCACTGTACCTTCACCAGTAAAGCCTCACTTCTCAGCAACCGGACTGGGATCTGGGCTGTGGTAAGGCTGGACTGCTTCCTGTTCTTCTTTTCCATGCAGACCTCCTCCAAGAGCAGTCCCATCACTGCTTTTATGTTCCTGCCTCAGGTCTTTCAGCAAGATATGGAAGCTAAGAAGCTAAGATTGTACAGCAGAAAAACAAGCATATCCTCAAATGTTCCATAAAAATTTCAGAGCTTTATAAAAAAAGGGAAATAAGTTCAAAGATTAATTTCAACTTGATTACCTATTAATTCAAATATGAGACTTGGACCATATCTTAGTTCTCTGCCATAGTTTTATCTATTATACCTAAGAAACAGCAACATGAGCTTTCTTTGTGGCTCTGTAAGTGCAGCTGACTAAGAACATTGTTCCCGGGGCTGTGTGTGCCCCTCCTGACACTGCCAAGGTTATTTGTGAATAAGAGTCACGTATGCTTACGCTGCATCAGAAAACAATTAATCTTCATTGTTTACTAACCAGGAGTAATCAAAAGCAGTAGGGAAATAAACTGTATTTTTGGGTACCTATGAAGATATTACAAAAAACCAAAGGGAAATTGCAAACTAAAGCTCCTAGACTGCCTCTCACAGGAAAATGAAGATGTAGGTGGTTTACAAACAGATTATTTTTTTCACACTTCAGGGAAGACATATTTGATAGTGTAGATTCCAAGTGTAAGAAGAAATGACCCAGAATACCTTATCTGCTCTGGAAACCGTTAGGGTTGGGGCAGATACACAAGAGCTGTTTTATTTGTTTAGGTTTGATACGTGAAGGTGATTTTAGCAATACCAATGGGGAAATTTGGTTCCTTTTTACTGGAGTGGAGGAGAAAAGTATTGCTATGAGTAACCAGGAATGCACTTCTAAGTTAGTGACACACTGCTCACCACTGTAGTTATGGGGATAGATAATTATCTAGGTTTGAATTGAGTGCAGAAATTGAAAAATAGTTTAACTGCTGATTCTATATTACACTGAGGACTAGAAGCAGTAAAGGACTTATAAGTCCACTAATTAGGCACCGCTCTACCCAAAACAGAAAATAAGCAGTTCCCTGAGCAGAAACTGAAATCCAGCTCATGCAGAAAACCCTGACCAGGTACCTGCTCTCAACTAGTTAGCAGGAAAGACTAAACTTCAGGCTGTGTGCCAAACCATCCAAGGGAATGAAGCTCCTTCCATGTGGTGAGGACCTAGAGACTGGTACTTCATGTTGGGAACTGAGTTTTCTTCTTGAGAAGACAGAGTAAGATGTTCCCACCATGCATCTTCTCTACAGTAGCGTGTGTTCAAGAATCAGGCTCAGAGGCCTGCCAAGCCTGGTAGAAGAGAGGAGATGGAGAGTGGTATTTCAAAACAAAGTAAGAGCACCACTGATTTCTGTGGGGCCCAGTCCAGCCTCAGAGATGTACCAGGAGTTAGACTGCCCCTACCAGGAGTTAGACTGCCCTACCAGGAGCTAGACTGCAACTGTAGGTTCTGGAGAACTTTCTTGGACTCAGCATCACATGTTTCGTGCTGTACTTCCAGACTACAAGCCCCTACACTACAGCAGTCCACTACAGTCCCCTGCACTGCAACCCATGTGAGGTTTCTTGTCCCACATGCAGCACCTTAGTGCTCCAGGGACTCTGTATCGCTTTAACTCAGTCATAACTTCCTTTAACACAACATGTTTAGCTAGAGATTGGCTTTCAAAAAAAAAAAAAAAAAGGACTTGGAAAGGTAAATCTTCTATCAATTTTAAGCTGTAAGCTTACTATAGCAGAATATCATTTGGAAAAAAAAACCAAACACACTGACAGTCAAATAAAAAATGATTTGGTTTGCAGTAAATACCAGCAGGACAACAGATTGCCTTTGTTAGATTCAAATCCTAGGCCAGTGTTATGCACATTGTTAAAACTTCTTACTATGTGTAAGTTTTTCTACAGAATTTATCCTGGACTAGCTAAGCCTTGTACAGCTGCTCCCCCACTACTCTGTGATTATCCGAGAAGCCAGATGAAAGCTCGGGTTTAGGCTTCTCCTTTTTCATGTGGTATTGCTTTACTGTAGTTATTTGATGAAATGCTGTGTGTGACAAAGAGACAAGTTTCAGAACATAAACAGAAATACCCTTGTAAAAGTATCTAAAGCCTCAGGCCTGTTTTAAACTGCTCACCAATGGCTGTGGTCTCCATCATTGTTGCTCCCATGGGTGCCAGAATGGCACAGAGCTCCCTGAGCATGATGCAAGATTTGAAATGGGGAACAAAGCAACAAAAAATAGGAAAGAACACACTGGTGGAGTGGTTGTTGCAGACAAATTAGAGAGGGGGTAGGTGAAGGGAAGGGCAGCTGTGCAGCAGCAGTCCTTTTCAAAATGGTAGACTGTGCTGGAATGCAGTGGTCCTCTGCTGAGGCACCCTAGGCTGAGACACGGGGATAGTACCTTATCATATACCAATCAATATCCCATATGTTAATCATAACCTAATAGATCTGCCCAGCAGCCTCCAGCAGGAGCCAGTAACTCCTTGTGTCTAAGGGACGTAACACAGCGAAAAGCTAAGTAAAGGTGGAAATCTACAGGCAGCTTTAGAAATAATTAGGTCTGTAGATGAAAAAAGCTCAAGGTCCTGTTCTGTTGCCAAAGCATAACTCTGCCAGGAAACTTTGTGCAGCTTACCTTACATACTGCACAGCAAAATTGCTTCTAGGTGGCCACTTAAGGAGCTGAAAAAACTATTTTTCAGGAAGATGGTCTTCAAATAAAGTCAAGCGTAACTGCTCAACAGGCTGGGAATGCTTAGGGACAGTCTGTTAGGACAGATGGCTGCTTAACAAGAATGGTCTCTTGACCAGGTTTCTCTGTCTGCATTCCAGGTACCTGCACGTAAGGAGGCAGATCACATGCGCTGTTTCAAGCCTGTATCGATTTGCCAGTGGGAAGAGAGAGAAAACTCCATCTTTGATAAAGAATTTGATTTGATGATCATTTACAGACCACACCACACGAAGTCTTGACACTGTTTCTTCACCCTAATTACTTTGTGAGCCATCTGGTGCACCTGCTGTTGCAGTGAGGCAGGAATAACAGTTTTATACCCTCCCTCTCTTTTCCTTTTTCTCACACTGAGATGGATCTTTTAAGTGAACATCCACCTGACGTGGCCAGACAGTGCAGATGTAGACGCAGGTGCAAACTCGGTCAACCATGCCTCCAGATGGCTCTTACTTATTAAGACAGCCAAAGTAATAACCCCAGACAAAGAAAAAACAAAACAAGACAAGACAAGACCAACCTGCAGGAAAACACTAGATTCGGAGATGGAGTTCGTAAGGATCACAAAGAGGTAATCAGCTTTGAATCTGTGGTGAAAACAGGACTGATCAAGCCCCCTTAAAATTTGGATGAAATGATAGATTGATAATTGAGCAATCGGGAAAATGGTTAAAATGCAATAGTCTCTCCGAAAGGCTGATTACATAAGCATAAGTGCCAGTAGCTAGATGCCAAGATGAAAGCCGTGGCTTCCTTTTCTCCTGCTGAGTAATATGCTCTGCAACTGAGAAAACCAAGAGACAAAAGCAATAGGATATTTTGTAGTCTGGTTTCTTTTAAACATCAGAGGAATCACACTTCCAATGGCTGAACTCCAAACAAACAAACAAACAAGTGAGCAAAACAAAGCAATTGTGCCCTCCCTCAATCGCTTCCTTTAATATCTTTAATTACTAGCCCACAAAGTGCGGAAGTTCAAAGGAATGAGTTTCAGGCTGGGGAAACTGCCTCACTAAACAAGTTCATTTGTGCAGAAGAAGCTTGCAGGAGTCTAGCTTCTCCTCTGCTTCCACAATTCAATGAGCTTCTCCTTGTTAACCTGAATGGTCTTTGGAGGAAAGGCATCAGAAAGAAAAGCACATTTTTCAGTCAACTATTCCAACACACCTTCTTCAGGACTATCAGAGATCACTTGGGGCTTTTCTGGCCTTGGGGGACAGGATAAAAGATCTCCCTCTTCTCTGGTGATCATCCCAGCAGCTATGCTGCCTAAATGAGTGCTCTGCTGAGCAGAATTAATTGCTGCTTTCCACCTGTATTTTCTTGAGAGAGGATTTGTGGCAGAGTGCCCAGCAGACGCTGCACTACTTGAGACATCAGGTCCAAAAAACAAGCATGCAAAAGTGATGGGAGGTGTGAATCCACAGGCAGGACTCCCTTGGCTCTGCCATTCTGATGGCAGCACGCAAACACCTTTGGGCTTGGCTGAGGAACAGAGTTAGCCTTGCTCTAGGCCCTCTGCAAAGGGAAAAGGAAATATAGGGTGGGGAAACTTCAAAGTACCAAGTCTGAGTGAGAGGTGAGGTCACAATACCAGCAAGTCATGCCAAGCTCCCTGGTTTTAGTCCAAAAAGACTAAGAAAATGGCCTAGGTGTATGTCACTTCTGACAGTTCTTTGAATTTTTGTGTCTTGAGGGTTCCTTAAACCCTGACTGTCTCAGGGCCTTCTACCCAAAGACTCCTATCACCATGAATGCAATGAGATCCCAAAGCTGTCTCATAGTTTCTGGTGTACCCCAGAGAATCAAGTCAGTTCTAGATCCCTCATATGTCTGACCAATGTCCTTGACCCAGCTCTTTTTCTTTCTCTGTGGCTTAGTCTCATTCTTCTAGAGCAGAAAAAGTTACAGTTTTAACCACAGCTTCCACAGGAACTTTGAATTTGGTATTGGGATATAAATATTATTATTGGCATAGGCGAAATACATTGAAGGGCAGAAAAATGGATAGAGTTGGAGGTGGAGATGGAGATTTCCCCACGTCCCTGGCCCTCAATCAGGCTCCCTCCTCACATAGCTCGTCAGATGCAGATATGCCAGAGCACAGCGGTAGGCTTGTCCCTGCCTTATCCCCTGTCCTCCTGACGCCTGGGAGGCTCCCAGATTGCCTGTGTGTCCCTTCTTTTGCTTTTCCCTCCTCTTCTGGCTGTCAGTGTGGTCAGGCCTGTGCACAAAGCAATCACAAGCAAAGTGAAAGGCAAGAGCAGGCCAGGGGAGTTGCACCTTGATCCTTTGTGTGAAGGTGTCTGTCACTGCCACAAATACCACTTTGCTGACACAGCTGAAAAACCTTTACAACTATTATTATTTCTAGAACTTAGAACTAAGAGTTTTATCCTTAGACCAGTACCTCCTACACAAACCCACGACAGGGAGACATCCCTGCCACAAGATCTTTAAATGCAGCACTTGAGGCAGCAAATGGAGATGGGGATTGTAAGGAGGCAGTAAGACCTTCCCCACCAGCCTGACAGACACTTTTCATAGCACAGCAAAACCTAACTGTTTCCAAGTTTTTGTAGTTATGTTGAAACAGGAGAGGTTTACCAAGGTTTTTAGAAGAGATAATGCAGACATGGAAAAGAGCCATATTCTGGATTATGCTTTTTCAAAAGTTCTTTTTAACAAAACACACGGGGACAGAAAAGCCACTTCTTAAGTCCTGTACTGTGTGTTGTGAGGAAAAACCCTTTCCACAGAAACCCTGCTCTATTTATTGCCCGTTCAGTTTGCTAGCCATATGTAAAGCTAAACCTTTGATAGTCTTCCTGGAAACTAAGCCAGCCAAACTACTGAAGAGATATATTTAGGATGGAGAAGCTGTAGGGGACAGCTGGAGCATATCTGTTATACTTCTTTACTGTAGCACTATTTAGCCTTGTCACTGGGCCCAAAATGAAATAGCTGGTACTCATATTTCAATGAATGACAGCCAAGCAAATTCAAGTGATGAAGTTGTGATCAGCTCTTCCACAGTAAAACAAGAATTTGGCTAAACCTATATTTGTTTTGGCCTATAAATATATTGTCCTATTGATGACCTCACCCAAAGGTAGCCTTAAAACTGGAACAATTTGTTTTTCTGAAATCAGGGTTTTCAGTGAGTGCTTTGATTTGGACATAAAATCCAAGGAGAATGCCTGTGTTTTTTGCTGCTAAAGATTCACTGGACAATTTCTGAATTCACTGAGGGGTAATTATCACCAATACTGGGATTTTCATTACAATACTGTGCTATGTAGGCTGGATTTGTTTTACACTGTTGTCTTTTTTCTGGACTTACTGTGATCTACAGTATATGTGTATTGGTTCACATCCTGCATTCTAAGTAGCCTGCGTTGGCAGCAACACAAATTTTATGTCACTTATTAGTAATATAAATCAAGCATTTCAGCTCCTGGATAATGTTAATTTGAGTCTTATTACCAGGGAAGGGAAAATCAGGATCCTACTTTCAGGACAATGGGATAATTCCTGCAGCAACTGCTCATAGCAATCTGTTTCCAACTGCAACTTTTTTCTTCTCCTTTTTTTTGCAGCTGAATTTCTATTTGGAAAAGCAAAGTGATAGGGCAAGGAGAGAACCTTTGCTGTTGCTACAGTATGCAGGAAGCAGAAGGAAGAGCTTACAGGCTGGCTATAGCAACCCAACTCTGTAAGAGGGCAGCGTAAGAAATGAGCCCTGAAAATTATTCAGAAATTACTTTCAGTAGCATTGAAGTTACAGTTCCCACAGAAGCAAGGTTCCCAGTGTTTTCAGGTATCTGGGGGGACAAGCTCTCTGCTAAGCAAGATTTTGGGGATTGCACTGAAGTCCAAAGGAATTTGTCCTTTGGCTCTCCACTCACACTTGATTTTCTGTTTAAACCCATGATTTAATTTGGGTGCATCCTGATTTATACCACTATGAAAAAAAATGGAGCTGAGGCCATCAGTAGTATAAATATAGTCTACTCTCAGTGGCAGTCTTGCCTTCGTGAGAATTGTAGGATCAAGCTGTATGGTCCTGGTAGGTGTTTGGCATTTGATGAGCAAGTTACCCTTATTTATAACATGGTACAGCAGGACATGTTGTTGTGATTGACTTAAAACAACTGCAGGGTCAGAAGTTTGATACACTGAGGGAAAAGTGTCTTGGCAATGGATATCTGGAGATTGTGTTCAATAAGGGATATGTAAAGGTTAAATAGGGTAAGTCTAGAAGCTTTGGGCTTTTTTTATATCTCAGACTAGACTTTTAGAAACTTCCTTGGCGGATACTGAAGAGTGCCTTGTATAGCAGAATGCTGAATTCACCCTTTTTGCCACCTTCTATGACCTTTTCACCACCTCCTTACTTGTGCTTTGTAAAACAAGAACCACTATAATGGCCCTGTCATCAAATCCACGGCATCTATTCCTTCATTGATTCTTGAGAGGTGATAACAAGCTCAGCTAGGAACACATTTTAATAATTATATAGCTATAATTATCATTTTGGCTTTGCTAGGATTTTTGAAAGATAAACTCTGCAATCTATTTATAAGCTTGATAAGCAGGAGGACCTAATGCCCTTTACTTCTAGTGGCATGATAAGTCTTGTATGCAGAGTGAAATCATCTAAAAGAGCATCAAATGAAACAACGAGGTTTCCAATTAAGCATAATCTTGCCATAGGTGGGTGCAATAAATACCTCACCAGCAAAGGGAAAGAAAGCATTGTATTTTACACAGAAATACAAATGTTTCAGTAAATACATAGAAGGTGGCAATCTTCTGTGAGTAGTCCCAGCTAGCATGTATCTCAGAACACATGGTGAGGGAGACAAGCTGTTCCAGGAATACCTTTGGGGTATACCAAGAGGATACATTTTGAAGGAGAGCTCCCTTTTCCACAGATGGTTAGTTACATGATACATACCTGCTCATTTGCAAAATTGGATTTTGTAAGCAAAAACAAATGCCGAAAAATAGCCGGAAAGACAATGAAAAATGGAAACACAATTTCAAGAATGTCAGAACAGGGGCTCTGGGTAACATATGAAAACAGTCCCAAAGACAAGGCTTATAGGGTCATGATAACTGTTTCCTAGCAACAGGAATACTATTAGGTGGATGCTGAAGTCCAGTTTAATACATTTATCCAATTCTCTGAAGGATGAGTAAGTAACGTTAAATTCTTAATTTTGTACAGGGCTACCCAGGGTTTGAAACAGTCTGTACAAGAAGAGTTTCAACAGAAATCAGTCCTGCATATATACCTGTATATATCTGTACATATATGTTGGTCGTTTTCCAGCAGAACAGAGAGGGAGACAATGTTATTTATTGGTGTACTTGCTTTGGGTTATTCAATTAGGTACAAGGCTGCAAATGAGTTAAACACAATTATGTGAGAGTAAACTACAAAACCTTCTGCTTTTATTTCTAGGATATGTAGACTGCTAAGCTCACAGAAAATCTATTACGGTATTTACAACTAACTGTCATAAAAGCTAGTTCATGGCACAGATTTAATATAATTAAATGCAATTATTTTTAGCTTACTTGTGAAATTGCTTTAAGTAAACAACTGCTCTATTATCCCATTTTATGATAATTCCCCTTGTAATGCTAACCTAGAATAAACTGTAGTTCTCTGTTAGGTTTTTCATCTTAAGGACAGATCAATATATAGCTGCAAAAACTATGGACTGACCACTGTAGACGGTGTTGTGTTAGAAACTTATTTTCAAGCCCTGAGCAAACTTTCTAACATAACCACCCACAGGACAGTATAACACCATGTAAACTTTTGGGAAGAAATTTGATAACTCAGTTAAAAGCATTGTGTAATTGAGTAAAACTCTTTAAAGCTCAACAGCAGTATTTATGCATACATTGAAGTGAATAAGACCAAAGCCAAAATTGAATCAAAATATTGGAAAGCATGGAGAAAATTATTCAAGAACCAAGCACTGAAAAATATTAGCTGCTGCATGTCATCATGCTTATGTCAGAACAGTCTTACTCTATTAAGCTCCAAATGTAGATAATTAATGATCATCATAGCTGCAGTAGCCTCCCAAGCCAACCCTCAGAGGTCTGCGATCTGATTTCCATGGCAGATGACCTTTGAAATGGATTATTCACATTTTGGGGAGGAAGGGAAAAAGATGTAATAGGATTTGCTAACTTTTGTTACTCTATTCTTTTACTGCTCAGATTGAAGTTCTATTTAGTGCCTGATATTCATGTTTTTTTCCAGAACTGTTCTGTGGGTCTGATTCTCTTCTTCAGCATTTGGCAGAACCCTAGATCCAAACAACAAATTCTGAGTTCTATTCTTTCTGCAGCCCAAAATAAACATGGTGCAAATAGGATACACAACCCAGAGCCACCCTCTGGGAAACATACCGAGTAACCCCAGGTAGAGAATTGCTTTGCTATCTCTCATTTCCTATTTGGTGCATGATGTTTAGCTGGCCAACAGATGCAGAAGACTAGACAGCAGCACTGTTAGGCTCAAGCTGGCAGATTTTCAGTGTTCTCTCATTAAAGCAAGACAACAAGCTTTTTTTTCTCTAGCTGTCTGCATTCCCTCAGTTTTCCTGAATGTGAATTATTGGCTGAGTCCACCCCCCATTTTAAGGCAGGGGTCCCCAGGGGGGCTGGAAGGCCAATGCATCCCCATCCCATTTGACAAGAGACCTGAGAAGCAGCCTGCAGACATGCCTGTAGGCAGGCTCTCCAGGTGGGCCTGCTGGGGTAATAAGCTGCCTAATGGCATACTAAGCAGCTGAGCAGCTGGGAACACTTGAGCCATCAATTCAGGTGACTCACACCGAATGTACCTGCATTTTCACAAGCTGTGGAGATCAGTCATGTCACTTTTTGGGTTCACTGTCAGGAATGGTATGAGGCAAAGCTGGCAGCCATAGCAGAAACATAATTTCCCACGTAATTTGGCAGGCTGAAAATCCTGCAACCATCTTTGCTTCTGAAAATGTCTCCATGCTCTCCTGTATGCTTCTCTGTGGAGGTCTGACTAAAAGCCGGCTTACATCACTCAAAGGATAGGACAAGCACCTTTATGTAAAGCAAGGCAGTAAACAGCCGCTTTCAGCCTACCACATTTCTAGAAGTGAAAGTATAGTTTTAAGAAATTAATTGTTTTATCTCTTATGCTTCTTGAAGAAGTTCTATTTTTTGCCTGAAATAAACAGATCATGTATTTCAGATGAAAGCTGAAGTACAATTAAGATACATACATGGAAAGAAACATTCAGGCCGTGAAATCACTTTGCTACTTTGAACCTATCTGCAACCTATTGTGTGCTACCTCTACAACCTTCCTACAATAAACAAAACCCCTACCCAAACACACCTCCATATAGAACTTTAAGCAGATGAAAATCTAGGAACACTTACATGTACCATTACACACAAAGGTAAGACAATATTTTTCCACAGTGAAGTAGATTTGATACCTGTTACAGAATCTGCAGCTGCTATTGCTGTTTTTCAACAATTTCAATGTCCAAAACAAGGACCTGTGCTACCCTTATCTTTACAGCTGAGCACTTGCTCACAAAATTGTAGTGTTAATGTAAAATCAACCGAAAGAAGGAAACAGCTGCTGGAGCCCTGAAGAAATAAACTGCTGAAGCACACACAGGACTTCACGCTTTTGCTGTTCTAGTTACGAACTGTGGGAGGTTGTTATGATCTGTTCCTTCTTGTGGCCTGATGTTTGAAAAATTACAATGCTTTCTACCACCATTAGCTGACTGAGCTTCTTTTTTGTGGTAGTAGAGGGACCCGATACTTAGGGGATCTGAGGGTGTCAGGCTTAAGTCCCTGCTGAGCTGGATTCCTCACAAGAATACAGCAAGTAAATGCCAAATGAAGGGTTTTCTGTGTTTGACATGTTTACAGGTTGTTATGGGATAGTTTCTAAAACATCAAATGATAAATAATCTTTCATTGCCTCTGTTAGCTGTCTAATTCTTGTCTACCTCCTTAAAACGCAAAGTACAAAATCACGGCAGATCTAGCTTCCCTTTCAAGATGGTCATAAGTGAGGATCCTTACGTATTTGATATGAACATACAGTTTATCTGTCTACATCTTATCACATTAACTCTTACCTGCCTGGATCTGAGACTGAATGGCAACATTTGTTAATTGTGATGGTATTAGTGCTTAAAGATTTTAAGAGACTAAACAGCTGTGCATGCATTTTGACACCACATCTTACTGCTTCTGCTGGTTTAGAAGCAAACACTGAAGAAGGCTTCAAATGGATTAGAGACAGTGGAGCCCATTCTTTACTGTGTGATTGTTATTAAAAGGTTATTTAGGAGCTCTCTCATGGGGGTATCTCTGGATTAAGGATTTATGGAGATAGACTGAGGATTTCTTGGTAGGTATTTAATAGTTACCTATGTACCGTATGTTGCTGTTTTTGAAGTTTCCCTGTGTTAAATAGTATTACTTTTTTTGGCCTTTCCTTACTATTATTTGTAGTTAGGTCAGAGGTCCACGATCCAGAACGCTCATCTGAAGGCAGTGCAAACACAATAGTATCTGAATCTAGCACCTTTCAGTAAGCCTGTATGAAGTAATGATCAATTACTGGGTGAACTTAAACTATAAACAGATGTAGATTGCAGGAAGCAAATAGTGGAATAACTCTTGTCAGACAGCCCCTGAAAAGATATTAAGGACTTCATGAAACTCATGGTGAAATTTCATTTACTTGAATCAGCATGGGATCACATAAAAGAAGTCAGGAGAGAAAAACCTCACCACTTCTCAGGCTGGAATGAAAACAATATTCAACTCAACAATAAGGATTTCTACCACAACACCTATCAAAAATCAATTGGTTAATGATCGTCAGATAGGAATACTTGATATTTGCCTGTCCACCTACGATGAAACAGATAAACACATGTGCATACCCACAAATGCAGACACGTATTTCATGTGCATTTGACAACATCCCTCTTTGATTGCTAGTTTTCATTTATCAATCATATCCTGAGCTTATAAATACTTTAACATTATGACCCTTAGGTGCTCAACACAGTTCTAATAGCAGGGGCTTGATTTCCTCATGTTGAGTTACATATGTGTTACTTAATGTGGTGACATAGTTTTGCCTGCAAGAGTGTTTTCAAACTATAAAAATGCCTGTTCTGTCAAAAATGCCTTGATTAGAATAGACAGAAGCTTGATTTTCACCTGCTTGCCTCTTCAGTCTGTATAGTGCAGGTGTAAAACACTCTTTAATTGAGCAAGTGGTTACATCTGCTCTCAGAGTCCCAAATGAAATTATTAAAAATTATTAGAGAATGAATTAACCAACGAAGACTGGAAATAGGGCCAAGTATTTTCTTTCCATGGAGGCTTGATTTTTTTTGATGCTGATGACACCAAGTTGGGGGGCAGCGTCGACCTGCTGGAAGGCAGGAGGGCTCTGCAAAGAGATCTGGATAGAGTGGAAAAATGGGCTGATTCCAATGGGATGAAGTTCAACAAGGCCAAGTGCCGGGTCCTGCACTTTGGTCACAACAACCCCCTGCAGCGCTACAGGCTGGGGACAGAGTGGCTGGAGAGCAGCCAGGCAGAAAGGGACTTGGGGGTACTGATTGACAGGAAGCTCAACATGAGCCAACAGTGTGCCCAGGTGGCCAAGAAGGCCAATGGTATCCTGGCCTGTATCAAAAAGAGTGCGGTCAGCAGGACGAGGGAAGTGATCCTTCCCCTGTACTCTGCATTGGTGAGGCCACACCTGGAGTATTGTGTTCAGTTCTGGGCCCCTCAGTTCAGGAAAGATATTGAGATGCTGGAGCGGGTCCAGAGAAGAGCAACAAGACTGGTGAAGGAACTTGAGCACATGACCTATGGGGAGAGGCTGAGGGAGCTGGGGTTGTTCCATCTGGAGAAGAGGAGGCTTAGAGGTGACCTCATTGCTCTCTATAACTACCTGAAGGGAAGTTATAGCCAGGTGGGAACTGGTCTCTTCTCCCAGGCAGTTAGCAATAGGACAAGGGGACATGGGTTTAAACTCTGCCAGGGGAAGTTTAGGCTGCATATTAGGAAGAAGTTCTTTACGGAGAGAGTGATCAGGCATTGGAATGGCCTGCCCAGGGAGGTGGTGGACTCACCGTCCCTGGAGGTTTTTAAACTGAGATTGGACATGGCTCTTAGTGCCATGATCTAGTAAATGGGCTGAAGTTGGACCAAGGGTTGGACTTGATGATCTCTGAGGTCTTTTCCAACCTAGCCAATTCTGTGATTCTGTGTGATTCTTAGATCAGTTAATGCTCTTCTGTTATTGCTCATGATCCTAGTCCATGAGTCCTTTTCAGACACAAACATTTCATTATTTTGTTCTGGAATCTCTACTGATTTTTGGTAAACAAATATCATTACAGATGCTGTTATTAGTGAATCACAGTAGATCTTCCTATGGAGTTCTTTCAGAGAGTATCACTGTATCGCCAGTGTTAGGCTGCAGCAGCTCTGCTGCTGCTGCGACAAATTTTAAATTAAACTTTTAAAAGCACAGGAAGATAATGATTTCCAATAAATATTGTGAATTCCACTTCCTATGGTAGTAAAAGACACAGAAGTTACAACACACTAAAATTTATACATTTGCTGCAATTCACCTTTAAGGAACGCAAGAGGAAAGTTAGTGATTTTGAATAGATGATGTGTTTTATTTTATCATTTGGAAGCATGCCCGTTTTTCGGGATCACAGAACTCGTGAATTGATGATCCAAAGGGAGGCTCTTATACTATTGCATCTCCTGTGTTGCCTCTATAAATATATATATTTTTTATTATTATTTTGCAGTTTTTATGGTAGTGGTTATTAATGTTGTACCTCTGACTGTTAAGAGAATTCATAGCTCTGTTAGAAGTCTGACATGTCTGGGAGATTTGCTTGTGTATGTAATTTTCTTGCAGTAAACCAATCTGCTGGACAGGGAGGGGAATATTCTGCTTTTGATAGCAGGTATATTTCTGATTACAGTTAGTGGGAATATGTGGCTTCAAACAAAACCTGAGCCCCAAAAGTTTAAATTACTGCAAATGCAGAGTATATAAGTTTTTTGTATATGATTTCATAGCCTAGACAAAGAACAAGGAAATAGCTACTGCTATTTATTCTGCCTGGGGAGTGAGGGTTTGGCATGAAAATCTCATGCTACCAATTAGTTTCTCTGGGGATTTAGAGGATGGTCCAGCCATAGGACAAACAGTGTCTTCGGTTCACCTGAAACTGCAGCTAAAGGAGATCAGTGTTACTAACAGCATCGATCTTTCTTTGTTTTTAAAACCTTCATATTTTCTCTCCTGAAAATGCTATCATGACAATATTTACATTTCCCTCCTCTTGTACATGGGAGATTTTAGAGCCAGGAAGATAGTAAAACCTTAGAAGATGTTATTTTGTATTTTACTTGCATCTTTGGGGTGTAGTGAAATGACAAAACACAGCGATGAAAAAGAGTCAGCAGAACTATGGCAACAAAGACTTTAATTTCTCCAGCAAGATGTACTAACTTGGAGTCTGTAACCTACTGCAAGTCATCTCTAGCACACCAAATGATTCACAGACATTTAGTGAGTAATTGGATAACTGCTGGTGCAGGAGCTCGACAATGAGGTCGATCAGGAGCTGGTTCATCTATGAAGGCTACAGTTAAAACAAAACAAAACAAAAAACAGAAAACAAAAAACCGACTTTTTTAAAAAAAAAAAATTACCCAGGAGGTTAGATAGCTCCTTCCTTCCAGGCGTCACTTACAAAACAGAGTTTCTGAGTTTGTTTAAGGTTATTTCCTCTCTGAAAAATACTCGCTGAAGAAAAGGCAGAGGGAGAAAATGTATACATTACTTCTTACAGAGCGTTTTGTCATTCTAGGGGTGATGAGGATACCTGGGGGAACTTTGCACCTGCAAGCTACATTTGTAACACACCTTTCAAAGAGCAAGAAAGACCATCTTTAAAAGCCCTAAAGTCACATTAAAGATCCTCTCCACACTAGGCTTGTTTTGCTTGTCTTCCAGCCCTTTCTCCTCTACAAGTAAGGAATATTTCTTTTGACAGAGAACCCCCCAGACAAACAGGCATGAGAAGGCTGGTTCTTGTGGAAAAAAGCGAACAGTATGGTCTGGACTCTGGCTCTCATGAGAGCTTTGCTATTGACTTTAGCTGGGCCAGGATTTCACCCGTTGCTTGTGTCAAGTTTGGCAAGGATTACTGGCATAAAACTGATCCTGAGGGAAGATATCAGACTGCTTTCTACACAAACGCCCAAATGTCCAATGTATACTAGGAAAACTGGAGGGATTGTAAAAAAGAGTAATATTTTAGACGTGCTTAGCAGGCCTGATGGTGCTCCCACTGAGGCTATGGGAGCTGACTTGAGGAGCAAGCACGGTGTGCCAATATGAGCACTTCACCTCCGTCCCTTGTCAGGTTTCCTTTACACAGGGCAGATATTTCTGTTCAGCTCCAAATGAAAGAAGCCAGAGTGGCAAAGGCGAGATTTAAGCTGGTCACTGTAAATTGATTCACGGAAGTGTCTCTGGTGTGAGGATGTGCTACTTCTTAAGCAGCAAGAGAAGGGGAAACGAAATGAAGGGGTTGTATGGCTGCTCTCAGGAGAATGGCAAGCTAACAAGAGCAGATTGGTGTTAATTTAACTGAGAAAAGAAGCTTCTCCTCTTTTAGTGCTTGAGGATTTGAGATTCCAGCCACAGGTTGGTGAGCTACGCAGGAGGAAAGAGTGGGAGGGAGAACGCTCTTTCTGAAGCTGTTGCAGAAGTGTGGAAGTAGGTTATGGCAGGTTGGGGAACAGGAAGAAAAACACATAAGTGAAAGGGAAACACAAGAAAAGGGGATAGCACAAATCTGGGAGAACAGACGGCTCTTTGCTGCTTTGAAAGCATCTCCGTTGAGGGAGCAGGGCAGGAAATTGCTGCTCTGCTCGACAAAACTAAAAAAAGAAAAAAATACTCAACAGAATAACTACTGCCACTCCATAGCAGGACAGATCCCAAATCCTGTCTTTCAACAGGGTAATGTTTTTGTGCAAGCACAGTAGAGCAGTGGAGCAGTGCTTATTCCTTATCAGCTAAGACCTGAGCATGGCAGGAGCAAGCTACAATTTTACCTTTATGTCAGCCCAAGAAAACATGTCCTGTAGCCATAATTCCATGTACAATCTGAACAGTTAGCACTGCTACTGAAAATCAGCACTTCCCTGTCATGTGCTCCCTAGTTCCCTTATCTAGTTCAGTGCAAAACCCCTGAACAGCCCTATCAACATAGGCTTGAAAGTGTAACAAGTGTAAATGAGTGACTGGGGGAAGTGGCAGAAGGTTAAACTGCTCTTTCAAAGTCTTAGACTGTGTGGGAAACTATGCCTCAAGAAAGGCCTTTTGTAAAGATAAGAGAATCTCCATGTAAGAGGTACTTCTTTCTGGACAGCCAGAAATTTCTGATTAAAAGACTCATTTAAGAGACACTAAACATAACCTTGAAGAGGAGTACTGCTTCATATCTGATAACACGATATAGCGTGGGTATTTTTCAATACAATATATCATGTATACGATGATAATAATAATAAAAGCATAGGTGATTTTGAGTCCTTCTGCATCCCAGGGTTATTCTTATTCTGGTTTGTACTGTCAAGATAAAGCAGAAACAAATGGTTACGCAAGTGCTGAGTATCCTTGAGAGAGCTAAAGAACAATTTTCTGAAGATGAAGAGAAGGATAGATTGGCATGAGGTAAAAGAGACACCTGCTTCAGTTCTTTTTGTTGATCCAAAGCTTCTGTTGATTCAGGGGATAAAAGAAATCCCCTGATGGGACGTGCCAAGAGACACTTTTAATCTCTTTTTGCTGGTGAGCGAGAGATTCTACTACCAGTGCTTGCAGTATGAACTTCATCCAGTGTTTATTGTGTGAAGAGAAGAGATGAAGGGCCAGCCTTCCTTGCACCCTTAGACTTAAAGAGAGATGAGCCCAAACTAGAACCTAAGACTCACACTCATTAATTTTTTAGGGAAAGGGTAGAGAAGAGATACAGGTCCAAATCCACAGGTTCAAATTAATGGCTACATCTTTGGAGCTCAGAAGTTCCCTATTTTTATTTTTAATATGTCTTATCTCCTGAAGAATGACTGATTTATTGCAAGTTTAACTCTGTGGTGAAAAAGCAACTTTCAAAACGTCAGCTGACGAAAGGCTGAGTGAAGCAGAGTCCTGGGGCAGCTTCATCTTAAATTCAGGGCAGAAAGAGGTCCAAATCACCATCTGGAAGTTTTCATATGACCTGCCATATCACATAAGGGAGATTAATGGCTTCTTATGGCTCACTTCTGTGGAGGACAGTTAGTTGCATTTCCTTCAGGTTCCAAAGAGGTTAACTTACATGCTGATCCATAGAGTTAACTGAAGTGCTGTCTGGTAGGAAGCAAAGTTCATACCCAAACTAGTTATCTGTTATGCATTCTAATCTACTTTCCCTGATTACAGTGGGAATCAAACAACGACTACAAAAAAAGGCACAGAGCAGTGAGCGAAGAATCTCTTTGAATTAGCACCCAGCCCAAAATCTCTCAGGGCTTTTTCTCTGAAGCTGTTCTGCCTGTCCTTCTGTACTTGATGGTTTCTTCTTGGTTACTCTGTCATTTGCTTCCTCCCTTTTTTTTCGGAGTCTCTGTCCTTGCAGCAGTTTCTCCTGTAGATACAGAACATTTCCAGCAGAAAAAGAAGGGGTGAGGCAGCTGTGCTGCTGGGTACCTGTGCTTCATCTTTGGCGTGTGGAGGTGAAGCTGCTGTGGTATCCACTCCCCCAGAAATCAAAGCCGCTCACTTGTTTTCTTGCAACTGTATTGAAGTGGAGAATTGTGATTAAACATTCCTCCACCTTCTGGTTTCAAAGAGGTTTAGCCAAGTGTATAATTGCATGGTTATTTCACCTTTACCACTTGGGGCTCAAAATGCCGACAATTTTAGAGTGCAACAACTGGCGAAGCCTTATTGCATTTTTGGCTTTGTCAAACCTCTGGAGTTTTTCTGTGGGATGCACTTAACCCTTTTGTATTTGGGAGACTGACCCAAACACTTTATACTAGGTAGAAGAAAACAAAAAGGAGCAGCAAGAAAAGACCCAAATACTTCAAGGCATTAAAGTCAATGCATTCTCCAGTAGTTTTGCCATTAGATGTGCGTTCCTGGTTAGTCAACTTAGTCACTTCTTGTGCAAGCAACCTACTGAGAGATTTGGACATATCCTTTCCTCCATGTGTTGTTTTGTTGTTTTGTTTTGTTCTTTTCCTATAGAAAATTTGCCCCCCCATTGTTGTATCAGACTCCAATGTAGACTTCTCCATGTTGTCAACTTAGAAGTGGGCCCTCAAAGTTGAAAAATTAAGCTCACTAAAATTTCTGTTATCTCAGTATGATCCGTATACTCCTGTTGGCAAGGTACTATCAGACCAGGGCTCTTGCAGTAATTTGAACATCCTGTTTTCTGAGCTAGTTTTCTACATCGTGCCTACATTGCACCCAGCAGAATTTTCTCTCCTCTTTGATACAGGCTTTGTGGCCCCAAAATGTCCAGGAGTTTTATAGTCATCTTAAAACTTATAACTTAATCTCCCCTGTTCCTCAATTAACTGCTCTCTTGAAGTATCATGTCTCAGCTTATATGTTTCCAACTTTGGATGAATGAACAACACTGAGCATCAGAGACAGGCAAACACTGTAATGCTTTTATGAATATTCATCTGTATTTTGAAAGGAACTGTACATTTCCTTGGTTTTAATTTTCACACCATAAATTTTCTGACAAGTAATATCTGTACATAAATATTTGCTAAAGCAGC
Source organism: Patagioenas fasciata (assembly GCF_037038585.1). Lineage (NCBI taxonomy): Eukaryota > Metazoa > Chordata > Aves > Columbiformes > Columbidae > Patagioenas > Patagioenas fasciata. Next base: position 54,210,810 of record NC_092521.1, on the reverse strand, counting down.
ATATACTATTATGGTAGCATCAAGTACTACTAGAATGTTAAAATTCGAATGAATAATTGATATTCACATCAAAAAACTGAATCAAAGAATTATCCAATTGAGGCAAGAAGACATGGCATGTGATCTCCGTATTAAATTGGATCAGACTGAATTTCTTTTTTTGAAAGCCTGCAATGATCTGCCTGTGAATGGGCCTAAGTTTGAGTTTCACTCAGAGTAAATCATTCTGAATGACAAACAGACTTGTAAAAACATGTTTATAGACAATTTTCAATTGGAATAAGAGGCAAAAGCATTTTAAAAAAAAAGTATTTACTCTGAAATATTCTCCCAGCTGAGCTCTGAGATAAGTTACTGCCAGGCAACCCAGAATGGTGCTTTCCCTTTGCATTCTCTCTCTGTTAAATTGTGCCAATTCAAGGAGCAAAAAATTGTGCTTTGACCCTGGCATATCAATCTTCTGCTTACCCATGCAGAAGGCTACCTTGGAGTCAATGGGCTCTCCTTATTGAAAGTACCCTTTCACTCAGTGGCCAAAGTGTGTCCATATAGGGAGTTAAATTATCCACGAGTGTTCTTGCTTCACCTACTGACCCATGTTACTATGACCATTACCCACAGCGATGCCTTATTGGTATTTCCGCTCCAGTAAAAGAGCCTTCCCAGGGCTAAAATACCCTTTATCAAAACATTACAAGGAAGCAGCAGTATGTACGAGAGTGGTCATCAGTAAGAAAAACTGGTGTTTTTCTACAGGTGATTTTACAAAATATTCCCATTCAGTGGGACAAAAGCTTGATCCCCAGGTGAGTCAGTGCTGCTTCGTTCCTCTCCTGGGAGAGAAAGGGAAAGGCCAGTACAAAAAAAGGGGCAAATTAAAGTTCCCATAGGCGATAGCACTCCTGGGGTTTGTTTGGCTGGTTTCTTCAGTCAGAGAAAGCAGAGGATGCCTTGAAGGTCTTTGAGCAGCTTGGTCATGCAGGTTAGGCCATCAATATGCAGTAATAGACAGTATATAATGAGGTAAACTCATGAGAGGATGCAGCAACGAAAGGAGGGCTGCACTGCTGGAGGTCCTGGGGAGCACCTGTCTGTCTGCCTGCTGCAATGCGAGGGCTGGAGTGGAGCCAGCTCATGCTCATCACCTCAGGGAATGCACAATCCAGCAAAGTCCTCCTGGAGAAAAGGAGGCGACGGCAGCAACACTGCAGACGTGTTAGCAAGACCAGGGAAGGGCTGCCAGGCTGCTGTGGGCGATCAGGAAAGCCATGTGCCTCCCCGGGTCGGCCACGCTGCCAAAGCAGGTGTAGCGGACAGGAAGCATAGTGAGGCCTGCGGGAAAGCTGCGTCTGAAAGAGGTCAGAATGCCAGCAGGCATGGGAAGAGGTGCGATGGCACACAGAGAAAGAGCCTACATGTACAAGGAACCATTCAGTGTAAGGGGAAATGCATCCATCTGACAACAAGCGGTTTAGAGACAGTTCAGATCATGTTTTTAAAAAAAGCCATCTAAGCAAAAATCCCCTGTTGTTGGACAGGAGTGTGACACTTTGGGAGACTGTGGTACACCACCTGGCATGGCTACATACAGCGCAAGCCAAGAGCCATCCTGCAGCAGTAGATAGGCTGGCTGATAGGCCCTGAGCTCCAAGAAAGGAGGGTGAGACCTGGCTTTGCTGGATCAGCTTTCCTACGATTTTTTCCCCAACGTGAGCCCTAAGTGGATTAAGGAGTTTCAGTATCCTTTGGCTCACCCCATATCCTTCTAGGAGCCATGTGCTATGCCTAAGTGTAGGAATGTCGTTATATTCATTGGCTTTTGCTACATTATCCACACCTTACGCGTAATAGTAGCCCTCTGTCGAAATTCAGATCCAGCGCTCATGTCTCCCTTGTCTTCGACTATATCCATGAGCTGCATGATATCAGAATTTTTCATGAATCAGTATCATAACACTTACAAAAATCTGTCTTTGATGTCATTTCTCTTGCTTTTTCTGCTAATATTTAAGCTAAGAGGAGAGCAACAAAGACAAACCAGACCAGCAACAAAATCCTACACTGAAAACATGTAGTAACCTATTATTTGGAGAGAGACCTTTCAAACAACAGTCTTTGCTTGCTGCATCTTTACATGTGTAGAATTGTGAACAACCCCGTTATTCCCAAATGAAACAATCCAAGAGACGGGTGGCGGTTTGCCACAAGCTTTTTAACACAATCTACTCACAAATATTCAATGCAGAAAGATGTTATTGGGCAGTGTACTCTGGGAACTATTTCATCTTCCTACACAAAGACAAAGCCAGTTATCAGCTCAGATCCATTCATTATCTTTTCCTATAAGACAATACCTTTCTACCTAGATATTGCCTTCCAAAACCCTGGCCATATTGTATGAAACAATAACCACTGGAGCTATCACTGAAAAGCATCTTTCCTGGCTTTACCAGCAAAGCTTTTCCTCTGGGGAAATGTGTGCAGACAGGATGCTCCTCCTTTTCCTTCCCAGTGACCTCCGAGCCAGCAGCTGTTTGAGGACACGGGGCCTCCCTGAGCATTGTGACTGATGTTCAGCTGGGCTTTACAGGCCATGATTAGTCCATCTAAGGGCAAGTAAGATATTTCATAGCCTTTTACTCTTCATGCAAATTCTGGATTATTTCTTCCTCTGCACAAATATTATTACAGTGAAAAAAAAAAAAAGGAGAAAAAAAAGAAAGAAGTCCACAAAACCAAACCCCCTTCTTGCTAATTTGTTTACTCATTGACTTTCATGTAATACGGGAGCTGGCAATGCAGTCCCTGAGCTAGCTCTTCCAGTATCAGCATATCAGTATTCAGGAGTCCAACTGCTGTTATTTGCAAATCCGTGTAGATGAATGCAGTCCAAAAAGTACAAGCTGGACTTAAACACTAAACTAAACTCTATTTACTGTAGAATTAAAGGTAAGTCTTCAACAAACAAAAAATGAAAAATATGGATCTGCAAATATGAGCAAATATAAACTTCTGATTTTAATATGCTGGGAAAAGGGATTTTAATACAGTTTCTATCTCTGACATTCCCCTGTTTTACATACATTTCCTATCCACAGATGTGCTTGGACTTTAAAAAGCAGATTTTGGAGTCTCGGCCTTAACTTGCAGCATGAACAGTTGCTCACTTGAGTAATTTTCTATAAAAGTTGTGGCCAAAATTCAACAGTGTTGATGCAGATCAAACAGCAAAGGCAAAGACTCTTCACCCTGCCTGGCAAGGCAGCTTAGCATTTGTTAGGCTTCATGCATGTGGGTACACACACCAGCGTCCAAAAGGGTACATATGATCCTGCTGTGAAAATGGCCTGCAATGGCTTGCGACATGAAGGTCTTCTGTAAAGTACTTATTTTTCAGACTTGCTGGGTATGCCTCTGTCAGTTTTGTATTACCTTTTTTTACACATAGGAAGCTTTCTTCACTTCAGGTGTATTTGGCTATATAGGTTGATTTAAATCTCTTCTAACTGAACCCAGTTTAGGATGCTGGTGTACAAATGACAGAGGAAGGCCATCTGTGGTATTTGTTTGTGCTTCTAAAGTGCTCCCTTGATCTGGATAGAGGAATCTTGAAAAGATGTGTTGTGCACCAGCATTATAAATTTCTCAACACCTGGAAGATTTGGAGGCCGGCCCAGGGTAAGAATGGGACCTTTAGGCACTTGAACTTCACACTGATGGAACTTGAGGAACATCTTGACAGTGATGAAAATGAACCCTAGATTAAGAACTGAAGTGGTGAGGAGCAGTTAAATTAATGCAGCGGCTATCCAAAGTATAGAGCATGGCTGGAGGCAGCTGCGTCACAACTCAGATTGCTTGTGAAGGGAACATGAGCCTCTGAAGGGGAAAACAGCAGTGCCACTTCCATTCTGGCACATAGATGCTTGGGAGAGAATCATGCACCCATGGAAACATGCGTCCATGGAGGTACTCTCTGTGTTTGAAAGCTGTCCTCTCTCCCTCAAATGCACTTCACAGGTCATGGTGCTACATGAAGCATGCAATAGGTCATGCGCAAGGAACCAACAAAAGTGTAGACAAGCTGATAAATGGAATCCCAGGAGGAGCTGTACACATGCATAGTTTTTTATTAAGCAGGGAAAAAGAGTAAATACTGATTGTCAGTGTAAGATTTTGATGATAATAAGAGTCCTTCTGTGAATAGCCACTGCAATACTTGAGCACAGGAAATTAAATCAGTCTGATCCCTGATTGACAGGAAGCCTAGATCTGAACTGATCAGCCTGTTAGGTGCCTGTAACACTGTCTAGGCATAACCCTACCAAGGTGGTTCTGCCCCAGATACCACACTGCAGCTGCCAGCCAGCTCCTCTGGGTGCAGGGTGCGCCTGGATCATTGCATTTCAGTGCTCAGCTAGTGAGTTCTTTCTTGCCCTAAATAGGAATACACAGTTTAGTTGCCTTAGAGCAATTCACAAGCATAACGATGTTTGTTAGTGTGTACCAGTCATTAACTGGAGTTTGCATGTTTTGCCTGGTTTCCACAGTCAAAGTACACACTCAGATTGGTGTGAGTCTATTTAAACTTTCTTCTTCCAGCAAATAAAGAGAGCAAAGGAAGTAATTTCTTCTCCGTTCACCCCAATTTGCCTGGCCAAATGCAACCCTTCAGGGGTGCCGGATCTACCATCCAGCACGCTCTTTCCACTGTTCCTCAGAGAAATGTTTCTGGTCTAAATGATTCTGGGCAAAGGTGATCCATCTCACCCATCTTTGTTCCTCTGTGGCATGAACACAGAGAAAGGGTAGAGGAAATTGGCCAGACTTATTTGTGAAGATGATAAAATTGAGAAACAGCCAGAGAAGCCAGTGAACTGCTAATTAAGTATGGCTGCAAGTAACCCTGTATGACCTACAGGCTCATCCTAGGTTGTTATAAAATTTTGGCATCCCGTCAGGAAGAATGGATGGATGTCTGGCTTTCCATAGATAGTAACAGCTACTTTGGGTGCCTTTGGCTGCAGTCTGGCTTGATGTTATGGAGTCTAGTTTTACAGATTTGGATATGTTTTGCATTTGTTTGGGTCAAGTGTGAATTTAAACTGCAATGAAAAAAAAAAAAAAAGAAGGACGCAGAAGCAGGACAATTATTTAGGAAACTGAAAATGCCAAGGGACCTCTTGGATGTTATGCTTCTCTTCCCCATCGTACCGCATGCAAATAACAGCTTTCCTTACAATTTCTGACAGAAAGTATTTGGAGCACTCATTTTGACTTCCTGATTTGAGTGTGTGCTTGACTCTGTGCAAGTGGCTACAGTTACCAAAAGCACTGAAACATAATGCTGTGCCTCAACATGAATATTCAAGTTCTTTCAGGAGGACACGGCTAAAATCATTACAATTGCTAATTATAAAAGTGGTAGCCAAAACTCCCGCTTCCTTCTATTATTCTTACATCCTGCAGATGTCCTGATTTATCCAGTTAATCATCAGATTCTCTTGGGAATCATCTGGTCGTTCAATTTTGTGAAGTTGCTTTGAATTTTTAGTGTGGTGTTTCTCATTTTCTCTAATGTTATGTTTAATTTCTTAAATATTGTATGTGATGTCGCATTTCTTAAATACTGTGCTTGGCATGTGTGCATGCACTTTAAGGTCCCTAAGCCACATTTTAGTTCCTAGAAAAACAGCAAAGCAGTCAAAAGCAGATTTTTCATTTTGACTTTGATCGTTATACCACCTGCTCATTTTCACCTACAGCAGGTCTTTCAATAGCTCTGTCATGTGGCTTTTGTAAGCTTTGGTGCTGTCTGAAAATATTGCTCCTGTGTGGCAGCACTTCTGGGAACCTTAGCAAAGGCTGGGGTGTGCGTGTGGGCTGGTGTGATGCCCTTCTCTGCAACAGCATCTTGTGAAATGATGTTTGGGGGAATGATAAGCAGAGTGAACGGTTGGGCAGAGTCCCCTGGCTGTTCCAGCACCTTTGTGCTACCTGTCAGCTGTGGATCTCTGGAATGCCTCCTCATCTTTTCATATGCTCTAATTTTCCCACAGCTAGTGAGACAGCACGGGACTGCCACACCGTAATCTGTGAGGAAAAGGATGTGAAGGGAGGAAAGGTCATCCATTAGGAAAGCATAACCCCGAGGCCTAGAAGCACATAACTGTTGCGTTTCACCTACTGTCGCAAGAGGCTATATTTGTAAAGCATTTATGCTGCATTCTGTTTGCAAAGCACTGATGCTGTGGTATTCGCTGCATGGCATAATCTGACACTGTGAAAACTCACATCCTCTGAAAAGGCCACTAATGGAGAATGGGAATAGAGATAATTACAACAGTTGGCAGAGCTAAACCATCAGATCACAATAGCAAATTTGGCCACCGAATTGATTAGCAGCATGAGAGACTTTTCTATACCACAACAAGTTCTATTTTTTCCTCCTCCTCTCTTTTCAATAAGCCAACAGAGCTCAGCTCCATGGTTGCAACAGAGTCCACAGATTATTCTCTGTGCCCAACTCATTTTTTTTTTTTTTTCCCCAGTAAATGGTGCGGAAGCTGTGTGTTTATTCCTTCTGTGTGGGTTAAAGTATCTGAAGATAAATTCTCTCCCCCTGCGCATGCACAAACCTCTGTGCTGCATTACCACCAAGGATTCAAGTCCCAAAATGTGTGTGTAGGGATGCAAAGCACAAATCTTACCATGTTTATGTTATTTACTGGTTTTTTCAATCAAGCCTAGAACTACTGGCAGGTCACCTTCCTGAAGCACTGGAGCTCTCTGCTCAAGAAGCTGGCCCCAGGGGCACACTCTGGGCTCTTCAGAAGTGACAGCCAAAGCCATGGGAAGAGGGGATGCATGAAAATGGAACAGGAATGTGAAAAGCGAGATACATGGGTAAAGTGGGTGACAAAAGGGATAGTAGGGGGGAGGGAAATAGAAGAGAGAATCAGCTCTAATGAACCTTGGGGAAAAAGCGAAACAAAAACAAAACAAAAAACAAAAACAAACACAAAGAGAGTTCTAGGGAATGAAAGGGTGTCATTCTTTTCCTTTGTTCTCTTTTCCATGGATGAGCCCAGAAAAAAAAAAAAAGTGGCTATGTTGAATGGATGGTGTTGTTGTGGAATTCATGTTATCCAGCTGTTAGGACATTGTTTCCTCATTGCACTCCTATGTCTGCGTGGTTTATAATGCCACTTTAGAAAGCAGATACTGAAGGCCCAGAGGAGCTTGGATTTCCCCTCACTGCTGTCTTGCACTGCATCTCCTCACCTGCACTGCTGTGAAACACTGTCTCAGGCATTCAGCCTCCACCCAGTCTCCCAAGACGCACTTAGGTGTCTGAACCTCAGAAGCAACCCCGCTCTCCCAGAGCTCTGTGATGCACCAAGTTGCCATGTCCCCACGTGAGCAAACGGTCTACAGGACCAGAGTGAGCTGCTGTGCAATGTCCTCCATGGGATTTTCCATCCAGAGTCTTTCCATCCAGAGTTGCTCTTATTCATGAGCACCGAGGGCTGAAAACATACGAATGGGCAAGCAATAGGTATTCATGATACCACATGAGCTCCAGCCTGCTGGTCAGTGTATCAACAGGTATTTGAGCTGCCCTTAGTTTTCCCGCTAGGAGCAAGAGGCTTGGCAGCCATCCAGCAACCACCCTTCCAGTTGAGCTGTGTCCTCCCACATTGACCATCCCATGCACTTCTTTTAACCTTGCCTTCATGCAGCACTTCACATCTGTGCTGTGTAAAATCAAACCCTTAGATAGATTTCTTAATTATGGTTGAATTAATTAGCCCAGATTACTTGGTTACTTGAGGCAAATCCAAATGTTCTCCCAGGTATAGGTGGGGGGAAAACATTGCTGATGAAATCTTTGAATCTCTTTCTTTGATATAAACACTGTCCTTGGAACAATTCTTCTCCGCTTTGTGAACTTATTTTTCCCCATTTGGAAATACTGAATAAACTGAACAACTTGGCGGCACATTAAAGCTTGTTTGAAACCACACACAAAAGATTTTGTGCAGCTCAAATGCCAGAGAAATGTGTTCACATGTGATTGAACATAATAGTCCAAGATTAGAAAAATCTAGCAAGAAACAGGGGGGATTAAGAGTATGCTCTTGTGAAAACCTTCATGACTTCGGATGAAAGTCAATGCAGTGAGGTACCCAGATGAGACTAATTTGCTGAATCGTATCACTCTACCTCAATACAAGCAGCATGAAAATGAAGATTTTACTCATTTCACCTCCACTGTTATCCTGCATCTAGTCATGAATATAAATTTTTAAAGTCTTTCAGTATCAAAGCTATATGTTTGTGTCACCAAATTGTACATAATCTGTTTTGTAAATATTAGGAGCTCTAAACCCTTGGGCCAAATTCTGCTATGAGATGCACACACGCAACTCTAGCAGTCTTCAACTAAAGCTATGAATGAAACAACAGAAAGCATAATTTGACTGAGCCAAATGCATTCCTTTCAGTGGCATGAAACACTGGAAAAGTAAGCTGGGCTGAATTCTGATCTCAAATGCATTATTATAATTGAGATAATAAGACAGTCAGCAAAGTTACTGATGACATTTGTAAATATGCTAGCAAAAAAAGAGTAAAATTATAGCCATTTGTTGTAGAGACTTAGAGAAAGATTCTCCTTGGTGAGATGCTGAGTCTTCAAAGAAACCATTAGAATCTATGTTAACAAAGTTAAATTCCTGCCTGTATCAAGAGTTTTGTGCATTTTGACAGAATAGAACTGCAAAACAGCAAATCATGAAACAAATCTTGTAAACTAGTTTTTCCCATTCACTCTACCAGAAGGATGAATCTGTGAGATCAGCTACATTGTAGTGTAACAGCTCAGTCCTGTTACGCCTCACTAGTGAGATTAATAAATGAGGTTAGAATTTCACCCATCATATCTCGAATAAGCTAAGAATGTATATTCCTTATCTGAAAACTTTTTATGTTTCAGTGCTGGCGTCCATCCCTCTGTAATGGAGCTTGCTGTTCTAGTGACACATCTCTATTCTCATGAACTTGTTATTTTAAAAAGTTTATTATTTTAGAATCATCCCATAGTTTTGTAATTCTCTAAGTCTCTGGAAAGGTACCAGTTGCATAAAGAGAATTAAAGAACTCAAGATTACATTTATCAAAATAGCAATCTTACGTAATCCTCTTCATTACAGTGTATCAAAGCCTTCTAGTTCCCATTTTCTTGAGCAATAAAACAAACTATGTAGTTTTATGTTAAGATGGCCCAGAACTGAACAATTTGGTCTTTGGCACAGATTTTAAGGTGTAATTATCTAGATTTTTTTTTTTTTCCAAGGACACATATTTCCTTCTTGATTTTATCTCATTTTATTGTTTGAAAAACTAGCACACGGATCTAGGACTGGATGTTAAAGAGTCTGGTTAGGAGCTGTCTCATCTAGGACTGGGAAATGGGTTCATCTCCTTTTATCTCTGTGATTTATAGCGTTTTCTTGCACGTACAATAAAGTGATATTACAATTCAATGTATGTTATTATTCTCTAAGGAAAGGGCAACCTATTAGGAAAAAGGCACAAAATCCAATGTAATTTGAAAATAACACAGCATAGCTGATATTTCTTTAGAACAGGCTTATATGGAAGGGAACCAGAGGTTAATTGTGCAAAATAATATTACTGCACATCCAAATGCCATTTCTAAATGTTATAGTACATTAAAGTATACTGCAGTGAATTAATAGTCCTAACAGTGATGATAAGCATGAGTGGACTTGAGGAAGTATCCTGCAGCTGCTTTCTGTCAAATATAAGTAATATTAAGGAAACAAGTATGTGATTGCTTTTGAACAGAGTTAATGAGACATTAACAGTGAATAAAGTGACTTTAAACGAAAACGTCCTTATTACATTTTAGCAAAATATTGCTAAACACTTCTTCTGTAGTGGCAGAGATGGAATGACCTTGTAGAGGAATTTGGCAATCCTACATAATGTATGGGTTGCTTCCCCATTTAAGGTGTCACCTCATGCCAAGCAAACAAGGGCTACTTCATGCCAAGCAAATTTCCATCCTGCCTTGGTTGGTGCAACCTAATGGTCTGTCCACCCTTTGACATGGCTGTCAATGGTGGGGATTGGTGTAGCATTCCCAGGATGTCTGGATCAGTATTCAGCAAAAGTCAAGTCAAAGCAACAGAGGTTGAACAAATAATTCTTGCCAATGGCCACATTCAACTAGCAGCTTTCAACTGCTGAGATATTATGAGAAACTGCATAGGAAATGGTGACTGTCTGCCCTGAGAGACCTGTAGCTTCTAGTGTCACCTGGCTTGTAGCAGTAGAGGTCATCTTTAAAGGAAGTTACTCACTGCTGTGGAAGGGTAAGTGGAATCCTTTTATGAGGATTTTTCTAAGGTAACCAGAGGGCTCAGATGCCTTCTATATATTTCTTTTTAGAAAATGTGAGGCACATGCTCTCCTTTTGAAAAGTCTCCCCCAGAAAGGTTCCAGAAATGTATCAGAAATTCTATCGCTCCACGGTCTTCCCATGGCCGCAAGGCTCATCACCACTGGGCAGATCAGAGGGAAAGACAAAAGCAAAACATTCTTAATGGACTGTGTAGTGTTTCAGAATGTGTGAGGCTGTATTTATAAATCACATCTGCAGAAACCCAGATTAGAGGAGTGCCAGTGAAGGCTGCAGTGCCCAGTCTCTGTAAAAGAGAGATGCAATACCTTGTGTGGCTTGGCGTGATTTGGAGCTTTGTGCTCCTAAACTTGGGTGGACATTCCAGAGGTTCTGAATAGAACTGGCACAGAACCACAGGAATAACATGTTTAGGCAAAGGAAGAACTTTTCTGAAGACTGGCATGCAAGTTACCATTGAACGATCGCAGGGAGAAACTTAAATTTCTTTGAGTTTCACTTGCATTTATCTTAAGGAAGGTTGCCTCGAATAATGAGGTACAACAATTTCCTTAGGCTTGTATTATACATACTGATCTATTATTGCCTTAAGCAAAAAGGTACAGCATAAATAACTGCATTACAATGCAATGCACACTCAAAGGCGTTGTAGTTGTAGACATAATTGTAACAGCAGGTCTATGTTGTCTGGCTAAATGGAGATCTGTAATTCAGACCATGCAGAATGGAGTGTGGTTTGTACCTCTCAGTATCATCAATCTAAGGTGGGAATTTTACTCTTACTGTGCTATATTGCAACTTTCTTCACTGCGCTGTATTGCCATCAACTGGAAGGATAAGGTCCTACATCAATTCAGCGCTAATAGGACTCCCCGGGTATCATCACCCAAGTGTCTCTGGCCAATTAATGTTTTTAACTTAGTCAACCCAGCATAAATATTCTTTAATACCAATTAACACAATCCATTCATCATTATGATAGTTTTATGATTGTGCAAGTTTTTGCAGACCTTGAAATACATACAGTACGGAAAAAAACCCATAGCCTGAATGAAACATCACCTTGTTATTGAAATAACATCCTGATATTTTTACGTGTAATGTGGTATCTGAGAATGAATGAATGCTCTAGGACAGATACTCAATTAAATCTCTTGTTTTCATTCCTGAAAGACCGCTGCCATACATTTTAGGTAGTTCTGCTGTACTATATTATTAGGAGCAAAATATATTATTAAAGTTATTTAAAGAAGATATGTCTTCCCTTTCAGCAAGTAGTGCTGGGAGGGTTTGGGGATATTTTTTCAGCCCCAGTTATATTACTTCCCCCAAACAAGACTGTAATTACAGTGTAAAGGGGAAAAAAAAAAAAAACACAACAACAAACAGATTTACAGTTTGATGATAGTGAAGGCAATAATCCTAACAAACAGAGAACATAGCCTAATAAAAACCAGTTATGATTTTTGCCTTGTCCCTGACTATGTAATTTCCTTGTTCTATCCGTGGGAGGACACACATTGCCTGAGCTACTCCTGAGGCTCTCCAAAGTCATCTTTCACTCTTACATTTCAGCAGCCAGCACTTAGAGCAAACTTTCATTCCATCTAACAGCCGTGTATTACCTAAGAAACCTCAGCTGCAGGATTGTTCAGTGTGATTCTTGGAACATAAAAATGATTGTTTTTCATTGAAATGTTCTGGTCCAATTTGACCCACTGAGACCAGCAAATAGTGAGTGCCTGAAATACAGCATTTCCAGATGACAGGAGAAAACGACTGGGAATTAGGAGACTGAAGGTATTAGTTCTTGCTCTGCCACTGGCTGCCTATACGACCTTGGCCAAACTGCTTTCATTCTCTTGTTTCCCTTCCCCTGTTCTTTCCACTTTAATTGCAAACTTTCCGTATTTGTTTGCACAGACGGTAGCACAGTGCAATTCCATCTAAAAAAGGGCACATTTACAAAAGTAGTCAGGCTTTCTCTCATTAGCTTCGTCAGTCTCACATTCTCATGGGGTTTGCTGGTTTTGGTTTTTTTTTTTTAGGGATGAGAATTTGGCACATCAGCTGCTGAAATTGTGTGGTTTTGCTTTGGGAGAGTAATTTTTTGGGTTTCAAGCTCACTCTCTCCTTCCCACTGAACCACCAGTGCAATGAGATGCGAGTGAAAGTGGCTCCTCCCCAAGCTGCCTCCCTGTCCAGGAGCCACTTCACCTCAAGTGAGAGGGGAGTTCCTTCACCTGGATTCAGGAAAACACTACTTACTTGGCTCAGACATAACTGAAACACGAATTTAGAAGAAGAGTTAGAAGGAAGGTAGAAAACAGCAAAGATGCAAAGGCCCCCTCACACCTAGGTGACACCTGGCTATGTATCTACATAGGTTTTTAGCTTTCTGCAGTCATTACCACACTTTGAGGCACTGGGTAATTTTCCTCCATCCCTGGATTGATTGAGACAGGGTGAAATTTCCTACCTTTCCCAAGAACCTGGGCTGGGTCACTGGAAAGTGTAAGTTCAGACTGGCCCATTTCAACAGGCAACAGAAAGCTACACTTACCTGATGAGGAATCTGATACCTTGCTTGATGATTGACCCAAATCAGATGAGAGCACAGCGAAACACAGAGCTCCTACTATGTCACTGGAAGGAAACAATGTCCCTTTCCTAGGCCTTTAGTCCTTGAATGATTGGAGAACCCCAACATTAGGCTGGGGAGCAGCCATGGAGAGAAGCCAAGGAGATCTCTATAGGGCAGGGAGATGGCGGGGAGTGGGGTGGCAGGGAAGGAAGAAAGAGGCTTCCAGCAGGTGAAAACAATTAGGGAAGAGACTGTGACCTATCCTGCACAAGTTATTAACCACTGTTCCCAGGTGATTTTTTATTAATAAAATTGTGGCCTAATTATGCCACCTCACTTGGATTTTGTTTTACTTTCTATGCTTCTGGGACAAGAAGCAAAATATATGCAGGAGAAAAGAGAAGACGGTCCTGGAAACAAAAATCCCTGACATTTTTAAAGATGTATTAACCAATATACTAGGAGTTTTGCTCATGGGAAAGCAGGCAAAATAGTGAAAAGGAGGAAACAGAGACTAGAAAAATAGAAGAAACGAAGTGAAAGGAAGAGCAGAGCAATGTGGAAGAAATGAAGGACACAGTGCAGCTTCTTAACTTGTAACGGAAAAACATCATTGTCAAATACCATGCATAACATGTACGAACAATGAATCCTTGCTAAATCCTGTACAGAAGCGTGAAGGGTATAGAAATGTCTGCCAATATATCCTTTCCTAAAAAGATCCAGTCAGCCAGGGCAAAATTATGCAGGCAGCCTCACAAAAGCATGCTCTGAGGAGGCCAGTTGTCTCCCCTCCTGTCCTCTGGTGTTACTAGAAGAAGACCTGGAAAAAAGAGGCTTTTTTGTTCTCAGCAATGCAGTACACAGGCCTTAATTTATAAAGACTCATTCCAAATAGTCCTACTGTAACCTCAAGGGACTCACTGAAGTTGAGTAAGTTCAAAAACGTTGTAGGCTGAAGATGCCCTCTTGTATTTTAATTTTATTTATTTTTAGTTTGCAGCTTGCTTTTTAAAACCTTGTGTTACTATGGTTATAACTGTGATGGTCAAAGGATACAGGCGAACTAAAATTTGCAGGTCTTTACTGGAAAAACTACTACAGTGGGAAAAAGGAGATAATCTTCCTGGCATACAAGCCCTTCCTGTCTACTTTTTCCAACTATACTGGTTGGTCTAATAAAAGATGATACTCCCAGCCACAAACCTTCTCTCACCTGTGAAAAGACTGTAATTCATTTACCTCTCTAAAGGCCTCGTAATACTATTTTTTTTAATGCTGAAACAGTCCTGAACAATGTGCCTGTGGGTTCGATAGTCTAGATTTGAAGCACTGATAGCAATTTGTGACAGGCTTTTTTTTTCTGGTCCCAAATGCATAGTTTAGCTCACATAATCAGAAAGTGGATTTACAGAAGCCATTGCAGCTTTAATAGCTGAAGAAGCATTAGCAATTTAAGGAAAGGTAGCAGATAAAAATACTGGAAATTTTAGAAAATGCTAATCCATTTCCTTACTGAAACACACTTGCCTTGCCTGAGGCATCATTGCCAGAGAGGAAAAAAAGAAAAGGAAAAAAAAAAAAGAGAAAAACAAGCTGCATTAAGATTTAACTGTGGGGTTGAATTTAATTCTGTTTTATCACGTTTCTCCACAGGAAAAGTATATGAATAACTAGTCCTTCCTGCAGAAGGTATCATCAGCACCTTGTGTGACATGTTTGTAATTGCTTATGCAAAGACTGGCGAATGTGATGGGGAATGTGATATCCTAGCAGTGGCAATCTGTGTTAAAATCCAGTATAAAAAAAACTATTGCTAAGTTAAAGTATTTGAGCAGATCAGCTTAAAGCATGTCCATTGCTACTTGTACAAGAACAGCTCCTCTGCGAACACAAATGAGGCATTTTGCTCAGCTGTAGTACATAGTTACAAATTATCTACCTTTGGGGGGGAATTACATCCTGTTTTGTTTTTGTGGCGTTATTAAGCATGTTTGTGATACTGAATAAGTACTGAAAACCAACAGTATTAAGGACATAACAGTACATCCTAGGTACCTATTGCTGCAGCAGACAAGCGCCTTGGCAGATATGGATAACGGAGACATCAGCGAGTCAGCTGTCATTTTCTTGTATCAGCTTACCTTCTAAACCTGCCTGGAAGAGAAAAGGAATAAACTGCTGTTTGACATGCATGCAAGAAAATTTGTTCTGCTGCTTACATGAACGTAAGATTGAAGGATTTCTTTTAGGCTCATTATTAGCATAATCAGAAACATTGCACTCCATCATTTTGTTATAGTAATCGTTGTTATAGGGACAGAACAGACAGCAGGATAAATCCTTTGTTCACTTACATTGGGATGAAGCCAATATAATCATGTTCATAACAGATTTACTCTGAGTTTACACTGGTGTAAATGAAATCAGAAAACATTGCAAACTTCTATGTATTATGGACCTTAATGGGTATCAAGTGTGGAAAATGCAGCATTACCACTTGAACTCAGTTTTACCTTTCACAGCATTGTTGGGCTGCTTTTTTCCTCATGTCAGCTGCTCAGGGGGCTAATATCTAGTAGGAAAAAAAAAAAAAACCCAAACAAACAACAAAGTGAATTTTATATAACAAATACCTTTTAAGTCTTTGGATTTCCAGATTTCATGCTTCAGCCAATGTGATTTCTTCTGAGATCCAAAATCCACTCCCTTTTAAATTGACAATATTAAAGCTGGAGCAAAAGTTAAATAGAACTCCTATGACTGGATTAGCATTTTTTCTGGCAAAGAGGTAAAATTGTGTTAACAAATTTTGCCAAGGCCTCTGCTACGTGTACTTAGGGAACAGGCAGTCTGCGAAGCAGTCAGTATCTCCAGAGAAGTGGTTCATCATCGGCTGGGTGGTTCTAAATGTACCAGCTTGTTTAAATAGCAAATGATTTTAAATATGAAAGGAGGCTTCTTCCAAGAATTGTTATATTGAGCATCACAAAATTGCTGTGGTTTTTCTTTTTTTTTTCTTTCTTTTTTTTTTTTTTTTCCAAGAGAGCAAACCTCCATCTGTTTCTGAAAGAGCTCAGCATTCATAAAGTAACAAATTATATTTCAGAGCATAGCTCTTTATCACTCACCAGTTAATGGGGCTAAGAAAAGATTTCAGAAGATTCTTCCGACTGCAGTTCAGGCTCAGAGGAAACAAAAGGAGCTGCCTGGAGATGTGAAGACGCAGTTATTTGGTTACAACTTAACCTCTTGCAATCAGAAAGCAACAAAAGGACACATGGCATTTAGGTCAGTACAGAAAACGCTGGCATTAAGCTGGTCATATTTAAACAGAGTTCTGAAGTCTGAAACACTACTAGGCAAGCAACAGACTGGAAGGAATATAAAGAAAGAAAGCACTGAAAAATGCAAGAGGCCAATAGTGAAGGACACTGTATTTTAGAGAATATACAATTTTCAATTCCTCCCTCTTGAAGTCGATGAGAACAAGGAAGTAGCAATAGTTTGGTACATAGATGGTGTGGTACCTTGTCAGTCGAGATATTTCAGGGACTCAGAATTCTTCTCTGTGTGTATCTGAAAGCATTGGAGAATTTAACTTTGTATTAACCACCCAACTCCATATTTTGCCTCTTTTTGGTTATAGCTGTGATGTTGATGGTTCATTACTGTATACTTGTGGCATATAGAAGGAAATGGGCCACCTTCTCCCTTACCTGATTGTCTCTGACCAAACCATTGCTTGGCAAAACTCTCCTCTTTCCTGCCAGGGTTGAGCTCACTAACAGAAATATTTGCTCCCACTTCGAAAATCAAGCTTTGGGCGTAAAAAAACACATGAAAGAATCAAAAAGTTAAAAGCAACTGGAAACCTGGATCTCGTAATAAACAATTTTCAGTGTAGCTGTCACTGCTGGTAATATGTTAATCCTTTTGTAAATACTCCCACACCTCTCCATAATGTACATAAATGAATACCACTTAAAGGAGATAATCACAGATGCTGTAACCATGAAAGTTTTATTAGTGCTAATGATACTATTTTATATACTCACAAAACATATGGCAAGCAAGTTAATACTTTTAAATTGGCTGAATCTCTCTAATTTGACAATGCTATACTTGCCCTGAATTTCCAGAAGGATTTATTGCAGTTTTGGTCTCCCACCTTCAGAGCAACCTCATAGAAGTGCCCTGGAGGGGCTCAGGATTTAGCAGCAGATCAGCATTTCTAAGGGCAGCTCCTCCAAGGTGGCTCACTTTGCAGAAGTCAATGCATAACACATATATAGCACTGCCAACAGCATAAGAACAGCTGTGGCACTACTATTCAGCTGAAACAGGGAGGAAGGATGCATTTAAGGAGACACAATACATTTCTCTGGTTGACTTGGCATAACCTGATGCGATTTTCCTTTCAATTTGCTGCAGTCCCACATGTAAGTCAAATGGAGCAGTAACGTGTATCTGCAGCAACTGTAACAGTAAACTTGCTTGGACATTGCTGGTTTGTTGGGCAGGGGTGTTTGGTTGGTTTTGTTTGGTTTTGCTTTGTTTGTTTGTTTTTGTTTTGTTTTGGTTTGTTTGTTTCTACGTGGAAATTTTGCTATGAATTCAGGGTAGTGACATAATTTATTTCATCTTTAATAGGGTATATTTTGACCTGATGATGTGTTGCCCTTATGGTTTGATGGATATGCGTTTGCTAGAAGAACAGTAATGTTTGCCAATTCTCAGTCAACTGAGGACAAATCAAAATAAGGTAGGATTTTTGAGGCTATAAAGTCTTGTTGTTGCATGTCATCTTTTTCCTGCTAGCATTCCTGATGGCTCTAAACCCTCTGGCTGCACTACCCACACTCAGTTTGAAGGTACAGTGGAAAGTCTCATCTTTCAGTCTAAAATAGCATCAGACTTTTCCATTGCAAAAGCAATCTGGAACACTAAACCTTTGCAAAAATCAGTTCACTACGGTTAAGTGAGTGCCACTCAGCTTTTAAATATCACGTTGTGAAATTCCCATGAACAAAAGGAGGGAAAGAGGGGGAAGTTTGTTTTTTTCGGTGTTGCAAAACCCACAGCTACGGAATGCTCTAGGAATGAGCAGTCCACTGGGAAGAGGCAGCTGCTGGGAGCTCCAAGATGGTCACCGTCAGCAACCAGTGCTCAAGAGCTATTGCTGGAAATCCTTGCCTAGAAATTCTGCTGTCTTTACTGGTTTGACAAGGATCTCTGACCTGCTCCTGAAAATAACACCCCTCCCCCTTAAATACTTTATGGCCACAGACTGGAAAAAAAGGGGGGAATAAAGCCTTGCCTACTGTCCTGGCACACTCAGTACAATTAGAGCACAAAGCACACTGTCTGCACTGAGCAATTCTGCTCTTCTTTTGGGTAGATACAGAAATGGCTGCAAGCATCCTCATCTCTTCCTCAGCGATCTCCCTCTTAAGTGTTCGGCAAACAAGAGTTTGCTTTGTTGCTAATGGTATATGATTTCTCACACCTTTTAAGTCTCCCACGGTGAGAATGGGGAAAATCCCTAGAGACAGCAGTAAGAGTTTCTGAAATGTGGGTGATAAAGATGCTAAAGTCTGCAGATGTAAATGGTTTTGAATGAGGGAAACTGAAAACAAAGCAATATCAGCTGAGGATACTTTTGGAGTTCTACAATTCTTATCCTTTGTGAGGGAGAAGAAAGCAGAAATTTCATTTTATGCAAAATCAGAAGAAAGCTTTAGGCTTTTGATTTTCAAAATGTAAACATTATTATTATATAGTTAAAAGCTACAAATAATAGCTTGCGAGAAATTTTTTTTCCCTCCTCCAGAACAATAAAAACCATAAAAAAACCAAGTAAGCTTAAAATCCCTCTCTATCCAAACCAACAAGGTTTGAATAGAGTAGTAAGACTAAATGGAAAGTAGTTTTGCACTAAACAGACAAAATGAATCATTTTACAATTCAGCATATATGAGGGCAACTGCAAGAAACAAAAAATACAGGGAGAGAGAGAACGAGAAAGGAGCACGAGAGTGTGAGCACATGTAGGGGTGCATATGTCTGTGTGTTTGGAGATGAATTAGAAATACGTAAAAAATGCAATATACAATTGACCCTACTGCTATCTTGATAGGTGGTTTGACAGGAGCTGTCAGATGTTATGGGAAAATGTTTCATCTGGAAACATTTTAGCTGCCTCTACTGAATCCCTTTCCTTCCACAAATACCTCATTTTTCATTTTAGTAAGGAGGGAAATTTTTTGCTTATTTTCTTGGAAAGCACTGAAATGTACTTAGGCATACACTGTTTATTTAAGACTCAGAGATTAAAGAAAATAATAACTACCTCATTCAGTAGCATTAACACTACTACTGTTACTACTATGTTTCTGCTAAACAGATGTTTTGGTTGAATGCAATGCAGAAGTAAGTTTGCTTTTTATGAAACGTAAAGGTGGTGGAAACACTTCCATGGATTTTCTGCTAGAACTGTAGAAATAAAACCACAACAACCGCAACTAAACTCAAGAAAAAAGAGCCCACTGAAATTCGGATTTTGCTGCATTGTGCTGGCATGTAAGAAAGTCTAACTGAAGTAAGCTGGAAATTCTAGGTTTGATACCATTTAACATGCCCTGACTGATGTCCATCTCTGTCCTGATTGATGATCACCGGCAGCAAGCTTGTGCCTAGACGTAAATTAGGCTGAGGCATCAGTGCACTGAAAGATACGGTTGCTACTCACATGAGGCTCCATGAGCAGGAGAAACGGACCAACAGGAGCCTCATGAAGTTCAAAGGCAAACACAAAGTCCTTCCCCCGAGATGGGGTGATCCTGTGCTGTTACACAGGCTAGGGACTGGTGGAGTGAGGTCTTGATGAACAACAAACTGCACGAGAGTCAGCAACGAACCCTTGCAGCAACAGAGGTGGACCTCGTGTTGGGCTGCTTCAGCGCCAGCACAGCCAACAGGCTGGAAAATGTGATTATTTCCCTCTACATGGTACTGGAGAGGCTGCACATGAAATACTAGACTCAGTCCAGGGCTGCTCAGTCCAAGAGAGACATGGACAAGGTGAACCAAGTTCAGTGAAGGGCCATCAAGGTAGCTGGCAGCTGGAGAACATGACATGTGTAAAGGGATCTTTGGTTGCTTTGACTGCAGAAGACAGGGTCAAAGAAAGAGCTGACCACCTTCTACTGCCTAAGGAGAACTTATAGAGAAGGAAAACCCAACCCTTTTCAGAGGCACAAAGTGAAATACAATAATAAGTGGCACCCAGAGAAATTTGGACTGGATATAAAAGTAGTTCTTCTTTACAGCAAACCTGCCTAAGTCCTGGAGCCAAGAAAGTTTGTGGAAACTCCACCACTGGGGATTTTTAAAACTTGACAGGTAAAGGCCCTGAGCAAGCCTGATCTGACTTTGAAATAATTTCTGCTTTGTAGCAGGAGGTTGGACTAGTTGACCCCCAAAAGTCCCTTCTGATATAACCTTTCTATGATACTACGCTTCTTTGAAATGATTTGTTCGCATGGGAAATTTAGCTGTCCAGGATGAAAGAAAAGCTAAAGTTTACAAAATCTTATAGAACTGGGCAGAACTAATTAGAATTGGAAAACTGTTTCTGTATCATTGCCCTGAACTCCTGATTCATATCCATATGGCTAATTTTGCTAATGCAAGCACTCCAAAGACTAGTAGAGCTGCTTGTAGGCTCTCAGTGGAATAAATGTGTGGATCTGGGCTCTGAGAAGAGGGCTTCCTATGCCAGAAAACAGAACAGACTTTTGTGAGCAGAGCTTTGCTTTAGGTCTGCAGTTCTTGAGACAGGAGAAGTGGATAGAGAGCACTCATAAGCCTCTCGTCTCCCAGGGTTTACAGCGTGCCGCCTTCTGACAGCAGGTACGGATGGTCTTTCTTTCAGAAAGAGGTAGGCAAGGCAGAGGACACTCATTGTCTCTTTGTATATTAGCATAGAGGTTGGTGAACTCTTTGTGGAAGCAGAAAATGCTTTCTAAAAAGCAATAACCTCCCTCCCACCCCAAAGCTTGAAGAGCATCTCATGTCTTAGGCCATGCCCTAATTATCAGTCTACAGCTTTGTGAGGGAGGAAGGAAGGGAAAAGAAGGCATTACCAACTCTGCTGTGAAAGCTCTTCTACTTCTGGGAGAACACTTTATATTTTTTTATCTTTTTGAAAGGGAGGGGGAGGGAGGAAATTTGGTTTGGTCACATCTCAGAGGCTTATGTTCTGCAAATAGCCACACGTGCTTGTAATACAGGCTGGGTCTGTGGTCCTTACCAATTGGTTACCGGGTAGTTACTTACTCAAGTACATATATATATATACACACACACATGTACAAAACAGAGAACATTAGAGATGTGTTTTAAGAAGCATGTTCACAGAAAACTGCACCTCCAAGCTCAAGAGAGCAGCGTGCAGATTCAGCAACTCCATCCTTGCATGATCCCGCAGCCCCCTCACCTTCTATATTTACACAACGAGTGAGAAGATACGGTCATCCGTTTCATGGGTACAGCCAAATTTTTTCTTCAGGGGTGCTCCTTCAGGTGTATTCCCCAGTGCAGGGCACAAGGAAAACTGCAGTGCAGGTTGAACATGTGAGTAGTGACTCTGCTACAGAAGAGCGGTGGGAGTAATAGCTCCCGATATTCTCTAGTAAATATGTGCCTGAGTGTTTTTGCCGGTAAACCGCTGCCTGTGCTAATGAGTAGTTCAGCATTGTGTGGTTGTCCTCTATTTTGGTGGTGGAGGCATAAACCAGAGATATTTTCTTCTCACGAAATGGGAGGTTTGGCTGTGGAAGTCTCTAGGTAACTAGCTCCACTGTGGTTTAGGTTTATTATGTTGGCTAAATTATACTCTGATTCCACTTTATCTACTAGACAGCATATTTACTTATGTAGCAAATCAAACAGAGAAATATTGTCTCTGTTACCAGACACTTGATCTACTAATGACCTATGACCTCAATAACAAATTATATCAGTTTGTGATGCCAAATACGTGCTTGCTCTGACTACACAAAAAATACTGTGTAAACTGATTTGCACCTTCAGAATGGCCTTGTGCAACATTACCTAATACTTTGCATGCTTGTTAGAAATTCAGAAGTATTTATTGAGTCAAGAAAATGCAGAATCCAAACAGAAAACTATGAACTTATCTGCAATTAATGTTTTTTCACAAAAGAAGATGGTCCAAGATGGTTGCTTAAGAGATGGGAGTGAAATCCATGCAGTCTTAAATCTGCATTTTCGTGAAAGTATGTCCTTACTTCCAGACTTCTATCAAATCTGCTTATGCTCTTCAAAACATGATGTACCACATCCTTTCCTTCACAGAGGTGAAACCCTGAGCCTATCCAATGAGGCAGAATGTGAGTTAAGATAAGCAAAGGATATATTTTTAAAACCTGCTTCGCCAATGGGCTTCAAACTCTAACTTGCCCTAGTTACTCTGACAGCTTCAATCAACCTGGAAGTTCATTATTTCTTTTCAATTTATAAAAGCTGCATTCACATTATAAAGCAGAAGATAATCCTTTTGAGTTAAGATAAATCCATAGACAGTACTCACTTTCGTTCTAATTCTAATTAGAATCTGCAGGTTTATTATAGCAAATGTAAGTTGTATGATTTAATCTTTCATATTGCCAACACTGACCATATTATTTCTGAATTATAAGTTTGCTTTTCACATATATAGCAATATAAAAAGGATTATTAACTTAAATCCTGTATTACAAACACTGATCCATACAGTGAAGCAATTACATTACTGCAGTTAAATATATAGGGACATAGAGCTCTTCGCACCACAGTCAATAGCAATTTAGCTATTAACTTAAATGAAAGTAAGATTAGGTCTGTATTCTAAAAGAGGTACAATGCATTTTTATAGCTACAGTTAATGGCAATGTCAAGGTAAAAATAATGAGTCAAATCATTCATTGTGTACAACTGCCACTGCTATCTAAAAAAAACACCCAACCAAACAAAAAATCCTTATTGCTAATGGCATTTATATAACCAGTTAGAATGTTTACAGCATCTGGAGAAGGTAATAATTGCTTCAGCTTGGATCTAAACTTCAGCTTGGATTTAAGTCCAAATAGCAATTAGCAGGGTCTCACCTTCAGGAGATGTCAGAGACATCGAAACTCTGCAAGCTGCTGGGACTTGTGCCTACCAGGTCCCCCCATGCAAGGAGCTTGATGCAGTAGATGGGCCCTGGAAGTACCAGTTGTCATCAGCCAGATCTGCCTGTCTACACAACCTCGAGTACTTGCCAGTTCTCCTTAAAAAGAGATTATGCTGCTTCCTTTCCATTCGTATACCTAAGGCTGATAGCTCTCACCTTGAAAATTAGAAACCAAGGTCCAATTCTCTTCTCCGCTGTGACCCTGGTAAAGGACTGATTGGCTAAACTGTCTCATAAACTAATTCAGGGTGGAAGGTCCCTTTCCCTTTGCTTTTGAAGGAATATCATAGCATGCAAAAATAAATGAAAATATACAAAGCGAGCACAAAAGACCCTATCTGTACATGCAGAAGCACCTATGTGGTCACCTACAAGTGAGGTGAAAAAAACCTACCTAAGAGGTAGCTTGTGTATTTTAGCTAATGGCTCTAAGAAGTGCACAAAACTCTTGTTCAAGATGAAATGGCTTCACCAACAAGTACTAAGGTTTTTCAGCTTTGTTTCTTCTTGGCTATACCATATGATCAGCTTAAATTAAGCATGCAGCAGGATGCTCTGTGAGATGAGAAATTAGAGTTTGCTTTTCACAGGCTACAACAGAGAAATGAACTTGTGTTTTCTACAGCCAGTACTCTGACTTTTGCTGGTGTTACGCTTTCTGATCACATCAGGGCTTTTGACAATTTGAATATGGATTTCTGGTTCCATCTCTATATGAAGTAAATCTGTGCAACTTCTCTCTTAAATTATTTGTAAAAGCAGGGACTAAAACCTGATAGCTTCCTAGAATGGTAGCTGTAGTCTAAAACAAAGGCTGGGAACTACTTGGAAACATAAACAAGACTTGGCAGAACTGGGAGTTAAATGTTGGCTTCCAGTTTTGTACAGATTCCCAGAGGCTGTTAGGCATTTTGTATTTTTGCAGAACATTGCCTGTCTTTGCAGTGTGAGAGATGAGGCAGTCTATTCAACCAATATGAAGAAAATCTGGCAAAATCCAGTATACCTGATAGGAATGAAAATATCAATGTTTTCTTCCCCAAGTAAAAGCTTGAGATTAAATAAGAACCAAACTGACCTTTTCCGGTCTTTGAAAACCAAACATTAGCAAGAGTTTTTCTGATGCTTGAAAATGCCTCTTTTATTCCCTTCTTATGGACATTGCTGAAGAAATGAGTGGGTGTTGATGTATTCAAAGCATGTCTTGTCATGTCTAATTTGCCATATAAAGAAACCAAATAGCCTCTTTCTTCAAAAATATATAGCACATTAATAAGAAATTATTATTTTAATGATAGTGGTGACTTTCTATTGGCTAGGAACAAAAAAAAAAAAAAATTCTCGAAGCTAATCAAGACCCAGATTTCCCAAAATATCACAGAGAACAATTGTCAGCCAGCTGTCTAAAGCATCCCTCAATTGACTGGTTTAATAGAAACAGTGTCATAATAAGAAAATATTGTCAAAGAATATGTCTCATAGTTTGAAAAAGCACATGTATAACTTTATAACTGTCTGTGATTTGTCTTGGACTTTTTAAATCTCACAAATAGAGACCATAAAGGTCTAGCCAATTGATATTATCTCTTAGTTATTTTTGTAATATATTCATTGCAGAATTTGTTCAAGTAAGAAGTTGTTGTTTAATTTCCATGATGGATGTGCTCATTTCATGAGTATTAGATTAGTGGAGAGTATACAATTTGTATTAACATGCATATGACATTAAAGAATACATTGTTTTCCAGCTGTCTTCAAACAAAAGCAATCCTCTGAGATACTGATTTGCTTTTGCAACATCTACACATGTGGATACTTCCAGTTAATATTCATGTGAGTAAGGATTACATAATTCAATCTACAGTTTTTGCATTTATTTTGCTTTGTTTTGCCTGATTTTTCTTTCATGTTCACTCTCCTAGAAAACATACACAAACAGATTTTCTTGAGATTGCTTTCCTAGTAACATTAATTTTGATGCTAAATGCAGCCAGAAACAAAGCAAAAGGGTAACACTTCTTGCACAAAGAAGGTGAACATTTCTGTGCTGTAAGGAACAATTGTGCACTTCCAGGAAAACTGAAGGGAGGACCTAAGGAGAGGTCTCTAAATCCCTTAATGTCAATTAACTCCAAAAACAAACAAAAGGACTGAACATTTACAGGGTGACAAAGGGGCAGCACAGACCTTCAGGATTTCATGCCAAATTAGTAGTTCCTATATGCTCCGTTGTCCTAGCAGCCAGGAAGCTCCTGAACCCAAAGTCATGGGTGTTCCTTATTCAGCCAGTCCATTGCTCCCATGTGCATCCCCAAAGATTACATTTTGTTATTCTTGCCTTAAGGTTCATTTAGATTTACAGTTGTGGAAGATATGTAGGCTTCAGGTGGGCACAAAAAATCTGTCTGTCTTAAATTGCTGGGGCTCAAATGTGCTTCTAGCTCAAAGGTACAAGGCAAAAGGAGATGAGGAAGGCAGCACTGTCAGTACATCTGGTGCCCTCAGATCTAGACTGGTATGTGCTGAATCACCCTGCAAGAAACTCAGGGCACAAAGGGACTCTGCAAAAGGGTGACAGACAACAAGCTTTTTCTCAAAATGGCAGCAGTATGTGATTACAGTTTTCTAACAACAGAAGGTGGGAAGGACTCCTGACTTCCACAGCACAGACATAACTGTAGTTACCATAACAAGATTTAGTACCTAATTTCAAAACTGTGACTGTGAGCTCAGCACTCAACAGTCACTTAATCCTGGTAGCACCTTTACCAACTACCTCCTTTTTGACCCAAAATGCTGGAAGTGAAGGTCCAAAGAAGAGCAACACCTCAACCACTTAAGGGGACCTAGCTTCCAGAATCTCTAGTCAGGCTTGTTTTGATATTGTATCTTCCATGAAAGTCACTTTTCTTTCTCTGCTATTCTACCACTTCCACAGGAAGAGGCAAAAATAGGTATGAGCAATCTCAGCTGGGGGGGAAGTTCCTACTTCTTGGACAAAGACTAAGTATTTGGAAGCATGAACATCCCATGTTCCTCCCATGTTCCAGAGAAAAACAGGGATCCATCTCCAGCTCAAGCAAAGAAGAAGTGTAGATCACCACCTTCAGATAAGAGTCCTACCTGTCAGATCCAGGGGCACAGCAGATGTTGCCTGAAACTTTGGTTGAGCTCGGGCATGTGATCCAGACACCTCCCTGTGCCTGAAATCTATTAACTGTTCTAAGCAGCTCACATTGCCCTTGTGGGACATTCACGTCCCTGATCTGAAACATCAAACTCTTTTTTTTTTTTTTTTTTTTTTCAGAAATGATCTCAAATGGTGTGGTTTAGTTTCCAAGCAGTTGCCCAGGAACCTTAGGGTTAAATATTTTGACATCAACCCTATGCTTTTTAGCAGGACAGAAGCCTGTTTGGGTAGTTGCCAGGACAGACATAAAGTGGTTGCAATTCCTCAGGCTGGTAGTTGTTGTTGTTGTTGTTTTAATGGCTAAATCTCTGATAAGTTTCCAGTTGCCTTGATGTTGGTTGATTTTAGTGGAAGATTGCAGCAGCTTTCAGGATAGGACTGCATTAAAAAGCCAGTTCATGCATATGCAGCTAGTGGTAAATAAACAAGTATCTCTCTAATTAAAGCACATCTAGGAAAGTTTAAACTAATTTAACATCTAAATGACTGACAATAAATGGCTAAGGGAAACCCAGAAATATTAGCCTTTTAAAAATTATTTGCCATAAGAATTATAAAATGAATGGAGATAAGCATCAAGGCATCTAGCATGAAAAATCAAATGAAAAAATCGCTGAGACGAAGTTGTGGAAAGAGATAAAAGTCCATGTGCATTGCAAGTGAAAAGACATGGCAGAAACGTGCTCAGGTTCCCCAACATGCTATTAACATCTGAGAAAAACATTACTGAAATGTTACAAACTAATTAAATTGGGCATAGAAGGGAACCAATGGGAATAAATTATTATGCAAATGCAAGGTTTTCCCTACATAAAGCAACTGCCAGGAGTCTATGTGGTGTTAAACAAGGAGGGGGGTGTATGCGGGGCTGCCCAGGAGGCGATGCTCGCACTGAGGGACCCTCACACTGCAGCACCGTGCTTGGGCATGGATGGAACTGATCACAGAAAATGGGGTAAAATCCCACAGAAGGAGGGAGGGCAAGGAGGAAAAATGTACCTGGGACTTTCTATAATACAAAGGGAAAAAGAGACTGATGCAGGACTGCTAAAGCAACAGTGCCATCTGCCGCATACTCCCCTAAGGAAGCAAGCTGATTTTCGCTGTCTCCTGCACGGCTGCACTGATGGCAGTGAATCTGAGAGCCCCCATGTAGCACTGGGCTGAGGAGGGGATCAAACCCAGCCTTTCCTCCAGCCCAGCTTTGTACCCAAATGTGAACACAGGCCTCCTGAAAACACATTTCCGGACTACCCTTATCAGAGACATTGACCATTTTAAAAAAAGAACAAAACAAAACACGTTTTTTCTCTCTTGGCATAGCAGGACGCTGTGTTCAGACATTCGGTGAAGGACCAGTCCATTATAAAGCAGTCCGTCAGCAAGACACATCATCAATGTGTAAGCAACCAAACAGCTGCTGTCCATTCTATTTTCTATGCTGTATTTATGTCACCTCGTAAAAGGGTTTTCTGCTACTCGTGCAAATCTGGTGTCGGTTTCAATCCGTATTTTTATGCACAGTCCTTTTCACAGTGTTCATTACATCTCTTTATACGTTACATTATCTGACGCAATTATAATAGAAAATTCTCATCAGTATTACGAATTTTTATAATGCCTTTCATCGGTAGCTCTCAAAACTAATTTCTAAAGATCGAACCTAATAGAACTCATAAAATACAGGTGTTGTCACTCTGCAAAAAAAATTTGGTGCATTTAAGTTTGTAATCCACATATCCATGTTTATGCATCTAATATTTTTAGTCCTTACTCAAACAACCTTATTTTTTTAAAGAGTTCCCCCAAAACACCTCCAGGACAGAGTAGGAATGGAGTTTTGACAAGGTGATTCACTGTCCTATGTACTCCATCTGGTTGCTCAACTTACTCCGTAAGGACATTTTGCAGGATGAGTAGTCTAACATCATTAGCTCAGTCAGTATTATATTTAATAGGTCCCATTGAAAAATATCTCCATACTAGGACATCCTTCTTTTCAGCTAAAAGGCTATTCTTGACATACTCAAGCATCTAATGATTTTACTCATTAGACCATTGCTTAGGTACCTATTCTTATTGCACATGTGTTACAGAATCCTTGTGATTTGTCTGCTGCAGGTGTTAAACTTTGGTTTTCTGTTAATTTGAAGACTTCCAAGTTGGCCTCTAAATCCTTTGCTACTGTTCCCAGACTCACTAACGATGAGCGGAGGCGAGGCTTTTGGAACTAGATGGTGTGGGATTCTGGGGCAACAGACGCTCTGTGGTAACTTTGAGATGTTTCATATTGCAGACCTGATCTTTGCAATCAAGGGTCTGAATTTGAATTTCAGAAAGGGATAAAACTTGTGATGAAGTGTTTGCTACGAAGAGACATGAATTCCAAGAATTGAAGACAGCTGCATGGGTTCAAAATATGAATTCTGGTGTCTACTGGTAATGAACACATGCATGCTCCGTCACTGAAGTATCTGAAACACACATAGGCTGCATCAAAGATACATTTCATGTGACTTTATTGCTGTCTCTTTTTTCAGCTTCTTGGAACTTTGCATGATTAGTTTAGATTGGAATAGCTATAAGATCTGGAGGCTTCACATTAATTATTAACCTCAGTATCTGACTCCTATATTTTAAGATCTACAGCTCTGAGAGAGGAGACTCTGCTGGCAGTAGCTACCTTGAGCAGTTGAAATTTATTATAAATCAAACTAATCTATACTGTCTCCTGCTCAGGAAATTGAATTCTGGGAGTTTGTGAAAGTCAACTCTGAATTGACCGAGACTCTTGAGTTAGAGAGATGAAGGACATTTGCATTGAGATAAGAAAAATCTGTTGATCTGATTCTCATTACAAATCAAATTTAGTCATTCTGGAATTCAATCTACCATATTTGAATGAGTTAGTGGGACCTTCAAAAATGGAGAGTGGAGTCTTTGTTCTTTAAAAATAGATGCAACAAGATTATGTTAAAAATAAGAGATACTCATTTTGTGCATATTTAGCCAACAGATACGTATAATCAAAGAGTGATAACAAGTTCCCATTATTTGGTTATGGGCTTCTGCTGGCTGAGGTCCCACAGTGGCAGTTTTTGAGAGAGTTCTTTGTACTCGTGACCTTAATCAAAAACAAGACTCAGCTCTGTATTTTCCTCCACAAAGTCAATGGCCTAAACTCATCAAAGTCACAGGGTTAAATTTAGCTCAATGTGTCTTTGTTAAAATGTTTATAATGCAAATGGTGGCTATTCACAAAGGAAGTAACAGGGAGTCTGTAGCTGGATTTATTTCTTTGTCACCTCACTAAGCAGCTGGAAGGTATCTCCAGAAATAAATATATGTTGTCTTGTGAGTCTGACAAAAAACCCCCACCCTCCTATTGCGTATACTCTTGGCCGCCCATATCGAAGAAGATGATGGGCATCTTTGTGCCATGCTTATTAGCTATGGTTAAGAATATTATCAAAAGTTCATAGATGCAAGCCATTCTAGCTAGCACAATAACAAAGTAAATAAATAAAGTGATGGACATTCCGTCTGAAGTCAGAAGATTCAGTGTTTGCTCTGCCTTACCCATGCTGAGGGAAAGTAGCTGAACTTCAGTGAGGCCTCTGCTGGAAGCAGCGACTGTGGGAACTGCCTGAGGGAAGTGAGGAATAGCTGTACCCCAGCCAGCTGTGGCCATGCCAGGTCTCAGGTGCCTTTCTCACAGCAAATGCCTGTGGGGATCCAGGTTGCCTAAAAGCAGCTTTCTTCTGCCAGCAGTCCTCTGCTTGGGATAAAGGCGTCTGATACTGACGCTAAGCGAACAAAGCCTTCAAAGCAACTGGATACTGGTGCCACAGGCATGCTCTGTGCTGGAAGCAAACAGTGGAAGAGCTCAGATGAGGGTTGGGGGTGATGTACTAAGCTGTTACCAGTATCTCCATGCTCTGGCTAAGCATGTGTGAGTGCTGTTCCAGCTGCTGATGTGTTTTGTCAGCAACGAGTTAAATTCTTAGCACAGATAAGGCTGAAAGAGGTGAACATTTCTTGATTTCCAGCTTTGCAAACACCTTTGACCAGCATCTCAAAGTATGACAGTCTGAGAGCATATTAATGAGCAGCTGCTTCCCAACGGGAACTGTTATACCAGCATTTCTTCTCCTGGTATTTTCTGCCGCTGTCTTGAGTGGTGACACAGAGTTGTATGAGCAGCTCAAAGATGACTGCAGCAGCATAGGTATCTGAATCAGCCAGGAGAGCTCAGGATACAGAAGTAAATATCCTAACCTTGGAATGACAACTCTCTTTCATCTGGAGATGGGGTTATGAATATAGCATTTACTTTTATAGCATCAAATAGAAATGATAACGTAATGGACCAGCAATTCTGCTGTTATTCTGCGGCTACGAAAACACATAAACTGAAAGACCAGGGAAATAATTCTCTGGCAGTTAGCCTTAATTCCTTTGCAGATACAGAAATATAATGGGAAGCCAGAAATGGACCTCTACAGTGTCCTATTTAACCTATGGGAATCTTTCACTAGAAGAAGGGGTGGGCACATTGTGTCAGAAATTATACACAGTGCTAATGATATATTAGACAGGAGATAATATGCCTTTCAGGGATTCCTAAATGTATTACTTGTTAAATTAGGAGGTACCCTGGGTACAACTTATGAGGTGGTACTAATTTAGAAGGTATCATGAGTAATTCTGCTTGCTGGAGGGCTGAAATGTAAATCCCATTGTTCAACAGGAAAAACAAAAATGCTCCTTCTATTAAGTCTGTGATCTGTCCTTCACTTGCCATGGGGAATAGCATAATTTAGAAAGCTGCCTTCTAGGATGTTGAACAATCACGCCTCATCAGTGAGATCTCTAGATTAAAAATGTGAACATTTTTACATTACTAGAGGGATTATTATATCTTGCTTAATATTTCATATATTTGACAGCAAACCTCCAAGTAATGAGTATAATGTATTAAAATACCCTTCTAGTCATATTATTTCCCTACTTTTATGTAATAAGACTCTAACTGCGTTTGCTCAGCAATACTGTACAGTGGTTTGATTTATGTTTTGTAGTGTCAGGCTGAGAAGGGACTTAAAAACCGATTGTCATAGTCAGTTCAGATCTATTTCTCAGTTTCAATGGATCCTGAAACAGGAGGTTCTCCTTGGAGGTGGAAGAGATTTTGTGTCCTTCCCTTAAAGGCAAAACTGATGCAACACCACCTTCCATGGAGCTGACTGCACCTCCAGGCACCCCACAGTGAGCAACAACATTATTTTCAGCTCTGATTGATACCTTCCAGAACTAGTGGATAAAATATATTATGTATAATCATATCATAATCATATGTCATCATTTCTTGCATCATAATGCTCTGTGTACACTGAGTCCAGCCCTCTTCACTTCTGCATGCCTGCAGTTCCCATTGTACTCAATGGGAGGTGAGACTTGTAGGAGCAGTTCCCTTGGTCCTGCTTTGCTGGGGTGAGTACCCCATGCAAGGAGAGGTGTTGTCCCCCCCAAATCACCAGACAGTCATGGCAGGGCAACGCTGAGTTTTGCACTACACATGCACATCAGCTAGGTCAGTTCAAACCAGGCAGGTAAATTTGTGCTTCTTTACCGCATCCCATTACCTTCCCTTTTTTTTTAATCCTACCTTTTTCCTCCTGTGACCAGGGTAATTGTTACCACTTGCTGCGATTGTGGCCATGCATCATTGCTCCAGCCTCAGAACTGCAGCTTCCCTCTCAAAGGGCTGACGCCAAAGAATAGGAGTGTATTACACACAGGTGTAAGGGAGTGAGGAGAGCATATTTTTACAGCAGAAATGGAAAACTAGGCACAAATGTAGCTGGCTACAGGACACAGCAAAATCTGAGGCTAGACAAGCTAATCTATTCCTTCCTTTATACATTTCTAAATCATTCCATAGCAACATGACAACCAGAGGGACCAAAATTCCTCATTTCCAAACTACAGGTAACAGAATTTATGTAGAGCTTCACTGGGAGCAGGAGAGGACCTCTGGAGAACGAGTCAGGCAAGGACATGACTTCATGTTTGTTCACAGTTGTGCATAGACTCTTTCCTATGTCTTTAACATTTGCAATAGTCCTTCAGCAGCTGGTTAACATAAACGTCCATCTAGAATCACATTGGAGACTGAGGATTTATCAGTTACAGGGGCACAGAAAAATGCCACTAAGAGTAAAGTATATTCTGCTCTTCTTCAGTCCAGTTCCTGCTTCCTGAGGCTTGTTCACCATTTTTCGTTTATTCATTTATTTTATCCCTCTGTATAGCTGATGAAGACAGGCCTCTGCTAATGATTAACTTGATTTGGAGGGCAAATTCAGAAAAGGAGGGTTGAACCAGCATCAGTCAAGCAGTCAAATTTAATTAAATATGTCGAAACTCATTAATAAGAAACAAAAAGGCAAAACAAAAAAAGGAAGGAGAGTGGGTAACAATAGAAAAGAGAGAACATAGTAAAACAAGGTGGAAGGACAAATGAAAAGTAAAAGGCAACAGAATTAATGGGCAAATGCAGATTGCTAGTATCAAACAAACTATACATCAGCTGTCCAGGCTTCTTATTGAAGTGCCTGGATGTCTAGCAGTAGCCTCTAAAGTGGCAATTCTTTCCCCCTCCCTACCCCTTATATTTATTATTTATCTGATATTTTAAAATTGCTAGTATGAACTGTGGCTAGGCAAATATAGGGCATTTCTGCTGTGTATTTGTTGTGGAATATGCAGACGAGCCCAGGTCCTACTCAGAATAGTCAACTGCTGGCTTGGGCAGTACGAGAGAGAATGGGGACTGTTGCAGAAATCCCAGTTTGGTGACTCATCACTCTGGCAACGCTGACAAGAGAAACACGATGCTTGCCTTTATTCAAATC
The DNA here is from genome assembly GCF_037038585.1 of Patagioenas fasciata. Classification (NCBI taxonomy): domain Eukaryota; kingdom Metazoa; phylum Chordata; class Aves; order Columbiformes; family Columbidae; genus Patagioenas; species Patagioenas fasciata. Next base: position 54,177,429 of record NC_092521.1, on the reverse strand, counting down.
TAGACTATGCTAAATTGATGTAAAATGTGAAAATGACTTACTTAGAAGAACTATTAGCTTCGCAAATAAGTCGTGAAATGTCACTGCTTTGCAACATATTAGCCTACCTAAAGAACACTAAATAGCCTCTCTAATGGTCACCTGATACACCAAAGAGAATTCTGAGGTCCTGACGAATTTCCACATCCTCCCCTACAGCTAGTCCTTATGAAGATTCGGACATGCTGGATGAATTTGCTCACCCGTGCACTCTAATATCTGCATGCGAGTCCAAGGAAGATGAAACATCTGAAGTGCTGTAAATTCATAACTTGGAGCCAAATGAGAAATATATCAAATCTATCCCTGATACAGGCTTTGCAAAACTGAAAACTTACAAAGGCTATCTAAAAGCATTAATTTGCTTTCTGTTCTACAAGTCCTGGGAGATCACTTAGACCAGAGCAACCTCCGGTGCTCCAGGCAGGGCTAGAAAATGTAGTACCTAACACCTGTGAGACACTGGTTTTATGTTCTCATGCAGTGTAAGAAGAGACTATCAAAACACTCATAGTAAGATTGCTACAGGGTGTTTCAAAAAGATGGACCCAAATTCAAAGATACAGTGTTTCAGACTGGGTCTATCTTTCTGAAACACCCTGTATATTTACTTATCCAAATAAAATGTGGAGATTGAAGAGAAAGGGTAAAACATATACATAATCTTTTGATAAGCAACCAAAAACTAAAGTTCTTCTGAACTTAAACTTCATTTTGAACCAGCTGTGTTTCACCCTATCTCTAGGAGCAGCCCAGACAATTGTGTGTGTGAAAATTCTCTAAACTTTTCCATTTAAGCCTTCTACAACATTTGGGCTAAAATGAACTCCAAAAGCATTCAGTCTGATATCAGAGCTGTAAATTTTCTGATCAGGTTGTATAGAATTTAACTTTTCTTTTTCAATGGGCTAAAGAATGTATGTCAAATAGTTCACTGCAAGAGCTACTAAACTTTTAGTGACTAACAGAAAATGAATTTATCTACTTCTATGATTATTGATCAATAAAACACCCACAAATCAGAATTCTTCCATATTTTAAAACCCTACATTGTTTAATAGAAGTTCACAATGAACTTTGCGATATCTGACACTAAAAAAACTACTAATGTAAAATAAATTCAAAAGCAATATAAATTATTGTTATGTGTTTTAAGTCCTTCTTTAATGTTAAATTGCTAGCATTTTATTTGCAGTGGAATATACTATTTTTTAGTCAGCTCACATGTATTCCTCAGATAGTACATCTCAAAGCATTGTAAAAACCTCCAAGATACCTTCAAACACATGCACACACAAATGCACACACACACATACATGTTCAGAGGGATTTTTTTTTTAATTAATTGAATTCAAGGTTAGCATCTTTGTAATTTCCCTTGTGTGTGGGCAGGACACAGAAACATCACATTACAATCAATTCTTTCAGTGTTATTTTCCAACTGAAAAGAGAAGGTAAGTGTGATGAAAGACATACAGGACTGTTGTGGACAGGAATGCCTATGGAAAGGCATTATCCTAACCAAGTCACATGTGATTGAATAAATTTCCCAAATTGAAGGTATTCTTCTGGATTCTTTAGCTCCCCCATCAGTGCCGTTTGCAAGGCACTATATTAGTCTATGCCGGTAAGGCTTGTCTGCTTACACAGGCAAACAAAATTAGGAACCACTAATAGTCTCTGTTTTCCTCTATAGGCAAAATATGTCTACATGCACAGATCAATACAAACATGATATATACATACACACACTTCCATTACATTTTTAAAAAGAAAAAGGATGAAGAACAAGCAAGGAAAATGTAACAACTGGGGAGAAAGGATTTTTTGCCAATGAAAGCATTTGACACAGGTTGCTGCAGGTGTGTTGATGTTTCTCCGACATATCTTCTAACCCTTCTTCAGCAAGTCTGAATGTTATATCAGATTGCAAGACAGTACCTCTTGTCCTGTGTGCACATGCTGCAGAGGCAAGGCCAGGCAAAGAAAGATATTTGCGCCATACGGCTTCACTGACCTTATTTCAGATGACTAAATTAGGCTGCAGATGTCCTGGGCCACTCTCTGGCCAGTGGGGCGAGACACTGGGAAAACACAGAATACTTCAACCAGGCTCCTTCATTGGCATTCTCCCAGGAGTGACATGTCCATCTCACTCTACCCATGGAAACAGCATCTGAGGGTTAATCGCTGCCTTAAACCTCTAAGGCAGGTCCATGAAGCTGGTGCTGTGAGCACGACACCTGTTTTGGATAGGTTACCCATCTTGTGATCAGTGGTTGTGGAGCCTGCCAGCCTCCCCCTTCCTGCCCTCCTTGCGTGGTGGGTGAGAGATCAGGCCCTCGGTACATTTTCGTGCCCACCCACACCTGGCAACCTTGGCTTTGCGGGAGAGGAGAAACAATTTGTTGCTGCTGTGAGTATGCCCATGGTGCAAAGGCTGGAGATAAGGAAGAAAACATATACTTCCCTCAAAGAGTTGTATGAAACAAAAAAAAAAAAAAAAAGAGAAATATTTGTTTTGTAATCTCTGGGAAGTGGAAATTAAAAACTGGCTATCCATCAATGAATTTATGGTGTCTGAAGCTCCTCTGAGCCCCAGGAAAACATAAAGCTGTGCCCTTTGGTCTTCTTTTCAGTCTGCCTGGGTAAGCTCACTTTATGAGGCAGGGTAATTTGCAGTGACCTTTTCTGGAGCTGTTGCTACACTGCCTGCTTCACTGGAAACCACCTTTTTAGCCGTGCATGACGTGATTCCACAGACATTGGAGTATAAATTTCAGGCTTTATCATGAAACCCTGCAAAGTAATCCGGGGCGGTTGGAGGCCCTAGGGGTGCAGGGTGCTGTCGGTACAGCTGGCCTGAAGAAGATGGCACTGAGGGATGGTTTTTGAAGGCTGATCGGCCCTTTTTGCACCACAGATAAATGGATGGAATCGGTGAGATAGGAAGGGAATGAAAAAATAATTTAAAACTAATAATGTCAGCAGTTTGCTTTTCTCTGAATTGCTGGGAGAAAAAAAACATTTCTTATGTAATTCCCATTTTTAAAAAATCTTTATATGAATTTGATTTCCCCTTGGGATGTTCAGGGTGCTCAGATAACCTAATACATTTCTAAGAAGAGCTGTTTCAGTGTCTCTTTTTTCATCTTTTACAATTATTCTGCCTCTTACATGTACAGAGGAAGGATTATGCAATTTTACAAAAGGATTTTCAGACTTACTACACATGTGGGTATTAAAGTGTATGTCTGTCCCAATATATCTAAAGCTTCATACCCATTTAAACATCAGCTGAGTCTTTAAGTCTTGTTTTCATCGTATACGAAATTGTAAATGTATATACTCTCTTATAAATACAGACCCTTCAATAGTCAGAAGAAGTCTTCCTTTGACTGTAACTGTTTCAGCATTTCAGCTCCCACGTTTGTGGACTGCAGAATAACACGTGACATAATAATATGCATATTTTCTTAATCTTTTAGAAATTATTAAATGTTGTTATTTTTATATAATTATTTTCATCCATAATAATTTTACTTACTAGAACCGTGCAAGGCAGTCTGAAATACTCCTGAATTGCTCAAGAACTGCCATCTGAAGGTTGTGCAGCAAATTTACTCTTAGAATTTGGTGAAACCATACTGACCAGATGATTAGTTCTTTTTCTTTCCCTTATTTATCTCTCTTTATTCACCTTTATTTATCTCTCATGTGGTGAAAGTCTTTGCGGTTTCTTTTTTCCTTCAGTTAAGGAAGTAAGCTGAAGTATCAATGATTTTTCTACTTGTGGAAATTATATGCTGTGACATGTTTTTTTCAAGTAATGTGTTGGCCTAGCAAAGTAAAGAAGGTGTTCAAATCTCTCCAGGGTCAGTGCAACACTTTTTAGACATCTCCTCCTTCACATAAATGATGACTGTAAAGTTCTTAAAAATATTAAGTAAAAGATATGATTTCCTGAAGCTATGGTGTAGGAACTGAATTCATTTATATTCATTTATATCCTAAAAAGCTTAAACTGCAGAATGTATATAGTAAAAATGCCTAGAAACTTTTATTGAGTTTGACAAAAAAATAGGAATTTTTATGGGAATGAAGAAGAGTATGGAGAAAATACTGGCAATTAAAAAAAATGTTGACATATTTTTCAACGCAAATTATAATCATAAAATCTTTAAACTGAATTTCAAGATCTTTCAACTGGAATCTGAAAAATAGCGTTTTGAAATGCCACCCCAGTGCATCTTGGAAAGTGGTCTTTGTAGGTTCTTGCTGCTTCACCCTTGTAATGGGCTGGTGTTCCTGGGCAGATTACATGGCTGTGGGGGACCCACAGGGCTGCTGGGACATTGCAATGGATTTTGTGAAGTCACAAATGGGGTGAGGAAGTTTACCCACGTAGTAGGTTTGGCTAATAACTCCAGAGCAGCTTTAATTTGCAGTGAAGTGTTGCAGCAACACATCAGATTAAAATGTTTTCCTTTCAGTCAAAGGTTGAAGTCACTAACTTCAGTTAGCTCAAGAGCCTGAAAACTTGCAGTTTTCAAAGGCTTTGCTTGTTGACTAGACTTTAAACTTTTCACAGAATGCAGCTTTCTTTTCATTTTAAAATAAAATAGATGGAATCTGTTCACGTCACCAAATGTACCACCAGTGTATTTCATGATAGCTGGGGAACAAATTGTATAGCCCTGTTGTGCGTTACATTTATCCCAACCGTCTGACCCCTGACTCTGTTCTTCCTACTTTGTTCTTGTGCTTTCCCTTTTGTTTCGTCCACATCAAGAATTTTTCTGAGTTTCAGCTTTTTGAGAGCCTCTCTAAGTGACAGCCATAGATAAGTCACCCTGCCAAGAGAGTATCGTTTTCCACAAGTGGATCCCACTTTTCCATTCCTTTGAAGGACACCACCACCAACACAAATAGTAGATACATTCAAAAGCTATGCTGCTGTGAGGCTTAGAATGAGAAAACTTCAGTACTAGAAACACGCGTAACACTGGGTATATAGTTCTCTAAAAAATTATAAGTCAAAATCATATAATTTAGTATACACATAGAAGTGGTACTGTTGTCATATATCATGAGATCTGACTACAGTCCCTGCAGCATTTCAGCTTCTTTTTTTCCTGTTGTCTGTACAGCTAATATTGGATGACAGTGCTGAGATCCACCAATTCTTTGCTAATGCCTTGCTCAAAACCAGGGCTAGCGTGTGACACCATGCTTTCCATCTCCCTCCTGTTCCTCTTGCTTGCTTTCTCTATCCTGCTCCCTCTCAGATACAAACACATATATCATTATTTGCATCTCATGTATGTTTCTATACATTAGCAGTGATATACAGTTTTTGGGTTTTTTTTACAGGAAGAATTCAAAATACTACCTTTAGTATGCGAGATCATTTTCTGTGTCTCTGAGAAAGCTATTTATAAGGGTCTTAATTGAGGAATGAAAGAAAGACTCAAGCAGTTCAGTAGAAATTATCTTCTTAATGGTAAAATCTGAATTATACATTAAAGTACCATTTATTCAATGAATTTTATTATTCTGTTTAAAAAGGCAGAGACTTTTTATGTGTTTCGTATGCTTACAAAGGTTTATTAGCTTGAGCAAAAGGTTATTATTCAATTGAATAATTGAATTTTAAATTATTGGTATTGCACTTCATATTATAACTACTTTTCCAGATGCATTTGATTATGTCAAATTTGCCTTTTAATCCCCTGTCTGGGGACCATTTTCTTGAATCATGCACTGTTTCTCACCCTACGTAGCGGTCTCCTAACAAACACACACAGTCTGGTCTCACATCTTCCATGTAAATTACTGTGCATACCTCTTCTAGTCAGATCACATCAGAGGCTATCTGGTGTCACATAATCCTGGATACTGATACATGGAAAATCTTTTCAGGTGATTAATGCCATTGGCATCTGATTTTCCTGCAAAGCACTATTACAGGACTGCAGAGTTAACGTGAATGCCAGACTTACAGATATGAAACAGACATTTAGAAAAGTTAATAATCTGTGTCTAATCCCCTCCAAGAATTATCTGTTGGTATTCCTATAAATAATTGCATCTTTATTCCTTGATGTTAATTGATTTATACATGAATTTATTATATGTATTGTTCATTAAAAAACCTGGAACTTTGTTATAAATCTCATTGCACGGGTGAAATAAATACATGTAAAGCTACATATAATTTTTTTTTTTTTTTACATTTAAAGCATATATTAAGTAAAAAAAGTCACAAAATAACTGTGCTTTGGTGTTTGTTCGCCCACTTTGTCTGTTTGCTTAATGCTCGAGAAAATGTGCCCTTGAAAAAAGTTTCTTGTGTACTAGAAACATAAGATTTGTCCTTGACTGAACACTTGGAAACTGAGATTCCTGGGTGTAACACTGAAATACTCAATTAAGATAACAAACGATACACAAAACAATCCAACATAATAAAGTATCAGGGTAGGTAGCCGCAGAGCAGAATATTCTGTGGGCACAGATTCTTCATTGCTACATTTAATATCGCACTGATAACATTAGCGTGGCCAAAAGTCCTGTGTTTGCTCGGAGGTACCTACGAAAAACATAATTGTCTGCTGCTTCTACCTCTGCTGAAGAGTTTTTCCCTCAGCCAGGGATTGTCCATTAACTTCACTAGATGCAGAATCAGCCTTCCACAGCCTTCCATAATTTTGAGCAAATGATGTTTTAGAAAGTAATCATTGATTCCTGAGATTGCACGTAGGATAGGAAGCACTTTAAAAGTGGCTTTGAATACTCTTAATTAGCTGAAGAATTACAAGCTCATTCCTCTTCTACGCTACCATTACAAGAATATATCTCAACTGATTTCGACAGAGTTGCTTCTGTTTTACGCTGGTGTGAGGGAACAAAAAAACAGGTTGCATAAATTGTTAACAGCTCTTTCATACTGCTTCTTTATTACCAGATAAAACTTTGATGAAGGACATTCACAGAAGATCAATATGAGAAACCACAGAAGACCTGACTTTTATGCTACTGGCTGATAATGAAAATAACAGAAATAAGTATTTGTTTTTGAAGCTCTTACTTAAGCCGATGACTGGTTTGATGCTGCTTTTCTTGAAATAAATATTAGGAGATGTACTGCTTCCTGAGTAAAGTTACTCCACCACTTCGATTGCAGGGACACAGAACAGGCCACGGAGTGCAGTTGTTCATCTAGTGATGTGCAACTCCATCTGACAGTCTCCATTGGAAGGAATAAGGACCCACCTTCATGTCTCTCCTGTGTGTGGATGCTGCTACCGGCTGATGTGACACACCGGTGTTGGCATCCTGGAAAGGCTGTGTGTCTCAGGAAGAAAACTAGTGGCTTTGAGGAAGTTTTGGGTCTTCTTCCAAACAAATGGGAAAGGCCTCATTGAAGGCAATCTTCACCTGTAATTTATAGAGGCCAGCACACAGCTGTGGGGTGAACAACAAATGGTATTGAACTGGCCATATACTGTCTGTGAGCTAATATAGCTCAGGATATATTCACTACTGAAAGTAAATTAAACATTTTCCTTGAGATTCACTTAGGTAGCACTGTTTGTTTATGTAGTGGTTTATTTGTGTATGAAGAAGTGAGCAGGAGTTAAAGTGCAATGGCAATCACATATAGTAAATCCAACTTATATTAATATTCCTCCAACCTAATAGCTGGCAAATACGTGTTTCTGCACTTCTAGCAGTCTGCCTTAATTTGTTTCTGTCAAATGAAGAGCAAATATTTTATCACAAGTTTGTTGTTTTGTTTTGTTTTGTTTTTTCCCCTAAAAGACACAAGCACACCAACGCTGAAGGTTACAGAGGTGGCTATTTTTAGAAAGTCTATTCTTTACACACTTAATCAAGACCATCATACTTTACTTGCTTTCCTCCAGCCATGGCTAAAGCCATCCACAGTCTTCGAAATCCGAGCGTTATGAAGTGGAAATGCCAGTGCAGGAAAGTGCTCTGAGTCTTGATGACAGGCTTAATCCCAAGCTCAGCGGAAACTCAGTTGTGCTCCTTCTTCTCCCTGAGGTAGTTGAAGAGGACATCCAGTCCTCCCTCGACGACTTCAGGCAGGGGCCGGGACAAGGGGTTGTGGGCGATGTGGAGGCCTTTGTCCATCGGGTTCCACGCGATGCGCGGCAGGCGACGCAGCAGGTACAGGTCATCTGGGAGAGTCTGGATGGCATTGTAATCCACATTTAGTAACTCCAGAGTGGTGATGAAGCAGAGGGACCGTGGCAGGGTGCGTATGTTGTTATTTTCTACAATAAAGATTTGTAGATTGACCAGATACTGGACACTCTCTGCAATGCTTTCAAGCCTGTTGGACCCTAGGTGCAGGAAGTCTAAACTCCTCAGTGCAAAAATGCAGAGGGGAATTTGCACAAAGCAGTTGTTACTGAGGTTCATTTTTCTCAAACTTGTCAGGTCAGTGAAGCTCAAGGGCAGTTGTGAGATGCAGTTGTGAGAGAGGCTCAAAACCTCCAGCTTCCTGCATAAGCTGAGCTCTGACGGTACTTCTTTCAGGCAATTCATGTTGGCAAACAAGACCTTCAGGTTCCTCAGCAGCCCAATCTCTTTAGGTAGACACTTGAGGCAGTTACCACCCAAGTTAAGCACTACCAGCCTGTCCAGTTTCCCTAGCGAAGGAGGAATCACCACCAGTTGGTTGCGTGAAAGGTTCAGTTTCTGCACCTCGGGCAGTCCCCACAAGAAGTCAGGCGTGCTGGTCATCCCTTTCATTATGAGGCTCAAGCTGACATAACGCAATCCCCGTTTCAGCAGTGACTTGGGCTCCTTCCCTGAGAGAAGAGCATCTTCCCATGCAGGCAACTTTGGACCTTTCCTCAAAAAAACCATGCTGCTTTGCCCCTCGTTCTTCGAGTGCTCAGTTCCCATAACACCCGTGTCCCTCCTGATAGATGAAGTGAGGTTTTCTTCCCTTGCAAGTGCTACGCCAACATGCGAATGCCAACACAGGATGACAGCTTGCAGGAGGCAGGAAAGTCAAAGCAAGGAGATAAGGAGGAGCCTGTGAAATGCATCTCAGTCCACCAGGGCAGTTTCCATAGCTGCTGAGGGAAAGTTTCACTTTTGGGGGCTTATGTTGGTCTTGGTGCACAGTCTGTAATGAAATACTTGCTCCTGACTTGTGTCAAACCTGTTCAATTCAAACTGAATGCCACCAGGCAGCTGTCACTGTCATTTGGCCTGGGCTTTATTGGACAGATATGTGTCTTCACTGCAAAAAGGTCACAAGGATGCTGTATATAACTTCACCATGTCAGCTTTCTTGGCTATCTGGTACATACCATGGCTGCAGGACAATTAACAGGATGACTTCAAAAACAAACAAGCAAGCTATAGAAGAAAACAAGCAAACAAGCCATCATTTCAATTCAATTTTAAAGGACATTTTCACAATTATTTTTATTTTGTTCTTCCTGATTTCACTAAAATAGTTACTGGTCCATCAGAAAACTTTGCACACTGCAAAATGCCAGTAAAGACTTTTCATGCAAGCACTTGTTTTCTGTTTATTAAAAAAAAAAAAACAACCAAAGAACAACCGAACACTTGTGCTTGTAAAAAGTGTTAGCTTTTATATGCCCTTTGTGGTAGGGTGGGTCTCTTTCTTTTCAGAAGTGGGTACCACCTTCACTGCAGCAGTGACATTTTACAGCAGTATCTGCGCCCACTTGGATGATTGCTTGCTACCCACGTTGCCAAGTGTGAGCAGTCATACCACGCAGTTCTGCCCAAATTACTCTGTCCTAAATGTCCTGTGCCACTTTCACATCTATCAGCAAGATTTTGGGGGTCTGCTTCTTTTGTGCTGCAGAAAATGCAGCTACTTAATTTCCCCTTCCCTGTAAATTTTCTTGTTTTTCTAGGCTATTCTGGGGTACAGGGGGACTAGCAGTCAAATAGCTTGAACTATAAATGACACTGAGCTCTGAGATAGAGGGACTGATGGGAGAGGAAGGAAGCAGTAAGGTATAATAATACCCGACAACAGCTGAAGCTGGCTCTGCTGATGAAAGGAAATTGTATTGCTACAAGAATAAGCAGTGTGTTTAAACTCAAACGGACCCTAAAAATGGTAAGCGAAAACATCAGGCACTGTTTAAACTAGGTGAAAATCGCAGCAAATACTACAAGAATTTCAGGGCTTTTCCTCTCCAGTGGATCCACGGTGATGAATCTGCTGTGTTGCTGCCTGAGAAATTTGTTGATGGATGTGCTCTCCCCACCACCTCATTTCAGAGAGCCTCACCTTTAAACCCTGTGTTAGCTCAGATGCTAAAGGACCATGACCGAAGCTGCAACTGCGAGTCAGGGCACTCCAGCAACCTCTTTGCAGTCAGTCCCCACAGTCCCTTCTTGCTGCCAAGCAATGCTTGGTCTCTTTTCAGTTTTGGATCTCTCATAGAGTTGCACCTGCTTGGCAGGAGAGGGGAGAGGGAGGGCATCCCTGTGGTTGTGTCTGGTGAGTGAGGTCCTCCAACAGGAGAGGAGCCAGGAGCACTGTGAGGCAAGGTGGCAGTGAGCTGAGCGAGCCACACGATTAAAACACGCACCTTAACAGAGTTGTGTGGCATAAAAACAACTGAGGCTGAAATATTGCATCCCCTGGCATGCCTGGACAAGCCTGGAAAGGGCTGAGGCCAGTTGTAGCTGTTTGGTTACAGTGGGTTGGCAGCGTGACTGAGAGTCACAGATACCTCCCTTGCAAGTGCTTTCTGCCAATATTTGTCAGCTTACAAACAAACATTACATTAAATCCCATCACAGCCATAAGCTCTGACTCAGTCGTCTTGTTAATCACCATCCAAATGCGCTACCCAGAATGGCAGAGATAACCCTGCTGCTGTAAGCAGAGGTGCTACTCAGTGGAGGAAACTCAATGGTTGGGCCAACCTCTGGCCAGATTTGGCCTTTCAGGGCAGAAGGATCTAAGGCTAAAATGTGGCCCTTCACTGCAAGCAGATGGAGAAGCAAAATGAAAGCCTCTCACAAATTGTGACTCCTCGTTGTCTGCCCCGCTGCTGTTAAAAATGCACCTATTATCAGACAGCCTGAACGGATATGAACAAGGCATTCTATTCTGCAGCGGCAGACACAAAGGGAAGAAAAAGGACTTTTAGAGAGCATTTAGAAAATTTGGCATTTCCCTTCTTTTAATCACACTGGTGGAACAAAGAACCTGCCACAGCTCTGCCCAGAGGTTGATGTGTCTCCCCGTGGCTGGGCTCTGACTTGTGCCCACCTCCTCATGGCTGCTCGGGAGCTCTTCCTTCTGGAGGTCACTTTTACAATAGTTAACAAACAAACAAACAAACAACAACAACAAAAAACACAAAGGAAGCACAGTCTCCCTGTAGTCACGATCTCCCCCCTGGCTGGTTAGATATTTTTGGATAAGAATGTTGTCCCCATCTCCAAAATGTGTTAGAGTTTACTGCCCGGAGACTTGGCAGGGCCCCATCCAACCTCTCGCCACAGAAATCCCCATTTCCTAACAGCGTGACTCAGCCAAAGTGCTCCTGGTTTTGCATCATGCTGCTGATTTGAAACTAAGTCTGTGGTATAGCCCAGTACGGTTTGAGCCAGACTTTGTTGGGAAGCTTCACCCCAGGGCTCTCCATCAAACAAAAATATTTGCACTGCTTCAGTCTCACAGCATCTCCTGCATGGCCATATCTCCACTGCCTGGCAGTCAGCAGCAGCAAAGGGGATTTAGAAAAGAAATTCCACATCTGCAGCTTCCATTGTCCCGTTCCTTTCCTGCCTCTGTGAGTACTGTAACCATTGCGCAAAGAAGAAAAAAATAACCACTTCCTTTTCTTTGTTCTCCAACAGGAAAACAGGCCACAGAGCACGCTTGCAGTTGTGGAGACGGGAAACTCTGAGGTAACCAAATTAAATTCCATTTTTGTAATCGGGATAATAAAACCACAGTGGCCTCATCTGGACATCCCAGGAACTAAATTTCTGAACAAAAGTAGTCCCTTATCTGTTGGTGTCCTGGATGCAAGAAGCAGAAACTAATTTCATGCATTCAGGTCTGGCAGCAGAAAAAAAAACCCAAACCAACCAAATATCAGTAGGATTTACATGATACAGTGTAGTTGAGAACTGCTTCATGGATTAATCACAAATGTTAGCGTGCAGGGGAAAAAAATGACTCAAAACTTGCCAAAGAACTTTGTTGTCTAACTAACATAACAAGAGAAACTGCACTATTAGCAATGATACAAAAAAACCCCAAACAAACAAAAAACCAAACCCACAAAAACAAACAAACAAACAAACCAACCAACCAAAACCAAACCAGTAAGCTGACAAAAATGACAAGCTGTATTTTTTTACATTCTTTGACAATGCAAATGCTTAGATTTGATTTTGAAGGAAACAGGATTCTCAGTCCTGAAAAAGACCTATAAGATGAGGTCACAAAGACCTGGAATTTTAAAGTCTATTATCTATGGGCTTTTTTATTTGCCTACAGATTTAGAGTCTCTAGAATACACTTGGTAAACATTTTCAAGTTTTTCTCTGCAACGAGGTGGAGAGGCTGGACAATTGCAATGTTTTTAAATAAAAGTTGAGATCATCACATAATTACTTTTCCATAAGATTTGAGCCTTCAATGAAATATCAGATAGCATCAGGCTTTTAATGAAACCATAGCCATCCTGACACATTCAATTTAAGTTTTGCTTTCCTGCAAAACCAAATTATGTCATTGTCTTTTAAATCAGTGAGCATATAATAGATACCTATAGTTTCATCAGCATGTACCTATAGGTTCATAGTTGATTTTGAAGCAAATGTCATGTTCTCTGTGGAGTCAAGATCTTACACAGTTCCTCTGGCTTATATATATTAAAACACTTATTAATGTAACAAGGAATAGTTTAAATGTTTAACAAGAGCCTTTTCTAAAGTGCTAGGAAGTTTGATCTGTATTCTTTTGGGAGAAATTTTCTTTTTCATTCATTATCTAGGTGCTATAATAAACACCTTGCTAAATGAGGATGCAGAAACTACCTAACCCTTCCTGTGACAGGAAGGATGCTTTGGCTAAAAAGGTTTTGCTTGTTTTAAGTTCAGGAGAACTCTACAATCTTGCTGGAGAAATATCCACTACAAATACAATTGCAGCTACTGAACCATCTTCTCTGATGCTGTTTCTTTCCTCTGAAGTAAATAAAGGGTCCTTAAAATGTCAGTGCCATGCAGACTGCCAAAGATATCTTCTGGTCTCAGCGTCAAGGAAGAAAATTTTGTAGGCTTTAACTACTTTGTAGTGATTTGTTGATCTTGCAGCTATTGTGAAATACTAAGTCAAATTTCAAAGGTAATCTGAGATTTATGAGATGTGACACAAGACAGGAACAATTCTTAAGGCATTTTCAGATTTCCTGTTAATTTGCTTTTAATTATGGTGTTGTTAACAGCCTTTAATGCCTGTGTGTCCCTGGAGCTTTCCTGGAATGTTTTATTAAGGTCCCATGTGGAGCTGCTGGATCGCCTGATCCATGAAAAATTGGACCTGAAGGTGAATGCCTGTGCAGGAGTTCATTTAAAAAAAGCTTTGGCAAAGTTTTTCTGCAGACCTCTTGACAGAAGATGAGCTCAAGCTATCATTAGTATGGAATAAAAAGAGACAGATTTGGTTCTGTGTGTACATGTACACTAGAAATGATAGGCTTGATTTCTCCTGGTAGTCAGCGGCCAGAAGCTAGTCTCTTGTTACACGGAACTACAGGAAGTTTTATTTCTTTTCTGCAAACTTGCAGTAGTATTTTGAAATTTCTCAAAATGCATAAATGACTGGTTGGTCAGCTCCTATTTCTGCCACAATTTCCCTGTGTGCACACAAGTCAAATAGCTGGTCTGTCTGGCTGTATTAAACAGAGGCAACCCATGATCCTGCACCGTGGTATCACTTGTGTCCTCCGGGGCATGGGTTCATCCCATGCCCACAATAGTTCTCCTGGTCACCACTGGAAACTGCTTGCCTTAAGTGCTTGTCCACTCCTCTGCAGGGAGTTTAGCACATGGACATGCCCCAGGGCACCGTCCCACGGGAATACACCTAGGACCCTGTCCTGCTTTATTTAGTCATCTGCACTCAGCCTGTGTGTCTCAACCTTCTCTTCCTTTTCAGGACAGTGTGGTGACAGATTTGACACCATTTATAAATGTATTTGTAGTCATCACGTGGAGAATCCCAATGCAGTATAGAAGGCATCCACTGTTCTATGTTATTCATCACTACATTTATGAACAGTCACATCTACATCCATAAACACCCATAAAATACCCTGTACCTGCCTGTTTGCATGTTTGCAAATGCTACTTGTGGTCTGTGCCTTCCAAATCAAACTGAATAGATTTTGCAAAGTAGATGACGTTTTAGTGTAACTGCTGCCACATCACATCTGCCACAGGTACTCTTTTTTTCACAGAGCTCTTGAAGGTCATTCTGTTACATTTTGCACGTGTCCTAAGAAAGAAAAGAGCAATTACTGGAAAGCAGAAGAGAGAGCCCAAATTCTCCTTGCCTAAATGCAATGTTGTCTAAAAAGAGCTGTTTCTTGGCCTGTCTCACAGAAGGAATCAGATCATCTAAATGTCCATTACATGCCTACTCTGTTGGCTTTCATGCAGAATGCATCAATACTTTCTTTTCCTTCCTTCCTTCCTTCCTTCCTTCCTTCCTTCCTTCCTTCCTTCCTTCCTTCCTTCCTTCCTTCCTTCCTTCCTTCCTTCCTTCCTTCCTTCCTTCCTTCCTTCCTTCCTTCCTTCCTTCCTTCCTTCCTTCCTTCCTTCCTTCCTTCCTTCCTTCCTTCCTTCCTTCCTTCCTTCCTTCCTTCCTTCCTTCCTTCCCTTTCTCTTTCTTTTGGACTACAACTTCTCACAGACTTACTTCAGTGCCTAGAGCAGATTCAGCTGAGCTGCCTGTGGTGTACAACCCCCAGCTCTCTGAAGGATCCTGTGACCAGAGACTATGCATCACTCCGGGATGAGGGAACATCCCCACCTCTCCTAAAGCTGTTGCTCAAATTACCAGTTGTTTTTTTTTTTTCTAAACATCTGTGGGTGCAGAGAGTCTAAAAATAAGCACGACTCTATGGTCTGCTGGCAGAACTCCCAGTCCCTCCTCCAAATACTGTTTAAGTATTTTACATTTAGTGGGTCACCGCAGTTACCTACTTTTCTGGAATCTGAAAATCCGTGCTCTATTCTGAAAACAAAAGGCAGAGATGGCCCTGAGGGTCCTGAGAAGAGGCGAGCATTTCCATGGGGATCCTAGGTGTAGTACCTGTAGTTAGAGACAGATGGGATTTAAGCTAGACTATTAAAACAGCATTATCTAATAAGAGTCTTACAGACTCTCCCTGCTCTATCTGCCAATACGCTGATTTTGATAGACTGTTTTTAGAATAAGTGATTCTCTCCAGGCATTGTTAATGTCAGTGTGTCTGTGTCCTGGCTCCATGGGGTTCTGCATGCCACAGTAAAGACCAGGCAACTGAATATTATATATCGCAAACTTTATTACTGCTGTGCCAATACTCCTCTTTTTTATTCTTATTATTTAAGTGTGCTGGAAAATGCTCTTTTGTCATAAAGTCTTAAAGGACAAAACCAGGGGGAAGTTGTAAACTTATCTCAGAAATAAAATCAAACACCAAATGATCCAGTTTTTCATGCCTGATTTTGTGTTTAAAATAAATGCATGCTTCTCCAATCGAAAGCACAAGCCCTTTTTATCTTAGTCCTCATGAAATCTGGCAAATCAGTACTGCAAATTAATGTGACCCAGTGTGAAGGCATTTAGGTGTTTCCATGCAGAGTCCATTACAATAATGATTGCAAAAAAAAGAACTTAGGAAATAATTCAATCAAAGCTACTGTGGAGCCTTAATCCCAGATTCATGACTCTTACACAAATTTTACTGATATAAGAAGAAACTCTGCGTTTACCTTCATATGCCTGATAAATGATAAGACAGAATCTAATTAAAACTCCCTAAAACACATACCAGTTTCTCAGTTGGGGATTTATCAGAGACATTATCAAACAAAAGGGCAGACATCCCTCTAGACATCTGAAAATTCAATGCTGACAATTAATAGCTTGACTTTTAAATTTCCAGGCTCTAACTTAGGGAAACATATTGAATGCTTAGCTTCAAAGGGCTTGAATGAACAAATAAAACTTCTCAAGCAATCAGCAAAGCAATGTAACTAGGTATTATTGGTATGACAATGATATTTGAAATTCTATGAAATAGTATGGGTCACTGTATGGTCAAGCAAAAGCTGGTGAGATCTGAGTCAAGTTGCAGTTAAGGGAAGGTAAGGGCATCAGAGAGCACAGCCCAGAGGCAGAAGGTATAGCCCAATAGGTGAAAAAAACATCTGAAAAACAACTTACATTAAAAAAAAAAAAAAAAAAAAAAAAAACAACCAACCTTAACAGTAATAAAATAGGGGAAATCAAAGGGAAAATAAAGACCTTAGAGCTCAAGTACAGAAACAGAAAAAAGAAAGGAGAAGACTCACCCATAATCATAATCTCTCTTATTTTAGAACCTCTAATGAGCAACTTCCCAATAGAGAGAATCAAACATTAACCTGTTCTGTACCTGAATAACACAAGAGATTAATTGTGGTGTATGACTGTGGGGTTTCAGCACTTACTGGACTGTGTGAAGAGAGGATATTGCAGTTAATGATTCCACCTGAGGTGGAATGATGGCACATTCGGCAGTGGAAGGTGAGCACTGATACTCTGATGTGTGGCCAGGGCAGCCAACATGGAAAGCTTTTTCAAAAAGGTGGAAAAAGATGTGAGGTTCAAAAGTAATGCAAATGGCAATACCGAAATTTAAAAATGAAATTTAAACAGGAGGTTAGATTGGGGCGAGCAGGGTGCGGGGTTGGAGTGTTTTATTTTTAATCTTATCTGTCTGGACTGAGGAAGATGACAAGGAGAATTTGCAGAGGATTTGAAACAACAGTGCCAGCCTGTGCATTTGTCATGAAAATTTATTACACACAGAGCTCAATAAACTGATGAAAAGCATTCTATGATGCAGTTGCCTGTGAGATCCAGAGACCAGACCTGGTGACCCATATTGTCTCTTCCCATGCTGTAGTCTTAAATCTGACCTCCTCTCCTGCTGTCTTTGACTCCCCTGCATGTGCAAAATTCAGGAGCCTCAGTTCACAGGCCAGTGCATTCATATTATCTTTGGTGCTGATCCACATGTTTTCTGCCTCACTGCATTTCACTTTTAGTTTATTGGATTTGAACAAATGTAAGCAATCAGAGGGAAATGCAATTAGAATGGAGTTACAGCCAGTTGTTTTCCAAGTGATAAGAAATCTTATCTGCAGCCAGGGATAGGTGCAGACATAACCTGGGCTGGTGGGCTCAGAGCAATGTGCTGGCAGATGTGCTTAGCAGAGGGTTATACTCTCTTTCCCTCCCTCATCCGTGGAAATGGATTCAAGTTTTCCAAGGTTAATGAACTTTGTTAAGCCATTTCATGAGTCCAGGCTGGATGCACAATGTCTTAATTGAATCAGTTTGGCAATCTAAAAATGAATATGCATGCACAATCTTCATTAGGTATATTTAACCAGCAGCCTGGAAACCACCAGTGCTCTATGGGTTTAGTCAGGTAACTTTTTAGGAATACAGATTCGGCAGCCTCACTTTAAAAGGCATTGGTGGAATGGAGCAGCAAGAAAAATATTTCTTAGTATGCTGCTTTTCCTTACCCCTCAAATGATGGTGTCATAATGGTGGAGTAATATTGGGTAATATATGATGACAAAGGAACAGTGATCTTCCCTCACTGATAAGGCACAGGGAATATTTGTTTGCAGCCATCTGCTCTTGAACTTCTCTAACTGCACTTTTTCACTGTATTAGTCTGGAGCAAACTATGTGCAATACAAGTGGAAAACAGCTAAGTGCTCTTCCTTGGGTGTAAACTGATATGGAAATACTGAATATGCTCTGCTACCTGACATAAATATTGATCTAAAAATACACCACTTTCCCCCCAAACCCTCACTTTACATCATAAATGAAGCATAAGCAGACCCTAGAAAGATTGAAGCAGAATGTCTACTGAATTTATGATTAATAAGCATGTCAAGTTTTATAACAGCATCCTTATGTGGACACAGCTAATGGCCTCAGCATCGCTTCTAGAATCAAAATTGAATGGTTGAGCAGACTTAGCCTCGGGAAGGCCCACAGTGATAAGGAAACCATCAGAGAAAATAGGTGTATGCATTTTTCAACCTGTCAAGTGAAAAAAATCACAGATGATGATAAGTCAAGGATATGCCCTCTCATATATGAGTTGTACGAATGTTTGTGCTGAACAAGGCTGCCTCCTAAACAAGAGGGAAAAGGTGAATGTAAGCAACAGAAAGCCGCATGATTTTCCCATAAATTACACTCACCCAAGAGCAATAATTATTCTGAATCAGCATTTAAACAGGGAACGAGTTATTTTGTGCTGCTCAGAGCTGTTGTAAATTGCTTACTCTGTTAAAAAGGCAGGGAAAAGGAAGCACACAGGTAAGTGCAGCAAAAAGGGGGCCAAAAATTTGGACAGAGAAACACATAGATCTAAGAATTATGTAGAATTTTGGGGAAGATTTCCTTGGGCTCTAGGAACTGAGCCAGGCTGTAGCTGCTGAGGATTAGGAAACTAAACTGGAGGACAGCCCAAGGACCTGCCAATCTGATGTTAGTTTGCCTTTCTCTGGGTCACCTGCTGCTGTCTTGCTGCTTAAGACAAAACTGGAAGGACTCTGCACCAGCCAGGTCTCATACAGAAAGACTCAGAAGCTAAACTTTTTTTTCTTTCTAATTAGCTAAACTATGTGTACAAGTATGGACATGGGTAAGATGGAAAGCACTAGATATGGCATGTTGTCTTTTAATACTGATAAATCACTGATGTACTCCTGGATCAGTCTTCTGGGAAGGACAATAATCGACCAGTTAAAGATGTTATTTGTGTCAGCCCAAACTCTCCCAGTAAATCTCATTAAAAAATCTTAGCTATTACTATAATGCTTACATGCTTTATTAGTTTTCAGATAAATGCTTTGAATAATAAACAAAAATGCTGGAAAGGTAGAAGTCATAAATTAAGGGGAATTCTCCATTAGCAGCAGTATACAACCATAACATGTCTTTGCAGCAGTGGTATCCAGATAACTTATTGAACTATGTAGGCAATCACTGAAAAGCATTGAAAGAGTGATTGTCATTTGCGTTGTCTATGTGCAGCACATAACATCTGCTGCAAAAATTATAACTGATTTTGTAAGAGATTCTGTTGCTATGTAATAAGCACAGCTCTGCACCACTGATTTGTGAGAGTACCAGCTATGATAGACTAACAGTTTTTCTTCACAGCCAGGGATTTTTTCCCACTTTATTCTTATTAGGAAAGCCTGACTGATTCCCTCTGTGTTTTTACCACAGGACAGAACTGGTGTCATCCGACAGTGCGACAGAGAGGAGGCAGTTTCTTCCTACCTACCTTCTGAAGGGCAGTTATACTTTCTGATTCAAGTAGCTCTATATTTCTTCCACTACCATACGTACAGATTGCAGGATTTTAAAAATTATTATTATAACTTTTTATTAAAAAAAAAAGAAGGAAATAGAATTAGGCAAGATACTGCAGCAATAACCTCTCAGCTCCTCCTGATGTGTTCCTTAGTGAGTCCTTCTCAGGCCACCCATGATCATAATTTCCATGGCACAGCTCAGCTGAGGCATAAGCTTTGGCAGTTCCACATTTGCGATGGCAGGGCTCCAGTTTCTGCTCTGGACTGACCTGAAGGCAAGAGTGGCCCCTGATGAAGACTTACTTCCTCAGGCATCTAGGCAATTTGGGGGCTTCCAAAGCAAATGCTTTGTTTCTGACATGAAGAATGCAGTGAAAAAAAACCCCAGAAAACAGTGTCATTTTGTTTTGTTTTGTTTTTTAAATAAACATAGTATTACCATGACCTCTGCTTATAACTCTTCATAGGTGGTCACTATCTTCATAAGGTATAGAGCAACTCTGTATATTTCCAGTACAATTATCAAAATTCTTATGTTCTACAATTAAATACGATTTTAATGCAAACTACCACATTTAGTTAATTTGACAACACCTGTGACTATGTGAAGGTATTTTATATTCTGGGGCCTTCATCAGCCAAAAATATTTTCTAAACAACAGGCCAAATTCAGAATCAATGTCAATCAACATTGTTTATTTTGGAAGTCACACCTGTTAATTCTCAGCTGGAATGTGACCCTCTGGCTTTGCATCTTAAACACTCACATGTATCTCAAAGTCAATAATGGGGGAGCTTTCTTACAGACTCTTGCATCCCTTCCATAATTCTAACCCTAGAAAGAGCTCTATCTACTGATTAATAGAAAACTATGCCTGAACAGCTAATTCCCTTTTGTCTAAACTGTCTGTTGGCCCTTTAGCAGTAAATAACTGCACAACATCCATTGAATTTGTTCAGTTGTTGTGGCAGTTAAGATAGAAACATGTGAGTCTCTGCATCTTCATTGAAGAGAGATTTGCACACACTGCTGAAGTTATTAAATGTGCATGAAATAATTTATTAACTGAAAGCCCATTAGTTCCTGACAGGGGTCACGGTATAAATATTTAAAGTATTAATTCAAATACTTTTAAGGAACATACAGATGACACGGGAGGATAAGAACCAGGCTTCATGTAAGGCTTGCCTTTGCAAGTCTTATTTGTGAGAGTTCTACTCTCTAAACCACTGAGCATCCTAGTAAAGCATAAAGAGGCCACTGAACTATTTCATCAGTTATATAAGAACAGGTACTCAAATGTACCAAAACATATGTACAGTTCAGCAGTTGTGATTTTATTGATTGCCTCAAATGGTGATGCAATTAAAATATGCCAATGATGTGTGTTTTCAGGAAATATTCAAACTTTGCTTGCAATCAGATTAGAAAAAGTAAGACTTGAAGCCAGTTATAATGCTGTAGCATGTCGCAAGAGCATCTTTTATTCAAAGAGATGCTGAATCTGGGATCTTTAGGATTCCTTGGTGGCTTTAGGCATTGCCCACCACTGGCTCTGACTGTGTGTCTTACTCTTCTAGCTGGACTGGGACTGTCTAGGCAGCACGGCCTTTTTTTGGAAAAGCTAGAAAGCCATAGCATGTGAGTGTTTTGCTGTTTGCAAAACAGATGATGATGCCATTTGGAAACATAGAAATGAAACATTCAGCTATCTGCAAATGAAAGGTGTTGAATGGGTGCACTCTGGCCAGAGAAGGGCATTCAGTTCCACGAGCAACATCTGACCTGGCTTTAAATCATGTCTCGGTTACAGCCACCTCTTCCTCCTCTGCCTCTGGAGATGAAGAAGGTAAAACCAGGGCAAAGAGAGGAGTAGGTAGCGCAGAGGTTCTTTCCCAGTGGCATGGATGTTGTTGGGATCATAGTAGCTGGGAGCAGAGCCCTTGGGCACTTGTGACCTGGAGCCTTTATTTTGGAGGCAGCACTCCTGGTTTAGCTGTGCAAATGCTGGTTTACAAGCCTTGTATCCATGACACACTGGTGGATCCCACTCTGGTTTTAATCTGAGTGCATATTTGCCTCTCCAGCATTTTTCCAAAGGAGTTTAGTTGGTATATGGCTACCGCTACCCTGTACACTAACCCTCTCATCAAGTCACATCTACCTCTGCCCTGTGAATTCCCATCCATAAAGTAGAAATTCAGGATGTTGGCTCTTCAGAGAACAGGGGGAATCATTAAAGCAGAAACGTAAGTGTTTCAAACCCATTTCCGCACAGTGCATCAGTTCTGATTCAGAAAGATCACTTTTAGAAATAAAAGGATAATTCAATCATCATTTAGTTTCTCTTCCTCTGAGACTCTCAGCCAGGAATGATTTATTGAAAATTGTCATGATAGCTATTATGTTTCAGACGTTCTTGGAAAGGCTCTTTCATAATGTGTAGCCAATTCACATGAGTATGAAAATGAACTTTATTTTAAATACAAGTGTTTTAAAATATGTATTAGAGAAAAAAAATTAAAAATTTGAATTTAAACTGAACAGCCATTAGCTTCCCTCGATAGTATTTTCTAGTAACAATTGCTCATTAATTATTTGCTGCCAGCAAAAGTTTTGATCTCAAGCAAAATTCCTTGGCTTTTGCTGGCTTCACTGCAGCTGCTGCTGCAAAGTCTGGCACGGGGTAATCCCAAATTCCAGGCTCAGTTATTTGCTCTTTTTTCTTTTTTCCTGTGGTAAAGTTCAAACTGACTTTAATGAGAGATTTGCTTCAGGAAGGGATGTGGAATTTATTATTTTGTCAGTATTACACAAAATATATAAAAGTAAAACCCGTTATCTTGGCAAAGCAATTAAACCCATGAACACTGCAAGTGTCCTACTTGTCAAATGCTAATAAGCTAGTTCAGTATGGTGCCAGGAGAAACTCAATATTGGAAATTTTGGGAGAGTAAAAGGCTCCATGAAAGTTTTTGTTTTGTTTTTCAGAGAAATGAGGCATTTAGATGATACAAAAGATAGATATTGTGTCCTTAAATGTAGTGAAATGCTATAGTCAAGAAGTACCCATTGTACTCATGTTCATTTTCAACTTTATGTATGAGCTGTTGCACTCACCTGCACCCCTCTCCCACCCTTCTGCAACCTTCTCCAAACTCTGCTTCTTACAGAAATACCATCAGGGGAACAGAGTGTGAAATAAGCCTGATACTGTCAATCTTCAAGCGCTATATGCATGATGAGGATATTCATGCAGCCAGTGAGTTACATAAGGCAGGTGAAACATAAACATGTAAAACTCATGCTTTATGAAATAAGTTAATGCTAAACTAATCGGGAGCAGGAAAGCTCCCCTACAGACAGCCTGGCTCATCACTTTTTCCATCAGAGTAACTGCTTTGTCTGCCTGAAGCATCCAGAGCTGGCCAGCCTCCCACTGGGCACCGCCAGCACCAAGTCACAGACTACAGCAGCCGGCAGCAGGGCCTAACTAAAACTGAACCCGGGTTTTCTGATTCGCATCGTGAAAGGTGTGAAAAATGCAAAAAAGTTACCAGTAAAGAGAAGGCTGTTGGGCTCTGCTCTGCGAATACAAGTGGCGTTGATTTCATTAGCACTTTAAAGTGGGTATTAGAAGGGAGTTAAAAGGTTTTGACTTGCAGTTTTACAGTGCCATCCTGTGGCTCTTTCAGATGACTGCAGAATAAAATCAGGAAAACTGTAGCTTACTGAAGATTTTACAACGTAGCAATACTTCCAGATTTCAATGAAACAGAACATAAGTCTTGAAAGTGAAATTACATTAAATAGACTAACTGTAGTTTAAATTTGTTGGTTTTAATAACTAAGTTTTTATTACAAGTATTTACTTTTTTAATGTTTTCAGTACTTCTCTACTTTTAGAATGAATGTAGTATTTGTATTAGTATTAAAAATTTTATTAAAAACTCAAATATCCTGTAAGAACACAATCCACCAAGGCACAATTTTGTCACAAATAACTTACCAGTGTCTGAAAATTAAGCTGGGGCTAAAGAAAATCTCAGTAGGAAATTCTTGACCTACATGTTAGTGATATGGTTTGGGATTCAAAGCCTTTTTTTTTCTTTAAGGTCTTGTGTTTGTGGCTTCATTTTCATGCCAATGAATTGAATCTTTTATGTTGTTTGTGGCACCAGCTTACAGAGTTTATAGAGTACCTTGAAAATGTTATAATATAAAGTATTCATCAAAAATCAGTGTAAACTCTGTGTGCTGATTTGTTTGTCAATTGTCTCATTGACACTCTTTGACAGAACAACTTTCAATCTTCTGTAGGTCCTGATATTTTATCAGAAATGCTACAGCAATAATACCTATTTTTCCTGTTCCTTGATAGCTTTGATAAAAAAGCCATTAAAAAAACAAAGAAGTTTGCTTGCTTGTAGTGTGCATGTGATATACAGTCAGGTTTGGGTTTTTTAATTTTTTTTCTACTTTTACAAACGAGATAGAGTGAAAAAAAATAAAAGAGCAAGCGATGGCTTCATGAGCAGCTCAAGATGAGATACAAACATTATTTTCAGTCTGATGGTGCCTCTTACCAGAGAGGTGCCCATTCCTGGGAGCACCTGCAGTGGGGTCACCTTGAGTTGCATGATAGTGGAAGGGAAAGGGAATATGTGAAGATGGGGAAGAATTTTAATTGCCTCTTACACGACAGTACCTCTGCCTGCTCCCTGCAGAGGATCAGGAATGTGCAGGGAGGAATCCAGGAAAGGTAAACACAGCGCTGCAGTGTCACTGCAGATAACCACTGACTAAAGCTTAATAACATTTTCATTTGTTTAAACACAGGCATCTCTTCATTGAAGTCAAAGACGAGGTAGAGAGCTTACCTCCTAAGCTCTCCCCTCATAAAACTAATTGGTTTTGCATCTCGTTCTCCAAAACAAACCTCTAATTAGCCACAGAGTTTACACAGAAACACTACCTTAGTAAATGTAGACTGACAATCCATCTATCATGTGTATAACATTTACGTAGACACAGTTGTCTCTTCTTGCTATGCAATTCATTTTCTAAACATTTCTAGTATCTCATGAATTTTTAATTATAATTCTTTTTAAAGCGGGGCTGGTACCTCTCTAGATATTAAAATATTAGACTGCTTCTTCACTGATGACCGTGTGTTTACACAGCACAAAAGAGACAGAAAATGCTACTGTCAGGCTCAGTTGCATTTAACACTGGCTTTGCACTGTAGATAGCAATGTAAGTAGAAAGGAAATAAGTTCTAGTCAGTGCAATCTAATTGATCAGTAATTAAAACAAGATTACCCCATAAACTTTATCCTTTTGACCATATTTATTTATTTAGGAATTACTAGGGCACTTGATTTTCCCTATTTTCCAAAACAGGCTATTCTTTCAACATAAGTTAAAGACTGATTCCATAACTACCTGTAGTTAGTGTATCTAATTCAAAAATCATGTACTTCGAATAACACAGAGTTAATTTTAAAGATAAAATAAAAATATATGTATGTGTATCAACGGTAACGTTCGAGTAGCAGAGGATCCCCCAAAATAGCATTAGAAAGGTGAATAGCAGAGATTTCCAGACTACAACGTCCTTTTTGCAATCCACTTGTGAAAATTCAGTTGAAATACATATAAGGGTACCCATCAGGTAGAAGCAGGGCATGTCCATCTGCTTTTATAGACAGAAGGAGTTAGTATTAGGTTTGAAATTATGTTCTCTGAACCACACATTAGGACACCCCTACTGTTCCTCAAATTAAGAACCTGACATGGTTTTTCGGATTACTATTTTTTAAAAGGCTTCTGGTTTCAGTCTTAGGCAGGTCTAATTTCTTGAAAACTGGAAGTGATAAATTATTCAGTTTGCTAATAATGGCTTTCCAGACAGGTGTAAGGTACTTTCTTGCAATAGCAGGAATGGCAGTTAAGATTAAAAAATAGCTCACATTATGTGCAGATTTCCTCCCACATTTATAAAGTTACATTGCCTCTTGAATTAGATTCTATGGCAAATTTCTATATATGAATCTTAAAGCTGACATCAAATTAATGTTTAAGTGTATCAATAAATGACTTCATGTTAAAACCTACAGGAGACAACTAGAGATGTTCATTGGTCCACAAGTGGGACAAAGAGGTCACATATTTAAACTCTTGGTTTTCACCTTCTACTTTCTAGAAGTCTTTTTTCTTGCATTATCTCTAGATATACCAAAAAAAAGGTGATGAAACCTTGCTAATCTCACATCAGGATGCCTTCTTTTAACACAGATTTTTCATAGGCCGGTGTATGTCTCTGGAAAGCAAAATGTTGGTACTTGCTGTTAAAAGCTCAACCACTGGAACAATACTGATGTCCTACAGATATTTTCCCAACTGCACACCTGACTACACTTGAGAAGAAATCCAGATTAACTGAAACAAAGATCAGAGGGTGTGATTAACTGATTAACTCCTATTTAACAATTTTTGCAAATAAGGAATCAGAAACTAGTCACAAACTTTAATCACAAAATCACTTAAATCACAAATCGATTGTGGTTTAAAAGCATGAACTAAATAATTTTATAAATTCTCTATCCATTCAGAACCATCTCAGATGTTAGGACCACAAATTAAATGTTGTTCAGCTTGAATATCTCTGTGAGGGCCAAGTTATATTCTCTCCCCTTCCTAATACAAATTTGGAAATGAGGGGTTTGGATCCTTGAAGTCCTTCAAGTCCTTCCCACAGGTCCAAGATCAGACTGGAGATGATCAGTGAGATTTTTTCCTGCTGTTAACATTTGTTCTTCACGTTACAGATGTCTCTCGTGAACTTACCTGTGGCTGTTCCTTTGCCTGCATGGGTTACTGGATCTTTAGAGCTCTTGTATACAGTTCAATCAACATGTAAGGAAAAGTCCCATGCTCAGGCTGGAAAAAGCATTATGGAAATGTAGCTGTTGATTACCAGCAGTGACAATATTGTAGTCTCTGTTGTCTAGAGGTTCCATTTTTTCAGCCGAAGAAAAATTAACATGAATTCGCTGTGACTTTTTGAGGAGAATACATTCACCACGATGCAGTATCCCATCCAACCATTCCTGTTGAACAATAATCACAATTTCCACCCTGTGAGACGTTCACAGAAAACATGTTGAGTCTTGCCTGTGACACCATTCAGAGCAAATTAGTCATTTCTACTAGGAAAACAGCAGAAATCAATCAACAGAAAAATATCACCACTTATTTTGCAATGTGGAACCAGTGCAGCTCTATTAACCTATTTCCAAACCACATCACCCTTTGCAGGCATGGCTTCCTGCTACCCCGTATCTCTTGCTACCTGCATCTCTGGCTTTGCTAGGCATGGCAAGAGTTAGAAGAAGTGTCTTCATAGTCAGATTGCCAGGCATGATCCAGGCACGTGATATATTTACCAAAATATAATGAAATAGTTCCAGATTTAATTTCAAAATAGGGGGTCTGTTTAATTTCAAAATAAGGGGTTTGGGGCAACTATGCTGCTTACATCAGGTCTATCTGATGCTGCATGAAAACAGGGACCCCAGGATGAAGAGATGTAAGAATTACTGTCTATATTCCTCTTCTTATTAGTATCTTATTATTAAAGCACTCTTATTACACTATTTGGCATTGCGCCTTTCGTACAGAGATTGAGAAAGGACCCTGTGCAAGAACAGCCAGCCATGGTACTTCTGTGCTCTCCTAACTCCTGGCTACATTTCCTTGGCAGAGCTTTCGGTCTCTTTGTTGCAGCCCCTGGTGCCTTCTCCCCAGCAGCCTGGCAGGAAGGAGGTGGCTGGACCTGCCTTCGGCACTAGGTTAGATTTTGAGTGGTAATAGGAAATGGTGACTGGGTGTTCACAGTCCCTTGAGAGCCTGGAGGGAAGGGTGCTGCTAAAACTATGCACTGTCAGTGTGAAGGACCTGGAGGTACATGAAGGTGGAGGCATGTACCGGGCACGTGCGATAGCCCAGGTATTAAAAATCCTCTGTGTTATGGGACTTACTGTTCTGAGAACAGAGTAGGAATTTATAGTTTCGCGTTCTCTTTCTTCTGCTTCCCCTTTTTGCATCCAGACTGCCCTAGAGCTCCTGCTTCTCTCCAAAGCCAGCCCTCCTCTCTGGTGAGCACTTAAGTGTGAGCAGCTCCTGAGGTCAGTGAGTCATGGAATCATGGAACAGTTTGGGCTGGAAGAGACTTTCAAAGCTCATCTAGTCCAACCTCCCTGCAATGAGCAGGGACATCTTTAACTAGATCAGGTTGCTCAGAGCCCCGTCTGGCCTGGCCTTGAATGTCTCCACGGATGGAGCATCTACCACCTCTCTGGGCAACCTGTGCCAGTGTTTCACCACCCTCATTGTAAAAAATTTCTTCCTCATGTCTAGACTGAATCTCCCCTCCTTTAGTTTAAAACCATTACCCCTTGTCCTATCACAACAGGCCCTGCTAAAAAATCTGTCTCCATCATTTTTTATAGGCCCCTTTAGTGAAGCTTGTGCTATGAAGTGGGCAAGCCCCTGAGGGACCTTCCACCATGGGGTAGCGGACATGGTACCTTTTCTGGCCAGGTAAAAGGTCTTAAATCCACTCACGCCTTTTCCCCTGCCATGTGACAGTTCCTACAGTCTCCTGGAGCAGCTGTTTCCCAGCTTCCTCTGAAACAGTAGGTTTCCTTTAATCCTCATGGAAGCCTTCATCTTCTCAGAGCCAAATTATCATAGCACATATGCCAAGTCATTGCTTGAAATCACTGTCAGGAATAGCAAGAGCCAAAGTTTTGCTGTTGAAGCAGAGTGTCAGGTTACCAGTCAAGGAACACCAAAAGGGACCTGGTAGTTGTGCTGGCCTACAGCTCTTGCCTTGGGCTGCACTTCCAGCCCACCAAGCCGTACAGGTGGTGTCTCTGTTGAGAGGAAGCTGTGGGCATGGTGTGATGTGAAGGGCCTTTTGTTTTGAATTTACTCCTCTCTTTGGTCTGTCACAGCTCGGATTTATTAACCTCTGGACATACTTTTCCAAGGGAGAAAAAGGAAGAAAAGCACTTGAAGGGTTCTGGGGAACAACTGAAGAGTTATCTAAACCAGCTTTTAGTAGTGAGTGAATGTTTATTAAAGGCAGACAGGCAGTTTACTCTATTTTTTTTCCTTTGATTACAAGTGATAATTATTCCCAGAATGCTTTTTCAGAACACTTGGTAGTCCTTATGAGATAATGAGGCAGAGATGCAGAATGGGTAACAAGTGTGTGAAAAAAAGCCCAACATAAACTATCTAAAAATTAGAGATTCTTTGCTTTATAGTACAGCTATTGATAAAAACCTTATTTAGCCATTAAATGTAGCTCTGGGTGGGATTATTGTCTGGTTATATCAGTGCACCTCCTTCTGCAAACTATTCCAAATTCCCTACCCCACTACCAGCAAATGTTGTGTCAATGGTGTTCACAGTGTAGAAATGCCTCGATACTCAGCAAGGAGAAAGGATCATTGAGAACAGGATGAGCAATAAGGTGGGACGATGGGATGTGCAAGTTATTAAATGCTCTGGATGAGGAAAAGCACGGTACTGCTGACAGCCATGAGTGCCCCTGCTGCCCTCCAGGGTCAGGAGGTGACTTCATGCTCCTGCGGGGCCTGAAGGGGAACCTGCCATTAACACAATAGCTCTGCCTTAAGCACAGCAACACAGACAAAAGCTGAAAAAGCATATTTGGTGTTCACTGGGACTCTACTTAGATGCAGCATAGCAGAGCAGTTCAATTCAGGCTCTGTGTATTTGGGCTTTCTCCAGTTTGAATTCTCCTAAACCTCTGTTTTTGCCAAAGGCAATGTTTTTATCCATAGGTTGCTATTCACAGATGGCTAGATTAACATATTCAGTTTGTGCTACATCATCCTATATATTAGGAATTTGCATTCCTTAGCAACTGCAACACTTCGTCCTTAAGGCAATTCTAGCTCACGAAAGCTGGTGAAAGAGAAAACAAGATTTTAAGAAGTTCCCTGTAGCCACATCTCTGAGTATTTTCTGGGTATTTACCGATAACTTTTTTCTTGTCTTACCATAGAACATTTTTTTATTTTCACTTTATTTTGGAGTGAATTTCAATTAGCACAACAAATTGCGAGGTATTCAGAAATTATCCTTCTTGAAGTTTGTGCCATCTCTGTCTTTGTTTCAAGTTGGAGCAGTAGCAAGTTAATTATTTTACAAGATAAAAGCCTCTTGTGTGATTTTAATTTGCAGTGCTACTATCCGTGTTAAGCCTATACGATATAGTAGTGCTCAGAGTTTCAGTTTGTGCAGATGTTTTTGGGGGACTGTATAAACATGCATGAAAGCACAGTGCCCTAAAATGCTTTCATTCTTACACACGTTTCTTGACTCGTTCAAGATCTTACCTGTACCACGGCATTCCATTTTCTCATCAGATTAGTTTGCCAAAGACTAAGAAATTTCTAATCTTCAACTTATAATATCCAATGCATTCACTCAGTGTAAATGTCCAGTGGAGTTACGCTTAAGAAGCTGAGATTGTCATCTAACGGCATATTCATTCAAAGCTCTTAGAAACCTTGATTAGCAAAGAATAATATTAATAGTTCTATGTTTGGAATCAGGGAGCATTCTGATTGCCTGGTACTTTGTAAGCCCAGCAATGAACTGTGGAAAAAGGAACAACAGAAAATAGAGTAATCTTCTTCTTCAAGAAGGTACCCATTCAAATGAAATTTGAGAAGAGTCAGTTTTCTTAGAGAATTATTATAATGGACACTGAACAATGGTGATGTAGTCCTGCAGACTAATTCAATGTATATATTTCAGTTACAAGTTGTATAGAGATGTTTAGGTAAATGATAATAACTGAGCCAGA
Organism: Patagioenas fasciata; assembly: GCF_037038585.1. NCBI lineage: Eukaryota > Metazoa > Chordata > Aves > Columbiformes > Columbidae > Patagioenas > Patagioenas fasciata. Next base: position 54,146,812 of record NC_092521.1, on the reverse strand, counting down.
TTATAAAGTCCAGATCTGGATCTCAATATACATTCTCTAGGTCTTGTGAAATATTCTGATGAGGAAAAGTGCATGTAATAATAAACTGGCACTTATCATTGCATAGATGTAAGATAGCACTCTTCAGCTTGCTGTAATTTGAAGAAATGGTTAAACTGATTATAAAGCTGTAAGCCGGCAGGATTTTATGTTGTACAGATGCTCCCTCTTTCCCTTTCCTTTGTACTTGGCTCCCAACTGGTACTTGTGATCCTGGACAGAGGATTCCTTAACCTGACCTCTATGATTTTACAACAAACGACACTTCGGCTCTTGAAATTTGTTGACTTTTCTCTCCACAGATATTTTGCTTTCCTCCCCCTTGCCTGTCCTGAAATTTAAGAAGTTCCTGATGTGAGCAAAGGACAGATCTGTTGGAAGGGACAGATGTGGGGTGTTATTTATTTGCAGGCTTGAAGGCCTTTGATAGGGTTTTATGGCAGAATTTTTTCAATTTTTATCTCCTTGACCTGTAGATTTTTCCTGTTTATGTTTTGAATATAAACATTGCAATGACTTCTCAAGTATAGCTCATAACTCTGAGCTGTATGATAAGAAATAGCTTTATTTTATACAAAATTCGTACATTACTATTCTTTTCCTGAATTGTTTTACCTGATCAATGAAAACAAACGCCAACGAGGCTGAAGTCTGAACTCCACAAAGAGCTGTCCCAATATGAAGAACACACTGGCAGTCTAATTCTGCTCACACAGCTCATACACATTATTGTATTTCGAAATATGGTTTTAAATGAAACACCATACAGAGCAACACAATGTTTTGCTAAAGAATAAGCAACATGCATAGCCAGTGGGGATTCACATTTGGAAGACAGTATCATTTTACTAAAATTCTCTCACCTCAACCAACTCATTTTGGGCATACAGTTCTTTTCGCAGGAAAATGTTCTTCATTGCTGCAACTTACTTCAAATACTCGTTAAGGAGTACTGTAGATGTGAGCTCTGCGACTGACAAACCTTAAACCAAGAAAGCCTAATGGAAATGGACTTTCCTGAAGTGTTAAATAAGGGTCTCTATCTTAAGGAAATTCTACAAGCAGTTTGTTGTGGTTTATGCTAGTTTCAAGAGATAACTGGTCATTTGAAAGTTGCAAAGACTTCCTATGTGACAAATGTAGTCCATTTCTCAGTTTGCCAACTGAGGAGAGAATTAATTTCATTTACAAACATGGTGGATATCAGCACTGGCATGAAGTTTCAAAGTGGAGAAATTTACAAGAAAAGCGTCAGCAGACTAAATTTTTAAAAACACCTGAAAATAGCATCCACATAGGCAAGTTGCATATTGAATTAGTTTAGCAATGTTTTCTCCCCCCACATAGTTTCACCCTGTTATTTCAAGTAACCCACCTTTCCCTTCTCTCCCTCCTTGCAAAAAGTCCCAGTTCATCGACTGCAGCTTTCTGAAACTTCTTAGGTACCGAACTCGGGCTCGTCGCACCCCGCGCATCCCCCGCAACGCGCGGCCGGGCTGCAAGTGCTTCTTTCGGGGTGGTTTTGCGGGGATGGACGCGTGTGGTGCGGGGTGAGGGGTGGTATGTGAGACCGTGTGAGTGTGTGACCTAGCCCCCGGCGGGGCGGGGCGGGCCGGGGGCGGCCGGGGGCGGTGGGAGAACATATAAGGCGGGCGGGCTCAGTGGGGCGGGCAGCGTCCCTTCCCGGCGGCAGTGGCGGTGGCGGTGATGGGCAGCGGCGGGCGGTGGCTGCTGTTGCTGCTGGCGGCGGCTTCGGTGCTCTGGGCGCCAGGGCAGGGCCAGCCCCGAGGTGAGCGCGGCGGGGTGCAGGTCTCGGGGGTGCGGAGGTGCGCACTCTTTGCAATGCAATGCGTGCGGAGTTAGTTTGCAGCCCCCCGCCGCGTCCTGGGGCAGGCTTTCACCCCCGCGAGGGTGGGGGAGCCTTGGCGGAGTGCCTGCAGCCCCCGCCGGGTAGTGCCAGTGCAGGGGAGCCGTGCTGTGCTGCAAGGGGAGCCCCGCGTGGGGAGGTGGGCTGGAGTCCGGCTGTGCTGCTCGCCTTCGTGCCACGCTCTCTGCGTCCCCCCCCTCCTTTATTCCTCCTCTCCTCTCAGCTCCGCGATGTGTAGTCGCCCTCCCCCCCACTTTCCTGAAGCCCTTTCTTCTCCCTCGGCGGCGGGGGCCACTCCGCCCGACTGCCTCCGGGGCCGCCCACTCGCTTTGTGGGAGCCGAGAAACGCTGTGGAGCGGCAGAAACCCGGGGGAGGTGGCGGCCCCGGCGGCACAGCCGCTGCCTCGCTCCCCGGGGCAGGGGGGCGGGCTGGCGGGCGGCCCGGGCCCCCAGCGCCGCCCGCCCCATCGCGGCAGAGTCCCCAGTGCAGCCCCTGCCCCGGCGGGTGACGGGGCCGGAGCCGGCCAGGGGTCGCAGTCCCGGGGGTCTCGCTCACGGAGGAGGGAGAGGAGGAGGCAGAGCCGGAGGATGCCTCATGCTGGCGCTAATGTAAAACAGATTAAGCTCAGTTATACGTGTGGAGAGAGGATCAAAACCACTTTCCAGGCATGAGACTGAGGTAGCATGAGGATGTAATGGAGATAATGAACGAAAGTTTGTTTTTTTTTTTTTTTTTTTTTGCACGTGGGGCTGACCGGTGCATTGCAGCCGGGATATTGGGACGCTCCGCGGCGAGTTCTCGCTTTCCGAGTAACTTCATCACACACATCCTCTTTGTTCAGCGTGCTCTGCATGTAACTCGTGTTTTCCCAGTGAGCCTGAAGTTGGTGAGCAGCAGCAGTTCACTCTCTCTTAGCGGGTCAACAGTAGTTGACTCTGTGACGTGCTGGGTTATGAGGAGAGCACCAATAGATAGCAGATGCTCCCACCTTTGGCTTGATTCAGCTCCTGGTGACATCGACAGCACGATTTCTGCCGATCCCCTTTCCCAGCATGCTAGTTCCCAGGCGCGTTAGGTCTCAATTAAAAAGCAAAAACTGAGAACGGAAAATGGTTGCAAGGCATATGTTGTGCAGATGCATGACTTAGATTTCTTTATGGTGAAGTGTGGTGCTCAAGATGGATGTGGTGTGGGAGATTATTATCTGGATGTATACACACTGCAGTAAAAGCGAGTGTGTTTGTTAGTATCGTGTACACAACTTCATCCTCGACGTAAGGAAAACAAAATCAAGACGAAGTAAACTTCAGAGTCCATACATTTCAGCTTGTAAATAAATACACTTCACCTTGGTTACGAAAGTTCAGTCTTGGAAACAAACGCAAAGCTGCACAAAATGATGCAAAATGACTTTTCACTTTTTTTTTTTTTTAAATAAGATATCATCTTAGGCACACCAAATAACCTTAATTCTGTATTAACTTGTATTTTAATATGTATGTTAGCACACAGTCTAAAAAGGTATTGATTTTCCTAAAGCTAATCAAATATTGGTGACAAGGGTCCGTACTTTTTTTTCATAAAAATTTTCAATTATCACACGACAGTCATCTACAGCAGCTTTTGCAAATTGTTTAGTGCTGATATTCCAGTTTTTATAGAGCAGCTCACATTGTTAGAGGCATCTTGATTAAATGCATGTTTTTATATCGGCGATCAAAAATACCAATATATGGAATTGCTCCTAAGCCAGCCCTCCTGGGGCTATTTAAATTCATAATTATATTTTTCTAGTTGAAAGATCAGGTCAGGAGACCATTCTTCTATTAGATTAAGTTGATAGCATTTGTTTTTTCTCAGCATGAGAGCACAGATTGTCCGAGGAAGCAGTGAGTATTGAACTCCCCTGGTGGATAACTGCCTTAGAAAAAACAGAATTCAAGATAACTGATCCTAAAACAATGTGAAGAATGCAATGCAGATTAGAATAGCCATGTTGCTTTTGCAGAAAGTAAGCAACCAAAGCTCAAACTTGTAAGCATTGTAATGATGTAAAAATACAGTTTGTGGTGTGGCTGGCAAGATTTCTTGGAGCTGTTGCAAGAGCATTGGAAAAATTTGGGGGAAAGGTATCTTGGCATGTCCATGGAGAGTACCTGGATAGAGCTCTCAGAATTTCTTGATTTTCTGTTCATTCATTCCTGCTTTTGCCCTGTCACCAGATGGGGAAACTGGAGCATACAACAGTTGCAAGGTTCTGTCGGAAAGTGCTGCAGTCTGAGAAACAGGTTAATGATTGGTTCTTTCAGCCTAAAGATTAATATCTACATACCTATAAAATTCAGTTGGTATTTTAATAACAGGTGTTCTGTTAAAGTGTCCCCATCATGTTGAAAAGTTGAGTTTGTATTTTCAATTGAGTTTTTTGTATCCACTAATGGAGTAACTCATGAAGCATGTATCACTGGTGTCTGGATCCATATGAGTCATTTTACAACCTGAGGAGCAAACAGCTATTTTGGAGACTTATGTAGCAGCTTTGACCTGTTGGAAAGTATTCTTAATTATACTGGAGGTAACAGTGATACAGGTCTACAAAGTAGGAAAGGAAATGAATTAATGATTTTGCATGCTATTGCCTGTATTTCATAAATTTGATTCTGTCACTCTCGAGTCATTTGTCTATAATTAAAAAAACTCTGGCTACTGTGAATGTGTGGTAATGGTAACTTTCAAGGCTGTAGTTGTAGACTAAATGTTTCCTCAGCTGCTTCTCACCTCAGCTTGTTTTTGTAAGCTGGTGTGCTGTAGCAGCCTCCTGCTCTGTCATTCCTGACTGGGATTTTGGAACAATAGTCTTTTAAGTGCTGATGCTCAGCACTCAGGAAGGTGCCTGGGGTGCTCCATCTGGGCAGAGCTCAACTTGGGTAGTTCTCATGCTTATCATTGTTTGGGTTCCAAACCTAGCTTACTTCAAGAATCTGGTTTAGTAAGTATACTTAGGCTATGACTAATACACAAATTGTGACATTATGGTCAGCAACCACATTTTTTGCTGAAGCATAAGTGATACGATTTGCTTGTAACTCAGATTGTTAGAGCAGTTGCCCAGGAAGTAGGAGATTTAGGTTAATCTCCTTAGTTTGAGATGGTTTGAACCCACATTTGCGATTTCTGAATAGAGTGCTGCATTACCAAGTTACTGTGACAGGTAATGCAGGGAAGGGGGAAGTATGTACGAAATCTCTTCAAAGCTCTGTTTGAAACTGAGCTACTGTGCAGCCAAGAATGCAAGTTCTGCATCCATTAGGATGCAGAAGCAGAATGGGCAAGAGAAAAAGCTGATGGTGTAGTTGGATCTCTAGGGCAGTCAAAGATGGAAGGAGAATCAACTTGCAGGCCTTCTGTTTTATTTACTTTATTGCAAGCACCAATCAGGTGTCCAAATTCAGGAGCGTGGGTTTTTTTTGAGTCACTCAAGACTGGCACCACTCAGAGGGATGACTGTCCACTCACTAAGTGGAGAAGGACTGCTGGTGGCTAATTTAGAATGATGAGTTCTGCCTCAGAGGTGATGTGCTTTAATTGTAGATATTACATCATTTGGCAGGCAGATACTTCATACTTCAGTTTTGATTTTTTTTTTTTTTTTTTTTTAATTTTTTTTAGATCTGGCCTTTAAGTCTACAAACGTAAATAGGTAGATCTTACACTCTTAGTTGCCTCACTACAACTTCATGCATCCAGAGGTGCTTTGTGTGTTGTTTTAGTTTCCTCTGGCACTTTTAAAACTGATAGCCAGACTTCCAGAATGTACTTGGATGACCTTGGAACTTTAAAGCAAGACTTCTTGCACTTTCAAGATGTGCTGGATGTTGCATTCTCAAATGCTTTCTGTCTGACTTGAAAAAAAAAATGTCATAGGTATTTTGATATACTTCATCTTAGGTTGGTATATGCTATTTGCTTGAATAGATCTTTTTTCCATTAGTATCATATACCGGATTTTCACGAAATCTGCAACAAAGAGTTAAGTGATAGGGGAATTGGAAGGGTTTCTATCTATGAAGTTGGTCTTTATTTTAACATATTTTATTTTAACATTTCTGCTAGCTGCCACTGGTGTGCATGTTGTTTTCTGATGAAAGAACACAAAAAAACCTGAAGGTCCCTTGAGACTTGTCAAAAACTTAGAGGCAGTGCTGATTGCAATTTTCAGCGTGAGACAGGAGACCGATCTGCTAAAAATATGATAGGAGTCTGAGGCAGAATCACTTAATGTTGTGGTGAGCACAAATTTTTGGCAAAATTGGGCAGAATGGTTTACTTGGCTTAATTTCTCTCTTTTTCCCTTGGTTGGAAAACCTCAGTTACAGTGAACCTTGTGCCTTCATGTAGCTTAAGTAGCAGGGCCACGAGATACTTATTAACTGTCTATGCTCTTATTAACTTGTTAGATTACGTGATAAGTCTCATGCCTGCACACACAAAGGAGCACAGAGGAACAAGGTGGGGTGATCCCAGTAAGGAACCGAGAGAAATGAGCACCTGCCATGGCTGTCCCACGACAGCCATCACTGTGAGTTATGGGAACAGTTCTCCAGAGCTCACAGGGTGTGTGTAGGGGAGTGGTGGCTGTCTACAGGGGTATGGGACTCATATGGAACACTGCTTGTAACTGCCAATTTTAGATGACGTGTCTGTGAAACGACCTCAGAGGCCACACTACGTGTCCCCATGAACCTTGGGTACAATTGTGTTAAAGTGATAAGGTTCCCTAAATTCCTAAGCAGCAACACATACATTTTGAGACCTCCATTAAAGAGAAATAGGGCTTGGTCATATTAGAAGGAATTTGTAATGTAAAAAGAATAATATAAAAGGTAATGGTTCTCAACTAGGTTCAGATTTTGCTGATCTAACTTCAGGATGGGAGAGGGGAAGAAAGAACCATGAGAAATATCAGTTTTTCTGGTGATCTGCAAAGAACACCTTTGACATTCTGTGGGGAAAACATTGTGCTTGGCCTTGATTAGGAAGTCCTAAATTTAAAATCTGCTTTGTGTGTTTCCCTCACTTATTTTAAAAGAAAGTCAGCACCAACAAGCCACAGACTATTTCTTTTCTCAGAGTATAAAGTTATGTGACAGAGAAAAATTCCACTGAAGCATTCTAAGTAGACTGAAGATTAAGATTTAAAAAACCTTGTCTGTCATAAATATTTTCTCCATTCCCTGAGGGTTTAGAAAATGCATCTCTGGAAATTCAGGGCTATCAGTGCGTGTTAATCAGTTGTTGGTATTTACAGCAATCTTACACAAGATCTTCAGTTGAGGTTTGCTGCCTTCTCCTATGTCTATTTCTTCTGTCCTCCAGGCATCCCTTCCTGACCAATCAGAGGAAAAGTGTGTTGGAGAAGCTTTGCAAGATGAGATTGGTTAGGTCAGCTGCAGGAATTGTAGTTTGTTAATTGGCATAAACCTTAGGTACACATCCGTAAAACTTTCTATTTTTATATGTTTTTAGGTACTTAAGAGGTACTCTGGATGAAGGTACTCCATGCTTTGTATGCTTTGGGGTGCTTAAGACAACAGAATCTGTATGTAGTGCCTCTGGGCGCTAGGATATGGGTACAGCTCTCTGGGTTTGAGGTGAGCCTTTCATTTGCTTGTGGGTCAGAGCAAAAAAAGTTTATCTGTGTTAATTCTTTTTTAGTTCTGTTATTTGAGGACTTTATTTTAATGATCTGTCAATCATTCTGTGTTTTTAGCAGGGACAAAACTGCTTTTGCTCCAAGATGTAATTGTTTTATGTGTATTTCTGGTATCAAAAGCTGTATACATCAAAATTTTATAGGAAAAACTAGAAGACTTATTTTGTAGTTACAGTAGATATAAGTAACACTCTAAAAATTAGAAAGAATAGAAGAGTTGGACAATAAAAATACTATCAAAGTATAAGCTTTCAATATGCTAATTACAAAGATACATAGATGCATGTAATTTAGACTTCCCCTCCTGATGTGACACAGCAGTTATGATTTGTGAGAAGTTTTCCCTTGTGTTCGTAGCAGAACAAAACAGACTTATAGGATGGTTTGGTTTTACCCCAAAACTTGATTTTTTTGTTTTTTTTAAGTCTTACTGAAAATCGCTACTGCCCTGATGGCTGAGAGGGTGTTGGAGGGGAGGGGGGTGTGTGGCAGGCAGTCTCACCCACTGCCCTTCCCACAAGTGGTCCTGCCTTGCAGAAGGTGTAAAGCAGCAGCTAATGTGGGTTGATGGACTGAGTTGTTTTGTTTCATCTCTTCTGGGCTTTTCCTACCAGGCAAGGCCATGAAGATCTCACTGCTGCTTTGTGTAGGCGGAGTAGATTTCAGCCTTTAGCAATTCCTTCTGTTTTATCATCTTTAACTTGTTAGCTTTTGATGATCTTTTTTTAAACTGTCATTTAATACAGTAACAACTCTGTCAGAGATATTCCCTAACCAGTTCTTTTTAGATTAAAGTTTCAGATTTGAAAGTTGTTTTGCAAACATAATGTAATTCTTTTCTGTGAGCTCATTTATTGTGCTGTGAGATCCAGCCACCCTCTCGATTCCCGCATGGGAATAAAGGTTAAAAAGCTCTTTAAGAAGTTGTCTTCCTGAAGTGGAAACTATTTTCCCCTTGGCTCTGCCTGCATTTTTTGCTGCTGTTTTGTTCCAAAATGACCTTGTCCGTGCCCATGTCCACTGCCTCCTTTATCATATTTGTATAAGTTTTATTTGCTGAAAGGCTGAGAGGACAGTGCAGAATGTGTATACATGATTTGAACTGACTTCTACTGTCTTGATTTGATTATAATTTTTTTCTTGTGGACCTGATGAAGCAAGAAGTTGTTTTTAATAACAAAATCCCATCTCTTTATGAATCAGTGACACAAGTCATGCTAATAAACCTTTGAATTCAACTATTGAGTATAAATGCAAACTGGAGCTATAGCACTGGTGCTTGCTTTCATTAGTATTGATAGTTTTGATTCATAACTGCTGTTTTACCTTCTGTCACAGACCTCATTTGAGCAAAGAATTCTGTAAAGATATGTTTGTGTGGGAAGGAAAGGGAAACAAACAAACAACAGTAACCACTGGCACTTCCAGTGCAGTTTGATTTTGCTTCCATTCCAGGGAGGATGGAAGCAGGAGCCAGAGTTGTCTCTCATTTTTGTTTCCATGGGTGCCAGCAGAAGGAGCTTTGCAGCGATGGCACAAGATGGGGCGGCCTAGCTGGTTGCCTGTGAGGGATGCAGGCTGGGGAGCATGGCTGCACCTGGGGCTCCTCCTGCTGCTCCCTCCCCAGGGCAGAGCTGCTGCGGGGCTGGATGGAGCCTGGCCAGTCTTCTTGGGCTTCTCAGGGTTATTCCAGGTCCATCCAGGAGTATCTAGACAGGAAGTGAATCTCTGAGAGCCCAGCACCAGCAGTAGGCCTGTGTTTGAAAAATCAGTTAATGGAATTACTATGCCTTCCCACTGTTTCTGCTGTTGCTTTACTGAAGTGAGAGAACAATCTCCTGAAGGCGCTTTGATGCTTTTTTTTTTTTTTACTAATAAAACTGCAGAAGAGAGTCCACTGCTTTTTATTGTCTAGTTTTCCTTTACAGACCTTTCTCGTTCAAATGCATGAATAGCTAATGTGTATTTTGTTATTCTCCCTTCATATATTTTACTTGCCTTTACAGTGCTGCCTTTTGTTTGGATCTTGCCTGTTGTAAGAAGAGAAGACAAAAAAGGCTTTTAACTGTGTGCTAATGCCTCTGATGATTAGGTTGTTTCTACTTTATTGGCTGAGAAGGGTTAGATAACAGAAGTTTGTAGTGAAGATTCTTTGAATTGTCAGGGTCTGTGGAAACCCTGGTTTAGATTAGTCTTGTGAAATATATGCTGTTGAAATTTCTAGGATTCCTTTTATTTGCTTTAGTCTGTGGAGTCTCTAAAATGTGTACTCAATGACTCCTACTAGAAAACACCCATTAAAATACGCTGAAGAGGTAAAAATTGTGATGATAAAATGAAGGATCAAATGAACTCCACTGACTTTGAGAATTGCTGTGAATTTACATTTATCTACAGACTATTTTTCATTTTTTCCTTCACTAGTTGCTAACTAATGCATTAGTATGGTAAAGGCTCTTTTTTAATTGCCTAAGTAGTCCAATTTGCTTTTATGGGGTAATATCTCATTTACAGGATTAAGAAAAACATTTTTACAAATAGAAATCAAATCTGCCATGTATCTAAAACTGCATGATTTGTGAATAAAACTCCCTTTTAAGGCTTATTTTTGGATACTAACAATAAATCTCACTAAAAATGATCAGCATTTTAGAAACCATACTTTTTTGCTGATTAAAAAAAGCGAGCTTGCTACTGAGATGGACATTTAGAAATAAACATGAATTTTAAGCTAAAACTTACAGGAATCAAGTCCTTCCAAGCTGTATCACAATTTATCTTCCTTGAAGTAAGTTTACAGTGTGTCTGCCAGCATCCTCCAGAACAAGTTTATCATTGCTAAAGGCACACAGCAAATACAAATACCAGAGTTGAATGACCACTCTTCACTCATGCCAACTTATTTCCTTGCATATTTGATAGTTTTGTGGTGGGGGCATTTCTAATGTGAGAAATGATTCTTGAAAGCACAGTGCAGGTTTCCTATAAGACAGAGGAGGCTACTCTTTGCAGGTAATGGGAGGGAGAGATGAATGTGGCTGGGCAGGGAAGTTCAAGCTGAACTGTGTGATGACTGAAGCGGAATAGGTCTTTGCATAGTCATGGCAGATGATGTATGATCTGAAGGCAGCAATGAAGCAGTAGGTACAAATTATGACTGCTGGTGGATGGCTGTATTCAGTGTGTATTTTCACATGGATCTGAGTTTGCCACACTGATGTTTAGCTCCAGTGATACATAAGGTTGCTCAGAAACTTTTTATTGCATGATGCTTACAGTTGGTTTAAGGATCTGCTGTTGCTTACTGCCACAGCTAACAGTGGTGATGGACAAATCCAGGTTTAGATATCTCTGGTAGGCTGAAAATCCTGCTGTAGTGATAGGAAAAGAGTGTAAGAAGGGGTTTCTCAGTGGTGCAGTGGCAGGAGGAAGTTGGGATGTTTGCTCCAAAGAAGAAAAACCCCTCTATATATCACTTAGTAGTGACTGATAATACAGTTTCTCTAACTTGAGCAGCCCTCCTCATTTTTTCTGTTTTTAAGGACAAAGAAATACATGCTACCCACTCTGCAGCTCGCTGTATATGAGTGCTATATTTCCCACAGTAATCAGCAAAAATATTTGGGGTGTTTCAGGGTAGGATCCAAAATGTGCCTTACAATTTTTTTTTTAGTGCTGCTGTAGCATTGCTGAATTTTAAATTAAATTACTTGACAGCTCAGTTCTGATCTTCAGGAGGCTGTTAGAATTTTCTTTAAAAAAATGCCCTTTGGGCTGAAATGCATCATTCTTGTTTTTAGGCCAAAGGCAAAATACTTTTAGGACACTTGATTAAGATTCAATGTGGCTGGCTGAGTTATTGAGCATTGACAATGCTGAAGAGAACTTTTTTAAAGTTTGCAATATTGGCTGCTCCTTCCACCCCCTTTGTTTTTGTGTCCTTAAAATTATACTTTGTTGGGAATTTATCCTGTGTGACCCAAGTGCCTTTGATTTTCATGAAGGCATTCACTGTGGAAAAAAAAGGTTTGAAAGTAGTGAGAGTTTGAAACATAGGAAATGTGCAACAGGTGACTTGATGTTAATGTTTTTTTTTCTGAATAGTTGCAATATGTACCCTGTACATTTGTTAACCCATGTGCCTGGAGACCAGCAGATGTGAGTAAACAAAGCATGGCGATTTGCAATTTTACTTTATTGCCTAGAGTAAAATGCCCAGAATAGTAGCAGGCTATGTTTTATTTCTTGCAAAGAGCAGAACACCACCTCTATAGCATGTTGAACGGTTGGTTATAAGAAACTTACAGAGGTTGTTTATTTCCAGTTAACCATTTAAATCAGAGATTGCAAAATCTTACAAGTAGAGATAAGGGAATGGTCAAGTTTTGTGTGTCTTCAGTGTTACATTGTTGCAAATCCTCTCAACTCCATTCAGGATGGGGGAAATGGCTCCATTCTACCCAGGGAGATCTGGCTGTGATAGGGGGCTGTATGTGCCCTGAAAATGGCTTTGTGCCTGCTGGAATGAAAACATTTTTCTTCTGTGTCTGGAAAAGAACATGTCTTTTTACAACAGGAGACCTGGTAGTTCTGAGATGTCAAAAATTTTTCAACTTGAAATAGCTTTTATTCATTAATGGAAAAAAAATCCGCTTTAAATACAAATTTAACTTCATCTAAGACAGCTGCAAATAAAAGTTGATTTTATATATGGCTAGTGAAGAACAAACTTAAATTAACTAAGTGAAAAATATATCTGAGTTCCTTTGTAGTGCAGCTATTTGCTGTAAGACTTCACTTATGATCACAAGGAGATGCCAGCTGCCTCAAGGGGTCCTTCTTCATGTTTACATAGGAAAAGAAGTAGTAACACTTTGGATGTGATACTGAGTGACACTACAGAGGTGACTGGGACAACTAAACCTTTAAAATTCCTCTCAACCTCAGGTCTCTTAGAATTTGCAAGTTACGAATATAAATTTAGAATCAGGAGAGAGCTAATGGATACTTGGCTCATAACTTCCTTTATTATAATAAATGATTCTGTGTGAAGCCTAAAGCTGCACATTTATGCATGCAAATTTCATTAGGATGAAACACAGACAGGATTTTAATTTACAAGAAGACTGTTGCATCAGCTTGGAAACTGGTGATAGGAAAGAAGTGCAGGGTGAGCCATTATCAATTGAGGTAGTTCTAGTTAAAGGTGAGGAGGGAAAAAAAAGCTGTTTTAGATCCATCATGAGTAGGACCAAAAATGTTTGGTGTTGTTGATATTGGGACACATAGTAAGTGAAAAATGACTGAGGTCCTTTGTCTTTGACATACCAGTAACTACTGTCAGATTGATGTAAGCTAATATTGTATTTTAGGCTGCATGTAAGCAAAACTGACGAGACACTGAAATATTTAATAGCTGTGTCTTGTATTTACTTCAGATTTGAGTGAAAACCGTACCCAAGATTAAGGTGACTACGTAGGCTAGTGTTATATTAAAAGAAAGAACAACCCCAAAACCAACAAACACAATGAGGTAGCCTCCTCAACATGTGGAAGAAGCTTTGGGAGAACAAGAAAGAACTAATTTCATGGTCTGGCAAGTTTGTTGTTCCTTGGCAGCCTGCCCATCTATCGACTTTTGGCTCTTTTGCTTTGGTGTAAATGCTGTGACAATTTCTCGGCAAATTCTTGAACAGGCCAACACCATACAAAAAAAACCCCAATACTTGCAAAACATGACTTGATGGAAGAAATATTAATTATACTTAGAAAATGCATAATATATAGAGTATTCACAAATTGCCCACCTTTTTTATCAAGTAATACTGCCTGATGCTGAAAACTAGCATGAAAACTAGTTTTCTTCCTGCTGGCCCTTAATTTGTTCTGATTGAAAGCAGCAAGTCACTGCAAATATTGAAGGTATTAGAAACTGCTGTGATAAAACATTTTGATACACTTGTATCCCAAATAACTCAATTTTTTTGCGTCAGATCCCTGAAATGTGTTAAGGACCAAACCATAATACTAGAAAACACATTCAGGGCTGTAATGTAAGCTGTTCAACCTATTGTATTTCCCAGTGTTTGCTATTCTCTGAAAACTTTCAGCTGATGGCTGTTAAGGGTGAAGTGCACTCCTTTGGGAAATACAGTAGCTCATTTGTAGGAATCTGGGTGGGACTGAAAATTAGTTGCTCAAACTCCTTTGGTGTTAAGAATTTATACACTGACTCACATCTTTGCGTCCTTACGCTCTCTGCTTCTGACATGAGTGCACCTGTTGTGACTTAGTCTTTGTATATTTTACATCTATGTGCAAGCTCCAAGCACAAAAGGGACTAAGAACATGGGACATCATAAAGTTTGCATTAGCTAACTTGTTAACACTTAGCTTCATAATCTGAAGGTTATTGTTTTAGTGTTAGCATTCAGTCTAAACTGGTATCTAACCTATCCCTGATATTAAAAACCTCAATACTTTGTGTAAGAAAACATGAGTTACTGTATATCTAACAGAGGTGAAAAGCTTCAGTTTCTTGAGCAGATATATTATTATTGTATTAATATTGCTTGGCCTTTTTTTTGCTAAACATTTAATCTGGAACTCTGGGTTTCTTTGTCACAGACATTTTCCAGTGAGTTTGACAATTCCCTGATTATAACTCTCTATCCTTCTAATACCTTATGTTGGGAAATTTAGCATCTTGCAATTAAAAGTTCATTGAGATGTAATACTTTCTTCTCTGTACCAGTTTTCTGTTGCCTTTTATGTCTAGCATGCTGCATGTTACACATGGAAATTGAAAATTTTTGTTAAGCGTTTGTTCTCTGACCTTTTTTTTGGAAAAAAACATTATGCTGTATTCAAATTCTTTGCCACTTTCTGGCCATTTACCTCGCTGAATGCTGGTGTTTGAGAATTTTAAAGAAAATGTGCAAGTTACGCCATACTGTTGCTCTTTAACCCTCACAAACTACATGTAGGAAACTAGCATGGGATGAATAGTATAGCTGGTGTTCATTCTTGTGAGCAGACTTTTGCCTCCTGTGTTTGCAGTCTGAATTTGACAGAATGCCACTTTATTTATTTGCAGTTTTATATGTCTTTCCAATACATTTCTGAGCACTGAATGCTCATTAGCACATCGTCCAGCCCAAGATAGACCACAGTAGGTAAATGCCTGTTGCTGCAGTATCCTGTCTACATTAAGGCTCAGTGCTTACAAGCAACAGCAGAAAATGTTTGGCAGAGAAGCCCTTTCTTCTTTGGATAGAGGAAGTGGCAAGGTGTGGTCTTTTGTAGCTTGTTTGTGCACTAACAGCTTGCAGGGCTCAAGCAGAATGTTTTTGGTCACATTAACCACTGCAGAAGATTGGTTTAATTGTTGTTCTTCTTGTGAGTCAGTTGGATTGCTTAAGCGTGGTTTGCAAAAACTTGACAAAATCAGCTGTAAAATAATCAGCAGATTGTTCTGTAAGCAAGTGTTTACGAACATTCACTGAATGTCTGCAAAGTAATCTGGTTTACAGATAAGCTGAGCTCATCCCAGGGCCTAACGTGGCGTATACTTCTCTTTTGTGACTGACCAGGCTACAGTACAACAGAACAGGCTATTTTATTTATATTAGCATGCAATGCAAACCAAACTGTAGTGCCTTGAAAAGAAAGCCAAACTTATTCTTGGGTGTGTTAACAAAACTGTCAAGAATTTAAGAAATTATTCTACTTCAGTTGGTGCTGATGAGGTCTGAGGAGCTGCACTGTTGGAGAGATGCAGGCTGCCAAGAATTCAGAAGGATAAGAGGTTTAGAAAATTGACTGTGGAAAGATTGAAAAGGTTGTTTACTTAGTCTGGAAAAAATAAAAGCATGTGTGATAGCAGCCTTTCAGGTAATCAAAAGCTGCAATCAAGATAATGAATGCAGCAAAGAGGGCTGAAAATTTGTAACTTTTAAAGTGCTAAAGCACCAGAGTAGACTTGTCAGGGATCTTGAGGAATATCCCTCATTGGAAGCACTGGAGAACAGACAAACTTAGTAGATACGTTCTTATATTGAAAACTGATTTAATTAAATAAATTTAATCTTCCCCAGCTAGTATTTCTAATTGATGTATTAATTTTGCTCTGCAGTATGAGAAGAAATATAAATGGGTTTTAGGAGAAGATAGTGATCTGTCATTATAATGAAGTTTCATTTTAATCTGAAATAGTTTAATCTAAACATTGTGAATTGGAGTTTGCAGAGGTTCTACTAATAAAACCATACACCTTATTTAGCTCCTGTAAAGTTTTGTGTTGTGACTGCAGAAATTCTCCTCTATGTGGGGCTACAGAAAAATGAGTGGTCACTTTTCAAAATGATTTCTACCTAGTGGCTTGCTACTGAAGCCTGTTGTGTAAGTTGTAGTGAAGCTTTCAGCTTTTCAAATAGGTTGATTCTGCAGCTAATGCATATTGTTAGGCAACATCTCCACAAAATGGTTTATAAGGCAGGTTGTGT
This sequence comes from Patagioenas fasciata, assembly GCF_037038585.1. NCBI lineage: Eukaryota > Metazoa > Chordata > Aves > Columbiformes > Columbidae > Patagioenas > Patagioenas fasciata. The sequence goes on along the minus strand of NC_092521.1, from coordinate 54,130,688 downwards.
GTTATAACCCAGACTTCTTGCTGACTCTCAGAACAGGGAATTAGTGCCTTAATTCCTGCAGTTAGAGGTTAGCAATTTCAGGCCATTTATTTTAGGGAAATCAGCCTGGATTTTCATTGTGATTACAGAATAGGATTCTGATGAAAGTGTATAGAAAAGGTTAAGCTAGGGACATTCACTGGTAAAATATAATGAGGATAAATCTATTGAGCAGGCAAGGAATCTGAACCCATGCCCGATAGTTCCATGGCTTTTATTTAGTAAACTCATTTAATCCAAAACTTGAATATGACAGAACAACTAAACCAAATCTGTGCTATTGAGAACTGCCTGAGAATGTTATAAAGAATGTGACCACAACTTTTGCAGTGTAATACTATTACATATTTTATACATTCTAATACTCTGTGACATTTTATTACATTTTGTCCTTAGCTCTTGTTTTTTTCCTGAAGTGCATCAAACTGTTCTGAACAACTGTTACTGTATCCTCTGTAAATGTTTTCAGTAAATCAAGAATCTATTGCTGGTAATCAGACTTCAGCATTGCCTGCTTGTTATGAACCGCGGATTGCTTTAACATTTTTAAAAACGCTAACTTGCAAATGAGATTAGACCCTTTAAAGTATTTCTGTGTTCTGAGAAATGACACAACAAAAAGCTCATTGTTACCACACACATGAACTCTTTACATTTTTTAAGTCACATCTACTTTGTTCACTTGCAAATTCCTGCGTTATTACCCTCAGCACAAAGAAGCCAAAATATCTGGGGGAAAATCAGGCTGTTGCTTTTCTGAATGCCTCAGCGGAATTGCTCACTGAAGTCTAACTGGGAGTCCTCCTTGTGTGCGCTGATGAACAATTCAGAAAACATTGTCACCTGTGGACTCAGCTCTAGGCTTGCTTCACAAAATCTTTTGTCTTCATTTCCCATCAGTTTCTGTCTTCTGATTTCATTAAAAAAAAAATCCAAAACACCTCCTTAATTCATTCAGCTTTCAGGGGATATCAGACTGAGATTAGTGAATCTGAATTCAGTGACCTGTTTGAGAGGGAAATCAAAGGGAATTCAGAGGGAAACTGTCTTAAAAGTGGCATTCCTGTAAGAAGTTTTACCATCCTCCCTGTGGTGATCAGGATACCAAAAACTAATATCATCTTTGTGTTTGTTGAACATACTTGCTGGCATAGCAAAGCCTATGTAAAGCAGAATTCTCGTATGTATTCTTGTGTTTGTAAAAGGAATTAATTTAATCAGCTGTGCCTCTGCCAGGAAGTTTGTTATTCTGAAGGGTGTTCCCCTTTCTCTACATGCCATCTGTAAAAAGTAAAGAGGGACAGTTTCACCTTGCCTGCCAGTCACATTGTGAGAATCCATGCAGTCAAACATGGTAAAAAACAGAGAATGCATGGATCTTGCTGAAGTGCACAAAACCACTTTTCCTCCACCTGAAACAAAACAGTTATGAAAGACTATTAATTTCCTGACTTAAATCATTAATTGGGAATGGAATTAGGGCTTCATTCAGATCTCATGGTACAGAATATAGCTGGGGGTCCTAGAATGAGAATACTTTAAAAAAATACTTTATAAAGATAAGTGAGGTAAAATATATGTCTAAAAGGCCTTTGATAAATAAAGAAGGATCATACCTGCACGTGGTTTCCATGTTTCCATTAATGATATGTTATGTGCTGTGGTCTGCACATGTAGAGTAAGTTTAATGTCTTCAGAGTGCACCAATGCTGTATGTGGGAAGGCTATCTGAGTTAGATGGAATGTTGAACAACACTGTGCAAATACTATGAAGTTGCTGCTTATGTGCAGTGAATCAGGTGTATCCAGAATGTATCGACAGATGTGCATTCGTTACAGTAAAGCTGCCAAATATGCATCCAGTTGGAGTTGTCAGAACTCCAGAAACATCCCAGATCCTTAAAATTCTTCTTAGAGGAAACTTCTGGGTTGCTTGGTAGGCTATACCTATAACAAAATCAATTGACTTAAAAAAAGAACCCCTTATAAAACCACAAAGAATTAAATTGAGTCTCCAGGGAAGATGGCGGCACTTATCTTTACCAACAAGGAGCTTGTGAGAACTTCTCTAGAGCCTGGATTCAGGTAGAATAATTCCTGAAGAAGTGTAGGCCATATAATCAGGCATAAGCTTCACAACAGAGGAGTAGTTCTCCTGGTTGCGAACATCTTTTACTTATGCAATGATGTATCTCAGTCCATGACAACTTTGTGTGAACTGTCAGCGCTTTGGATCTACCTCAACAAGCTGCATGTTCCAGCTGTCCTCATTCATTCTGAAAGATTAGAGTCAATAGGTATATTGAAGCACGTAAAACAGAAGTTGGCTGCCTCATCTACCTAAAAACTCTTGTCTGTCTTCCCTGGCATACTGCATGTTGGCCACCTCTTCAGCCATCATTCAAATACATTACAACTGACTTTATAATGAACAAGTCTTCTGCCTGACTTTTGGTGAAATATTAATGCAATGCGTACAACAAATCCATCTAACCTTTGGTTTCTTTCATCTTGTTATTTCTTTAAGAATCAGACATTGTAGAGTGTGAACAGGGCAAACTGCTATATCCACTTTGCAGACCAACTTGTTAGTGATTTGATTCCATCTGGTTTCTTTGAGCTTGGGGATTTCCCTGTAGGAAATGTCTGAATGATACAATTCTGACAGTGCCCACTCAGGTTTCAGTTTCTCTGTAGTGAGTTTTAGTTGTGCATCTGGCTAAAACCAAGTCCTTACAAATGAGAGCAACTTGCTTGAACCTCTAATGAAAACATGGTGTTCTGCTTTTGTGCAGAGCTGTAGTGAACTACTTGTTATTCTTTTTCAAAGTCAAATTAGCATCTGTACACTACTCATTTTCTGGCATTGGGTAGTGTGTAAATCTCTGGTTTGGGGCAAATGGGCAGCTGAGTAGCTGGAAAAAAAATCAAGGAGTTTACCTTCCTCTGAAAAGACCAACAGTTAGAAAAAGATTAGTTTAATTTAAAAATTCTTCTGGCTTTTCTCAGGACCGCCACAATCTCTTGCAAAATGCTGAACAGTAATTACCAGGGATGGGCTTGATGGTGGAAAGATGAAGTAGCAAGTACTTTTGTGCAAAGCTGGCTGCAAGGTATTTTAACAAATGGAATCTAGTCAATCAAACTAGATTTGCCAGCTGAGAAGTCTACTACTGAACTCTCTACAGATCCTTATGGAGATCTATCAAGACTCATTCAAAGCCTCTTTGCTCCAATAGCCTAATGTGATAATGGAGCCTGACAGTTCAACAGTGGAAACAGTGAGGATTTTGTATGTAGCACTTGCCTTCCTTTCTAGTGGAAATATGTGTGATAAAGCTAATTCAATCATATAACAAACTATAAAAGTTACATCAATGTCTTTAAGAATGCAAATATCTTTTGCTAGAAGTTCAGTTCAATGATACATGGTATCTTCTGCCAGAAGTTTGTCTGTTATGGCCACTTGGATTTTATAGCAGGATGTGATGACAGTAACCTTTTTATCTGTAAATGGCTCATTTAAGTGGTGATTCTGTGTTGCTCATTTTTATCATACCTACCTCTTCTTAAGAGAGGTAAAAATATGATTTACCAGATTATTTTATTTTTCTCCTTGGTGTATTGTGGTGGTTTGTTTGGTTTTTTTATTGTTGTCATAGTTTGTTTTTGTTTGTGTTTTTCATTTGTTTTTTTTTTGTTTGGTCGAAGAGTTATTGAATACACAATTTTGAGTACTCAGCTTTTTTAAATGAAAGGTTTTGCTTAAGAACATGCTGAATGATTGAAGAGGAGCAATGTTCTATAAAGATGCAACTCATTACATTTGCCTCTATTTTGTTTATCACAGATACTTACTATTTCTTATTAAAACTGCTCCTACACTAATCCCAGTCTTCACTAAAATCAGTGGCTGCACCTCTGCAGATGACCATAAAATTTGATTGCATTAAAGAGAACTGGAGGTGAATATAGTCAGGTAGGATTGGAAGAGATGCAGTACCTTCTAGGATGAAGCTAACAAGCTCTTTTTTTTTTTTTTTTTTTTTTTTTTTTTTTTGAATCTGGGGCAAAACTCCAGTGCAACTCGGACTGAAATGTTCTTTCTTCTAATCTTGATGGGATCCAGAAGACTCATCATGAGATCTTAATGTTACTATACCTGTTATTATTTTCATTATCAGTCAGTGAATTTATTAGAAGTCAGTGAGATGCTTGATGATGAGCGGACAAAAAGGCTGAGCCAGGGTGACTTGAGCTTGGGGTTTTGGAATGCAGCTTGGCCAGTACAGTGCTTGCCATCAGCTCTTTTGCTTCAGAGCTTCGCTATTCCTTTGGCACAAGTCCATTGCCTGGAGGTCACTGTAGGCAAATTAATGTCACTGTAACAAATGACCCTGGAAAGAAATGGTAGGGGCTACTGTATAACATGAGTGGAGGTAATGAATGACCTGGGAAATAATGGATAGCTCTGGAAGACTGAATGATCGACACCTACGAGAACAGAAGTGAATACTGATTACAGAAGGTTTTATATGACTGCAGGTAATATAAAATAGGGTACCCTCTTCAACCATTAAGCTTTCTTACCCAATAGAAAAATGGAGGGCAGCATTTCTGCTGTGCCTTCAACTTAAGATCTGGAGCAATACTCCATACTACATAAGGTGAGAGCAGGCTGTGCAGAAAGCATGTTAATGCAGAAGAGCCTTGCCAAAGTGGTCAATGGGAACCCTTCAGCATCATCATCTGCATCAGATTTAGTTATAATGAAAACAAGACATCTGACCTAGTCTGGATTTAACTTAAATGAAGTCATTATTCAGAAAAATAAAAAGTGCCATCTCCCTCCTGTCAAGTTTTGAGTATCATGCAATTGAAAACACACTGTTTGTTATTCATACTGTGGTGCAGAGCTGTAGGATTTAGCCACATTTTCAATAGCTGAAGTCAAGGTTTAAATAGCACTGAAACTTTTCTTGAGGCTTTTCAGGGTAATTAAATTACTGGGCAGACAAAAACACTTTTAAATTGAAGGAATATTGAATTTTGCCTGGTTGAGATGAACAGCTAAGAAAAACAAAGTATTAAAATTACATTTTTTTGTGATTTATGTTATAGATTAACAAAGTAAAAGAATCCACATGGGTTTACTAGTGGAAAAGTCATATATTTCTACAAAAATGCCTGTGTTTTTTTTATATTCAGAATTCATTATAATAGAAGAAAAATATTAAAAACCCTCTCAGATACGTGATTTTAATACCTCACTATTGCAACAGCAACACTTGTTGCAGCACTGTTAATATGCCATAGCAAGGCTCTAGCTTTTATTTCAGCCCATTGTATTTAATCTCTAAAGACAGGATTCTTTTTTGCAAAATGGTTTCTCTTTTTCAGAGTTGCTTCTCAGTTAGAAATGGACTATCTCTGTTGTACTGTGACGCAAGGGAATGGCAGGAAGATGTGCCAGGCGAGGTTCAGGTTGGACATTAGGAAAAGGTTCTTCACCCAGAGGGTGGTTGGAGCACTGGAACAGGCTCCCCAGGGAGGTATCACGGCCTCAAGCCTGACAGTGTTCAAGAAGAGACTGGACAACACCCTCAGACAGATGGTGTGAACTGGGGTTGTCCTGTGCAGGGACAGGAGATGGATGCTATGATCCTTGTGGGTCTCTTCTAACTCAGGATATTCTATGATTGTATGTACTGCTGAAGAACTAAAATCTTTGCAGCTCAGGAGGGAAGGCTGGAAACTTGATAACAACGTGCTGAGAAGCTGTGCTTAACTTCTTTCTATCACATGCAGTATTCTTTGAATTTTATTTGTAGCCATCAAGCCGAAGTAAAACTTAATTCCTTTTGGAACATACTAAGGATTCCCAGTCCAGTAACAGTAATCTTGAAATGCTTGCTTTGTTGTTTCATTATTCTGGTGCACAAGAGCAACACCATTTGAACGTTCAGTGAAGTATTTGTGTAAACATTAATGAGTGGGAAGCAAAACATCCCTTAGACTTTACACAGGCTGTAGAAAAGCCTGGAGCAAAGATCTAAAGTGCAGTCTCCAAAATGCCTGGAGCATGTTGTTGAAGGTGGCATGGCTGCTGTGGAAAACTCTGATTAAATGCCATTTTCCACACCAGCGGGTGTGCGCTGTACAGTTCCTTCTGGCTTCTGTCAGCGGGCCAGTTGTCCTCCTGGTTTTGATCAATTCACAATGTGAAGAGAAGGTTTAGTAACTGGAAGAGTTATTTTACTAGCTCACGTGTTCCTCAACAATAAAGCACCCAAAGGCGGAGTGAAATAACAAGGTTGTAGCTATAGCTGGAGACCATTTCTGCTATGGCATCACTGAGGCAGGGGCTGTGGGTGCTGGGGGGCTGAAATGGGGTCCTGGGCTGTGGGCAGGGTGGGGGAACCAGAGGCAGTGGGCAGGGATGGACAGGGCTGCGTTGTCTCAGGGCTGTGACAATTGTGTGCTGCTGTCAGTATAGTATGAAAACCTTTTTGCAAAATAAATTTGTTTTGCTGTATTTTTGTGTATCTCTGACTAGGCTGGAAGCTTGTTATTAAACCCTGTATGTTCGGAGACTTTTCTTGTACATGTCTGTATTTTGCTTGCCTTACAATGTGACTAATAATTGTTACTTCATTCAAGGCCTGTTCCCTGCCATTTTGAACCTGGCCAGCAACGCTCACATCTCCACCAATGCCACCTGTGGGGAAAAGGGACCAGAGATGTTCTGCAAACTGGTGGAGCACGTCCCGGGGCGGCCCCTGCGCAACGCACAGTGCCGGGTCTGTGACCAGCACAGTGCCAATCCCAAAGGCAAGTGTTATCTGATTTTGGTTTAGTTTCATTGTCTGTGTCATTCTTTTTGACCTTTTTCTATGAATACAGGGTGCTTTGGGGTCGAATACCTTTTACTGTTAGTCTCTCTACTACATGAGTGAAACTAACTTTGAGCAAGGGGTTGACAGAAAGTGTGGGCACCATAAGCCACTGTTAAGCACCATGGAGTCCGATGACAGCCTTTTTGTGTGGGGGCAGATTTCAGCTTTTACTTTATGCCAAGAAGAATTGTGCTCAGTGTGAAATAAACGTGCTGGGTCAGAGAAAATGCAGAGAGATATATTTTCAAGAGATTTTGAATTTTTTTGCTTTAAAACAGAGCAGCACCCTATTTCCAGTGCAATCGATGGTACCAATAACTGGTGGCAAAGTCCCAGCATTCAGAATGGGAGGCAATACCACTGGGTCACCATCACCTTGGATTTAAGGCAGGTAAGTAATGTTTAGGTGAGTGTCATTTATTGTATGTAAGATAGAAGCCAATGCAATTAATGGCAGTTGTTCTGTGTGTAGATGGTGGGATATTTAGCAGTTTGCCATTTAGTAGCACATAGTTAAAACATGGAAAGTTAAAGCTAGTATGACTTTAAACAAATGTGGTTTTCAATTGTTCTGGAATATCTTGGAGATTTCATTCCTATCAGACTAGAGTGGAAGTGACTATGATTGTAAGCAAATATGTGGCTGGCTACTGTGTTTCATTCATGGCACAGTAACAGTTGCATATGTGTGGATGAGAGTATTTACACAGTCATTCCTTCTATTTTGCTAACCTTCCTTTGCCTGACCCTGCTGTCTTTTCCCCAGCAGTCCTCTGATATTTTCCTCCACCTTGGATTTCATGCAGGTTATTTGAAGTCTGGGTTATCACAGACTTATTTTCAAGCAGAAAACAGTGTTTTCAGGGTATTGTCATAAGTGCAGATTTTACATGTGAGGATGCATCTGTTTTTGTTTGACTATAACTATCAGCCTGTCACTAGATGATGGCACTGTTTCTTAGTAAAGGAGTAACTAATTTGGAGTAGGACATGATAGAAACATTTGACATTTACTATAAGAAAACAAGAGCACAATATGCTTCCAAATATGAACTCTTTTGATCCATAGGAGGGGAGAAAGCTAAGTGCCTAGAGGATTGTTGTATTCACATCAATTGTCTCACAGCTGATCTCATGTTAAACTCTTCTGTTTGAATTTCTCAGTATTTTTGCATATTTTTGTTAAACATGTGAACGTGTTAATGCAATGTAATGATCAGATTTCAGTGTAAAGTGTCAGAAAGTTAAATTGCATGATCTCCAGAACCCTGGAAACATGGACTTTTCTCAGTTGAGGCATATACTTCAGGACTAGAAAGCAAAACACACATAAAATGAGACAAAGTTAGTGTTGCTGAAAGAAAAGTTGATTTGCCACTTTCTGTGCTTCTCTTCTGGCTGATTCTGATCACCATCGTGTTGGAAGGAGCACTGATAAGAAATCTTGTATATTATATCTTCTATGAACATTTGCTGTCGGTTGTTCTGAAGAGCTAGGGATTAAATCACTGCAGCAGTGATTTTTGACTCTGGGGAAGCTGGAACTCTCTGGGCAGAAGAGGATTTCTCTGTTTTGACACTTTATGGCAAAGCTTGGAGGGATTCATCATCGTTAGTCAGGCGGCTTCTAAACTGTAGAGAGCATTTGCTAATTTGTCTGTTAGTTGTGGAGGAATCAGAAGTCTCCTACCCTGCTCCAAGAAAGAACAAAATCATTTCTGAAGAAAATGTGTTTTTCTTGGCTTTTTGTTGTTGTTTTGCTTTGAACAGATCTACGTGTTGGGCTGTCTGTTTGAAAATCTTAGCTCAACAATCCATTATTAATATGAGGCTGCTTCCAAACTCTGGAAGCTTTGTTACTAAGATATGTGTACTTGGGGTGTACAGTTGATAACAAGCTTTTCCAAGATCTCTAGATCCCGCTTGAAAGTTATTTTAAAGATTAAAACAGAAGGTTTAACTTTGTTTTAAATTGAAGCATAGTTTAAACAACTGTCTAGTTTGCTCTTTAATTAGAAAGCAGAACTGTTAGGAAAATAATCACAGGGTATCTTTTGTCAGTGACAGGAGGTTTGAATTGATTGGACTTTATTGTTGTTTGAGGAGTTGACTTTGTGTTTGGTTTGTAAATGGACAAACAGGAAGAAAAAATGAAGGAGGAGAGAATGCCTTAGTTTTTATCCTCCTAGAACATTTTTGCTTTGGAAATAGACCAGCTGAGCTGCCCTCTAAATCTTTTCTTCTCTAGCCTTAGTGTTGTTGATGTTTCACCAAATACATAGATTTCCTCTCCTGACCCACGCTCAGTTTAACTAATTTGATATGAAAAGTTTCCCCCAAGGGGCCTTTCTTCTGTGTTCTCCTTTGAGAGTTTGAGAGAGAAAGAAGGCATCTAGGGCTATGCAAACTGAATGTAAATTACTGCTCTGTGAGAAAGGATTTGGTTAATGGAAATTGCTTGAAGTCAATAAATTATTAGAGCCAACTTGGTGTGCTTACTTTAAGCGAGTCAGCACAAGTAAAGAGTAACAAAAGAAAAGTGTATGAAGAACCTTATTGATTTTAGTAACTGTTCACTCCATGAATTTGCTTAAGAATGAATTAAAATACTCTTCTAGGACCTTTAAAAGTATTCTTGAAAGTCAGTACCTGTAATTATATGTGTTGCAGCAAATCTTTAGCATAGGTACTTTTTATTACATTTCAAGCTGTGTAGATTAAATATGTCAAGTAGTGTATTAAAGTAAATATGTCCTCTAACTTTCCCTGACAACCTTTTGTGATGTGAAGAATGACAATCTGGGCTTTTTTTTTTTTTTTGAGTAAATACTGGAAGTTCTATCAGTAAGAGGAATTAATTGTTTCTTGGGATTGTTACCAATGTACATCTGGGAGATATAATCCAGCAGTTGGATTGGTGAGGACTGGAACATGGCCTTGGCTGGCAAATATGGGGAATATTCCCTTAGCTGGTGAAAACTGACTCCACTCCAATTTACCCTAGGTGAAGTTTCTGGATAAAATCTGTGGCCTGTATTTGGCTGTATTCATAGCTTGGCTCAAAAGTCAGAGGGAGCAGAGGATATTCTTTCAACTAATATTCTGCCTTGCACTTAGTTTATTTAGTCTAAACCAGATGGATGGAAGAGCAGTTGGATGGAATCTTAAGAGGGCTGGCTAGTAAAATCAGTATTGAAACTGCATTTTGTAAGGGTACCCAATGGGTATGTCATGATTTTTTTTTTTAGCTTACATGCATCGTAACAACTAAGTACATGTATTCTGTTGTGCCTGTCAGTCTTTCCAGGACCCAAATATATGATAGTCTTTCTTTTCCACTTCCCGCTGCCTTTTCCATTAAATGTGTGACAAAGATTCAGAACTAGGGAAAGAGTAGTTTAGCAATGAGGTGTAGTATTGATGTACAAGATACCAAAATTTGATTTATGACCTTGCAGATCCTCCACTGGCAATTCTATAGAAACAGAATGCACAGCAGGAGTTCTAGATAAAAATGTCATTTTGCCTGAATTTGGCTCCTCTGAACAGCTGCTTTGTGAAATTATAGTGAATTATAATAAATGCTGAATATTATAAATGTCAGCAGTTTGCTTGGACCAACTGTAAAATATTTATCTGCCACACCATTAAATTAAGACTATATTCCTCAGTTTTATTACCATGCTTCAGACTTTAAAGGTATTTAAGGGTGCTTCGTATTAGGTGTAGCAGAAAGGCACAATGTATGACAAAGTTCTTGAACTGTAAAGCAAGACCAGTTGTTCTTGGAGAGCTGAGAAAACACTTCTGATTAAGTTGTAGCTCATTAATATTTTGTGAGTACCGGATTACCACTCAGAGTAATTTGTAGTTTCTGCTATTAAAGAAGTAAAAAATAATGTAAATATTATAATATAATTTGTACAGAGCTTTTGTCTTGAAATCAACAGGCAAGAAGAGATTTCTGTAAGGAAAAATGCCTTGCTGATGTAAAGAGATACTATTCTTTTGACTTCACTGGACCAGTGCTAATTTATTGTATGTGACAAACTTCCTTAAAAGCCTTTAATGGCTCTGTAAAACTTATGATGCAAGATTCAGTGCTCATCTCTGCTGTCTTACAATACGCTTCTCGAGTAAAATGAATTTTTCTTCTATTCCAAAACAATGGTCACACAAAAATAATGAAAATCTTAGAGAAAAGATAATTCAGGAAACTAGAAATTCTACTGGGTTTAGTTTATTTTTGACTTCTAACATTACAGGTTCCTCGGAGGAAAGTGTTGCAAGCAATTGCTAGGCCTCACAGTCTCTATCCCTTTAAGAAACAATTCTGTGAACAATATAGGCTGATATTCAGAATATCCCTTCATGTAGTCTTCTACTCAGTTTGCACAGATTAATTTTAGGCTTTTTGGACAGTAAAATGAAATCCGAGAGAAAGAGGCTTTTCTGTTAACCAGGTTTATATGTGTTGGCAACACTGAACAGAATGGATTTTCCAGTTTTGCTTAAAATGTGGAGTAATGTTAGTTGTAGTAAACATTTTCAACTCAGTACTTGTCACGCTATTTTGAAAAGCATATTTAGCTGTTCTTTCAATTCCCTTTCTGCAGTCATCCTGAAGGAAATATTTAGCTGAATTTAGAAAACCAGGAGGACCTAGTCTGCCAAGACCCTTGCATTCCTCCAGGCTTATTCATTTTGCAGTCTTCTGCATTATACAGTTCACATTATGCCTGTGTGATTTCAGTAAGGGGTGCAATAGAACACTGAAAGTGATCCTGAGGCCCTAAAATCATATCCTCCTTTCAGCTTTTTTCAAGGTTAGGTAGAGTTTAGATTTGAATTGGGGTGTAGATTTGAAGTAGCAGTTGGTACCTCAGTTCTTACTAGGTTAAACCTTTCCGAAATTTAGGAAAAAGTGTTGTGACTCACCTTTCTCTTTAACTTTTCACTTTTGAAGCCTGGGGCTCAAATACTCATAGATATGAAAAGATGAAATCTTACCTTATTGTTACTTCCTTTTGTGCAAATTGGAAAGTATAACTGGGAGTTTTAATCCAAAAAGACTACTAGGATAACTGTGCTTGCCAGGGCATGTATCTGTGTGGACTGCAGAGCACTGACCACGCTCCTTGGAAATGGGGATTTGTGGCTAGTGTCTGCTATGGGGCCACTGATAGCTGAGTTTACAGTCTTGAGCCAAAAAAAAGGGCAAAATTTCCTGATGAACTGAGAGAAGGGTTCATTTATAAATCTGTTTCAAGAATAATGTACTTGGTGTTGCTGGATCTGCATTCAGGGAAACAAGGTCATCAGAAAGGCTAAATAAAGCACAAGTGCCTTGTTACTTTGGCATTGCTGCTGCAAAGAAGAGGTTCTTCAGTACAAGTTTATTTGGCTGGTCTTTACAGTTGAGACTGAAATGCCTGTAAAATGACACTTTTAATCTATGGCTGCTTGGGAATTACTAACTTGCTTTGGCTTGTCCTTTTTACCCTTGTAGCTCAATAAGGAAATGAGTTCTAGGGAAGCTATACAGTCAAACTGAAGTGCACAAATCATTAGCTCTAGCCACATAGCTCTAGTTTATCACATGGCTGGTTGGTGGACACTGAAAGGATATGGAAGTGTTAAGAAACTGCCTTTGGTCGTGTTCAAACCTGAGGAACTTATACAAAGAAAAATGTGTAAAGAAGTGCTCTGACGATGTGGAAAATCAGCCTGTGTTACATGGAGTTCCTAGTTCTGATCGATTTTTGAGTTGCAGAGGCTGTGAGGTCTGCAAAGCCCTTATCTGCAGACGTTCCTTAAAACATCTTCATCTGCAAACACTGGGAACACCTTAATTCCTTCCTCCAGATTCATTCCCTTGTTGGGGATTTTAATCCCTGAAGGATGTAACTCCTACTGATAGGTTCTCTTGTGACTTCTTGACTCCAGGAGCATTTACACAAAATCCTTTTATTTCTGTGTTTAATGTGTATTATTTCAAGGGCTGACAAATTCTCCTGGTGTTGCTGATATTCATTATCCTGTGGAGTATATATATATATATATATATATATATATATATATATATATATATATATACCTATGAAGTATTTTTCTGTGTGTGTATGGAAGAGACTTGAGAGAATCTGGGAGAAAAGACAATGGTTTTCTACACTGTGCATACTTTAAAGGTTTATAGAACCATTCACTCATTTTTGAATGCCTCCTTTGGTTTCATAGTGTCAGATATCTTAATTTCAGCTGTTGGTAAACTGTAGGCGTTCAGGAAAAATCAAACCCTTGATGTCTTGAGTATCAAACATGGCTATTTTTCTGGAAAAAATGATGATTTGAAAACAATTTATTCAGTTTTGCATTGGATATATGCACAGTTGCTGTGAAAATTTTTATCTTACTAGCTTTTCACTTTGTCCTCACCAAGAAACTTGATATTTAAAATAAATTTAACTTGCATTGTTAAAAATCTTTTATTTCTGCAGCAGTGGCAGCAGTTAGCTTGTGATGAAGGGTAGCTCATTGTTACTAGTTGGAGCTGGATTTAAAACTAGCTACATCAGCTGCAGACTATAATGGGTCTTGAAAAATCTCAATGTAATCAAAAGTAGATCATTTGTTGTTCAGCCGACTGTGTAATAAGTAGGGAAGTAGTTTAGTTGATGACAGCAAGCAGAGAGGAAAAATATATAAATAAAACATATCTAAAAGTTTTTGAGGAAAAATTTCTACCATGACATTGGAAGAAAATTGGGGATCCAGTTTTGCATCTTTTATGCATTTGAGGGAGATAATTGACTTCAAAGGCACTTGGAGACACAGAGCAGTTACTAAGCTCAGTCAATAAAACTTCCCTAGTTCTAATAGTTTTCTGCAGTTCTGTGATGGAGAAAACAATCACACAAGTGATGCTTGTCACATACAAGTGTCTTCAGGTTAGGGGTACTGAAATGACAATACCCCAGATTCTGCTTATGCATGACTCAGTGTGAAACAGGTGTATAACTCAGCTACTGCATCAAGGAAATCCAGGTTTGTATTTAGGGAATACAGTTGCTTGAATTGGATTCTGCCTGAATTCTGTTATTTTTCCTTTAAAAGCATGTGTTTTAGCATTTTTTGTCAGTTGGAGCTTGTTAACATGATGTTGTATTTAAAAGCGGCTCTTCTCTTCATGAAAGCTGGATTGTAATTCCTGGCATTCAATTTACTTTGATCAAATTTTAAGATTGTGTTGAATAACAGAGGATTCACAGATCCCAGAGAATTAATTTTTCTACAGCTGTAAGTCTGTGACCAAACAGTGAGCTGGCTTCTTTTTTTGTTTACATTGCTGAAATGCTCTGTTTGTGTAAATTTTCATGTTTATTGGAACAACTGGAAATATTCTGTTTGAATGTGCTCTATGTCTCAAAGGATAAAACTGGAGTGCCTGAAAAGAAAATCAGACCAAGTGTGTATCATGTTTTAAGTTACATCTGATTTTAATCAAAACTGTGAGTTTGACTTTTTTGAGGTATTAGATCTAGTAAGTCGGAATTTGAAGATAAGTATCACCAATTTTTTTTGTTTTCATGTCTGCAAGATCTCCTAAGCAAATCTCTGTTCATGTAAAGAATGTTTTATTTAAGAAGTACTTTCCTGAGTTGCACACACAATGCACTTACTATTTATCTCTGTGTGTTTATTTCCCCATTTGACAAAATCAAAATTTGCTTTTGTGTCAAGTACTCTTCTTGCTCTGGCTTTAATCTGTATTGCACCAAAAAAAATTGAATTGAAAATGTCTGAAAACTGATTGTGGCCAAATTGGAGCTCAACAAATTAAAACTGCACATGGAGACGGGAATTCTGATGACTATACCAACCAACCAGGCAGTCTGCTCATGTGAGAGTACAGGCCTCTGAACTGGTTGAATAACACGGCATTTTTCTTTCATCTAAATGTGACTTGATACTATACTGCATGTAGAACATAAACTCCTATTAAGAAGTCTTATCAATTTGCAAAGACAGCCTTTCTCAGTGAAGTGATGTAGTGGGTATTAGGTAAAGAAGAACAGAGTAGCTTTGCATTAAGTGCACTTTAGTGTTAGTCTCTAACGCTGTAGCTAGTTGGGGGCCAGTGCAGGTTATCTAGCTGCCATGACAAGGTGATTTAGAAGGTGATGTTAGCTTAATTACGGCCTTGCCTACTTACAGAAGTGCTGAACAGTGCTGTTGTGTGGATGAAGATTTCACTTTAGACTCAGGATTGTTAAATAGTCAAGATAGCTGTGTAGCTTAGAGAGTGTACATCTTAGAAGAGCTACTGTTCTTAAATAAGGTTATCATGCTTATATTTGCCACATTAATCTTATTGATCTCTGTGTTTTCAGCACGGTCTGTAAATAGTCTTCTGCTTAAATAAGTTTAACACAGAATGAAAATGGAATGCACAGAGATTTTTAATATAGGCTGTAAAAAGCTTGTCAGAAATGCTGTTACTGAGAGGATTAAACTCCCATCTAAAATGTGAAACAAAGAGTTGTTTGGGCTGCAGCTGTTTTGCAAAAAAAAAAAAAACAAAACAAAAAAAACCACCACCCACTTCTTTGAAGCCCTCAGTTGTTCAGAAAAGATAAATAGCACATTTCCCATAGAAAGAATGTTATACCCAGGTGATCCTGAAATGTACCATGTAGATATAGATTTCAGCTATTATGTTAATACAGGATGATGCACTGAGTACATTTGATCTTTGTTTTAGTCACATAAACATTTTCTTGTAATGTTCAGACTTTTGACAAAAATGATGCATATTTCTATTAGTGAAAGGTTAGACTGGCCTTATCAAGAGTTTGTGCAAAAATTTTAGCCAGAGTCACTGCACAAAATTTTACCCTCTCCTCATGTGAACAATATACTGCTTTTAAAATTTTAGTACCCAGTTGGCCTCTAGTGGTCTTTTACAGCATAATTGTTTAATTTTTATTCTTGCATTTTTTTAGATCTTTCAAGTTGCATATGTCATTATCAAAGCTGCTAATGCTCCGCGACCTGGAAACTGGATTTTGGAACGTTCCATAGATGGCACAGAGTTCAAACCATGGCAGTACTATGCAATTAGTGATACCGAATGTTTAACTCGTTATAATATTACACCAAGAATTGGGCCACCAACTTACAAGAGAGATGATGAAGTGATCTGTACCTCCTATTATTCCAGACTAGTTCCCCTGGAGCATGGAGAGGTATGTTTGTTTCTGCACTTGCGGTTTGTGGGTAAGGACATGGACTGATAGCAATTTGAGAATGTTTGGATTACAGTTAGAGTTCATCACCCTCAGCCCTACCAGATGATCTGTTACTCTTCTTTAATGATACTGTCTTTACATCATGTACCAGTATAGCAAACTTTTAAATGTTGGGATGAAACATGTCCTTGGCTCTGTGTATTCCTGCTACTAAAGTCTTTGTTCTCTCTCTGTGCATAATTTAATGGTAGCTATTAGCTGTGAATTATTAGTTGCTTTATCCTGAAAGTCTACAACAGAGGCTCTATGTTTTGCCAGGTTTTTCATTTAATAAAGAAGAACCCTGTGTTTGGAACACCTGGTTGTCTGAGATAAAGCTACAAACATTGTTGAAGTGCTCAGCACAGCTGGAACTCCTAAACAAGCCTTGGCATTGTTTCAGGGATGTAGCATAATTAAAAGAGCTACGAGTTGTGCAGCCTCACTGTTGATTGTTCTTTCTTTTAACAAACTCTATTCATGGTACTTGTGTAATTTATTATGTAGAGGCAGCCAGATAATGAAATGATACATTAAAAACAGCAGTTATTCTATTGTGAGTGCTATAATGTAAGTGTGTGATAATAAATGCAGTGTTATCCCATGGAGAATGTTTCTAACTCTTGTCTTAATAGAAGCCAATATGTTTTTATTTCCTGGTTAAAAAAAAAAAAACAAACAAAAAAAACAACAAAACTGGAGTGTATGCAACTAAGGGCTGTCAAAATTCTTCACATAAACTTGAAACTTTGTTTCAGGAAGAAAAAAAAAACAATGAAATTCAGTAACATTAAGTCACATTGACTTTAATCAAGTGTTTTTTGCAGTGACATAAGCACATACCTCACGGATCAGATGGAGCAGACAAACTTAACCTGTCTCTCCACACAATTAACCAGAAAACCCCTTATGTTGACTCTGTACAAGCAGTGCCTCATGTGATGTATGTCTGATTTGCCATACAACTCCAAACACAGGAATGCCAGAGATTCTGTTTAGTGGCATTTTTTTCTCATTTATTTTCCCTGATGCACACAGAATTAATTGGGTGATACTATCCAGAAGGTACCTTTCTTTTTGTAGTGCAGTAACATAAAAATACAACACAAGAACATAATAATTACAAAATTAAATGGCTGTGTACTACATAAAAGCTGTCATTCACAAAGAGACAGGCTGCTCCTTCTTAGCTGAAAAGACAGACAGATAGGAGTATTCCCTGCACAGAATATCTCACAACCTGTACTAGTCAATCTCAGCACCTGTTTGAAAATACCTATATTTACTGCTTTGGAACGGGTTCTGACCAACCTATTGAACTTAAATATGGGGCTGTAGGAAGTCCTGCAGACCAGCAGATGTCTACAAGCACTTGCTTTGTATCCAGAATTTGTTAGTATCTCAATGTTCTGCAGTCAGCTTGTAGAGCTCTGATGTGAAAGAACTGGGGTGGTAAAAGGACCACATGTCTAAAAGTGGATGTCACTTAGCTGCTGCTAGATCTTTCACAGGTTTGAAGAGGTATAGCTACTCTACTGTAAGCTCTGTTTACCTGATTTATACTGCTTGAATATCTGCTTCCAGAAATTAACGTAATGAAGTCAGGGTTCATGATAAATTCCAAGACTTAAACTACAGTTGTTTGGAAATGGTCTTGAATTATGGAGGACAAGTAAACTGAAAACATATAGTACAAATATATTTCAATGTATCTAAGTCATATATAAGCAATGTATTGGCCAAATATAGCAGTGTACATGGAGAACGATTCCTTTTCTTCCTTAGTATCTACCTGTACTATTTCTTCCTTTTCCTACCAGGGAAGATGTTTTGTCTCTACAGAAGTTATAGCATCTTATTACAGAATTTCTACTGATCAAGCCAGTAGGTAGCTTTCAAGTTAAAATGTGAATAATGTTTCACGTTTCATCACTTGAAGGAGCTATTAATGAGCAGAGAGAATATGTATTACTGGAGAATTAGGCAGGAGAGGTTATGTAAAATGAGATGGCATTTGTCACACAGGAGGTAAGGCCAGTTGGTTGTAATAGGCCTTTTTGGATCTTTACATTTCTGGAGTCTAAGTGATAAAATGGGAACACAACATGCTGGAACTCACAATGCCATGGCTGAGTCCTCTTCTCTGGTGTGGAAATCGAAAGATTGCACTGAGCCCAGCAAACTTTGCATCTGCAGTTAAGGGTAGATGAGAGCAGGATATGGTGCTCCATGCTAGAGTTGAGCTCCTCTATATTGAGTATATATGTATTTTTTTTCAGTGGAAGCAGTGCAGTAATATTTGGCTAAAAACTCTGTCTTACAATTCACAGATGAAAACATGACTTTTGAATTGATATATCAAAATCAGTTTGCCTATAGAGAACAGACTGAGATGAGGTGGGCATGTTCAGTCTTCAGTTGCATAAAACATTGGTACAAGGAGGAATAATCTGTTCTGCATGTCTGTGACAGGATGGAGAATGTGGTCTGAAACTGCAACAAGGAAAGCATGGCTTATGAAGAGTATTTCTAACAATAAAGCCAGAAAGGGCTGTAATAGATTGCCTTGAAGGATTGTAGAGTCACAACCACAGTGGTCTTCAAGAACAGATTGGTCAAGTATCTAACAAGTCTAGTAAAACCTACTTTGGGGTAGGAAATGGACTGGAAGAATTCTTTGTGTTTCTGTGAGAACTGAGTATTATCTAAGTTGGTGTTAATTTGCAGGATTGGACCTGGGAAAAGTTTTTAGGTTTCATAACAGTTATTCTGCAGTTGGAAAATGGATGATGGTTAGTTTCTGAATGGGTTATCACAGAAGTGGAATTCTTTGGACACAGTATATTAGAATAGTTAGGAGAAATGGTGGTAAGTCTATAAATGGCAAAATTATAATGTTTGAAGTGTGAACTCCATTACTGGTCTCTGGATGTCTTTGAAAAAACACAGTTGCTGTCTAGGAAGCCCCTAGCTCCACTGCAGAAATAATATCTTTTTTTTAAAAAAAAAGGTAGCAAAAAATCTTTAATATTTGAAATATTTTGAGAGGAAAGATTTGACAGTACTGGACAAGCTTGAAACTATAAATTCAGGAGTAGTATATGAGAAAAAAATTACTCTTCATAGATGAGGATGTGTCATGCACTCTAAAATGTGGCTGACAAGCCCAAAGCTTGACTTCTTCTTTGTTGTGGACACCAGGTGAACTGTTTAAAATTTGTGGCCTGTAAGAGCTCATTTTTCAGTTTCTTCCATTAAACAGAGCAGGCACTACATGGTGATATGAGACTAAATCCTTGTGTGTCCTTAAATTGCTTTGGAAAGAGTGGGGGGGCTGTTGCCAGACTAAGTTGTGCAGCCCGATACCAAGAGCTGTTTTAGTGGGGCCGATTAGGACTGCGCAAGAAAGATGAAGGCCAGGTGGGTTGTTTTCTGGTGGCAGCGCATTGCTTTCAGTTGTCATCTGTGTGGTGACTTCTGACTGCACTGTCATACCACTGGGTATTCCTTGCTGATTGGGCAGCCCTGTCCTGGCAAGACATGGGATTAATGAACCTAGATGGGGCATGTGTGCCATATTATGTTTTATAATATCTTTCCAAATTACAGAGGAGAAATCTGTAAGGACAATGTTATGCTTATGACCAGCATAATCCTCTCAATAAGGGAGAGAAAGGAAGGCCAGGGAAGCTAAAGACTACCTTGTGTTACTGCGTTTCTCCTTATGCTGTCTCCAGAGAAGTCCAGGAGACCTGAGACTATAGTGAGAGTGTTGGTTTCAGAGCCGTGTGAGTCAGGAATTCTACCTGCAGGTAAAGGATGGGGAAGAAAAAGGAATTTGGGGTAGTTTAACATCTTACCATCCTGAGTTGTTAGAAAACAAGCTTAAGTTTTTTTTTTTTTTTGTAATTCTCACACTAATATGTCTGTTGTTGTGAACGAATTGCAGTTATGTTTATCATTAAACCAGTCGCTCTTTCTAGATTCACACGTCACTGATCAACGGTAGGCCTAGTGCTGATGATCCTTCACAAAAGCTTTTGGAGTTTACGTCTGCACGATACATCCGCCTACGACTGCAGCGTATTAGAACTCTTAACGCCGATCTCATGACTCTCAGCCATAATGATCCTAAAGAACTGGACCCCATTGTTACCAGAAGGGTAAGCTCACTCTTCATAAATTATATTCAGTATGATTTGATGGCAGAGTCTTTTCATATCTATTTGAGGAGGAAGTACTTGATCCTTGCCATTCACAAATAGACTTATTTTGATAGATTGTTAAACAATTCTTGCCTTAGATATTATAAACAACAGTACCTTATCAGAAACAACTTTGAAAAAGTACTTTTTAGAAATAGTTTACTTATTTGCTTTTTGTTTTATTTGTTTGTGAAAATAATTTATGCTAGGAACAGTGTTTATGATGCTTAATCAGGAAAGTAAAAAATATGGTTTTGGGGATAGAAATGTCACTTGAGCTTGCTCTTTATGCAACTGCAGTACCTCTTCTGGTCTCTTAGGGCTTTCAGGACCAGGTGCTCTGACTCAAAATTAATTATTTTAAAACCTTGCCATTGTGAATTTTGATGTCTGAGAGTTTTCTTATTTTTTTTGAAGGTTGTTGTAATAAATTGCTTTAAAGCCCATTAATTACTAACAATGCAAGACACTTGGATAGAATTCTGGAGAGCATTAACTGATCTTTACACATTTGATATTTAAACTGGGGAAACTGAGTTACCAAGCACTTAGGCTGCCTTCTTCAAGCTCTTGGAGAAATTCAGTGTTGGAGCCCTTAATAACAGTACCTACCGTGACTAACTTTTCTGCAGTATTTGCTTTGTATTTTGCCATTTTGACCCTCCCTTAATTTGCCTGAGACCCATAGGTTTGGAAATCAGTGGCTTCAATTTTTTCCATGAAGGCAGGCTTTCCAATGAGGACAGAAGGATCCCTTGTAGCTATTTGCCTTGAGTGTCCTGAGGCAACTCCTTGTGCAGGAACAGAGCCCTTGCAGTTGGTGTCTTCTCTGATACAGGCAATCCTTGTGCATTGACACTGCTTCTGTGAGGTCAGGCTGGATAGCTGGGTACAGAAGGGAGAAAGGAGCTTTGATTTGGTCCAGAGTTTGGGCATTTTCAGGGCAGCCCCACTCTTACGGCAGTCATGGAGATGCCCATTCAGCTGCAGCATTTCTAAAGCATAAAATCTGGATGTTCTACTTGTTCTGTCTGCCCCATATGGGAATTTATAGTGTGGAGAATGCAAGCACAGAGTATTGGACTGCTGCTCCAGCTGTGCCTTGTTGACCATAGGGAAATGGTTAATGCACAACCTAAGCAGGTGAGATGTTCCCATGGAGCAGGCTAGTTGACATTTAGGTCTGTTGATAGTACTGTAATACCAAGAAATACACCCCAAAAAGAAAGGCCCAACATGGAAGCATGCAAACATACAGCTGGGAAACAAGGGTGTTGAAGGTTTGTAACATACACAGTTGTGCAGTCTGGGGCTTAATACTACCCTACCTAGCACTGCTTAGTACAGTTTTGCATGAGTAACGACACATCTTCATTGTCACAAGACATGGATTTTATTGGGCAGAGTTCCCAAATCCTGATGTCTCACCTTATGTCTCACTGTGCAACCAACTACAAGCAAGGTAGTAACTTCCAGCTTACTGGATTGTGTTTTTATTGTTTTTGAAGACTTCGCATTCAGTAATTGATACCAATTGTTTTCATTTCTGGTACATAGTCTTGTAAAAGGGCTGATACAGAACTTTAAAGTGTTCAACAGCACCTTTACTTTTGTATGTTATTTATTTATTTCTGCCTGTAGCATTCAGTTAGCATTGCACTCTCCTTCAGCCTCAAGCTGCACACAGCTGTTGTGAGCCATGCACTGTGAGTCTTGAGAAAACAAGATGAAGGAGATGAAGCAGGGAATGCAGTGAGAAATACAGCTCTGGTTTTGTCCTACTTTTCTGAGTCTGGACCTCCTTCTCTGTAGTGAAGGACTTACTCTTCATGATAAGTCACTGAATGCTTTTTGTCATTCAAGCCCATAACATTAAAAAAAACCCTGAATATAATAAAAGATTTTAAAACATAAAAAATTAAGTATGAAATCAAAGAGGTTAGTGTGCTTCAGCTCCAGGATCCTTCAAAGAGGCAACAGTCCAGGAGTCAGCAGGTCTGACCACCCACAGCCACCTCCTCCTCGTGCACCAGATGACTATAGGGTTGTTAGGTCTGAGAGTCTTGAACTCGTTCCTTAGAAGTATCCTCAAAAAGTGCTTCTTTTTCATTCCCCCTAGTACATACTTGCCAGGATACAAACAGGCCAACCGTGTTGATACTGCAGCTGTAACTGAACCCAGATGGTCATTTCCTGCCTCTTCCCTGCCTTGAAAATTAAATCCTTTCCTTATGTATGTTGCTTTTGCTCACCACCTGGCAATACTAATGGATTGTACTCTGCTGCATCGCCAAGTTTTAAGCTAGGAATTTGGATAGAATAATACACTGCCTACACACTAGTCGTAAAGAGCGGGTCTGGAAGAAAGTGTGCAAACTGGTTTTAAGGGAGGGCAGAGTTCCTGTTTTAAGAAAGCATACTCTTGCTCCCCAGACTGAAATTAAAATATAGCAATTTGTTATGTTTCATGGCTCCTTACAGGTTAAAAAAAGGATTTGTTTTCTTTTACAAGTAGATTTTGGCTGAGTTCATATTTGGTGGTCTTTCCTTAAGCTGAGAAATCATGCATACTTATTTAAAGTTAAAAGTAAGTTATTGTTTTGTACTAATGAGGAAAAGTATGGGAGGGAAAAAAAAGTCACAAAATGGAAGGATTCTCCATGTGGCAAAAATTCAAAGCCTCTTTATTTTCTTGTCATTTTTCAGGTCATGGAATAGTTGAAGGCTAGTATTCTATTTTCCAGAGTAGGGGGAAGATCTAAATACATGTAAATGTCATTCATTCATCCTTTTTTGACTTTTGTAGTACTATTATTCAATAAAGGACATCTCTGTTGGTGGCATGTGTATTTGTTATGGCCATGCTCGAAGCTGCCCTCTGGATGAAATCACAAAGGTATTTAATCTCATTGATTTATTTTCACAACAACATTTCCAATTAAAAAAAAGAAAAGTACTTTGCCTAAAGAGAATAAGGAGGAGGAGACTGAAAGAGATCTTTTAAGATAAGGTGCACAAAAATTATTTGCTGTAATTTTCTTCCTTTTCTGTGTAAGCATATCTGGGTCTCTGCTAATGTAACTTTCGTGAAGTAAACTCTTTTTGATTAGCATTTCATTGAAACAATTCCAGGAGTACAAGAAGAAACAGACCCTCTTGCAACAACAGGGGATTTGTCCCTCCTGTTCTAGAAAAGCTATTCCCAAATAGTCGATATAGCATGGTTGAACAGTCTAATACTAATTGTGGGGTGTTTGTGGGTTTTGACATTTTTTGGAGTAAGTCTGATATCAGGCAGACTTTTGGCAACATTGATTAAATTATCCATTTAAAAATACTTCAAGAAAGCAATCTTGAATTCTTAGAAATTGCAGTGCCAATGTGAACACAACACATGTGGAGAGAGCTGTAACAAGTGCTGTCCAGGCTACCACCAGAAACCGTGGAGACCAGGAACCATTTCTGCTGGGAACAAATGTGAGAGTAAGTGTGCACAGAGGTTCAGAAAGTTTAATAAAGGCTTGTCATATTGTTTGCGGTTGCTTTTCATACAGATCTGAACTAATTTCCAGGGAATATCCTCAAGCTAGTAACTGTCTTCATGGGATTGTTTAGAGGCAAAGGACCTGTTTCTAATAACCATTAAGATGTTTTTAAGTATTCTATCCAGTGTGACTCCATAGCTAGTGGAGTTGTCATGTACTAAAGCATTCAGAGTGTCTTTTTCAAAGAGAGTTGGAGATTTGTTATCCTCTTGTGAAAACTAGCATATTTGCATCAATTGCTTTGTTAGCTACTTAAAAATGCAAATTTCTTATATTGATCATAATTTTTGTCAGATAAACAGCTTTGTTCTGATAATACAAGTTTTGAAAGAAAACACTTATTGACCAATTACATTTCAGATTGTCTGACAGATTGATGTAAGCTGTGCTAGTACAACTGAATGTGTTGCTGCAGCCACTTAGTGCATTTTTGCTCTTCATGTTGCTTATGCATAACACAAGCTGCAGACAATTAAACTATTAGATAAAATTTACAGTTGTGAATGCAAAAGTAGTCTTTTTAGTTGAAGTCTTCATACAAGTCGTAATGTCACTCTTCAGAAAGTTGGTGTTTGACTGTTTGCACCGAAGTATCCTCTGAGCTAAATCAAATTTATGCTTGTATGTTGACTGCTCAGACTTCTGTCTATAATACAAGTAAGAGAAGAATGATGCAGATTTTTTTCTGTGATGCAGAGGCCAGAAGCTATTGGTAATAGTACACATGACTGTTGACATGGGTCCTGACAGGGTTGTCTCAGTGGGATATACAGGATACTGTTAAAAACAGTGCTATTAAAGCGGTGACAGGGGTTTTGAAATGTGCTTACCTGCTAAGAAATACAGTGTATCCAGACTGCTGAAGCACACAGCACGGTTAAAGATAAAAAAGCATGCTCATGAGATGAATTGATATGCTCTTCTACTTACATTTTCCGTTTCGAAAAATGTCAGTTTTATAGGAACTGTTATACGGTGTACATAAAACAAAGGATTTATTTTTTATTCTTCTCAGAGTGCAACTGTCATAACAAAGCAGAAGATTGTTACTATGATCAGAGTATTGCAGATCAGAAAAGGAGCATGAATATTCATGGCCAGTATTCAGGAGGTGGCGTTTGTTTAAACTGTACTCAACATACTACTGGGATCAACTGTGAAATGTGTGATGATGGATTTTTTAGACCACAGAAAGTAAGAAAATACTATTATAAAGTTTTGGTGAATTACAACATATGATGTGTATTTCAGCTCATTGTAATTTTTATATACATATATATGTATCAGTTGCAGAATAGTTAGAAACTATAGTGTGGTTTTTTTTTTTAATAGATGATACCACAAAAACTTTCAGAGAAAAACAAAATGCTTGTCCAGTTGTGTAGGAGGGCAGGCCAAGCTGTTGGAGAAGAAAAGAATTAAGTGTAGATGAAACTTGGAGTGCTAGTGTGGAAATGTAGATGTTCTGATAGGAAACTCATTTCTCCTGCACATAAAGCTCTAAAAAGTGCCAGTGTTGAAGTTTCAGTGTCTTCAATAATGCAAAAAGTGTGTAACATCCTATATTTACCCATTTCAAGCAGTGTTAAAAAGGACCATTACATGGTTTGAAGATCAGACTCTTTGTCTCATGAGGTGTTGCAACAAATATTCTTCTTCTTTCCATGATTATTGAAGAACATGTGTTTTCTGAGCCTGTGTACTTTCCAGTTACTTAGCAAGTGGCACTCTTTGGAAACATGACCTAAAATCCACAAAAGACATTTGTTAAGATGTGACCAACAGAGTGAAACATGAACTTCCTGTCCTCTGTATAATGAGACATACTGAAGGTCTTGCTTTGGCGTGCTCATGCATATTTTGGAAAAACCCATGCTTTAGAAATCCAGCATAAATTGGTGCAAAGAGCAAGATGAGTCTGTACGAGTATGGTTAGACAGCAGGTATAGCTCAGCCCAAGAAGTAAACCAGCGTTGGAGGTTGTATGATGTAAGAAGCATTGAAGTCTTCAATCCACTCCTAGCAAATACATTTGTATCTAGAGATCATTACTGATTTGCTTTACATCTGAAGCACCTCAAAGGAAAATCTTCCCTGAAAGAAAAATAAAATCCTTGCCATATGAATTGCATTGTCTTATATTTCAAAGATATATAGATCGTAAAGTTAAGAATGAATCTTCATGAGTTGATAGTCTGTCCTGGTTTTGAACGTAGAGCCAAGGATTTCTTTCATTTCCTTCCTCTTTGAACCAGAGTGTCTTTGCAAAAAACATCCAGTCTTGTCTTAGACATTTCCACAATTTTTTGGCAAACCGTCACAGTGGTTAATTGCTGTTATATTAAAAAAATGTCTATTTAAGCTGAGTGTGTTGATCTTCAGCTTCCATCTATTAGCAGTTACTACACCTTTGTCTGTGCTATTGAAGACCAAGTTTTCTTCGTGTATTCCTACAATCCCCTGATCCTCTGTTTGCTAAAATTAAAATAGTCCCTTGATCTACTACTGCATATTAGCTTTTCCAGTCTTCGTTTGTATTAGTTCTGGTGATCCCAGACAAGAAACAGATGCAACTTTACTTTTTGCAGCTAACAATTTGAGAATTTGACTGAGAACATTTGCTTTGTAGGTTTCTCCCTATGAGGATCACCCCTGCTATCCCTGTGGCTGCGACCCATTTGGCTCCCTGAGTTCTGTCTGTGTTAAAGATGAGCAGCATTCTGACTCGCAGCGTGGTAAGACAGCAGGAAGCGCCTTTTCCCTAAACTTCAAATCTGGCTATATTTCTGGATGTTGAGGGAGCACTATCTACTTGTGAATGGCTGCTATTAAGGTAGCACTTCAGAACAATGGTAAATATTTAGGAAGGAGAGATGAGGCACAACATATATACATTTAGGATTTTAAGGTATGTCAGGTGCCTGAATGTGTTCTTGTATGGGCATGGTGGGCTCTGACTAGATAAAACAACGGGAAGGATTAAGATCTAACGCTGTTCATGAATGCTGTTACAGATGTCATGGAATCCATTTTGCTGCAGTTTCTGTGCATGTGGCACTCTAAACATGAAAAATAGATGGCAAGACTGACATTATGCCAAGTATCTGTGTGGAATACAACATGAAGTGTAATAAAAAAGGAATGCTGAATTACTTGCACTTTCTGAGACATCTTCAATCCAGCCTATTGCCAGCTCTTATTTATTTGTTTTTGCTTTCCAAGGGACTTGGCCAGGTCAGTGTCAATGCAGAGAAGGTTACACAGGGGAAAAATGTGATCGTTGTGCTTTTGGGTATCGGGGCTATCCAAACTGCCTGCGTTGCAACTGCAGCCTGATTGGTAGCATTAACGAAGATCCATGCACAGAACCTTGTCTTTGCAAAGTGAGTATTCGTCATTTTGGTTTGAAATCGAATCTGTGCTTTGATTTATAAACTTCCTTTTAGTAAGGGAAACTACTTCATTAACTAGAGAGATCGCTTCTTTTATAGGAAGTAACCTGCTGTAACTGTACACTTGACGATGCAGAACCTGAAATTACTAACTGTTCCCTGTATTGAAAAACATGATATTTTGTTGGATGGTTCTCTATGTTACTGATACACCATTTTCTATACTAATGGACCAGACTGACACTAAAATCAAACAATAGCTGCACATCTGAGTGTGAGAGAGAATCACAGAGAATGATGTAAACCTTAGCTGGGTTTGGTTTTAAGGGTGAGCTGATATTTCTCTTCAAAGTCACTGATTTCTTGTAAAGAAAGAATGTGTTTATAACATCTGCTTTGTGTGAAGAAACAGCATGCGCTTGGAAAGAACTATTGGAACAATTACATTACTTGTATGGATGAAAGATGATTTAATTATTCAATTACAGAATATAAACCATAAAAATGTTTAAAAAGAGAAATTTTGCAGCCTTCTTTTATTTTTTGGTAAATATCCAAACCCCTTGAAATATTTTGCAGCTGTAGATTCTGCTGAACTTTATTACAAAGCTGTATCAATATTTAATAAGTTGTACTAATTTTCTGAACCAAATGTTAGATAGGAGTTTATGTATGTGTTGCCAAGTATGACAGTGAATGGGAGCCAAAAAAAATGTGGTTTGTTTCACAACTTTTCTGAAATTTCTTGGTCCTTTTGCATAATTTATCTGATCCAAAACATCAAACATAAATAATCAGGGTCTGGAAGAGAGGAATAGTTCCAATGGCCAGTTTAAATTCAAGAAAGGGGAAACAGCCATTTTGTCTCATCTTGAGCTAGAGTAACACTATGTCAGTTGATACAGCTAACCGGTGGAAAATTTTGATATAGACTGGATAAGAAACTGCCTCCTTCCAGTGCTGTTGTGGGCATCAATCTGGCACACAGAACTTTTAGGCCAGGTCACTGAGAGTGTCACCGGTCAGCAGCCCGCTCACAGAGGTGAAAGGAAGGAAGGAGAGAAGTTGTGTGCTCCAAATATTAAACAGAGACAGGATTACTAAGCCTAGGTGTTCACCATGAGCGTAGTAGTGCAAGCTATTCCTTTTTGTGCTCTGAATTTCATAATATTTGATGTTTTGTGACACACAGCTCTTGGGGTCTAGTCATTGGGTAAGGTTTTTATATTTCATTAAGCAATAAATAATAATTTTTCTAATAATGTTAGAGAGACAAAGTGAAATGTGTGATCCAAGTGCATCCTGAAGATCGAGAAATGAAAAAGCTGAAAAGAGCATACAAATTTTATTTCTGTAAAAATTCAAGATTTTAAAATCTCATTATCTCAGGAGGCTCTTTATCTGAGGTTTTTCCCAAGTTTGGATGTTAACAAAGCAAATGCAACCATCCCCTCAGCCTTCGAATCAGAGCTGGGGATCTTAAATTTCTCATATGGTTTGCAAAACCAGTCTGTACTTTGCTTACAGAAGCACATAACCTAGCTGTTTAGAGAGGTCTTATGTAAACTTGATATGCCAACCAGTGATCCAGAAGAAGAGGCAGTTGGTTGTGTTGCCACCAAAGCTCTCAGATTTTTCTCTCGTAAGCCTGAAATTTGCTCCATCAGATCAAATCTAAGTCTGGAATCTAGAGTGATTCTTTTGGCTGAAGTTACTCTGGTAACTACTGAAAGCAGAATTTGGTCCACAGGCTTTGCATTTCAAATTGCAATGCAGAGCTCATACAGGCCTCCTCAAAATAGCACGACAGGTGCACTTCACTATACGCCCTACAGTCTTGGTCTCTGAAGCCTTTTTATCAGGGAGAGCTCTGTAAAGTTATCTTCACATTTGCAGTGAAGTTTTTCCATAGTGGAAACCAAAGGTTGAGATAGAGGAGTGCTTGTGTCCAGGTCTTGTCCTGATATGAAGCTAAGACATGAATAGAGACTTGTCCGTGGCAACGGGAAACATTCTGTATCTTACTGTGTAGAAATACACAGAGTTCTATATACATGGGTTTGTGGACGTTTACTGAATATTTTCTCTACTGATTTGCTTGTCAGCAGCAATTGTCTATATTTTTGAATAACTAACTACATATTGTCTGTACAAATGTTACAAGAAAAAATTGAGTATGGTGTTTTGGATTTTTTTTTTCCTGTAAGTTCTACATTGAAAGAGGTATGTATCAGTATGCTCTGAGCTACCCAGTTTGCATGGTAAGGAGGCAGAAGGCCAGAAATAAGAGCTAAAGGAGTGGAGCACCTCTGTTTTTGGCGTAGGAGTTTCTGGACCTTAGCCAGAGCGTATTAGGATGAAAAGCATAAGCGTGTGTGGTGTTCCTCCAGAAAGAGGTGGCAGCAGTGGTAGGGATTAAAGTATAAATATTAATATGTGGTTGAGGAACTGTTACCTTGAAGCTGGCTATGGTAACTCCAGGAGCCTGGCCTGGAAGTGAACTATGCTGTCTGTGTGTAGACTATCTGGGTTCAGTAAATATGGCAACTTTTTTCTGGAATATTCTACAATTTCAAGCTACGAAAGAGGCAGACTGACAGCTGGCAGAAGCTTTTCAAACTCTGCCCATGTGCTGAAATTTCACTGCAATAGGGCCCTTGACAGGGCATGTTTAGATTTTGATGAACTGGAAAATTCTGATGAATTTTTCCAATCAGTTCTAGTTTTAAGCTCCGAGTCTTATTCAGTAACCCTGCTGTGCTGAAGTCTGTTTTCTTTTATAACCTTCTGAATGCTGTTATGCCTAAATCCTGTCTAATCCACTGTATTTGTTACCATAATAAGGCTGATGCTAAACAAATGTTACGTGCCATTTACAGGAAAATGTAGAAGGTGAAAATTGTGATCTCTGTAAACCGGGATTCTACAATTTGCAAGAAAGAAATCCTCAGGGCTGCACAGAGTGTTTCTGCTTTGGGGTTTCTGATGTCTGTGACAGCCTAACATGGCCCATCAGTCAGGTATTTATGTGTTATGTCCGTGACCTAATATTCTTTCCTCAGGCAGCTGCAAAATGTACTATATTTCTCTTTGACATGTGCCCAAGTTAACTCCAAATTCTGGTATGTCTCTCTTTACACAGGAATGGATTTTCAATATTATTCTGCAGCTCTGAGATAGTCAGTGTGTCACCCCAGTGCAGGTTTTAGCCCCACTGGCTTGCAGTAATACCAGAAGCACTGGGTAGTAGAGGCTGTGATAACACATGGGGAAAATGCCTTTTTTTTTTTTAAATCTGATCTTGGGCTGTTAAGTTTCTTAGCGTATTGAAGAGAGGAATCCAAACCTGTTTCTTTGCTCTTGTATCTGTTTGGCAAGGCTAGAGTGACCTCTGGCAATATTTTCAATATTATTTTGTAGAAAAGGGTGATTATAAATACCACTGTCTTCTGAATAGTCATTTCTTGAGTTAGAGGGCTTCAGGGACACTATTTTTCCACCACATTCCTTCCATATCTTTGTAGAGCTAGTTACACTTTAGTCGCCTGCTCTCTGTGTCAATAGAAAGGAAAACACATCAAATTGACTGAAATTAAGATGCTTTTATAAAACTTTCAGCGATAAGAAAAAAAGTCCTCTTGTCTTGCTCTCTCTTCTGAGACTCTGAATTTAACTTTCCTTCAACTCAGGCACATCTATAAATGGAAACAATAGAACTCAAATCCCTTGAAGTCCTGTAATTCCATCTGAGGGAATTACATAGGTATAATGCTAATTTTGTCGGGAGGATGAAAATCACGCTCATGATATTTCAGTTCCTGCCTAATAGAGAGGTAGAGACAACCCTGTTCTGAAGTGGCATATTCACATATATTGGTTGTCAAACTGGATTAATGAAAGCGTTATAGATCCATCAGCTTGAGTGAACATCTGTGGAGAGGTTAAGTTTAGTGGGTGCTTTCTCAGTGACACAAAGCCTGACTCTGTTACAAATATTGCTGTTCTGTCCTGCAGGTATCAGACATGACAGGATGGCTTCTTACTGATCTGTATAATGCAAAGAGTGTGCAACCTCAGCAAAGCCAATTTGATGGACTCCGTCAAATAAGTATTAACAACACTGAGGCTGTGGAAGTACTGAAACATACTTATTACTGGTCAGCGCCTGAGCCATATCTGGGAAATAAAGTAAGTTTTCAGCTAGAGTCATACCATATTGCTCTAAGTATATAGTTTCTGTAATTAAAAGTTACACATAAACCCAATATTACCAGACTTCTCAATCTATCTCTGCTCTTCAATTCATTGTGTCCCTGGTGAGACATTCCCAGTAACCTCTTCTTGAACTTTGTGCTCATTTATCTCCCTGTAACTGTCTGTCTTTGACATACTATAATCTCTCTTTTTTTCTCTTCAATGTTACTAACTTGCATGCTCACATTCCCCATACTGTTTGCTCTGGTCCCAGAGCTTACACCCTTCACATCTTCTCCAATACAGTAGATAGGACCATTAAATTCCTTTTACCTTCCTCCTGGCCACTCCTATTTCGCATTTGTTAGTTTCCAACCAACTAGTCTTTAACTTTTGCCCTGGTTACTACCTAAGTTCTGGGTCTCCCATTTTTTGCAATGGAATCACAGAATAGTTGCAGTTGGAAGGGACCTGCGGAGGTCATCTTACCCAACTTCCCTGCTCATGCAGGACCACCTAGAACCGGTTGCCCAGCACCATGTCCAGAGAGCTGCTTCTGAATAGCTCCAAGGGTGGAGACTCCACAGTCTCCCTGGGAAACCTGCGCCAGTACTTTGGTCTCCCTTGCTTGAAAGTGTTTCCTGGTGTTCAAAAGGAACCTTCTATGCTTCAGGTTGTGCCCATTGCCTCTGCTCCTGTCACAGGACTCCACTGAAAATAGCCTGGCTCTGTCCTCCTTGCACCCTCCCTTCAGATACTTATGTCTATTTGAGATCCCCCAGTGCCTTCTCTAAACTGTACAGTCCTGGTACTCTCTTTTCTCATACAAAAGATGCTCCAGGCTCTTAATCATCTTAGTGGCCCTTTGCTGGGTTCTTTCCAGTATGTCCATCTCTCTCTTGTACTTGGTAGCCCAGAACTGGACTCAGAACTCCAGCTGTGGCCTCACCAGTGCTGAGTAATGGGGACCTTGCCGCCTCAGTTTAATTATTTTTGGTCCGGTCTCTTTGCACATGCAGCCCTGTTGCTTAGTACAGTGACACAGTAAATGAACACAGGTCTCAAAAGTGTGACCTGAAGGAGTAGTTTTGCACAGGGCAATGCTCAAATTCCGATCTCTTATCCATTTAATATAGATCTAACTGTTGGTACTGCTGTTTAACTTCAAAGCAGTCAGCAGCAGTTGTAGGGCTAAGGAGCCTGAAAGGTGGAATATGGAATGTGACGAACTCCAACATGCTGTGCCTCTTGGCTGGGAGGGTAGTGTAAACCTATGCTGTTTGTTGGAAATCCTGTAGGTGTTTCAATAAAGGAGAGCACTTATCTGAATCATTTGTAGAACCTTCACCTGGCTTTCCCCACTTGCACAGCAACAAGCCAGAGCTTGTCTCTGTGCTGGTACATACAGCATGTTAAATTTTCCCTGGAAAGAGGTATTTGTAAGCCCATCTAGTCCTATAATTTGGACATTGCACTGTCCTGTGTCACTTCATTGTTTTGGTTGGAGGTTATTGCGTTATTAAGACTTTGCATTTTGTTATTTCAGCTCACAGCTTTTGGTGGGGACTTGAAGTATACAGTGTCTTACGACATTCCAATGGAGAGTGTGGACAGTGATATAATATCTAGTGTGGATGTCATCATTCAGGTGGACTTTCTTTTCAACTTGTTATTCTTCAGAGATTATGAGGAATATATGAAGGGTTTATAAAAGGGAAAATAAAACAATATTTCTATGGTGTTCTTGGTGATTGCTTGCTTTTCTAGATTTATGTTGAAGTTGAAAAAGTAAGGCTCTATATTGAATCCAGGCACTTCCAAAAGAAGGTGTTATTTTGTAAAATGTATTTAGCAATAAAGCTTGAGAAAAGATACTCTGTTTTGTAGAGGAGTTTGATTTTTGAAATTTAAATTGATTCTTTTTCCAAAAGAAAATCTGATTTCTCGAGTCTCTGAACTAAAAGAGAATGGTCTTCCTGAAGCCATGGAAAATGTAGACCTCTTACTTGTTTTCTAGTACATGAAATCTAGTTGGATTGCTGCTTTGCTGTGTTATCTGGATGTGTATCTGACACTAAATGTAATTGCTTAATAAAATTTGCGTGCAAATATGAAAAATGTTTTCTTACTTTCAATTTCAGGGTAATGGGCAGATTTTGAGTACAAGAGCAGCAGGCTTGTCGCTACAACCATATGAGGAGTACTCTAATGCAGTGAGATTCGTATCAGAGAATTTCATAGACTTCAATACAAAAAAAGCTATAGACCGGGAAAGGTTGATGACTGTTCTGGTAAACGTGACCCATCTTCTGATCAGGGCAAACTACAACATTGCCAAAAAAGCCGTGTACAGGTAAGAGAGGGAAAATATTCAAGCTAATCTATATATTTGTATTATTTTTGTGTATATGATACACTGCTCATAGTGGCAGTATTCCTAAAGTTTTATGTTAGTAATTTCTAGAAGAAGACATTTTTTTAATTGGATTTTCTCAAGACTGGTCTTGTCCCCCAAACACATTGATGTGGAATGTGTGGAAAATGGCATTTGGTTCTTTTAAAGGTATCTGATAGCAGAAACATTGTTTTCTGCTTTAAAAGCCTTATTACAATGGCAGCTTTGTTAGAGTGAAATACCTTTGAAACTCTCAACAGTATGCTTATTTTGGTATGTGGCAAGTTAATCCATTGCGGACTACTGAAAACCTGCCAGTAAAGACGTTGGCTGTAGTTCCTTATAATGTCTCTTTGTAGGTGTCACTGATGCTCATCTCTAAGGAAGTGCCTAATAAGAAAATTGAGCTGGAATGGATTAACTGGTTATTTCATAGTCTCTACTCAGCATTAGCAGTATCTGCATCATTCCTTGAAGATCTGTTTTACCTGTTCTCAAAGATATACAGGAATAAAGCATGTTGATATACTTCTAATACCATGACAGAAGGGGAAGCTTTTGTTTAAACCTTGCTGTGGAAGAAGAGACTGTTAGTAACAATAATGATAACAGGAGCAGTGCACATCTACTCCCAGAATTGCAAATGCAGTGATAAGACAATGATCATAGTCTTTTTACAGCAGAGATTTGTGTCTGTTTCTCAGCTGTCACTGCCAAGAGCAGCACTCAGCACTGTTACTCTCCTAGAAGCAAACTATCCTGTCCAAAATCAGTTTTGGGGGAAGAAATGATGTGATGCTT
The DNA here is from genome assembly GCF_037038585.1 of Patagioenas fasciata. NCBI lineage: Eukaryota > Metazoa > Chordata > Aves > Columbiformes > Columbidae > Patagioenas > Patagioenas fasciata. The sequence continues at coordinate 54,095,934 of NC_092521.1, read as the reverse complement.
TTCATGCTTGATTCTAGGCTGGACTCTGTGACCCTGGATACTGCAAGTGCAAATGTTATAGATCTTTCTTCAGCACCAGATGTGGAATTCTGTGAATGTCCTCAAGGTTACACAGGAATATCCTGTGAGGTAAACTGCCAGAGTGTTTTATGTGTCTAAAATTATCTCCTACCTGCAGATATCTTCTTCCAGATAAACTAAATGGGATTTTAAACTTATTTATTGAATTCTATTTGGTGATAGTAAAAGATGATGATACAATTTAGAATATCAGTGTTGCAGAGGGAGCAGCTGTAAAAGCTCTGTGAAGCTGTTTTGAGCTTACCTTACTCATTAATAGCGGTTTTCCTGGAACTGAATCGTGTAGAGTTTATTTCTGTTTTATGTCATTAGGTTTATGGAGGCAATAATGAATCTTAGCAGGCAGAAATGCTAGTATTTGTGCTGCTCAAGGTGGTGTCTTACATGTCTTTGAATAGGAGATTAGGGAGGCAGAGCACCATCTGCAGAATAGCAGGAATTATTTTGACAAATAATTTCAGTATGAAGCCTTGTGCCATAGCATCATTAACGATTCTGCAGAGGAGGTAGAACATCTGTTTTTTATTGTCCCACAATAAAGAACTTCACATATTCAACTGCATGAAACTTGACTTATGTGCCTCCAGGGGACAAATGGTTGAATCAAAGTTTCATGGAGTTAATTCTTATCCCCTTCATCCAGTGCAAGTAAAAAAAAAAAAAAAAAAAAACCACACAAAAAGATAAAACAACCCACAGCACACCAGAAAAGAGCTACAGTGACATCAATAGAATTGAAAGAGTTTTGAGTATTCAGTTGCCACTACGTGAACGAGTCAGATGGTGGGTGGTTGGAAATGGGCTCTTTGAAAATGTTTTGATGTGTACTTTTAACATGAATAATGCTACTGCTTTTTTTTTCTCCCTTTTTTTTCTCTTGTTTCTTTTCAGTCCTGTCTCCCTGGGTACTACCGTGTGGATGGAATACTCTTTGGAGGTATTTGTCAACCCTGCAAATGCAATGGGCATGCAACTGAGTGTGATATTCATGGTGTTTGCTTTGTAAGTCATCCTTCAAAGTGTTTGTGTTTTAAGCATCTGTTTAGGAATTAAGAGAGCATTTTGGCTGTGGGAGACAAGTTCACAGTGTACACAAATTTCGAGCTATGGGTACCAAGTGTTTTTTTTCTTGTTTTTCAGTGTTTACTTAGAATATGTTTGGAGGCTCCACTAAAGTGTTCTCCAGTGAAGGGTTTGTTTCAGTTTGTCATTTCAAGTGGGGAATAGTCAGAACTGAAATAAGTGTCACCATATACTGGCTGATTAAAAATCTCAATTTTGCTTGCTGCAGGTGGTAATAAAATTTCTCCTGAAAGGAATAAAATTAAGTAGTATTTTGGGTAAATATCTCTTTTCAGATATGTGCATCTTCCATGGCTGACATCAGTGGAAATTACACATTACCTTCTGAAGAGAGAATTTAGCTGTCAGATCTCTTCTGAAATTTAAAGGTCACAGAAATACAATGGCTAAATGCCAGTAAGAAATGTATAAGAAATTTGTTACTGCAAATGTGTGCAATATGCAAAATATGTTTAAGTTTGTGAATAGGTAAAGTGGCTGGTTTTGTGGTCTAAAGCATGTTCTAAAATGTAGGAAAGAAACAACTAAGATTTGTCACAACTCAGAAAAAAAAACCACACTTGTTTTCAAAGTTCTACTGTGTTCTCCATGGCTCTCTCTTTGGATGTTATTCTGCATGCAGACTCCTGCAGGGATCCCTCAGGGGCTGAAAAGCCATCAACAGTAGATCTGAAAAGATTTTTTTTTTCCATGTCTCACAGGCTTGTCAGCACAACACAACAGGACCTTTCTGTGATCAGTGCTTGCCTGGCTTCTATGGAAATCCATCTCAAGGAACTTCTGAGGACTGCCAGCCCTGTGCGTGTCCTCTGAATTCTGCTGCAAACAAGTAAGCTGCTTATGTGAGATTTCTTTTCCGTCTTCAGCAAAATCAGAAAGTTAAGATGAAGAAAATATGTGAAATCTGAAGGAGAGGGAGAAGGACTTTTTTTCTTCCTCTTCATTTGAGTGTATCTCAAAGCTATTTTTCCAGTTACATAAATGTATAGACAGGTTGAGTGAACTGGTGGAATTTGTACATGAAGGGCAAATAACACTTCATCCTGTCCTTGAACTTGTCAGAAAAGTTACTGTTATCTTCCATGTTGTTTCAGAAAACAGCAGAAGGACAGAAGTGTTGCGTGTCAAAAAGGAACTTGCCACAAATATTGGGCAGATTTGCTAGAAAGAGGGCCAGGTTTTTAGAAGTTTCAAAATCTTCCTTTCCTTTAAAAAAAAAAAACCTCAAAGAGGTTTTGAAAATGATGACTTTGTTTTGACATTTTGTAATGTTTAAAGCACTGATGCTAATCTAGAAAAACTTGCAGTCACATGGTTATATAGATAGGTGCATGGACTTGAAGGGTGAATATTGAATGTTTGTAGAAGTCTTGTGATTCTGTATGTTGATGCTGACTGCCATAAATGTTGTTGATAGTTTCAGTCCTACTTGCCAGCTGAGTGAAGGAGGTGGAATTATCTGTGACAAATGTCTTCCAGGCTATACTGGTTCTCAGTGTGAAAGGTATGTACATTAGCTTTGGGTAAAATACCTGTATCATTTTTATCACTAACTGTTCATCATCCTACCTGCCTTGAAGTGTTCGTACCACATGTACAGAACATTCCTAATAAAATTTTCCTTCCCATTTTGTCTTTGCTTGTAATAGAGGCATTTTAGATAAAAAATTAATAGGAGATACTCCCTTGGGTGGAGAGTGTTTGACACGACCACATTCTGGCTCATAGTTTTTGATCTCTGGTGCAGGTGTGCTAATGGTTACTATGGAAATCCACTTGTGCCTGGACAATCCTGTGCTCCTTGTGAATGCAATGGCAATGTAAACCCAGAAGAAGATGGCCACTGTGATACCTTCACAGGACAGTGCCTGAAATGCCTGGGGAACACAGCAGGACACCACTGTGAAAAGTGTGCTGATGGATATTATGGAGATGCAGTGACTGAGAAAAGCTGTCGTGGTAAGCTATTATTATTACTCTCAAAATTTAAAGGACAGAAAAATGTGGTGTGCACATAGCAGAATGGATAGTGAGATACTCACCTTTGCTGAAAAAGTTAACCTTCAAGTTGTGATATGGCAAGTGCAGGTTGAAAACTATGTGCCTGGGTTAGCCTGAGGAAGGAATTTATTATGCTGAAGTCCTGACACTTTATATTACTGAAACTGATTGGCTTGCTTAATACTATTCCTTCAGTAACCTAAGTAGATAAGTAATCTAAGTAATCTAAGTAGATATGTTACATATGGGGCTGGAAGAAACAAGCTTCTCAAACATATCTGTTCACAGAGGTGTTTTTTTAAATCTTGTAGCCTAAATGTATAGTACAGGCATTACTGTAGTATATTAAGATGTATGGTATATAAACAGATGAAAGATACATTTATGCCAAATTTGGAATTCTGTATAACAATGAATACATATTGATAGACATTAATATTTTGATTTCTTTTTGTCTAAACATAAGCCTGTGAGTGCCATGTGAATGGTTCCCTTTCCAGTACTTGTCATCACAAGACAGGCTTTTGTCACTGCAAATCAAATGTGATTGGAGAAAGATGTGATAAGTGCTTGGTAAGCAAATATATGCCAGTTTTCAATATCTGCATTTTCTTGTATCTTGGTCTTCCTGTTTATCTATAGGTGTTGTTTAGAACAGATACAGAGAATAGCAGCAACTATATTCAGGGGAGAGGGGGACCTGTTGCTGGAGCAGAGACCAAAGGTTTGTCTGCACAGGCTTTTGTGGTTGCAAATTGCTCTGCCTGTGCTCTCTGCAGATGTGAAGCTATGTAGTTAACTCAGCACCCTTCTGCATAGGCCTGTTCAGGCTAGTGCCACGCTGACTGATAGCGTGCAGTTGTGTTGGCTTACCAAAAAACCAAAGGAACACTGGTAACAGACCTGAAGGGATCTTAGTGCTGTGCTTCTGCAAAATGAAGTCCGAGTGGGAGTATCTGAAGAATGTGATTGGTGAGAATAAACACATCATAGCTGAACACCAGAAAGGCAATTGGCTAAAAGACAGACCTGTTGTAAGAACAAGTAGACATTCAATGGTAGTACAAACCAGCAGTTTCCAGCCTTTGCTAAGTGTAGAACTGCCTCGAAGACCAGAACAGGAAATCTGTGCCCCATCACTGCCCTTGTGCCAGCCCAGCTGAATGCCCGTCAGTCCACATGTACCAGGTCACTGACCTACTCTCTTCTGATCTTCTATTCACATTCACGGAAATCTGTGCCTGAGCAGCACAGCCCACCCTCACCTCATGAAAGTCTTTACATTAAAATAACCTCTGACTTCAAAACATAAAGTCTCACTGACATGATTAGAGGAACATGAACATTTCAGTGTCGCTTTTGCACCGTAATGCGTACTTGCATATGGGTGGGAACAGTGAAGAGATAAAGCCAGAGTCCTCCCACAGCAGTCACACAGTACTGACCAGTACTCATGTGGGTCAGACAGCAGGGAAAGTAAACAAGAAAATGAGTGTACATCATATTGTTTTCAAAAAAAATCTGTGAAATATGCCTCAAAATGTATTTACTTCTGTCCAACAGAATGGCTATTATGGCCTGCTTACTGGGCTTGGCTGTGTTCCCTGCAACTGCAGCCAGTTTGGCTCAGTCTCCGAGGACTGCGATGACCAGGGGCAGTGTCACTGTGTACCGGGAGTGGCTGGAGAGAAGTGTGATCATTGTGCTCATGGCTTTCACGCCTTCCAGGATGGTGGCTGCACACGTAAGCTCTAATCTGTGATCCTTTCAGGGTTTGTCTGGAATTTCTTTCAGCAACATATTTGTATTTAACTCTGGCAAAAGTCAATTGTTTTGATTGATTGTCTGTTGTTTTGATTGACTACGTGGAAAAATCTGTAGAATTGTCTCCTTATACTTTGATTAAGCTATTGAACAAGACCTTTGATTGCTTATTGTGTGGTTCCTTGTGAAAGGGTGGTGACAATGAAATAACAACTCATGAAGGTTGCATAAGAGGAATATTGCATCCTAAATATCTTCTTTGTCTCTTTCTTTACAAAACCCTTCAGTCCTTCAGAGAATAGAAACTTCTATTTTTTTTTTTCTGCAGTCATAAATGTTAAGAGCTACAGCTCTTAAGAGATTTATGCCTTGTTTTTTTCATTCAATTTTTAAATATATTTGATACTTTGATAAGATGTCATGGAATCTATTTTCCTATCGTCATCTGGGTGTGTACAGTTTTTAGATACAGAGGAAAATGTTAATCCAAACAGAACATGCCATAAAACCCCCTAATTTATTATGTTAAGAAGATGCCCTTTTCAACACAGTATAGCTAAAGGAATGGCTGCTTTTCTCCAAACTGACAGAAACTTTGTTTTTCATGCCTCAAATAGTATAGTAATATGAAATCTACAGTAAGATTATGTGACAGGATTATTTTTTGGAACATACATACTGTATCTTTACTAAGAATAAGAGATCCTTTAGGTACCTTTAACTGTTTCAGTCTCAAATTTTGTCAATGTTAATAAAAACCACTTTTCTGAACTTCTGCTTTTTAACAAGAATAGTATTGCAGTTCATAAATAGACAAATGCTTCCTGCAGCAGTTAGTTATTATAAAAAGTTACCCATCCCTCTTATTCACTGAGCAGTTATTTGCAAAGTACTAATTTCTGAGATTTATTTTTCACTTGCTTGAGAACATTATCGTATCTTTTGCTGAGTTTTGTATGCTCTATACTAGAATATTTTTCCTACAAATTTAGTCTTTTCCACCATAGTTTTGTTTGGCTTTGTTGGTTCCCCTGTGAAAATGAAGCACCGCTTTTTAAGCCACCAAACAGGCTATGTCAAGATGCAATAGTGGACTTTCAATAAAAAGATTAATTGTGCCTGTGGTCATAATTTGTTTCACAGGGATTAGAGACAGCAGGGATAGTGGAATGGATAAACTGTACTGCATAATTAAGAAAGACTATTAGTGTATGTGCAGTTTCTTCTCTGTAACTAACGCGAGAGTAAGGTTAATCATTGAGTGCTTTTTCTTTTGCAGCCTGTGACTGTGCTCATACTCAGAACAACTGTGATGCTGATTCTGGCCAATGCATTTGTCCCCCTCACACTATGGGACCAAAATGTGAACTCTGTGAAGAAAATCACTGGGGACTCTCTCCTAAACTTGGCTGTAAGGTATGGTAGGCTGGCAGGGAAGCCGTGGCTGTTAACTGATGTCAGAACTGGACTCTTGTTTTGAGAACCTCGATCTTTATTCTCTGTCTCAAAGTGTTCGTGCAACATACTTACATTAAAAAAAAAAAAAAGGAAAAAAAAATCAGATTCAAGTGCTTATAGAGGAACCTCCTAAGAAAACTGTCTGAAAATACTCATAGTGCCTATTCTGGATAGGTGCATAGATCATATTAAAATTTTGAATCGTGAATTCTAACGTTTAATTGTTTAAGTAGTGATACTGAAACAGATTTATAGCAACAGTTGACAACAAGAAATAGTTTCTGTGCTAATGAAGGAGTGATGATATTGTGGCTTCAAGAACAATGAAATCTAGCTTATCTTGACAGTCACTACACTTTTCTGAATATTTCAAATTAAAATGGTGTAAGGTAGTTAATGTTTTATGAAAGGGAAAATGGTAACTGCCATTATCTCAGATTAGTATGTATAATTAAGCAGTAAAATGCCAACTCAGTGCAGATCCAGGGAATAGCAACCATTTATGCAATTAGGTTCATGCAGTAAATTCCTGACAGATATGGCATTGGGCCAATCTTTATAAATGTTGAGATTTTAAAAAGCCTCAGAATTACATAAATGTGATAAATAATGTCAATGGAGGAAAACCACAAATATAATCAAATTGACAAGGTCTGTCGTATGCAGTGAGTACTTGACAAGTGCAAGTATCAGCCAAATTGTTTTCTTTTTTTCTCTTTAATTTTTCAGAGTAAGGATGATAAAATAGTTCTATAATAGCTCTTCAGTGTTTACCATCTTAGTGATCTATATCAACTTACTTGGCAGCTGATTTTTAAACTGCTGCTTTGTCAGCTACCAGCTGTCATTGTTACCTAATGTTGTGCAAATACAATGTGCTGGTCCCTGTGCATTTCCCTGAAGTGTTCCTTTCACAGGGCGATTCCACAGCACTTGCTAATGGTCAAGTTTAATTAAATATGTAAGTGCTCACTTTTGCTAAGTTGTTTACCATTCCTTTTGGTTACAGCATCACAGTAATTAACACAAACTACTCTAAGGCAGGCATGTCAAACTCATTTTCACCAAGGGCCACATCAGCCTTGCGGTTGCCTTCAAAGGGCTGAATGTAATTTTAGGACTGTCTAAATGTAGCTACTCCTACATTTAGACAGTCCTAAAATTACATTCAGACCATGGTGAAAATGAGTTTGACACCCCTGCTCTGAGGTGTTTTAGTTACTTTCTTGATGCAACAAGCAGTACTGTGATCTGCAGGTAACAGTCCCAATGGAGGCTCCCCTGTGCTGAATACTCAGCTCTGGCAGGTTGAAATCCAGTACAATGTCTACTGAGAAGCCCTGGAAAAGCTCTTACATACTCTCTACATGGATGAAATGGGAGAGATGCTTTCAGAAACCCATCTGGTCTGTTTTTGCAACACAGACTGCATTAGTGAGATATTTAATCTGGCTTTATTTCTTGCAGTTTTATTGGCGTTTAGCGTCCATCTCTGGGTGGAATGATGGAGCAGAGCTGTAGTCATGTTTTGCTTGCAAACCTTTTCAAGTGTGCTGCAGCACAGTTACTTGTAACTTAGAGTCCTTATTTATCTTAATCACATATTGATTGAGATTGAAGTAAATGTAAATTATTTCTATTATGATTCTTAAAATTGAGTTTCACATTAAACGCTGTAGACCTTTAATGGTATCTGGGAGCCACAGTTGTGAACTTACTTTGGTCATAATGTGTTAGACTAGGCAGTGTGGTACCTAATTCTTGCTGCTGGAGTAAACACTGCTTAATACAAAGAGTTACAATGGTTTGCAGCAAACTTGCTACAGGGTCCATAGTGATGCTAATAGATTTTGTGGGTCTCTGTGTAGAGTGCTTTACAGGGTAAGGCTTTTCATCTCAAAGTGAGATTATGAGGAAAGAAGACTCAGGGGAAAATGCTGGCAGTCAGGTGATGACAGATGGAATGGACTTTTTGCCTGCACTGTTAGAAATAACCACAGAGCAAAACTGGACTTGTTAAGTAACCCCAGGTATGAAATCAGTACTGCAGATTAGATCTGCTTCAAAAAAAAATGACAAATTAAGTACATCCACTTTGCATATTTGTAATAACAGGTTCATGTTACTGACTGCAGGATGGGCTCTGCCAGGGAACAGTACTCCTTTGGTACTGAGCTGCAGTGTTACGCTGAGCTTTCCCACCTTTCGACACAATGAGATTCTTGGTTCCTTATCAAATACTAAATGGAACTTGAGCAAGATGTAGACCTTATTAATGCTTCTTGAAATCTTAAAAGAATGTCAGTACTAAGATTTTTCTTTCTAGGATAGAAAATTGTTGTACTTATGGATTTCTTTCATCCAACATTTATGCACCATTATTTTAATTTATTTACTGCATTCAATACATAGTAATCTTGGATTTTTTTCCTGGAACATGTTTCTTCAACTTTTTTGATTTGTAACCCAGATTTGGGAATCAACAGAGCTTCTGACTTCTCGCCATGGACTGTTCTTTGTTCAAATACACAGTAAAAAAACCCCACTTCTGTGTGGAAGATCTTCACTTTTATTCTTGTATAGTATTTGTTGACAAACATTTGAGTTTTAAGGGCCATTCTAAATTTACTGTTCTGTTTCAGTTTTAACAAAAGTTTTTAAGGATCTGCTATTTACAAACATTTCTTCTTTTCATCTAAGGCTTGCAACTGTAGTGACACTGGTTCAGCCAGTCTCCAGTGTGATGTATTGACGGGTCAGTGCCAGTGCAGAGTTGAATTTGGAGGACAAGACTGTTCCAGGTGTGCATTAGGCTACAGGGACTACCCAGACTGTGTTGCCTGTGACTGCGACTTGAGTGGAACCAAAGCTGAGATGTGTGATGACACTGAAGGAATTTGTGGTTGTGAAGAAGAAACGGGGATCTGTACTTGCAAGGTACTGAAGTATTCAGACATTTTTGGGCCAGCACTGGGCTTCTCTGGTCATTTGTTACATAAATGTGATGGAAGGTGTAGTGCTGAAAGGACTTCAGAAGTCAATCTGCATCCCTTCTTTGAGGTGGTTCTGAGTACACCGAAGTCACCCCTAAAGGATTTCCATGCTAGTGCAAAATAGGTCAGCTATTCTAAAAATTGCCATATGAGGTTCCCTACTTGGACAGATACAACACAGGTGGAGGTAGAAGAATTGGTGGCGTTACCAACATGGCATTGTTATTTCTGTTCTCAGAAATTCCTGTGATAATACTAGACAGTTTCTCTCCTACCTCCCTTTGTTTTATGTAGCCAGACAATTTTATTTCCAGTTTGTGGTCATAAAAGTATTGTGGCATGGTAGTGTAGTTCTCTTTTAGGCAGAATTAGTGTAATTTGATGTGGACATATGTTAAGAAGTCAGGATCAAGACCCATTGAATGCCAAATCACAAAAAGTCATTTCTAGCTGACTAATGCTGAATACTTGCTGTCTTTCTAGTCTTGTACAGTATTTGTTATATTTCACCGCTATGGTCTTACTGCAGTCCTACATTGAAACAGATAACATTTGTTGAATGTAAGATCTGTGTGTTTATTCTGTATTAAGTGAATTTCTGTAACCACATCATTCTTATAGTACATTCAGAATTTTTGTGGGTTACTACAGTAAGATAGAAATGGATGAGGATGCATTTGTCTTGCTCTTCCTTTTTCTCCTAGGTTTCTGTCTGCCTCCTTTTGAATAGGACAAAGTACTGGCCATGAGTTCTGGTACAAAATTTTTGTAAATATTTTTAAATATATGGGAATGGTACTAGTGACTTCAGTGTATGATGTAAATGCCTTCTAATACTGAGAACAGTGTCATATAAACCATTTTAATGGTACACATTTTACATGTTTTATTTATCCTGCTTGCTTTTGTCTACTGTTTTATTTTGCCTTACAAATAGTTCCAATAATATTAGTTTGTGACTCATATTCATTATTTCTTAGTTGTAATTTAAAAGGTTTTTATCCTCAGTACACACAGAACATTGGAGGAGAACCAGCTATAATAGTGAAATGTATTCTGATGCAATGAGCAATACAGAGAAAATGTTTCCACCTCAAGCCAGGGAAAAAAATTCCTTCATAGAGTCTAGCAATACTTTGCTGCAAGAGTAGCACTTCTGAGTGCAGGTCACATTAATTGATATAATCTTGAAGTTTCTGAGCAGACAATCTCTGATGAAAAGGTTTATTTCTTAACTTAAAAGCATGCTGTTTTGGCAATGAATTATTTCATTCTCTGTGTAAAGATAGATAGACAGCACTTCTACAGCTTCTTCCACCCTAGATGTGAAAGCATTTTAAAAAACTAATTAAATGTTAGAAAACTCCAGTGAAAAAGCTATTATGTTCTTACCTTTGTATATAAATGGAAAAAAATGAAATATACACAAGTTTTTTCTGCTTATACACACATGATTTCAGCAGGTTTTGGAAAAGCACATTGAGTTAGATGATAAAACCTGCTCTTTCGAAAATCCAAATGATAATGGTATGAAATTTCCTCCTAACATTTTAAAAAATGTGGTTATGTTACAAGTTCAAATTTGTTTCCTATGTTATAACCAAAGGCAGTGCTTAAGAATAACTCATGTGTATTGCTAGTAGTGAAGTCTGAATTGACATTCTTGTATTAAAAAAAAGGCAAAACTAAATACAGAGATTTAGTATAGATTTTTCTGAAAAGGTAGGAATCAGTTCTTGAAACACTGATTGATATAAAAGAATTTACTTCAGGGCCATAAATATATGCTTTCATAGGACTCTCTCCTATCTTCTGGTTAAAGATGCCAGTGGACACAGACTGTAGTTTTGGGTGTTTCTTCAAGTTGGACTTACCAGTTGGAAATTGAGGCCAAAACCAGACACTTGGGAATAGGTCCTCTGATTCCTATTCATACTGAGCAGGTTCTTTGGCTTTGGGAGCCCATTTTCCAGATGGAGTTATGAGAGGGAGGAAAAGATTTGTCTGTCTTGAATGGAAATACAGAGCTGCTAATTTTTCCTGGAAAATCAAATACATGAATGTTCTGGTGTTTTGTGGCTTGTGTATTTTTTTAACAGTATTGGAAAATAATAAAAAAGTAAGTACTGTGTAGTAAAACAGAATAGATACACTAATTGGCTTCCTCTTATGTAGGTTACATAGCTGCTAGTTTTTCTTCCAGCATCATCTTTCATTCAGCTAGGAAAGTAACATAATTGTGCTGTTATGTATTTTTTTATTTCTTTCAGGAAAATGTATTTGGTCTACAATGCAGTGAATGTAAACCTGGAACTTTTGCTCTGTCTGCTAACAATGCACTAGGTTGTACTCCGTGCTTCTGTTTTGGGATGTCCACATCCTGTTCAGAACTAGATCATCATGTGAGAATTCCTGTAAGTAAAGTGACAAAAATATAGCAATAAGGTTTTGTGCTATTCTAAAGTAGGTACCACACTGGGGTGACTAAGACTACATGGTTTTATTAGTCAGGCTGTCTGTAACTGGCTGGCTTACAGAGGCAGCAGCAAATGGTAAAACAAAAAGGAAAGCAAGTGGTAAGTGGTCATAGGCTTATTTCTGAAACCTTGTGCATCACTCTTCACTTGGGAAAAAAAAAGCAAACATTTCCCAATTTTTTTGTTTGAGCATTTATCTACAATGGACTATTGACTGTCGCAAAGCAGCTGAAACTGTTAATAGTGAACACTGGAACAGAATATTTTTGTTCAATCAGTCTTTTTCTTTGTGTTGCAGATAACCTTAACTCCAGATCAGTCCATTCTGCATGTAGTAGCTCCAAGTAACCTGACTGGAACAGTCCAAGGAGTATTTTCACAGTTTCCTGATGTTTTACTGGATGCTGCCATAGTCAGAAAATATTTAAAGACAGAAACATTTTACTGGAGGTTACCAGAGCAGTTTCAGGGAGACCAGGTAAGATCATTATATAATTAGAATGCTTTGTAGATTATTCATTTATTGTCTAATAGTCACTCCTTTATTGTATAATAGTCACTTAATTTTGATAACATTTTTTCTGCACTAGTTCTATACTTGTAGCTCATAATACTATAGACATTAAGTGACTGATCTCATTTATAACAAGCATAAACTATATGCTTACATTACCCTTTCCTAATGAGATTTTTCTTGATGCTGTACATTGGTAACACCCATATTTAATTACAACGTTACTCTTCAGAGATCATACAGCGGGCAAAAGAGGAATATATTCAGTTTTACTTTAGCAACCTGAAAGAGTTTTCAGCCTTGATGCTAAATTCAGTATATAGATCATGGAATCTCTGTTGCTTAGGAATTAAATGAAAATTGAGTATGCACCTTGAAGAACCAAAGAAGAACCTGAGACTGCTTTTTTGAAATATGCATTTAACCTTGGTGCAAAAACTGCTGAGTTTAACTCAGTTTTCATGTTTTATTGCCAATTCTTCAAAGAACTGACAGTTTTCAAGTCTTCTGATGACATTAAAATATTTTCAGCTAGTAGCTCTAACCTTGGAATAAATAAAAGTAATAACTTTTTATCGAAACAGCTTATGGCCTATGGAGGGAAGCTAAGATATACTGTTGCGTTTTATGCTTTGGATGGCTTTGGAACCTCAAATTTTGAGCCACAAATCCTAATGAAAGGAGGTCACACCAGTAAGTTGGTCATCTATGTAGACATCCCTTCTCCAGAAAACGGAGTAAGAACTGACAAGGAAGTAGAAATGAAGGAGGTAAGCCAAAACATTGGTATGGAAATATTTCCTTTCTTCTATGAGATTTTACAGAAAAGCTCTGTATGTTTAATAAAATACTTCAAAAATGCCTATCTGGGAATAGTAGGTAAGTTCACTGACAACACTAAATTGGGAGGTGCTGTTGACACTCTTGAGGGCAGAGAGGCACTGCAGAGGGATCTGGACAAACTGGAGAACTGGGCAATCACCAACTGCACAAAGTTCAACAAGGGTAAGTGCCAGATTTTGCACCTGAGACACGGCAACCCTGGCTGTACGTACAGACTGGGGAACGAGATACTGGAAAGCAGCTTCATGGAGAGGGATCTGGGAGTTTTCGTCAATGGCAAGTTGAACATGAGCCAACAGTGTGCTGTGGCAGCCAAGAGGGCCACCCGTGTCCTGGAGTACATCAAGCACAGCATTGCCAGTCGGGCGACGGAGGTGATTGTCCTGCTCTGCTCTGCACTGCTGCGGCCTCACCTGGAGCACTGTGTGCAGTTGTTGGTGTCACAGAATGACAAGGATATAAAACTACTGGAGACTGTCCAAAAGAGGCTACGAAGCTGGTGAAGAGTTTGGATCGGAAGCCGTATGAGTTGCTGCTAAAGTCACTTGATTTGCTAAGCATGGAGAAGAGGAGACTAAGGGGAGACCTTATCATGGTCTACAGTTTTCTCACAAGAGGAGGGGGAAGGGCAGGTGCTGAACTCTTGTCTTTAGTGATCAGTGACAGAACCCAAGGGAATGTCAGGAAGATGTGCCAGGGGAGGTTCAGGTTGGATATTAGAGAAAGGTTCTTCTGCCAGGGTGTGGTGGAGCACTGGAACAGGCTCCCCAGGGAGGTGTCGCAATTGTACAATGCCTGCAGACACATGGTGTGAACTGTGGAGTTGTCATATGCAGGGTCAGGAGTTGGACTCAATGATCCTTCCTGGGTCCCTTCCAACTCAGTACCTTCTAGGATTCTGTGTCTGATGTCAAACAAACTGAGCAGTACAGAGTGTGCTTGGATTAAAATGCATATGTTTTAGGGAAAAAAATGCCTGGAAATATGCTATAGAAGCAATGAAAATTTTGACATTGTTTCCTCATTTGGAAATGCTGAAGGTATTGCTGTGGCAAGCTTTTCAAACAAAGACTCAGATTTCAGCAATAAATGAGAGACAGTCAGGTATTGTCACTCTCAGGCAGTGTTTAAGTACCCTTAAATGCTCTTGGTTTTAATAATATACGTTATGTTTCTCTAGGATTCTTGGAAGTATTTTAACTCCGTGTCTGATGAACCTGTCTTACGTTCTGACTTCATGTCTGTGCTAAGCAATGTTGAATACATCCTTATTAAGGCAGCTTATGGCAAAGGATTACAGCAAAGCAGGTAAAGCAATCTGATTTACTGTAATTTAACCTAGAAATAGTCCCGACTGAGCTATACAGTAACGTTTTAACTCAAATTAGAGACATTTCCAATTTCCTATTTATGACTTTTGTTCTTCCTCTGATAAGAAAACATGACCTTTAATGGCAGCAGAATCCCTCTCTAATTCTTTCTGTGACACACTAAATGTTTTTGCTGCTTACTTTGATAGAAAATCCCATAAAGAACCTTACAGGCTGATGCAGTGTTCTGCAGGATGGGTGATATAGTTAGATGTTTTCTAAATTATTTCTTTCCCATCTTATTTTATGACTATTGCAATATTTGTTTGTTTTTTCAGTTGAAACAAATGGTTCTCTGAGTTCCTGTTTTGTACCAATCTAGGTCTCTCTTGTATCTTTATGTACTCTGAGCAGTGGTAGTAAAATATTCCTGCCTCAGAATTATAGCACTTTACTGCCATTTTGAACAGAACTGGTTACTAATGAGAGGGAGGAGATGGGATGTGGTCATTGCCATCTGTCAGTTCAGAAACCAACATGACAAGCAGAGGTGCATCCCAGAGAAACCCAATATCTCTACATCTCCACAGCTCTGAACAAGTGTGGTTTTGCTTCCAGATTAGAGATTATTTTTGATTCACAGACCCTCAACTATCCTTTCATTAGCTCTGTCCAAAAATCAGTGGGGCAAAACAGATGTCTAGCATTTCAGAGGCAGAAATATGTACTCTTGCATGGTGGGTTTGTCAAGTTTCACACACCAGTGGGAATCAACTTATATTACTTTGAAGTATTACTTGGTCTGGTGGTTGTAGGTCCTGAAATCCCATAAATATGTGAGGAATCTTCAGATTTTATTGAGATATGGGGAAAAGGAGTTTGTGAGAGATTGTGTGGTAGCTCTGACCTTGAAGCATAAAAATGTTTGGATCTCAGTTTTGGTGTTAGAACTTCTCTAGATGTTCACGCTCTCTTCTGCATATATCTTGTAGAATTGCAAATATCTCAATGGAAATTGCAGTGAAGTTTGAAGAAATGCATCTTGGCAGAGCTAGAGCTCATTTTGTAGAACAATGTAGATGTCCTGCAGGTTATGCTGGATTATCCTGTCAGGTACAGAATTCTTGAATCCTTTTTGTGTGTCTAATAGTGAAATAATAAAAAGTTAATTAAACTCCTTTTAGAATTGTTTGTAACTGTTGATAGCCGTAATCATACATATTTTTTTATTTTACTCTCCTTAAAACTAGAGCTGTGCTCCAGGATATTACAGGGGAAAGAAAACAGAGCTTGATGTAAAAGAGCCTCATGCTCTCATTGCACTTTGTGTGCCATGTCAGTGCAACAATCACAGTGAGACCTGTGATCCTGAAACTGGGAAGTGCTTGGTATGTACAATTTCTACATTTTTCTATTGGTTTCACCTGAGCATACAATGGCAGTAACCTATGGAAAGCTTTTCTGGGACAAGTACACATGGCTGTACTATTTGGATAAAGTACAATTTCCCCTCCAACTCTGAAAAATGGAAAATCTGAGTAGTATTTCACTTAGGGTCCATTCATTTAAATTATCAAGCTTTTTGGGAGCTAACGTCTTCAAAATAATTATTATTTTGCCTTTAATTTTACTTTAAAAATAACTCGTGTATCAGTTTAGTTTATCTGTTTTTCTGTGAGGCTTTTTGGGCTTCTGTCCTTGATCTGGCCAAGGTCTGTGCAGTTGCACAAAAAAGTAAAGGAAGCAGTAAGCCATACCATAGCACAGACTAGGCCAAAGACAAATTCTTTGTCTCTCAGGAAGAGCATCCCCTGGGCAGCTTTAAGTGAGGCTGTTCTAACTCCCAGAGACTAAAGTAGCATAAGGGTATGCCTCACCTGGATTTATTTGCTCACTTCCCTCATTTTATCCCAGAGTTTGCAAAGAGGGGCCATATCTGACTAAAACATTGCCTCTGTCTTTTGGGCTGACAGCCCTGTGGACAGCAAATTCTCAGCTAACCAAAGAAAACATGTTAAGTCTGTTCTCTGTTATGGCTCAGTACTGTTTCTTAAAGTTTTTTATTTCAGATTCTTTATTTTTTCCAATGGTAAGTTGGTTATTTCAAAGCCAACTTCTGCTGAATTCATTCTAGAGGTCAGTTTTTAAAGTGAGTTTCCTTAGTCCTTTAGGCTTTTGTAAACTATTCTGTAGCTTTCGGATTTGTCCTAAAGTATGAATCTCGTGAATAAGAACTATGATTCTCATTTCTACAAGGCCACAACACGTAGGTCTTTCACACTAGTGAATACTGGTCATTCTTCCTCTTAGCTTTTTATTGCAGGGGTGGCAACTCACCCACATGTTAAGATTACTACTTAAACATTTGCAGCTGAGTCGTGTAGGCGAAAGAGATGGTTTTCTCCTCTGACTTCTACTCCCGTACAATAGCAGGCTGCATTGCTACTGCTTAGTGTCATCAACTAACCTCTCAAATATATGCACTAGCAAGAATATGAATCACAAAACAGGGAAAAAAAAGAAAAAAGAAACTGAATTTCATTCATTTTGGGGACTAGTCAGTTGAATTATGCTTATGATACGAATTTAATGTATTAATAGCACTGGCTATTGATCAGTATGTTTGCAAATTAAATATAGTCTGTGTGAATCCTAACTGTGGATGATCCTTGGTTTATAGCATCCAAATGCATTTACTGAAACACTGAAACATTACATTTTTCATCCAGGTATCCTGCTTAACGTTTCTATCAGTTGCTTTTTTTTTCCTTTGAGGATTTTTTGCTTTGTACCATGATTTCCTGGCCTGAATTGGATTAGTAGAAGCAGAACTATATAAACTTTAATGGAAATGTAGAACAGAAGTTAGGTCAGCCTGCCTGAGGGGATATTAGTATAAGAATTCTGCTTATTTTTGCATAAAAGGTTGCTCCACTCAGAGAATGCTGACCAACAGGCAGTGACATTTAGAGGTGATTGTTGGAAATTGTATACATTTATTGATTGGGGCCAAGATAAAGTTCTTGTTGTTTGTTTGTTGTTTTTAAACTGTCTGAATTCCTTTTTGTGTATCAGAACTGCAGAGATAACACAGTTGGTGATTACTGCAGTGCTTGTGCCCCAGGCTACTATGGGAAAGTAATTGGATCCGTCAACGACTGCTCTCTTTGTGCCTGTCCCAGAGCCAACCCTGTTAGGTAACCAGAATTTATTAAATCCAATGTGCATTTTAGCATCCTGGGTTTACTGTGCTGTATGTCACCACTCCTTCTCCCTCCATGCTATGACAACAGTAGTTACCATGTCCTTAAGTTTTAGATATTTGAAAGCTACCCATTTTAGTAAATTTAGCTTACATTCTGCATTGTTCACTGCTACTGGTAAGTCTGTGGCATTTTAAAATAAAAATACCAACTGATAGAATAGTCAATTTTTTCATAAAAGTAGATCAGCCACATAGAATGTTTTATAGATAATGGAGTAAGTTGCTCTGACATGATTTAGTTTCAAATATGGGTCTTTCTTCTAACAATGCTTTTGTATTTAGAAAGATTCAGGCCATGTCCAGTCAATGCAGGAACTTTTCATGAGATCAATCCTAGGGGAAGAACAAGTATTCTTTTGTTTGAAATTCATACATATGTTTGTTTGCTAGAGGAACAGTCTACTTCATATTTTGAAAATCAAAATGCTATGCAAGCTATTTTTTCTCCAGAAGTCTGAAAAGCACATTTGTTGTTGGATAATTGAGTCAGAATAAGTGTCTAGCAACTCTGTTCTCATGCAAGTCTCAGTTAGATATGTACTATAGCCGTGCCATGCAGCATCCATTTTTCCTTGTCTCATCTTTTAAAAAAAGAGGATAATAAGGTGCTTTGGTGTGTTATACAGTAATGGAGTTACATTGGAAAAGCAAACTTTTTAAGAAACACATAATTCAAAGTGCAAATTCTACAGCACTGCATCAGCTTGAGCAGAGGATGCTGTTGCTTACAATATTTAACCTGTGGCTGAAGGTGTTCTATGTCTTTGTATGGTCTTCCATTTATATGCTAGCAGGTATTTGTTTATCCTTTCTCCAGTTTCAGTCCTACCTGTATCCTGAAAAATGTTCAGGATTACTATTGTGATGCTTGTCTCCCAGGATATGAAGGACAGTACTGTGAAAGGTGAGTTACACATGATGTCCCCAATTATTCCCAACTCCCAAGGGCAGTTTGTTTAACATGAGCCATGTTTGTATTTGGAATAGATTATTCAGTGTTAATAAATATATGAATGAGTGCTCAAGGACTTAGAGTGATTTATTAGTTACTGTTAAGAAGCCATTAATTAAAAATCTATCAGTGATCCTCAAAGATAAATGTAACATCCAATTTCATTATGAATATCCCCTGTTGTTCAGTGCCCTGTTCCTCCCTGTCTAGGTGCTCCCTTGGTTATTATGGTGACCCTCAGCTTCCCGGTGGCAGCTGCCATCTGTGTCAGTGCAATCGAAGCGGCTCTGTCCATGTTAATTGTGATCGAGCAACTGGCCAGTGCCTCTGTAAGCAAGGTGTGACAGGACAACTGTGTGACAAGTGTGAACCGAGACATCTTCTTATGGAAGACGAGTGTGTTTGTAGGTGGTTTTAAAATTATTTACTTTTCCAGTGGGTTTTGGTCTATTCCAGTAATGTTTATGTGCGCATGATTATTCCTTGAATGATGTCAGGCCCTATTCTTTCTGTGAAAAGAAAAAGATCTTAACAACTTAATGTCTCTGTAAAACAGGTTGGATTAGATAATCTCCAGAGGTCCCTTCCAACCTCAACCCTTCTGTGAACATAGAGGAAATTACAGTAGAGATCATAACACGAGATAACCAGTTGATCCTTAAAATGGCTTATTTAGCCATTAATAACCAGACTAGTTTAAGGAAAGATAATTTAAATACTTTTTTAATGTCTGTAGCATACCTTTATTTATTAGAAAATGTTGCATTCCCATGACATTGACCCTTTGGATGTGAGGTTGCTGTAATAATACTTTTGGAGTTATCTCAGGTATGTAGGCCTTCTCCACCAGTAATTAGTCATATTCCACCACTAATTAGTCATGTAATTCCTTATGAGAGGTCTGATAGCAGAAAGACTCAGCAAGTACAGTAATCTGCTTTTACAATGAATTGGGATTTAGAACTCAGCTTTTGCTTTGTATGAGTAAAATAAACAAACGAACAATCAGACAAAACCAAACAAACCCAAACAAACGAAAACCCTACCCAAAGAATAAATGGAATTATACCACTATAGGCTTGAATTTCCTGTTTTCCTACCTGTTTGGGTGAATGTTAATGGCATCACCCTGGGTTTATAGCAATATAGCTAAATAGGCTCAATAAGCTTGTAATACAGCAAGCAGCTCAATAGCCAGCACGATCAATAAGACTTGAATGTGTGCTAACCTTAAGAGAGTATGTTTGGAATAGGTCTGTTCTTGGGGTAAGAAGGGGGAGGGCAATACTACAAATCTGTATGCTCAATATTATTATACTTAATTGCTCTTAACTCAAAAGGTTAAGGCACATACTATGTAAATCAAAATAAATTTCAGTATTTCGTGTCTTGTTAATACTAACATTGCTTTCTCCTATTAAAATGGTTTATTTAGCTTGTGATGACAACTGCACAGGAGTTTTATTAAACACTTTGGATGATCTCAACAAGGCCATACTTTCAGTGAACCTTACTGGTGTTCCCCTTGTGCCCTATGGGATATTGTCAGAGTTGGAGAATGCAACGAAGCATCTGAAGGTAAAGCAAATGCACAAATAGCAGAAATGCTTAGTCACACCTTTGAAACAAAACTTGCAACCACTCACATATGCCAGTAATTTAGCAGAAACCCTCCTGCAGTTCACAACTTGTGTGTGTATGTGTAAGTGACAATCAGATTAAGACTGTTAAATTTGGTGTAGAAATATACCTTTAAGTTATTTAGTTGCCTGTATTACTTTCATTTGTGGAACTAGCATGTAAATAAATGGATGAATATGTTTTTCAGTCAGCACTGTCATTATTGAATGTGCTATATGTATGTGCTTTACCTGGATTATGCGATTGCCCAGACCTACTGAAAACAAATGGAATAATTTTCAGCAGTGAAATAGAAAGGTCAGACCAGGTCTCTTCCTTTTTTGGTCCATTTGTTAAAGAGCTGCCAAGGTATAAATCTTGAAGCTGTTCCCCTGGAGTCCTTGGGAGGAAGGGGTCTGGCAGGCTGCTTCTCCACTAGCCAGCATGCCTGGGATGCACCAGTTTGCCTTCCTTTCGGTTGTGTAGTTGTCCTCCATCTCAGGACACAAAAGCCAGGTAGAATGTTTCAGTGTTTGGCGCTTTCAGGCTGCTTGTGGCAGACTTTCCTTCCAGCTCCTCTCCTGCTTAAACAAAGGGTGAAATACCCTATTTTGTGGTTCTAGGGGGTCATGTAGTATTGGTGAGGATTAGATTCATGTGGTCTCTGCACAAAGCCAGAGAAAACAGAATCCTCCCAAGTTCACAACCACTAAAATATGTGCATCTATTCATAACAGTCTGTTCAGCAATAAGAAACTCTAAGACAAACAAAACTATTTTTTTGTATTCCACCATATCACAATAAAACCAAAATAATGTGAGCCTTCTTGTGTTGTTGGATTTGGCAAACTAAGAGTTTGAATTAAAATTTATTCTGTTTAAGATGGAAAGAAGACTGAATGCCAATCAGTGTATTCCAACATGTTAATAAGTTCAAGATCTAAATGCAAACCCGATTAAATTACATGTTTATGCTTCAGCAGAGATACTCTCATCCTTTAGTTCTAGTTGGTAACGTTTTAGTTGTAAAACTTCAGTTATGCTTCTCTTCCTTTCTGTCATAAGACATATATATATAAACTGAATTATCGTAATACTTAAAGAATACAGTTGACTTACTTTTGTGCATCACCTTCTGGGACTACAAACATTCAATATGTAGCTTTTATGTAGCGCTTTAATTAGAAACCAAAGTCAGGTCTTATGTGAAAATAAAAGCAGTTTAAGTTTCTCCTTTAGTACATATCTATCTTTATACTGAAATCAAATCAAAGCCAGCTGTCACTCTCTTGAAAGTGGGATGCCAAAAGTGATATAAAACTGTGTGACTGTGATGTCAGTTCTGTTTATATAAGGCCAAAGTTTTCTGTATTCAACTTAAACTTGAGGGTAAGTTAGTATTCTCTTAATTTTTCTCTGGAAGTGTATATTCCCCTCTTCCTGGCTAATCAAAGGTTACCTTCCCTTTTGCCTTGTATCAAAGTAACTGTAGCTGGAAACCAGAGAATCCTTAAGTTAATTTATGTGTGTTACAGATCTTCTCTGAAGGGCTATCCTCTGCAACATGTTGCGTCTTTGCCTCATGCTGGTTGCATGAAATAAGGCATAAATATACTGAATTATTATATTACTTAAAGAATACAGTTGACTTACTTTTGTGCATCACCTTCTGGGACTACAAACATTCAATATGTAGCTTTTATTTAGCACTTTAATTAGAAACCAAAGTTAGATCTTATGTGAAAATAAAAGTAGTTTAAGTTTCTCCTTTAGTGCATATCTTTATGCATTATGTATTCTATATGTATTATGAAATACTCTAGTATTTCCTCCTTTCTGTGCGTTAGGTGCGGATCTTTCAATAATGAGAGTTATCAAATCGTCTGTTCCTCTTTGCTTCCGTGTATCTAGTCCATCTGAGGACTTTGGCAGTTCTGGTTTTCTAGTTAGTTTTCTAGTGCCCCCTGCTTTACTCTCCTGACTAACCAGGCATACTTACTTTCCCATTCTGGGTTTTCAAAGTGGACTTTTAAAGAAACTTTGTTGTGCTTTATCTGCGGAGGCTCAAGAGCTTCAGCTCGTGTTTCTCTTTCACTTGTTCTTTCCTTGTCCTGAGGAAAAGACTTTGAAATTTCCATTTGACACAAGGCTGTCAGATACCCTATGTAATACTTCTTTAAAAAGTTGGGCAGAATGATACTTATTATGGTATTTACGATGGCTGACTTTGAAGCATCTGAAATCTTAAAATAACCTTTATCAGACTTGCTCTCTTTGTGAGAGATGCCCAAAGTTTCTTTACTTCTTTAGAGAAGTGATACTCTGTTGCAGTCCTTGACCATATCAATATGATACACTTGTGTACAGTGTCCTGTTTATTGCATATACAGAGCAATTTTGAGGTGACCTTGAAGCCAAATGCAGCCCATTATTCTCTCTACTTGGTGAGAGGATCCACAGGGCTGCTTGTAGTTAACGTATCATGTCTGGAGGACCAAAATCATGAACTCCTGAGTGCAATGCACTGAGCTTTGTCATGGAAACATAAAGCTCTGCAGGGTGATCCTCACAGATATAACAACTCAGATGCAGCTGTTTTGACAAGACCACCTGTTGATATGGTAGCAGCAGTGGGACTGGATGGAATAACATAACTTGTTGGACCTTGGAACTTCTTTCTCAAAGTAACTTATTTGGGCAGCCCCAGACTGTGGTGAAATTGAGAATCAGAAAAGCGGAAATTTTGCTTCCTTCTTATTACTTGGTTGAAAGTACAACATGGCTGGATTCTTGTTTCTTTATGTAAAGAAATGACGCACTTCACATGAACTGTATGTGTGTAATTAGTTTGTCATCTTTTGTGCTTTATAAAATATCTAAGTAATCTAAGCAGTGTGCATAGTTATTTTCTTCCCAGGACTTTTCTGGATGTACAACAATGTCCTTAAATTACAGTTACAAATTCTTCTTGTTACTTATAGGCATCTATAGTTCCTAGAGAAGATCCAACTTATTCATTATCTACAGCAAAAGAAAGTCTTCTGAGTTTATCAGGAGGGATTGATCAACTGCATGAAGAGGTAGGTGCTGGCTTCTTTATTCTTAGCCTTTCTGAAGTAATCCTTTGAGATTTCATAGCATGGTACATAAGAACATCTATAGACCTCATGGAAATCATTCAGTCCATTCTGTAGTCTTTCTGAGGAGGACAGTTAACTGGTCTGTGGAATTCTTCTGCAAACTGCAGTATTTTGTGATATTGTCAATTAGATTTACATTAAGCTTGTTCTCTAAAACTAGACAAAGGGAGATAATTTCTTTTAACCCATGGAGCTTATCCAAAATTATGTCATAGCCTAATATTCACCATAAAGTCTTTGATACCTATTGTATTATCTTTAAAAAGATCTCAGACAAAATAAATCTGTTGAAAATCCACGTGAAAGTAGACAATGTTTGTATTGTTTATTCAGTTTTAACACAAGAAAAATTGCAGGTAGAAAAGTGATGATAGTACTTCAGCCATCAGATCTCATTTGCTGACCATGCGTACCTATAATTTTCTGACCATTTATGTGTAATCTAACTAGGCGCTTGTACTAACAGTGTTGTCATTGCTAAAAGTGTTGTATCCAGAAGAGTGATTTTCTTAAAATATATTAATTGTAGCTAAAAAAATACCCAACTAATGTTTACTTTCTTAAAGAAATAGCTTTGATAGTTATGATCTTACTGATTACAAAAATAATTGATAACAAATTCTTCACTGATATCAGAGGTTGAAACTTTCAATGTAATTAAGGCATCTGCCAAGCATGGAAGAATCAGAGGTTTATAAATCAGCTAGATCTGCCTTATCAGAAAACATTGTTTCCTCTCACCAAGTTTTCTCAATATTGGGGAAAAAAGGTGTAAAAACAATAGACAAATGTAATTAATTAGTCAGTGGTTTGGGACTACTGCCAATGATTATCTCTGATTTTATTCTAGTCATCCAGATTTTTGAAAAAAGCTTGGCAGCTTAACACAATGACTCAGGAAACCAGGAATAAAACTCAAGAACTGACTGGATTTATTGACACAGTACATGAAACCATCAAAGGTATCCTGCTTTCAAGATATTTCCACTTCTTTAAGATCCGGAAGTGTATTTCCTTTGCAACTCTTAAAGAACATGGAAAGTACTGCAGTTTGCACAGGGGGTTCACATATATTTCATTTTTAATGGTATGACTAAATTGTTTACTCTCCTACTTAGTACTTACTGAAGCTGCTATGTCACTAAATGAAACACTGGGCCTGGATCTCCCACTGTCAAATGCTACATCTCAGAGCCTGCATGATGATATTTCTACCCTTTTGGATGCATTGCGCAAGAAAGATTTTGTTCAACAGCACCACAACACTACCAATGTCCTAAAGTAAGCCTGAAAACTTTTTTACGAATGTCTATACTATGCAATATTACTTTTTGGAGAGAAATCTGGGGAAACATCATGCCATGGTAAGAGGTGGTATGTTGGATAACTAGTCCAGGTGGAGCTATATGAACTCTAAATTTGAAGTTAGCATTGTCTGAAAATATTTGGGCACCCCACATGATACTAATGTAGCCACAATTTGTTCATTTGGACGTGTTATAAAATTCCATTACAATAAGTGAAAAAACTCAGTGGTTTCACTTTGATTCAAATTTGGCCATAATATGCATCTCCTTGCTGGTTTGGCTAGAGATGTAGAACTGTCTCAGGCAATTGCAAGCCCAGAACATGTCAGGTCTACTGAAGGACATGACAACTTATTGCCACTGAAATATCTATCACATAGATATGAAGCCAAGGCACTTGTTTCAGCATTCTGAGCCGCTGTTTAGGATTGTATTCCATTGTCTTGATTTGTCCCCAGTTGCAAACTATTTTAAAATGTTTTTTTCTATTCATTATTTATTAGTACTTATTGCCAGACTTGGCAGTGGAAAACATTGATTGTTCCAAAAGTCAGCAAAATTTTTGTTCTAATTTCAGAAATACTGAGTATTCTCATAGCTCAGAAAAAGCAGTAAGAGTGTTAGCATTGGCTTCAAGGGAGAAAGATTTAGACCAGAGTGGAATATTTCTGAAAATCGGACTTTTCTTAATTAAATGTTTTGGATTAGGTAGGATAGAATGTTTATGCTGGTAGCATATCTGATTCTGTTCAACAGGCTCCTGTGCTTGTCCTTGTACTGCATATTAAATTGTATAGAAGTTAAATGGACTAGAAATGTACCATTTATTGTTACATTTTTTAGGAACTTCAAATAGTTTTTGCGCTTAAAAAAACATCTCAAAATGTCCTGTTGCATGGTAACAGAATGTTCTGATTTTCAACATTGACTTTGGAGCTGTTACACAAGGCATTTGTAAATCAACTTTTTCAATTATAGGCTGCTTTGAAACTTCTGAAAGTTCTCTAAGTGTCCTTTGACAGATTGAAGAAGAGAATTAATAAGATTTACAAGTTTGCTTGCTCTGCAAAATTTATCGTGCTGTGCAACTGTAAATTCAGAACTGACTTAAATAAGCAGCTTGGCTGTGCATTTTTCAGGGAGCAGAAGGTACCACATGACTCACAGTGGACTGGGCATATAATGACATACTCTTAAGCAGTGTTTGTAACTGAGGTCTCCACACATTTGCCGTGTAAGGCAAAGTTCTCAAATAACTTGAAACTTAACCTTTTTATTCTACACTGAAGTGGAAGTCATTACCATCTGTAAAATACTTTCTTTTCTTGTAGCTTTTTTAGGGCTGTGGCTTGTGAGTGTAAGGACTCTGAATTATTAGTTTTAAGAAATACATGCAAATGCACATCTGCTATTCAATAAGCGAGCTGGGATGTGCTGTATATAATTATGAAATAAACTAGATTTTTATATAACGTGAAATCTGATTAGAAGTATCATTACAAGAGTTGCAGTGTGCAGTATATGTGCTGAAACAAAGAGAAACAGAGGAATAGACTTTCCAGATAATTTTTAGTTCAATTCCTTCAATACTGGAAAGTATTCAAATGGAAAGTGGTCAAGTAGAGATGAAAATATTCCCAAAAAGTTTTTAATCACAGCTGAAGTGATTAAAAACTGATGTATTTGAGGATATTTAATATTTCCCAGGTAATTTCTGTTACTGATTTTAAGATAAGTGCAGATATTGCTCATTTCAGTGTCCATTTTAATAAGGCTACTTATTTTTATTTTATAATTTAAATTTTCAGGACTCTTGGAGGTGTGTGTATATGTGTATATATATATACACATATGTCCTTCAGTTGTAGTTACTTGTTTCTTTCCAGTGTCAGTCCTCATAACTGATGTTTTGATTCTACATTCAAAATACAAATCACTACAGTTAAGACATAGAGCAGTGCCAGAGGGTTGTTTCACAGAGGTTTTAATGTGGAGAATGTCCCAAGCAAGTCCAAGCAAATGTGATTTATACTAGCACCTTTCCCCTCTAGTCACCACAGAAGAAGTTTATGTATTCCTGCTTTCTCCCCCAGGCAGTCATCTTATTGTATGGTAAGATGAGTAACTAAGCTAATGTGTATGTACACTATTATAGGAAAAAAAATGAAGACTTTTGTAAGAAGATGCATTTAAATTAATTTCACGTGACCCTAATTTCTCCTCAAGAAATCATGACTAAGTTTCTCCTATGCCATTTATTTATTTTACTGATTCCTCTCTTTGTCAGAGCTGCAGAGAATTTGTTGATCCGGGTTCAGAAAGAATATCTTAAACCCCAGCAGGAGCTTGCTGAACTGAAAAAGGATGCAAGCCAGCTCTTATCAGAGCACAGCAGCAGACTGCAAGATGCCCAGGACCTGGTGAATAAGGCACTTGCTGACATGAGTGAGACCAACCGCTTGTTTCCTCTTATCTCAAGCAACTTGGCGGAGTTAAATGTAAGACTGGACAGTGTTGTTGCATAAGAAATACCAACTCTAAAATTGTGTTCAAAAGTTGCTTTTTAGACTTTAATAAATTAATACAGGTTTAAACATGTTAATGTATGTGATACCTTAAACTCAAAGGAAACCAGATCCCTTTTTGAAAACCAAAAACTGATTATGTGATATGTGACCTCATCTGTGCCAGCTGACTAACTACTATAAAACACTTAATTTGTGCTATAGGAGAAAAAGCTAAATATAAAGGAAGGTGAAGTGGTCTCGACTGTGCTCATTAAGGAAGGGAAGGTCCTAGTGAATGTTGCTGCTGCTCTTGCCCAAGATGTAAAGAGCTCTACGTCTGTAAGTTCTTAGGTTTTAACATCCTCTTTGATACTGTCAGGTGTATTTTGCTATTGAAAATAAAAGGGGAAACCATTTTGTTGTGCAGAACCTGGAGGTCCACCAGGATGAGTTAGTCTTGTGGAGCACCAAACTGCGACACCATGTGGATGAACTGGTGATGCAGATGTCTGTACGAGGAGTGCTTGACCTGGTATACAGAGCTGAGGACCATGCTGCCCAGTTCCAAAGACTTGCAGATGCACTAGAGAGGTACGAAGCATGACAAATAGGAAATCAGGAGAGATTTACAGTGGTATCTGGCAGATTTATTTTAAATAGGTAGTGGCTTAATCCACTAAAGTAGGTCCCTGCCCACGGAAATTAATCTTCTGTCCCAGGAATCCTTCTAGGATTCTTGCTGTTTTGTCTTTTAAGGTCAGTCGATTTGTGTGTTAAAAGTTAAATCCTATCAGATTGGAAAATTTACATGTGTTTTAAGTTTGAGAAGACAAAATTTTGGTCTGAGCAACTCTGACTTTGCTGCAGCCAGATAAATTAAATAAAGCAAAATTTAATACAGAATAGCTTTCAGATGCTTGTAATTTTCTCTACTTTGCTTTTGAGCTCCATCTACGAACCCTGTTTCTGTTCTGTTTAGGTGATGTGATTTGTTCTTCATGCAAAATGTGACTTAAGTGGCTTTATAAATTGAAAAACTGACCACGAACAAAAAGGAATGAAACGAGAAAAAAATAGATGAAAACCTTTTTTTGAACTGATTCTTTCAGTTCAAAAAAATAAACTTAAAACCCCTTATGCAACATAGGGCAAGGTGTGCTCATTTTTTCAGAGTGCATCATGGATCCTAGAAAGATGTGCCTGTTGTAACTGAAGACATGGAATTTAGTGCTTGACTAAGCTATTATCTTGAAAAATAATTACTTGTTAATTCTGTATTTAGTGGCCTCTCTAAAGTAAGAAATGTGACTCTGAACACAACTGCTGCTGTCTACACCCACTCCAGTGTTAAAAGTGTGATTGAAAGAACAGAGAGTTTGGCAGATGATGCATCTAGAGTTATGAATGGCCCCCTGGATTTAGTAAGTATCAATATTTGTATTTTAATTAATGTCTTTCCCTTTCTCATTTTGGAATGTTTGTTTTTCACTTGGTGAAATCTGAGTCTTCTTGATGGAGCCTGTCCTACCAACTAGTATATCCTGTATCCTGAATCTGTACTCCAAAACAGTAACAGGGCGCTTTCAGACAAAGCAGAAAAAAGCTTTTGAGGTCTGCTCTGGAATCGATCTAGTTGATGTCCCTGCTCATTGCAAGGATTTGAACTCATGACCTTTGAGGGTCCCTTCCAACCCAAACTATTCTATGATTCTGTGTTCTGTTTACTTTGCTTTTCACTCTGACATAGTACCATTTACTGTTTCTGGTTTTTTTTGAATGTCTAATGCATGGTTAACTGGACTGGTCTTCATTCTATGAGTGCTTATGTCAGTCATCTGACATGTGTTCCTGTAAAGCATAAGTTCCCAAGCCTCTGGTGCTTGCTTTCACCTTTGGAATTATTCAACCATCTCCTCATTTGACCTGTCCCTCTTCCACTTCTATATAGATATTCTCAACCGTGAATGTTTTGTTTAGTTGAGGACATTTCATAACCAAATGGATGTTTGTGTCTCATCTGTTACCTCTCTGCCTTACAAGATTATCAGGTTGTTACTGTTACTGAAACAATAGATTAAAAAGACCTGACCAGTTATCAGTCTGACCTCATAACTTTCATATTGTTCTGTTTCACTCCCCTTTTATCTCTTTCTGCTTTTCATGATTGTAAAACCAAGGAAGGAGTGGGCTATGTTTTACAAGTGCCTTGCACATTGTGCCTGAAGAAACAAATATCTGAAATATTTACATGATAGTCATCAAAATAGTTGGCATTGTTTTCTGAACTTGTACGTGGTTTTATAGCTGTCTGTCTTATTAAAGCTTTGCACAGTATGAATTCTTCAAGGTGCTCTTCCAAATTCTTCTGGTTGGATAAATGGATTAAAAGAATACTTTAAAGACTGAGATTTTGAGATGTCTCACTTTTAAGTGCAAAGTGCTGGGAATTTTGATTTAGGCCTGGAGCTAGAATTAGTGGTGTTCCGAAAGGCAACACTGTATCAGTAGCGGCGTTCAGACTAGAACCTGGTACCTTTTGTTTCACAGTCTTCTCTTTTTGTTATTTTACAAAATGATTCAGTGTCACATTCTTGGAAAATGATTACAACTTGTGTTTTTTTAATTGAGCCTTAATAAAGTAATAAATAGAAATCTCATAAATAATGAAAATATTCAGTAACTTGAAGTGGACATCTGCAGATGCTTACATGTTTTGAGTTGCATTTCTGTTTTTCGTATGTGACAACTGATGTCTGTGTTTTTCAGCCAGAGGATTCTCTCAGTCTTCTTGGAAAAGAAGCTCTGCTGCGTAGCTCCAAATTTCAGAGTGAAGCTAAAACTCTGAAGAAAAAGAGTGACGGTCAGTTTTTCAGAGTTCATATTTCTGCTTCTATTTATTTTCCTATCTCCTGTTTTGTGTGGGGTTTTTTGTTTGTGTTTTTTGTTTATTTTGTTTGTTTTGTTTGGGTTTTTTAGTGGTGTTTTTTGTGCCTTTTTAAAAATTAGCATAAAAAAAGGAAAAATAGTGCATATGACTATATACATATTTTTATACAATTAAGATTAATGTATTATGGAGTATTTTACCTTTTTTTAGCTAAGAATATAATTTTTCTCTGTAAACATGTAAAAAAATTGGCCTTCACTATACCTTATTTACCTCGAGCAATACTTGATTTAAATGGCTGTTTTTCCAAACATTGTTAATTAAATCATTAGGGATTGTGCAGTACACAAAGAACAAACAGAGTCATAGAATACCAGGTTGGAAGAGACCTCAGGAATCATCTGGTTCAACCTTTCTTGGCAAAAATAATTACTGAAGAAATATGTTCATCCAATTTTATATAATGTATCATGGATTACACAAGTATGTAGGGTGATATGTTTAAATCATAATCATTTGTACCCGTTCCTTGTACGCAGCTGAAATACAGAAACAAGGTGAACTTTTTTGTCTGTAAAAAGTGCCTTTTGGCTCAAAGTCTGTCTATAAATTCCAAAGTGTTCCCTCCTACCCCCCCTCTTTTTTTGTACTCCAAATATATGAGCAAGGCATTGGAGTCTGCACCATGAAAGATCAGAAAAGCATTTTGAACACAGACTTTGTGTAGGACCAGAGGCTTGGCCCTACGGGAAATTTTGGATGAAACTGGACAGAAAGTGAATGTTTCAGAGAGATAAATTGTAACTGTAGAACGATCTTTGCTTTTAAAATCAATGGCTTTACAAATATGTGTACATTCAATGTCATTTAGGTGGACAGAATACATACTGATTTTGCTCTTTCTATGTATTTTTATTTTCTTGTGAGAGGATTCTGCAAACAGGTCACAAATGAAGGTAAAACACTTTGTTGAATGGCTTGTGTCAGATATCACAAAAAGTGAAGAGCAGCATAAAAATTATAAGGGTTCACAATCATGAGTCAATTTATAGTATGTTCCTCTGTTTCTACCAATTAAGTCTGATGGAATTGGCCAAAAAGGCTAACTTTGAATGGAACAGTGCCCGCAGCATCTTATCTGTGCATACTGCATTCATTTTGCATTCCTGTTAGTAAAATGCTCTTTCTGTTGGGGAAAAAAAAACAAAACCAACAAAAACCAAACAACATCACAGTTGCATTGGTTAAATGAGTGAATGCTTGTTATCCCTATCCATAGTGTTCCTGTGAGTTGTATGGTATTTGTTTATGCATGGAAAAATCACAGCTATTTCTTCCAACAGGCCTTTTATTTGGATTGAATGGGCTGAACAAAAAGGTAGAAATGATTCAGGAAAGTACTAACAAAATTGTCAACCAGCTTAATGATTCCCTGTTGACACTAAGAACATTGCCTAATGGTAAGTGAAATTTATATTGACATTTTCCTTATGAAAGAGCCATCTAGTACAATCATAATAAAATCCTGTTGATTGTCTGATTGCAGAGGCCTAGCAATAAACTACACTGGAGACTCATTTAGCCTTCTGTCTAGATTAGAATTCTAAGTTCACAGCTTTAAAATACTCATTTTACAGCTGAGGTTCTTAACCCACACTAAATTGTGATATTAGTGATGAAGTTACACTGGATATTAATTGCAGGATGCTATCTTACATAAAGCTAAACTTAGAAATCAAACAATATTAAGCTGTGAGTTAAGGAGCACTGTCCTATGATCTTATTAATGCCTTAATTTTCAGTTTTGTTGTTACATTTATTGAATTTTTCTCCCCCCCCCTTTTTTTTTTAATCTGGGGACGGAGTCATGGTAGTGTCGCTCTCTGTATAGGGTACTGGTTGGAAGAAGGATCCCTGCAGATCTAAATCACTTCTTTTGTGCCAGCTGCAGCATCTTCCCACAATTTCGGGCACAGGGGCTATAAGGAGAAGGCTGAGATTGGCATACTCACTATATAAGTGATTATAGCCCAAAGCAAAGGGTGTGATAAACCTTCTGCCTGAGCAGCTTTCTGTAGGATTAGAAACATAAGTCTCAGGCTGGTGACTCCAAGTGCCAACACTCATTTGGAAATTAAACACTGTGAGCCTGATTTATTCATATCATCTTCTTGTTGTGATAGGCAGAATCAAGTTCCCCATCACTGCATTCTGTGTCCATATTGTATTCAGAGCTGGTCATGAAAAGTAAAACATTTTTTTCTAGAATTCAAAATTTGGATTAATTAAGTCCCTCGATCAAAAGACATGAAAATCTAAACTGAGGAGCCTTAATTAAAATAGCTGCAAATCCTATTAGTTATATGTTTGCATAAAATATTTACTTATTATATACCCCTATGTGTGTAAGAACAAACAGAATGACCTCTGTAGCTATAACTATATCTGTATCACCAGCTGGAGAACATTGACCATGTTTTCTGTTCGGGCCCATGTCTGTGGCCATTTTCCAACTTAAGAAATGGGCAAGAGGAGTTGCACCAGTCTCCTGGCACTCCAGTATCGCAGAAGGTAAACATCCCACTCTGTCACCCATGACGCATTCAACAGTTAAGCAAAGTTAGATCACAGTAGGTCTTGGTTTGCAGCTCCCCTCATAGACTGAAGAATACAAACAAAACCAGAACTCTCGACTATGAAAGGAACATAGCTGACAGCATTTTGATTGTTTGTAACTGTGTCGTTATGAAGCCAGGCATTTATTATTCCCAAGTATGTATGAAAGCTGTGATTTTTTTTTTTTTTTAATTTACCTTTTTTTAAAACCTGTGAACTGTTTCAGATATGAGGAAATACATGCTTGAGGTGAAAGAGCTGGCTGTGTCCGCAAACACCAGTGCTGTGATGGGTTTAAGTCACTTCGGGGATTTCAGTCAAAAGCTGCTGAATACTTCTTCTACATTGTCCCGAGTTAATGATACATTGAGGAAAACTAGTGAACTAATAACTCATACATCAAAAGCTGGTACGTTTGCTGCTTCATTGCTCTTTAGAAATGTCACTGCTTGCAGAAGCAGTACTAATATTAAATTTTAATAGGCATTAAATATGAGTCAGATGGACTGAAAATTTCTTCCTAATTCAATAAAGATCTCCTAACTTTTTAAAAGACCTCTAGAGGAGTCGCATGGGATGTTGTTAAGTTTGCGTATTCCTTACTGTTAAAAGTAGATTTAACTTTCAACCTGCAACAACTTTTCATTCATGTGTTGGCAGCAATCACAGCTGAAAAACAAGTTAAAGAAGTAGAAGCACAAGCAACTCTTTTATTCGATAGGCTGAAACCTTTGAAAATGCTGGAGGATAACCTGAACAGAAACCTGTCTGAAATTAAAGAGCTCATCAGCCAGGCCCGCAAGCAGGCAGCATCTGTAAGTTCCATTGTCCCAGACTTAAAGGGGTTCACTTTCACTTCTATCAGGGAAGTTCTTCGAGATAAAGAGTCTGAAATTTACTGTCAAGGTACCTCGTTGTTCCAAGATCTCACTGAAGTCCAAGAGCACTGACTGATTCTTGAAGCATACTGGCAGGGCTGTTGGTATGTTTTATAGTTTTAGCTTCAAGTTTCTTATTGCATTTGTGACTTTGCCAGAACATACAATATGCCAGAAAGCAGTCGCAGAGATGGTCTGCTGAGAAAGAGACAAGTGAGGGAATGGTGCTGCCATTCTTTTTAGGACAAGATGTTAATTTATAAGCTTATTTTAGAGATTGATGTAGGGTGCCTCCTTATAGCATCAAGTATAATTGCAATTTTTTTTAATGAGTGTTGATTCTATCAACAAATTTACCATCTATGCCCTGCCATGTCTCTATGTTCTTCTTTGCAAGAAGCTGCTGTGCATCCAGAATACTTAAAGACAAATAATATACTTGTTTTTAAATCTCTGCCCCCTGATTAAAGACAACAAAAGCAAATCAACTGTACTATGGGCCTCATTAAACTGTGAGGGGAATATGGAAATGACTTTGCACTTGGTGACTTTTGGTATGTCTTTGGCTTTAGTATGTGTGTCTTACTGTAAGGTTTAGGGAGGTTTTGTTTTAAAAAATAAAAGGCTTTCAGTTCTTTCTGCAAATCTCCTTAATTATATGGTTATTGCTTCTCTGTCACAGTCTACTGAAGCTTAATGAATCCACTGGCAAAAAGAGGGAGCAGTATTTTCAGAAGTGTCATAAGCCACAGAGGTTCCTGGCAGGGTAAAAAGAAGTGTTAGCAGAATCCCCATTTCCAATTTTGAGAGTTTATTCTGTTGTTTTGCAAACTTCTACTAGAGGAAAGAAACTTTATATATATGTGGCCATATGCATATGCACACGTGTGCTGTATGTATTTAGTTTGTTACAGGCATGTTCAGTGAAGTTGATGAAGTTAAGGCTTTTCTGTTATTAAAATATCATTACACCACCAGCCTCCTTGAAGTTTGGTTGCATTTAGCATGAATTCGTGTCCCATCAGTACACTGGACAATGTTCAAAAGACTTAGTGGTATGACAGCAGAAATATGAATTTCTCTACTTCATCTTAAAAGAAGTTTAACTTGTAATATATTCACAAATATATTTTTTGATTAATCATGTAAACTGTGTTGTAGAACTTGGAATTATTTTTTTTTAAAGATTTTGAATTTCTGTATCTTTATTTTCTGGTATTACTACCGTGGCTTTTATTGATACATGGGCTTCTGACCCAAGATATATTATTTTCTGAGGTATTTGAATAGTTTAATTTACCTGCTTCAAATCTGCTAACTGAATGAGTGAATTATGACAGATTTTATCCTTTTCTATTTGTGAATCTCTTTGTGAAGTGATACCTAGGAGATTGCCAAGATCTAACCTGGGTAGCAATGCTTACATTGTATGAAAGTATCTCAGCAAATGGATTTAATTTGTTAGTCAGAAGCTAAGTACATATTCCAGAAATATGTGCTATGTACACTAAGACTTGATTAAATTCAGTTTCCTCCTTCCCCCTCCAGATTAAAGTTGCAGTATCAGCAGACAGAGACTGCATTCGTGCCTACCAACCCCAAATTTCATCTACGAATTACAACACCTTAACACTCAATGTGAAAACTGCTGAACCAGATAACCTCCTTTTCTACCTGGGTAGCAATGGAAAGGTAGGTTTCTGGCATGCATTTACTGCAGGTGATGGTAATCAGATGTTTTAAATGACCACATAGATGTTTTTTTCCTACTAGACTTCAAACTAAGTATCCAAGTAAGGTCTCTTGCAGACAAGTGTGTTCTCTAGGCGTGGAAATATTTTTGTGCCTTAGGTGATTCCAGAGATCCTCAAAGGAAGAGAATAAAAGCACCTGATTCCTTAGCATTGCTTCTTGGCCATGACACTTTCCCTTCCTTTTCCCATGCTGTGCTTTCATATAGCATGCTGGAGTATATCGAGCCATTTGCCTGGTGTCACAGAGAAAGTACCTGAGTTTGGCTCTCATGAACATGGTGCATCCACCCACCTGAAAAGGACTGTGATGGGTCACTGTCACGTTGCCCTCCTCTTCCTCCTCTATGTAATCCCCAAAAATGCACAGACATTAGCTCCTTGTGGCACGCTATCACATGGTAGTACTTTTTCACACAGTGGTAGGTCACTTCACATGCACTCAAAAGTGTGCATTTCTATATGTCGATGCGTGAGTGTACATCACATTTTTTATAAATATATAAAGAAGACATTCATCTACTTGTATATAAGCTGAGTTTTTTGGTTTCATTAAAAGTAAAAATCACTGAAAACTTACTGAGGCCTGATTTTGCTAGAAGTCAACTCCTGTAATATGGGATGTAGGGACATGAATCTGGAAATATTTTTTCGATGTTACCCTTGTAAAATACAGAAAACAGAAGCTCCACATTCAATGCCATGTATTAGAATAAGCCCTGCTCTTTTTCAGCCAGACTTCCTTGCGGTGGAGATGCGACGTGGTAAGGTAGCTCTTCTTTGGGATCTGGGCTCTGGATCAACAAGAGTGGAGTACTCTGATTTCCAAATTGACAACAACAAATGGCACAGAATACATGCAACCAGGTAATGAAAATGAGAATGGCACAAATGTCAGATAGGAAAATTGATTTTTTTCTTTTTTTTCTTTTTTTCTTTTTCTTTTTTTTTTTTTTTTTTGAGATGGCTGTATTGTAGAGATTACCAGCTTCTTAGTGAATGATTTTGGCATAAACACCACAAACTATCTTCTGAGTTTTCCAGTAACAAGATTTTTCTTGACTTTAAAAAGAGAAGCCAATAACGTGTTGATTAAGCCTGGTGATTTCTAAAACTATTTATTAGTATTTCTACTTGGCAGGTTTGGAAAAACGGGTACACTCAGCATAGAGGAAATGAACTCCAATCAGAAGCCTTCATTCAAATCTGCAACCTCTCCGGGGACAGCCAGCATACTGGATGTTAACAAATCAACCCTAATGTTTATTGGAGGACTTGGAGGGCAAATCAAGGTTAAATTCTGAGATCAGCATTCTGTAAAATGTTTTTATTATGTTCAAGATTCACTTTTTGACTTAGAAATAATTGCATGAATTGGTTACTTCATCCAGAAATGCCAGGTACTCCAACTAAAACAAAGATGCTATAACGATGTTCTGGTATCCTGAAGTTAATTTTCCCTGGATGTTTTTGCATAAAGTGTTAACCAGGGCAGGCTCTGTGTGCATGCGTGATGCATAGACATTACACAATGAATTTGGTTTTAGTTTCTTTCTTCCATGGCTTCTTTTAGTTTGCCATTGTTATTCATGCCATGAGGCATTTAGGTACATCAAGGATATAGTAATTTTACTTTTTTACTTGCTGCAAAACTAATCTATTATCATCTAAATGATAATTGTTGATGATAAAATGTGTTGTTCTTTTATTATGATTTATATCTGGCAAAGTTATGAGTTCAAGGAAAATAACCAGACAAAAACTTGGCTGCATAGTTTTCAGAGTACATAACTTTAGTTGTATTCATGAGGTATTTCTGTCTTATAGAAATCGCCTGCTGTAAAGGTGACTCATTTTAAAGGGTGCATGGGAGAGACATCCCTGAATGGCAAATCTATCGGTCTTTGGAACTACATGGAAAGAGAGGGCAAGTGCAACGGTTGTTTTGGAAGGTATTTTGTCCCACTCTCTTTTTGTGTGAACAGATTTTGAGTAATTTACATCTGTAATATGTATTTCTCTGTTAGCTAAAAATAATAATAGAATCATAGAATACCAGGTTGGAAGGGACCACAAGGATCATCTGGTTCAACCTTTGTTGGCAAAAGCACAGTCTAGACAAGATGGCCCAGCACCTTGTCCAGCTGAATCCTTACATTGTCTACTGTTGGGGAATCTACCGCTTCCCTGGGGACATCATTCCAGTATAGTGAACTCAGACAAACTGCAGTTTCATTTATCATCAGCTTACAGTTCTGAACACAGTAATCTGAATTTCCCAGTGGTGTCAAGTAATTTAATTGTATGGAATCTTCTCATTATTAATCACTTTCTCAGAGGAGTTCTATTGCTGTCATATATTTTGTGCATTGAAAGCAGGGACTGACAGTGAACCAAACTATTTTGGAATGTTTGCTTTGCAGTAATTTCCAGCAAGACAAATTTATTCTTTCCTAGAATAAGAAATAGTGTAAAGCACTCTTATAAAAAAAAAAAAAAAAAACAAACAACCCATAGCAAAAAAACCCCATGAGCTTGCTACTATTCTTGTGAAAGGGTATTACAGACTATACTATTTTTATGCTTAAGGAATTGAAAAGAAATATACTTGTCTGTATTCCCTTTTGCAGAATATTTCATGTAGAAACAGCAGAGGGTGCTGCTTGACCATATGAGATTTTTTAATAAGTATTATATTACAGGGAATGGGGCTAACAGAACATTTAATGTAAGTGCAGTTGTGCAAAGCATTTTGATAGATGGATGACATGTAAGAGGGTGTACGTTGTAACAATTTTTTTTTTCCCGTAAGAAATCATTGGGTTTTTCTCATACATTAGGGAAGAACATTTTTTATCCTGTATGTATCCTTCCCCATGGCTAATTCATGTGTTATGAGATTCTATAATGAAAGTGGCCTTTGGCTGGAATCCTTCAGTTATTTGTAACATCAAGATTGAAGTGTTTTGCAACACTTTCTAATCATACTGCCTGGGGGCTGCACCAGCCAATTTAACTTGTCTTATATTTTATATAAAAATGACTGGAAAACCACAAATTCTTCAGTTAACATTTTTAACTGCTTTCTACTTCCATAGCCCACAGGATGAGGACACTTCTTTCCATTTTGATGGCAGTGGATACTCAGTTGTGGAAAAGGCACTCCGCTCAACAGTGACTCAGATAATAATATTTTTCAGTAGCTTTTCGCGTAATGGACTACTTCTGTATTTTGCTTCAAATGGCACTGTAAGAAGATTGATCAGATTCTTAAGCTTTCAAAAACCATATTTGGGTCACTTGGTGTTTTCTTGCTTTCTTCTTTGTTATTTTTCCGCTTACATATGTCAAAAGAAGTTATTCTCTTTGTATATGTTATCAGCTATGATTGACATCATAAGCCAAAGGAGTAAAGATAACCCTAGAGAAATTTTTACAGTGAATATTCACATACATTAATGTCAAAATTAAGCAATGAAAAAAGTTATTAATAATTTGTTTTAATTCTAGACTAAAATTAATGATCATTTAACTAAAGGCAAGAAAAAGAAAGTACAGACAAAAAATGTTTTGTTCAATTGGAGGAACCTTTGCAGAATATAAACTCATTTGGAACCGAGTTTGCAGAAGGACAATATAAGATTGAATAGAAATTTAATTAAATATGTAATGTGGGAATTCAGTAAACTGAAATAAATTAAATAATACTCCCTGCAACAGCAATATAGCCTAGACCCATTTCCAGACCTTCACTGTCATGCAGTTTACCATATATTTAGCTCATGGTTGTCTTTACCTGAAGGATGGCAAAGCTGTGTTTAGGTACAGATTGTTTCAGAATCACTGTATTATTCATTTGCCTTATGCACTCCTTGCCTGAATACATTGTACAATGTATACAATGATAGCTGACTTAAGTTTTACAGTGCAGAGGGATCACTTTTAATATGATTCAGAAAGTCTTTTACTGTGTGAAGATGCTCTTTACTTCTTGTGGAAGAACATTGTAGCTTTTGATCTTTATGCTAACAATCATATCAAATAACTTCCAACTTCATCCAAAAAAAAAAAACCAAATGTGAGATTTGTTATTTAGACCTTTCTCTGCTGCGTAATCAAACCTGACAATGCATTTAAGTAAGAATAACAACGAAAGAAAACAAAAAGACATGCTTGTGAGGTACATTTAACTTAATTTTCTTAAACATAGCTAAGTGTCTTGGGCCTACCAAACAGTCTGGGTACAAGACTTACCAAAGTTTTTTCACACAGTAGACTAAACTTGCCAGCGGTGCATTGTCTTGCAAGATTTTATTTCCAGGAATTTAATCTATGTTGTTTTATTTTCCCAGAGAGATTTCTTGTCCCTTGAGCTTGTTGATGGCAAAGTGAGACTGACTGTTGACCTAGGTTCAGGACCTCTTGCTCTTACAACAGAAAATCGTTACAACAATGGAACATGGTATAAAATTTCATTCAGTCGGAACAAGAAACAAGGTAAGCTACAGATTTGAAAAAAACATGTGTCTGCACATTTTCAGTTACAAATATCTAAGACAGCCACAGGAAACATCACTGCCACCAGATCTGGTCACTTGTGTTGCAGTTTCTTTAGCAGCCACGCCTTTGTTACTTTACTTTTAGAAGGACAACAGTGTAAGATCTTGTGCTTAGTTTGGCCCATCTTATGAAGAGCAGGTAGTGCAGAAGCTGACAGACAAAAACAGATCAATATTCTTTAAAGGGTGAAAGATCTCTGTCCAATATGTATATCAGGGATGATGTTTTCTGTTCTGTGTTTTAACGGTACCCAGTACAACAGTATTTGGAGCCTATGTTTTGGAAGTAATGCATTACAGATAATAAATGTTAATAGCTATAACGTATTCTCATATATATATTTTCCTGTAGACTTCCCCAGGTTTGATTTTTGGCAGAGAAAAATGAATGAGATTAACAGAATAGCTGGAAGTAAAATAAATTACTCATTCTAAAAATAAGAAGATTGTCCATACATGTTTGAGTCAATTAATAAATTTTTCTTTATTGGAGACAAAATTGCCAAAATGAAAGAATGTGTATTTGTGTCCTTCTCCAGATCTTTACTGTCTTTTCTTTGCAGGAATTTTGGCAGTCATGGATGCATATAACCTTAATTACAAAGAAACCAAGCAAGGAGAATCTCCTGGCGTTGCCTCAGACCTGAACCGCTCTGATAAGGACCCAATTTTCATTGGTGGGCTGCCAAGATCGAGGACTGTGAGGTAAAGTGTCCTCTCTCTTTTCCACCTTTGCTAAGGCTCTTTAGAGGGAAAGACTTCCACAAATTCTGCTGTCTCCACTGAAATTAGTGAAAATCGGTGAAGTCTGAAGTCTTGTTTAGTGCCATGAATACCAGAGAATTGTCTGTCCTCTGCCTTCAAACTCTAATATGGTGCCTTTCAGTGGTATGTCTGACATTGCAGTTCAGATCAGAGGCAAGCTGCTGGTTTTCCCCTCCGTGGATGATTTCCATGACTGTAGCTGCCACAGCAGCTGCCTGCTCTTTGTGTCAGACTGCGGGAAGCATTCAGCGCTGCTGCCCGGCACGATACTCCTTTGAT
Organism: Patagioenas fasciata; assembly: GCF_037038585.1. Taxonomy (NCBI): domain Eukaryota; kingdom Metazoa; phylum Chordata; class Aves; order Columbiformes; family Columbidae; genus Patagioenas; species Patagioenas fasciata. Next base: position 54,054,884 of record NC_092521.1, on the reverse strand, counting down.
CTCTACCTGTGTGAGCCTTGTGTTTTCCAGCTGGTATTTATAGGCAAAACTGTGCTGCAGGACAGGAGTTCTACTTCAGAAAGGAACTCTTTGTCATTCAATTTTAAAACATGGAACAGAGGACAAAAAATTTTGAGAACAGATCAACAGAAGACATCACAAATATGTATTTTACAGCATGTCTTTAGTTTGTACTTTTTGTATTGCACATCCCTGCTGAACTTGTAAAGTCAGATTTCTTCCAGTGGCTTCACTTTGAAAGGATGAACATGGCAAAAGAAAAAGTAATTAAACTGCATGCTCTTGACAATAAGGTAAATTTTAGGACAATATTTGTCTCTGTGCAGTTATTGCAAAGGTAATCTTAACTGGTATAGCAGCCTGTATGGGATTATGAAAGGAGAGCCTTAGATTTCTCTGGTTGAATCCTGGAACCAAATTAGGCATCCTCCGGACTTAAGAAATGAAAAAGAATTGCTAGGTAGTAGAAAGCTACAGCTACCCTCTCACAAAAAAGCCATTACATTTCAGCTGAATATTCACCTTAAAGTACTGGAAAATGACCCAGCCTGGCAGCACACTATTACACACCTGTATGTTTTCAGTTGGGTACAATGTTGTCTGACTCTCTTTAAGATCAGAATTAATATCTGCTAAGAGTAAAACCTAAATTACCCCTGTTGTCACTTACACTGGGCTGACTGCATTCTTTAAAACTGATCTTTCTTTTTTCTTACTGGACAGAACTTTATCTTCTCTCTCAGGAGATTCCAAATACTACTCCTTGAAAAAAAGCCTTGTTTTCTGTTTCAGGAAAGGTCTTAATAGTAGAATGTATGTGGGATGCATCAAAAATCTGGAAATATCCCGTTCAACCTTTGACTTGCTTAGAAATTCATATGGAGTAAGAAAAGGCTGTGTATTGGAGGTAGGAGACTTAGGTTTTGCGACCTCGTCTTTATTGTTATTGAACAACGAATAGCGATGTTTGTGAACACATAAATGGGTTTATCTTAAAAAAAAGTCTAAAATAATCTAATTTATACTTGAATTCATTTTTTTAATCTTGCTGGGCACTGTGTAGGGACAATGTCAGTAATTATTTCTCTCCCTCATAAAATAGCCTATTCATAGTGTAAGCATCTCAAACAATGGATATATTGAGTTGGTACCTAAGTCCTTAAGTCCAGAGTCAGAACTGATGGCAACTTTTGCTACAAAGAACAGCAGTGGCATCATCCTCGCTGGACTCAGCAGGGGACAGAAAAAGCGACGACGTAGACAAGCACATTTGGCAAGTACTGAAAACAAAGATTTTTGTTTGGTTTGGTTTTTGCGATTTTTATTTCTTAATATCAAGTTAGGTTTTTATGACTGTAACTTGCAAGGAGTGAGAATGATTTATTCAGTTTAGGAAGGCCCAAATACAGAGGCTAGGTGGGGAACAGGACAGAGGATATTCATTGTAACAGAGAAGAGGTGAAGGATCTCTTAGCAGAGACTTGTTACAGTTACCAGGACCCAGAATTCTTTTGCAACAAGGAGGTAAACTGCATGTGAAATGCACAGAAATATCACTTTCCATGCTGTTAATCAACAGTAGTTACTGAAGGACTTCAGATGAACAGCTATCTCATGCCTGGTGGAGTGTGTTGGAGCTCCTGGAGTCTAAGGACAATGTCTAAGTAGGAATGCCTGCCTCTTCTTAGTTCTTTCTTTTAAGGGGAGGTGGTAGAGGGTAGGAGGGTGGTATAAAAAACTCTTGCATTTTAACCGGAGTTTTTATCATGACCAGAGAAATTTCCAGCTTTCATGTGTTCTGTTAGAAGGCTTTACACTCACAGGTACCAACTCATGCCTACTAGTCTTTGAGTTTCATTTGAAAGTTTGTTTACAACTAGGCTTGAAGTTAATTTTTTCCAAAGTATGTTCTATTTAAACACTGAGTGCCAGGAAAATGAGTTATAGTTAAAAATTAATCTTTTGATTAAATCCACAGCCCTTCTTTTCCATCATGCTGATTGATGGTCATCTTGCTGTGCACGTTAACACTGGAGATAGAGCAAGTACTAGAAAAGTAATTCTTCAGGCTGTTAATGGAACATACAGTGATGGACAAGAACACTCGGTCATCCTAATCCGGAACAAGAGGTACATGCAACTGTGAACAGTACTACCTGTTTAGTTATTGTATGCTGTTGTCAGTTCACTGCGCTCTCTGAGGATCTGCCTTTGCTAGCTCATTAGGTGGAACAATCAGGGCTCTGTTTTTTTGCTATTAATGGAAGTGTTCTGATTTACATGGTAATTGTACACAGCATATAGCCACTGATGAAATTGCAGTTAAAAGCTCTCTAAATCTATAGACAGCTTGGACTGCTTCAGTAAAGTATACTAAATAGTATTAGAAAAAAATACAGCTATCAAAATAATTTGGAAAGATACCTATCAAAATAATTAAGAAAGACATTTGTCAAAACTCTGCATGTCAAAAATTATTTAAAGAAGAAAGTCTTCTAGTTTTAAGACATCGAAAGGATTATCAAAGTGATGGCATCTTTATTTCTTAGAACAGGACATTTTTGAGCCTGAGTGGAATGCTTTTCATTTGAAAATTAATGTCTAAGGCTCTTGTTGAATGTTTTCCCTACCTTATCTTTTTCAGGATCATAACCATACAGGTGGATGAAAGTAACCCTGCAGAAATGAGGCTTGGTTCATCAGCAGAAATGAGCCCCATGAATATTTCCAGTTTCTATGCTGGTGGCATTCCAGCAGGAGAGGGCATTTTAGGGCTAAAAATGGCTGGATCCTTCCACGGCTGTATCAGCAATCTTATTTTTAACAAGGAGTAAGTTGAGGCGTAACTGCCCTGTCTTGCAAAACAGTGTATATTATTATTAATTGTAGCATGTAATCCTTTTATGACATTGTGCATTTGCCTGGTTTTTAACATAAGACAAGCATGATGCTGATGATCTGGGTATTACAACAGGCAGAAAATGGACCTTACCAGCTATATTTCCAAACAACGTTAAAAATGTCTTTAATGTTTATAGAGACGCTGCACAAAATGCAACTTTGTCAACTATAATTTCATCTGCATTCACAAACGGAATGGTTTTCCAAGAATCTTGTCTATTAATATTGTTCTATGGACAGATTATGTGCCACTTCTCAATCATTTTGTCCCAGCATGCCACTCCTTTTTCTTTCTCATGTTACTAGTGAAAGACCCTGTAAAAGACTCTTCTGCTTTGGAAATGTAAAGATTTGGCATTTCACCTCTTAAAATATAGGGTTTTTAAAACACAGGCTTTTGTATTTCACCACTTCCATGAAGTATGAACATGTGGATATGGACAGCTGCTTTTTGTCAGAGAAGCCTAAACCAGCCATACAGCCAGAAGACCTAGAGATTCAACCTGAACTTCAGGCTTTACCACTTCCCCTGAGGCCTCTTACAGATACAAGAAAAGTATGTATTGCACCAAAACTCTATTGCCTCTTCTAGGTAAATGTTCAACAGCAAGATGCATTTCAGCTTTGTGGAGAGTTTAAGTGTATATTTGCTTATAGTGTGGTATGGCTTGGTTCAATGCATGTGGATTTGAAATTATTTTTTCTTACAGAACAACTGGTACAAACCTTTGTAGCAGCCTGTTGGCCTTTTGGAAGGGAAATATGGTTAGGTTTACCATTGTTTAGGCAGCAAGACTGAAAAAAAAATAATAAAATGGTAAAAGCAGAGTGATAATCCCCAGCAGAAGGACTTGAAAGTGACGATTATCTTAAGTGTGTTTCTGCCAAAGCGGCTCTGTGCTGAGATTTGCATTAGGTGTGCAATTCAGCATTCACGTTTTCCTGGTCACACACAGGCAGTCTCTGCGCTGTGTCAAAGAAGAGGCACGAGCCATTCCAGAGACACAGTGTCTGAATGCAGCTTGCACGTCACCTATTTCCTCTCACATAGTCCCTGTTCCCCAGAGAGAAGGCAGCATCACTTCTCTCCTCCTGCAGTTGCATGTCTTTATAATGAAGTGTTTCCAAAGCATCCTAAGATCATTTTTCTGTGGCAAGAGAAGGCAGGATTTTATACATTTCACACAACTGTGGCTATAAAAAGAAATAAGCTGTCCTTCTTAGGACTGAAGTATAGCTTTGGCTCATACGCTGTTATTCAGCTCTCCATCCTCCAAATGACAACAAAAATGTGCGTCCTCACTAAATGGGAAAATATTTCTACTGAGTTCATAAGATTTTCACACTGGAATTGTACTCTGTCTTCCAGTATTTGTTATCAAAGGGGCTATCAATTAAGACAAATGGTGGATGAATACTGCTAAAACTACAAGCATTTTTCAGTAGAAGGGACCGATGCTGTCCATGAGACATAGCTTAATCATTAGAACTAGTTCTTTTCGATCCTGAAGATAGTTCAGAATGATTGTAGTTTAACTCATTGATGTTGCTGTATATTTCATGTTTATCTGGTAGTACAGTTTGTTACTTACAAAGTTGGCATAGGCACACTGCCATTCAGCACTTGCTGTTCAGCACCCAATACTATTATTTTTTAATAAAGTCCTTTCATTAACAGGTAGTTTGTGCAAAAGTTGAGCTGTCTGATCATCTTCAAGATGCCCATCAGTTTGGACTTGCCAAAGGCAGCCACTTGACACTGCTCTTCAATCAGTCTGCAGTGAGGAAGAAGTGAGTATATCCACACAGTGTGTTATCTTGTATTGAGCTACAAGAGGTGCAGTTATGATTTTCATGAATGATCACTGCATTACCAGCTTTGAACATGGCTCTTGCTTCAAATTTCTGTGGTTCCTCATGGAAGAAGGTATCATTACCACTGCAGCGTAATTAATGTGTCTTTCCCAGGTTTGTCGACATGAGTTAAACTCATGGTTAGAGTTCTGCATTTTTTTCCCTCAGACTTATGAGCCCCACTGTACTTTCTGTAAGTATTTTGATTGCTGTTTTCCACATACAGAGCTCAGCCGGACTCTGCTCCTTTGACTGATGCAGGTAACATCTTACCCTCTTCTATGGATTTTCTGCAATTGCACCTTCGATATCTGCTTCACTCTCCAGGTCAACAAAGGAGCTAAAACTACCGAGAAGAATCATGCCGTTGAGTCTTAATGTGTGATAGCCTCTCTGCCACTCTTATTTCTTTGAGAGACCCTCAACAGGGACTCCAAAACACAGCCTACAAGCCACTTGCTTGTGCTTCTTTCAACTCAGGAAGCCTCTGCAGACATTGAGAAGAGAGCCTTTATTTGCTTCTAGCCCTTCTGTTGTAACTCTTGAACATAAGGACATTGAAGAGGATTGGTGCTGTGTAGTCTGAGCCTAGTGTCTCCATAGCACATAGCTCAGTCAGCTCTTCTACCTTTTAAGCCTCCCTCTGTTCTCAGTCTGCCCATTATATCCCAGCAAGCCTGGCTAATAGTCATGGATGCTATCACATTATCCTGGAATTCATTTCTGTCTTGGGGCAACAGGCAAACCTGCAGTCACAAACAGCTGGGCCTGTCCCTCTTAAAGCCCAGCTCACTCTGTGACAATCACTTTTTCTGTCTGTGACAGGTACAGCACTGATTTCTGTTATGAAATATATTATAGGTCATGCTTTCTTAGAATCAATGCAAAATCTACTTTTCTGGCCTTTGTAATAATACATTTTCTTTCATCATAATAAATCAGTTGAGGATGCCCTCTGTCTCCAGAAAAGCTTTTTATCAATACAGAAGAAATGTCTTTAGTAACACAGAATTTTTCTTGTCTAGACTTTCTGTCCAGCTGAATCTCAGAACCTTTGCCTCCAGTGGCCTGATTTACTACATGGCTCACCAGAACCAGGTTGATTATGCAGCCCTACAGCTCCATGGGGGACAGCTCTATTTCTCATTTGATCTAGGCAAAGGGAAAGCAGTAGCTTTTCACCCTGCTGTTATCAGTGATGGAAAATGGCATATGGTAAGTAGTCACCAATATTGTACTCCATTTTCTCTTCCTTGGAGTTACTGGGCTGGTTTTTCCCTGCATACTTTTCTGTGTTGCAAAGGTGGGTAGGTTTTAATGAAATCATGAAACCATTCAGATAACTATACTCAAACATGAGTTATTTCCTTTTTACATTCCTATTAATTATGCATTGATTCCAGCATCCAACTACTGTCAATTATCTCAGATTATTTAGAGATAAATTGTTCACCATGTAATAACAGTCATCTTCACCAGAGAAGAACTCAACAGGGAGGTCTGGAAGCTCTGACTTTTTCCACAGAGGTCTTTGCACTATGTCACCAAAGACCTTCAAGTGAGTGTGTAACATGGTGAAAAAGATTTTTGGGTGCAGTTTCTCCTTTCTCCCACTTATTGCTTAGTACCTGGGAATGTCCTAGTAGCTAGTGCTAACAAGGAACCACTCTCTTTCCTTTCCCTGGTTGATGTAACATGAGAAAGGTAGACATTTGCAAAGAATGGAGACTGGAGGAGGAGGATTTGGCACAAGTAGAGTTTGAGGAGAAATTATGGCTACAGCTTTCAGGTATCATGTAGCATTTGGGCCCTTCTGTATCCAGGCTCTGGGTCAGCCTCTGCTGGCTCAGATCCTCTGAGCAACCTACCTGCTGCTGGCTCTGCCTCTTTTTGCAGGAAGTGACAGTGATGTCTGCAGGAGTTTTAAAAGCAACTCTGACCACATTACTTTTCCTTAAGGCCAGTGAGGATGGCAACATTCATCCTGCTACGCTTCCCTTCCTTTGTCTGTATGTGAAGCCTTAACTCCAGAAAATGGTTTCTGTGGGACAAAGTGATTGACGCAAAGCTGCCACCTCCCCTAGACACCTTGGGAATCAGCAGTGTTATTTTTGCTTTTCGTATATAATCAGTGTAAGAAAAACCAGAAAAAAACTAACATAAAGATGGCAAATGTGAACTTCTGTCAGAGAGATATCACAGTTAAGCTCTGCTACCTACCTTGAAAGGAAGAACACTCTGTGATTTATAGCTGCATATTTAAAATTTACTCATGTGAAACTCCCACTTTACACTTTTTAAGAGATGAATAGATTCTATATGAGAGCTGATCTACCTTTACTATCCAGGACATAAAAACATGAGCTTGAACCTTTTTTCAGAGATTAAGGCTGAGTCACATGACTTCACAGCTGGGAGTGATTATTGCAGCAGCTCTACAATCAATTTAAGCTAATAAGCATTTCTGCTGAAAGAAGCACTACTTCTTTTCATTCTCTGCCGTCTGCTCATATCATCCTGGTGTGCCACTTTATCCTCTTACCAACCTGAAAAGTTCATGAAACCTCATGTTGAACCTGGTCAGGATTCTGAATGGGGCTAAAAGTAACCAGGGAAGAATAAATGGCTGGCTGTCTTAAAATCCAGTCCTTCATCTGCATGTGAGTAATTGCTTTAGTGCAAGGAAGGCGTATTGGAGTGAATGAACAAGATGGACAGAACTGGAAAGCTTTTTGGTCAGAGCAAATTGAGCGCTGCCCATCATCAAATTACAGCGTAGGAGTGTGCACTTCAGAGAGCTACGATGGCTCAGCTAGTGAGCAGCACAGTAATTGCAGAAGACCAGCACAGTACTCCCTGCTTCAAATTTAGTGATGTGCTTGTATCCTAAGGTGATAAACTAGTGGTTTTAAATAACAATCGTTAAGGCACTGAAAAACTTCCACAGAACAACATGCAATCATTGTGATCCCTTGGGGAGACAAGGAGGCAGTTTAGCTGCTCAGTTGCCCTCTGAAAGGTCTTCAGCCTCATAATGGATTCCACAAGGATCCCTCAGTGTGGGATGTCAAAGCCATTTAGCTGTTAAAAAACTGTCTTGCTTACTTCTGTGGCAGATGATTCAGCTTACTGATTCATGTTTGCATTCTCATTTTTTTTTCCAGATAAAGACAGAATATGTTAAAAGAAAAGGTATAATCATTGTGGACGGACACGAATCGACAACAGTCAGTGCTCTGGGAGATGGCAGTACTTTGGATGTGGAGGGGAAGCTCTATCTGGGAGGGCTTCCCTTAGACTATGTGCCGAAGAATCTTGGGAATGTAAGAAGATTCGCGGTGATGGGGTGTCTCTGACATTTTGCAAAACTAGAATGAGTATACTGTATCAAACCCATCTAATTCAGCATCCTGTCTCTGACTGGCAAAACAGTAGTACTTAGGGAAAGAAATAACAATGAAAGTAATTACCCTTCACCAGATAAACCTTTCCAGCTTTCTGTGGCTCAGCGACTCTAACTAGAGTTTGTTTCCTTGTGTTTTGGTGGTGGCCCTTAATAGGTTTTTTCCTATCAATCTCACTATTAAAAATGGATAAAGAATACAATATCATGTGTTTCATAATATAAGAGAAAAATATAACCTAGAATTTCAGACATTTTGGTACCTAAATTCTATTGTATTTAAACAGAGATTATTCTATTGTATTTAAATAGAGATTAGGTGCCTTAAATATCTCTGAAAGGCTTGGTTTAGCTGCCTGAGATTACCACATACTTTTTCTACATGGTTTTAGAGAACAGGTTTTTGTCACCTTCTTCCTTGTGCAGCATGTTATCTCAGGGGGAATTCTGGTGATGATAACAATGTTTCTCAATTCCTGGGTGTACTTTCTGCACCCATGCTTTTTAATTGGATAAGGGGGCTAACAAATACTTTCATACTTTGAATCTGCAATTGCTGAAAATAGTAGTAGTGAGTAATTCTAATGAAACTTTGGCTCTGGTGATCTATACTTGCAAAATGTCTTAAAGACGTTCCAAACATGCTTCAGCAAATTAACAAGTAAATCAAGATTTTAACTGTTGGGGGGATATCCCTGCTCATTTTCAGGCAAATACAATTCTTTTTATATGTTACAGGGAGCAAATACTGTTTCTGAACAATATTTATTTTGACTCTTAAGGCATGTTATATAAGTATATGTAATAATAAGAAATGTAATTATTTTAGATTCTGCTGTGTTTTATTCAGAGGATTTTTTATTTACAATAATATCAAGTCTGTCACTGAGAGAGCACTGCAGCAGTTTGTATTACACACTAACTCTTCATATTTCATTATCTTCAGGTGACTCACAGTATTCCTGCTTGCATTGGTAACATGTCAATTAATAGCAAGCAACTGGACAATGAGAGCCCTGTGTCTATCTTTGCTGTGAATAAATGCTATGTAACAGTGCAAGAAGGTACTTTCTTCGATGGGAGTGGCTTTGCTGCTCTTGGTAAGTGTCATTAAATGAAAGCAGTACCTTACTGAATTAATATTAAGGAAGACATACTCTTGTTAGGTCTTACTGGAGCTTAGTGTAATTGATTGACTCCTCACACAAAGGGTGCATGCCCTACATTTCTAACTTGGGTCTCTTTATTCCGTACATCCCAAAGTGAGCATTTCTGCAAAAGGCTGTCTTCCACAAATGAAAGAGCTGATGATTCTAGCACTGAGAAAGAAATGAACTACCTCTTTCTCTAGCTAAGAATATCCATATTAATGATGTTAACATCTGTTAAATGGTATGGAGATAGAAGACGTAGGATGCTTGTTAAGTGACATGAAGGGTTACATTATGTGCTCTTTACAGTTTCTTACCAGTAAGATAGAATGTATTAAGTTTCCTTTCATTTATTTATATTTATTTGGGAATTTGTCTTTTCCAATATAAAACGTGAATACTGACATTTGAAAAACTTACTTCTCAGAGGTTCTACAAGGTTGTATCCTGGCAGACTAATTAACAAGCTTTTTAGGCCTATTAATGACAATGTATGTATTCTACTTTGTACTGTGGGTTACAAGTCTTCTATTAGAAACTCATAACTTCTTTTCAGTCAGAGAAGGTTACAAAGTTCGATCGGATGTGAACATCACGCTGGAGTTTCGTACGACAGTGTTGCACGGCATTCTCCTGGGGATCAGCAGTGCTAAGGTTGATGCCGTTGGACTGGAGATTGTAAATGGCAAGGTAGGCTGCAGAACTGCTAGATGGCACTAAATAGACACCAGTGAAATGTGGTGGAAGCAAAATGTCTAAACCAAATCCCTACAGAACTAAAACAGGACAGACTTCCAGTCTCAAGGTTTCTCACTGTCATCATATGATAAAATGTGAGATTAGCAGAAGTCCCTGGAACTTCTTGCCTTGTTAGTTAGTGTAATTTATGTTAGTCTGCGGCTACTGTGACCTCTTGTACCACATACCTTGCATGATAGACCAAATATGTACCTTTGTTGTAGCTTAATACTTTTTTTTTCTGCCATAGAGCTACACTTGCCCTTGATAAATATATTATTGCATGTACAAAGCACCATGTTTTGTAATTTCTTCCTCAATATTCATAAACAATTAACTCACTATCTACTTCTACTGGCCATTATGCTCCATAAACCTTTTAACAATCAATACATAGTTCTCTACTCATCGCCTGCATAAAAAATGTATACTTGATTGCTCTTAAGTATTTCCTTTTCTGAGAAACAGCTCATTTTTTATTCAAAGCTTCCTAGCTAGAGACAGGATTAAATATCACTGTTTCTGCGGGACCTGCTTTCTTAGTCAATATTTACATATTAATCCTCACCACAGAGTTGAGGAAATGTCTACTGCTTTGAAAAATAAATACATGAAATAAATCAATACACATATTGGTAATGACAAGTGCTTTCAGTCCATTCTCCTTTTCTTCAGATAGATACAGTGAATCTTCTTTCAGATCTGAAGTCTCAGCTTCTGTGAGAAAATGATTTGTATTTGTAAAAAGCATTGAAAGTCCAAGTGAAGTATACCAAACGAACTCAGTGCACTACTGCATGGATAGATCTAAGTCTTTGAGATTTTAAAGATACTTCAATAAGGCCACACTCTATCTATCAAAGTAAACATGAGCTTTACATAATTATCAAACGTTTATTAAAACGGAAATCTCTGCACCAGCGTGATTGTGCTTTTATCTAGGCAAATCAGTTCATGTATTCTTACTTTGTATCTTTATTGGCATCTGGCTGTTTATACAGGTTTTATTCCATGTCAACAATGGAGCTGGCAGAATAACAGCTACATATGAACCAAGAGGCACAAATAGTTTGTGTGATGGAAAATGGCACAAGCTTCAAGCAAACAAAAGCAAACATCACATTTCGCTGATAATTGATGGGAATTTGGTTCAAACTGATAATCCCTATATCCAGTCAACATCTGCAGATACAAACAATCCGATTTATGTTGGAGGCTATCCTGGTAGGTACAATAATATTTCTCTTCCCTTCTCTCCCTCCCACTCTTGCTCTCTCTCATAAAAATGACTCTTAACACATGCACTCTCTCCCTCCCCCTCCTTGCTCCCTTGCTCTTTCTCTCTCTTGCCCTGATTCATTGAGTTCATGACTGAGTTATTAATCATAATTACCATTTTCCACATTGTTGCTGGGATCACAACATATTAATGTTTGGGTGTACTGTCTTTGTGGAGGACTGTGTTGAGCTGTTGAGTATGTTGACAAGATCAACTCAACTCCTGTCACTTTCCTACACAAACCTGCTCCTTAGCTCCTCAGAAGGATTTCCTCCACACAGTTTATCTTTTACAGTCTCTCTCAGATTTCACAACACCTCTGCCTGTGTATGCTGAGGTGCAGTTCTCTTGCAGTCGAATTGATACTAAGGCTTTCCCTCAAATTTGTCTAAGTAAGGCTTCCGTAGTGCTCTTCTGATTTATTTTTGTTAATATTTCATGTCAGGGTTTGTGCAGGCAGAAGTCAAGCTGCTACAGATGGACATATTTCCCTTGTTCTGTGTAAATTCCTTTCTGAAGTAACTGTCAGTCATACTAGGATGGTAGTCTAAAAAGCCAATAACACAAAAAAAAATATATAATTGAATTACTTTTCAGTTAAGTTGTGCAACTTACTAGTTGATAATTTGAGCCAAGACTATTCATTAAGAGGCTTAAATTTTGAACATCATGAGTTTGGCCTTCATGCAGGCATACTTTTTAATGAAAGCATCAGTACTGAGAGTGAGTAGGCTTTGTGTGGATTTGAATATCTTATGCTTTTAAACATAGCAAAAAAAGCCCATATCCATTTGTCTCTGAAAAAGCTGTTACAGTTTATCGGTTCAGATACTCAGATTTGTGTGAAAACAGAGTGATGGGATCTTGAAGGGCAAACTCAGCTTTTAAATATTTGGAAAGCTTTAGGGATGATAGCTTGAAATGTTATAGAGCCTTCTGTTGGACAAGGTTTTGGTGCTTCATGAAAAATGAATTCATGCTAATTAACCAGATCTTGATTAATATTTGATCTTCCTCACATACTAAAGTGGTTTATCAGCTTCTTGTGAACCTGGTTTTTTTTAGTAGTAGGGTGATGTGATACTAATTTTTCTTTCAGTGCTCCTTCTGTGAAGATTAGGTTTAATAGTGAACACAGATTCTTCAGTTTAGTTGAATACTGCAGAAGTGGAATGAATTGTTTCACAGGTTGTGTGAAAAGAAGAGTTAGACTCTTTACCAACCTGATGTTTTGATTTGCCACTGGAGTCCATGGCTCTGTACAGCTCAGCTGTTGCTTCATACCCTGCCAGTTCCAATTTGAACTTCAAAGACACCTATCTGGAGTGACTTTCTCCTCCCTTTCCCACTCTTTTATCTTGACAAATTATTTCTGCAAACTCTGCACAAGTTATCCCAGAACATGGCTTACTCTCAAAGGCAGAAGTGACTGTCCATGCTGGAATGTCCCAGATTATCCAAATGTGAAGGGAACTTGCTACTCCTCAGCTGTCGGTTTTCTCTCTTGTTTAGGAGGGAAGGGAGGCAGTTGAATAACCTGCATCTTTGTATTGTTTCAGTTCACTGGATATAGATTCAACATATTTCATGTTTGTTTTTCAGCTGATGTGAAGCAAAACTGCCTCACAAGCAAGAGCTCATTCCATGGCTGTTTGAGGAACCTTGTGTTGACCAAGGGCCAACAGGCAGAGTTGTTTGACTTCAGCAGAGCTTTTGACCTGCGTGGAGTCTTTCCTCATTCCTGCCCTGGGGCTGAGCACTGAACTGCAGCACAACTTGTCTGGTCTGAGAGAGAGTTTTTGTTGATCTGTTATTTTTCATTCTCATTTTGTAATGAAAAGAAGAATTGGCGAGAGCCTGCATCTCTTCGATTTTTCTGGTTGTTTTCCAACTCAGGTCATTTATTTTTTTTATATTCAGAAGCTCTATGTCTGCATTTTAACAAAAAGGTTTTAAACAACAAATACCTCTGCTACAATGGTAATGGCATTAATTGGGTGTTTTTCTTTTGGGAATTTTTGTTAATCAGTGTTTACAGTATGTTTTCTTTTGATTACATGACAGTATTTCATATTGAGTGTTGGTCGTTTTATAAAAAGGTAATTTTGAACTGCATAATAAACTACAATAAACTGTGCATTATTTCATGTGGTTCAGTTGTCTGTGCATTTCAGTTAGAAGAAAAAGAGTGGGATGGTTAAGAACTGACACGTTCAAGTGGATGGAGTCCAGCAGAGGGAGCATGAGACTAAAGGCATAATGATGAAGTTCTCAGATTCAGTCTAATTGATAGAATTTTCTTACTATAGTTTGTATGGTAGCTCTGATCCCTTTTACTTCTGCTTTGATATCCAGGGCTTCCAATGCCTATTATAGCCACATTGTCTAGGAGGATTATTTTCCTGTTCATGCTTTCATGGAATCACCTGCAGGACAAGCAGCAACTCCACACCACAGAGATACACATGAAATGTTGTGTTGGTGAAAAAATGATTTTGGTTGGCGTGGGAACAACTATTGTTTTTTCTTGCAGTCAGAACTAATGCATCTTTCTTGGGAAAACGGTATTTCTTAGAGGACACAGGGAAGCACCTCTCATGCCCTCCAATTCCTAATTCACAGGCCAGTTAGCAGTTCTATCTTCACCTCTTCCTACTGGGCCTGCCTCTGTTTCTAAAATGAGGTTTCCAGTAGTTGCACTTGAGCCAGGTTTGGGGACACTCGCTCGATCTGACTCAAGTGAGGACATGCATTCATCAACTGGCTGGCTTGTTGAGCACTGACAGCCATGTCTTGTACTTGAAGATGCATCTGTAATAAACATAGCTCTTTACAAGTCACGTCCACCCCCTTTTTTTCTCTTTGAACTAGCAAGTATTTTTATTTGCTCCTTAGAATTTTGTTTGGCTTTTACTATACTTTTTTTACAATTCATTCTAAAATCAATTTTGCTCCATGTATATCATGCTGGTTTAAAAAAATACCATCTCAAATGAAACCCCAAAGCAGTTTGTCATTTATTGCGATGAAGCAGGATTCCAAGCAGTGTCATTTTGTACTTTGCATTGAAGTAGTGAAAGGGAAGAGCTCCTGGATGAAGAACTGCTCCACTTGACCAAGGACTGGAGCAGAGAACTCCACTTGTGCAAGGACTAGCTGCCTAGGTGATTTAACAAGACAGTTGTTTTTAGGACAGTTTCACTGCTGCTTTTTGCCATTTCTGTCACTGCTTCTATCTGAAAACCACGTGTTTAGATTTGAAAAGCTTTTTTTTTTTTTTTGTTGGTATTGTTTTTATTTTTGACACAAATACGATACAATGGACACATTCTGCTGTACAAATACACTTACGTGTGGGCTTGTTTCAACAAAAGACATAACATAATGAGGATTGTAAGAGAAATGTACATACAAACATTTTGCTTTGATTAGTGGCATCGTATTATTTTCCAGAGAAGGCACACATTAATGGAAAGCCATTGAAAAATAACAACCGAACCACAGTATGTTTGTATTTGTTATCTATTAACCCCAAGGTCTGATCTCATTACAAGCAGTAATTAAAGCAACATTGTTTGGATAAAATTTCATCTGTATCCTGAAATATGTCTTTTAATATATATTTTTTTGATAATTTCCAAATCTTGCTCATTAGAAGGAGAAACATTGTATCAATGGAAGAGACTGTCATAGAGGTGAAAGTAGTAACAAGAAGGTTTTGAATATTAAACCTCTAAGCCAAAATATTTTTCCTGGAAAATGCAGGGTGAGGTAGTTAATATTATACATAGACACAGACACATTTGCACACACACACACATTCTAATGACATTAGCTGCACCAACAGGTTAGAGCATTCCAGTTTGTTTCCAATACCCACTTCTTGCATATACTCTTTGTGTTGACATGCAAAATGTTGTCTTTGTAGAACCACAGAGTACATAAATGCCTGAGGCATCTTTGGAGTTCACTGAGTTTCTCCCTGCTTGCTACCACTTTCTTAATAGCTTTCCACATATGTTGCTTTCTGTTAGGTGACAATCCTCTCATAACTTGGTTTTGACTTCTACTGCTGTCAGGAGGAACAAAAATCCAGGTGCCTCCACCAGCATTTTGAAATGTAGGGCCTAAAGCTGAGACCTCATATTCAAAAGTGTCATATAGGTTGTTCAGTTTGTCTGCTGCATATTAAATCAAGTTAGTGTACCACGACAACACAAAACAACTTAATGTGTAACAATATTAACCACAGTGCGCATGGGTCATTAGGTCCATTTGTATCAAAAAAGGATTTTTGCGATTTTGTTTCAGAGACAGCAGGTATTTGGTCATGCTGTAGTATTCTGGCCACTGTATGTAGAATCTAGTTCATCTGCTGATATGCGTGTCTTATACCAAAATTAAAACTTTTGTTATAAAACAAGTATTCTCAGGATGGATTTCCTTACATCAGATTTGGCTTTCCTAAGTTGCAAAGTGGTAAAGGTGAAAGTCTTCCAAAGAACCTTTCTATCCTGTATGGAATAAAGTGAGATCTATTTCAGAAATAATTTTAATGACGTCCTCACTTCAGGGCCCAGAACATGCTGAGCAAGTTACAGTGTGAGCACAGGGGGTGCTCTGTGCTTTCCCTTGCGTGGCCATTGAGAACATGGAGTAAAGTGAGTGGGCAAGACGGAGGAGGTCAATACATTTGTCTGAGAGTCCTGTAGAAAGTTACCTCATTTGCTACAACACTTCAAATTCTTTAGTTAACATTCAGGCTTTCTGTATAGTCATAAAAGCTCTTTCGTTGGCTATAAATACAATGATGCTTAGCATTTATATGATACTCTTCATATTCAATGCACTTGGCACATAAAATCCCTTTGCTGAGTTTGTCCTTCCTAGATGGATGTTTATAACTCCTGCTCTGCTCAGGGAATTGTTTGGCTGCGTCTGAGAGCAGAATTTAACTCAACTAGTTTTCATGTTACCTTTATAAGGAAAAAGTACTAGTCCTGTTTTACAGCTAAAAGAGAAGGGCAGCATAGTAGAAAGAGTTGTCCATCGCCACAGAGGGAACTAAAGGGAATCTGGAATAAAGCACTTGACAAAACGTTTATGCTTAGTCCAATGAACAAACCACAGAACCTACTCTCTCTCACATACTTAAAATAAATAGTTGCCAAAATAAGCAATGTATTTTATAATACAGCTGTCCCTGGTCCTAACCTGACTGCAACTGTGCACCGATTAGTGTTAAGGGGGAAAAAAATAAAGTTGGAAAGTTAAAAATTTCACTGTTTATAATTTTTTTTTATCTCAAGAAGGTAAGAAAGACAGATGGCATCTGCCCTCTGTAGACATTATTGTTGCTGGTAAAATTACTGATTCAACATTGATTTATTTCACTGAACACTAACAATGAAAGTTAACTACTGGAGAATACAATTAACTTTGAATCAGAAGTAGGGTTTCCAGAATGTGAAAATCCTTATTGCACAGCTTCAGGAGAGCATCACAGGTTACAAGTTTCTCTGCAGGACAACATACTTCATGTTTACCTGGAGGACTTGGTTCGGGATGCTTTTACATTGCTACCTGGTAAGCAGAGGACCAGCTTCTGCCTCATCCATGTGTCTGAATCAGGAGCAAAACCTACTGCTCAGACTGTGTGAATTAATTGTACAGTGTTGTCATCCGATGACAGAGATATTGCAGTGCAGTTGAAGGCATTAGTTCCTATTTTTTGTGTTAGACAACAACAAAAAAAGACTTGCAGTTTTCCAGAGACTTGCGACTTCCCTTCTTAACAATCATGCTTTAGTTCTATATAGTTTAGCCTAAAAGCAGAGGATTAGGTGAAGAATGATGCTCACCCTTGGGACTGGCTACAAACCAGACATACTGTCTAACATTTACTGTGCTGCATTCCCACGGCAGTTGCAGCCCCTGTTCTCTTGTCAGCCTGTTTGTTTCCATAGACTGCTTGCCATCTGTAAAAGGAGCTGCAATTTGCTATGTATTTGTAACCCCCCTCCTCCCCCGCCCCCAGCACAACTGGGCCTAGTCTGGCTACAGTTTTAAGGCCTTAATGTATAAATGTTAAATAAAAGTATTAAATCCCTCTGCTCATTGGAAGCTCTTTTTCTTCTCCATGCTGTAGTTTACAAGGTCCAGACAAAGATCTCTCTTCTCAATGCAGCTGAATAGTATAAAAGTTGCTTACATATTAAAGCTAAAATAAACAAAAGAAAAATAATTAGGTTACAAATAAAGAAACTATAATGTTTAACAAAAAAAGATGATGGCTGTAAGTTGCACCATTAACACATAGCTCATTATGGCATTACACAGACTTAAATCCGAGAGCATCATGTAAAAGATGGAGGCAGGGGAATATGCCCCTTCTCACCAAGCATTTGTCTCCCAAAACTTGTATATGTCACAGGGGAAGGAAGCAGAAAATGGTTTGTGGTGCTACAATTGCACACAGTAATGTAACCCAGACAGACAATTTTGAAGGACTGGTAGTAGTATACGTAATGGATATATAAAGAGTTTAGCTGTCTATACAGTATTTCTTCCTCCTGCCTCCATCCCTCCCCCAGCATCAGGTACTCATGAGGTGTGACTGAGAGACATAAATATTGCAGTAATGCACACTGCACAGGTTTGCTTCCAGCAGAAGGGTTTGGTTCTGTCCCATAGCTACGTCTTGGCACTGCTGAAGGTCGGGCTCCTCTCTTCCACACTTGACAGATACCTTCTCTTCTTGAACATCTCTGTGATGCTTGTGTGTTACGCTGTGGTTGGTAGTGTTTCATGCATCCACAGATGCTACTGGATTCTTAAAAAAAAAATCATGTTCTAACACCAGGTCAGGAAACAAACAACTCTGTATGCGACAGGTTGTTTTCTGTGCACCGTACCTTGGTCTGTCCTCAACTCCTGGGCCAACTAGCACAAGTGTAACACATATGAAAGTGTAACTGATATTTTCAGATGGTCCAGAAGTTGGAGTGATAATGCTCATACCAAAAGTAGTACGTGGTGACCAGCAGTTGGACAGTTCAGTAGGAAGGAATTATATCCTGTAGCTACCCTTTTGTTTCATCTCTGCCAAGAGCTTCTTGAAATGACAGGAATCACTGTTGTTCATTCGGCTTTTGTCCAGTACACTGCTGCCTTCTGCTTCAGCTTGCTTTAGGTTTTATCACCCATTCTGCCTGAGGATTGGCACGGTAAACATCTAACATGTATGCATCCGGATCCAAACAGTGCTGACCTGAAATGGAAATTGACAGCCATGAATCATCAGATGTTTTGAGCACATGAATAAGTGGGATGTTAAAGTGTCCTTGGATGTATCTCTGACTTGCACACAGAGACCCTAGCTTGGTGTGTCCAGCAGACGTCCTGCCTGGGTACAAACAGGGGCTTTGGCAACTGGTCAGTGATTTTACTCAGTGAGAAGAGTCATGAGTTCACTTTCACGTCCAGGCAAGATGCCGTGCATTATGGAAAAAGCGCTTAGTCAAATGGTGAACAAATATTGTGGTTTCTTTAGAAGCATTAGCAACACTGTTACTGTAAGAGCTGCAGTATGTTTCAGTTTGTTTTTCATTTATTTGGATTTACTTGGCTGGAATTGCAGCTCTGTGACTTTGTTTCTATACTGTTTTTAAATGCTGAAAAAGTAGCTCTGTAAACCATGTCTTCCCATCCAGCTAGGCTAAGGTCTTGCAAAGAAATACAGGAACTATATCAAAGTTTTTGGCAGCGGCTGTTCTGCCAGTTGGAAGGTTTTGTTAGGGGGCGACTGGGACTGGGAATTGGGTGGCTGGGGGCTCCCTGCTGCCTTTGTCACAGAAAAAGGCATTTAGTGCCTCTTAATTGAGTTATAAGGCAATAAATTCTTGAGTTAAGTTGATTTGTTGGACTATATTGCATTTAATCTGGGTGATGAAGCAATTCAGCTGATGAGGTTACAGGGCTGTGACACAAAGGATTATGGTAAAACTTTCGTACAGTTACTTATAAGGTCATTGAGGTCCTAATGATTTTATTAAAATGAAAGCAATATAAATGAATTAATGCATAATCAGTGGAATGAGGTGCCGTGGAAGTTCTATGGTTATAAAAGTAATTTTAAATGAAGAAGCAAATTAAATGTCCAGATGTTTGAAAGAGCATACAGGGAATACTTGGCATTGTTTCACAAGGCCTTTGGGATCTTCTCTTGTTTCAGGATTGGTTGGTCATCCTCTTTAACCAGGCAAAAAAATCACTAATCAAATTTAGTTTTGTATGAGTGTATCTTCAGTAATGAAGACTTTGCTTCTTGGCTGCTGCTGAAGCAAGTCCATGTTTTCTGGTAACTTGATGGGAACTGTTTAGAGCTTAATCTAGAAGAATTAAGGAATAATCTAATTGGACAGTTGACAAAAGACTCCAACAGAGTATCCAGACTTTTAATATGAATAGAGAAAGGAGAGAGTCAGGACTGTGCAGTATCAAATTAAAATATGTTTTTTGACCTTTAGGCC
This sequence comes from Patagioenas fasciata, assembly GCF_037038585.1. Lineage (NCBI taxonomy): Eukaryota > Metazoa > Chordata > Aves > Columbiformes > Columbidae > Patagioenas > Patagioenas fasciata. The sequence goes on along the minus strand of NC_092521.1, from coordinate 54,035,006 downwards.
AGGAACTTGTGTGGCAAGCCACTGTTGTTACAAAAATGTCGCTGCATGAAACGCGGAAGACAAAATCCCTGCTGCAAGGAATTTACAGTCTAAATAAAGCACATGGATTAGAAGGAGTATAGAACACCCATACAGGCAGAGGCTGAATTCTCAATTCTGTGTTTTTTATTTGAAGGAGGTTAACACAGTGAGGAATAAATAGGTCTTGGGAAAAGGCTTGACAGCGAGGTGGAATGTGCTCACAAGAGGAAGACTCAGAATCTCTTAACCATGGAGAAACACTCAATTATGAGAGTGATAGAGGTAAATGAAAGGTCAGATGAATTTGGCAAGACTGTAAGGAGTCCTGCTGAGATCAGGTCACTATCTCTGGCAGGGTGCCCTTCCAGTCATACTGGAGTCAGAAGGAATCATTACCTTGATTTTAAGAGCTTTTGGGTCAGACATCTTTCCTGCAGATGGAGTGGAAGGTTGGAGAGACCCAGCTGTGTGAAAACAGCACTGCCCTGAGGTGTTTTAGAGGGCTAAGGACATTCAGAATTGGATTTTCAAAAATGAGACCTACCTATATTTCCTCCAATTTCATGTAAACTTTGGATCTGGCCTCTCATGTTCTGGGATGAACCGCGGCTAGGATAGAAAAAAACCTTCAGTTTGCCTTTATTTTATAAGCACTCCCTTATCAGCCACCATCTATGTTAAGCTGAAAGTTGATTTTATTTTCCACTGTGAATTTAATTATTGAAAGCAAAGACGTCCACCAAATGGAACACTACAGAATACTGAATCTGCTACAGAGACAGATTACTGTGTCACAGTTAACTAAGCCTTCTATTACATTGTTTATTTTTTATTATTTATTTAAAGAACAGAATTCTGTGGTAACATGGGACAACTTTGCAGAGAAGACATTCAGATACAATTTACCATTTCCCATAACTTAATAATTGCTACCTTGCAGAAATAAAAGCAGTAATATCTTATTGGCAGATGTAAGACAATCCCTCTGCGTTCTCTATGCAGCAAATCTATAAAATGTATGTTTTTAGAAGTGGCAGAGGGCAGATTGATTCTGTATAGGAGCCAATTATTAAGTAAAATAGGAAGAATAAAATCAGTGGTTTCTTTGACCAACACAACCATAGATTAGCAACTTTAGATTAGAAAAAGAATTATTGTAACACAATGAATCTTTGTAAAGGGGACAATATTAATTAATAAACCTCACATTATTGTTCAGGAAAAACAAAATGTTCTGATTTAACCCACCTGTTTTCACAGTGGAATCGAGCCAGGATGTCTTTGGCTTTTGTTTGGCTGTTGAGTTGAATTGCCATAGAGACTTTTGAATGCAGTGGAGCATAAACTCTTATCACCCCCTCAGGTATGTCACTCTGCAGGTATGGGGGAAAAGTGACAGCTCCCTAAAATCAATATTCAATAGAGTAAGTATAAGGCAAATATTGCTGTAGCTCCTTTCAGAAGCAGTTCTGCCACGCTTTTAAGGTTACTTGGAAAAATCTCTTTTGGATTCACTTATGAATTCAAAAAAACATATTTACAGTCCTACAAATGCAAATTTATAGATACAGTATAATAAGATATGACACAGAAGACACAAACTCCTCGCTAAGCATCACATAAATACATGCAGAATAAAGTATGACCCTTGCATTTTAGTTGCTTGCAGTAATATTGAGTCAAGTCATTATGTGAGATTTTTGAAGTTATTTCTGTTACCATTGATCAGTGAAACAACAGCTTGTTTAAAAATATTTAAAAATGACTAGGAATATCTGGTCCTCCTTTTAAAGATGAAATTCTCCTGAGGCATGAATATCCAGTTCCCTATTTCTGCTTCCTATAGGTTCAACTAGATCGAAGTATAGATACAGTAAAATATCAAAGTACCATATGGTTTCTGTTAATTTGAAATTTGACCCTTTGTAGTGTTCAAATGATCATCTCAGAAGTTTAAGCACTCTTCCATGATTAATGGTGGATAAATCAATTAGTAAGGTTTGCATTCCAGTTCTAATTCAGCTAATACCAGCTGAGCAGAGTACAATAGTCTCTCCAGTCTCTGTCCCTGTGACATTTAGAACATCTGAGACCTGGAGATTGTGTTAAGTGCTCTCAAAATTCAACTCAGTTATCCAAACAGAGTTTGTCTCCAGTTTACCCCTCATATTTCAGGTACCTGCCATGGCTAGTCTTGTTCTTATTAGATGCAAAGCCAATTACTATGATCCATGAACTTGCCTTCCCAAAGGTGCAATGACTGCAGTAATTGACTCTCCTTAGAAACTCTCACTGTATTTGTTCCAGGGTGAATACTGTTTTGCAATACAGTAGTTTGCATCGCCATTTTAAACAAACATCTGTGTCTCCATCTACAGCACAAACGTGTGTCCCACTGCCAATATATTTCAGACAATGTTGGCAAATCAATTCTCAAAAAATCTGCATTAGAATGGATTCACTCTTCATATATATCATTTCTCTATTTCTTTTTCCAGAGGTTCCCTTCTGCAGTTTCTCTGTTGTCTGTATCGGTGGCTTATTCTCCATTTCTTACAGTCTCTTAATATCACTCCTTCCCAATTTGTCTTTTATTTTGTTCCTTAAGACTACTCTTCAATAACTGTAGAGGCCTTGACGAGTTTCTTGATTACACTTCTTGCAATTCACCAATCTTCATTCTTTCAAACCGCTATGGAAGACCCTAAAGACTTTATCTCCAGGTACTTAAAGGTAGTTTACTACATGGAAATACTAGATGTAAGCTGCTGTAGGAAATGCAAATGTTGTGCGCTTGTACATAACATGCTTTGTTACCCAAATTATATATTACACCTAACATGTAAGTTACTTCTAGGTATCTGTTGAAGCCATTGAAGGTATCTATTGAGCTGTGCATTTGTTTAATGTCTACAGGTCATTGCTGTCAAGGACAATCCACCATTTTCTTATAAAACAGGTACAAAACCAATATGTGTTTGTAACAGTTTAGAGCCTGGGCTGCTTGAAATCATTCTGTCTTCCTCACCTTTTCTCAATCAAGCTCCAGAACTTTGTCTTATCAAAATGTTGGACTGGTAAGCACTTCTTTCAAGATAGCTCCCAGATCAGCTTATTTTGTACAGCAAAATTTCCTCCCCGACCCCAGAAGCTTTTATGAGATAAGAGAGGAGGGTGGCTGGTTGAAAATGATATATTTTTATCACACCTCTGATCTTTCAGGTCTTTCCCGCTCCATGGTCTTTCTCCTCAGAAGTTTTCTCACTCCTTTGTCAAACATGAGCTGCCTCTTGCTGTTGTTCATTGCTGCCTCATTCATTTTTCTCACCTGGGAAATCAGGAAGGATGGGACCTGAAGGAGGAAACCAGAGCTGAGAATATACAGTAATTTTTTCCTCTATAAAACTGGTGTTGGGGCTTTAGAAAGGCACCAAATTTTAGGCTGCAGAAGCTCTGTTTATTGCCAGGAGATACATGCGATTAGTAGCTCCCTCTGACAAATCACAGTTATCCCTTTGGTGAAACTGTAGATCATCTTTCATATAATATGAAGCTTTCTAGTGATGTTTGCAGTTGTAAGAACTTTATTACAAGGTTGTCTTTGCAATCCCCATCATACCCTCTCTCTGTTACAGGAAAATGAGCTGCCACTGTCATCATCTTCATGCCAACCTTCCAAAGTCCATCAAGGACTATAGGCTAAACTTTAAACCGTCATTTAATTTCATTGAAGTCTGGATATCTCACCTGGGCATCGAGATTAAATCATTCTACTGTGCGTTCTCCTATATAATCAATGGTGTGGTATAGGTATCTCCACAGTGCAATTCGTGCTAAAATGGTTGTCTTAGGTGAGGTAAATCTCCATCCAGAGTTATCCATCACCTGATCTCATTCTAGTTACAAAAGACTCCAGACAGTTTACAGAGAATAGCTAACTGCTTCTTCTAGGAAGGTCGGTTTACTCTGATTTCTACAGAGCTGCTGCATCTAGCTAAATACTTCTCCATTCGGGAGCCATAAGGAGGGAACCAGCATTACTCACTGTCCACAGAATGTCCTGGTACCGAATTAAAAGCCGCACAATGTGTGCTGTGGTAGTGGCTGCTTGCATTTCTTGTTGGTTTGCACGTTTTCCTTTGTAGATGAAGAGGTTTGGTGCAACAATCATAGAAACATTCCATAAATTCATTTTATTTTTCCCTTCGTTAGCAACCACCTTCTTCAGGAACTGAAGGAAAGCCTGGAAAAACAATACTTGTTATGTTGAGTCTCACAAAATATTTTACTTCTTAAATGCAGCATTCTCAAATGCACATCTGGCTAGAAAGCTGCCATATTTGCACTTGGAGGTGAAATTCAGGTTTTTTCATAGAATCATAGAATCATTTCAGTTGCAAGAGACCCTCAGGATCATCGAGTCCAACCATAACCTAACTCTAGCACTGGACCATGTCTGTGAGAACCCCATCTAAATGCCTTTTAAACACCTCCAGGGGTGATGACTCCACCACTTCCCTGGGCAGCCTGTTCCAATGCCTGACAACCCTTTCCATGAGAATTTTTTCCTAATATCCAATCTAAACCTCCCCTGGCACAACTTGAGGCCATTTCCTCTTGTTCTATCACTTGCTACTTTGGAGTAGTACTTGCTATTTGCATTCTAATTTGGATTACTCTGATGTTTGCTGGCATGACCACCTAAGACAGTCACAGAGGAACAGTTAGTATTATCAAAACACACATTAATAAATTATCTATCACTTACAGCAGAATCTCAAGTCTGTAAGTCAAGTACAGTGCCTGCGCTAAGCCTCTGAATCCTCTAGCAGAGGAAAGTTACAAAGATGTTTCAATGGAATAGTTATTGTCTTCATAGATTTCAAGGTGTCTATTTTGATGTATCTGGCCAAGGCTTTTTATATTTTAGTCACCAGGATGATCAGCCTCTCTTGAAAAGTCCCATATGTGATATAATCTGAGGAATTTCTGACAGCAACCCACCAATCATTTATGCTGGGATAATGAAAGCAAGAAGTGCTCAGTGGTTGTTCGCTGATGTCACTTTTGCGCATGCATGGCAGAGGTCCTGACGAGCAGGGGAATGTCTGGGGGCTCCCAGGCAGCTTGTTCACCCAGGTTTCCTTTATGTGGAAACAAGTCCAAAGATGCAACCAGTGTCTCAGGCTGCAGACACACCTGGAAGCTCCCAAGCACCCAAAATGCCTGTAGCCATTGTGTCTGTATTAGGAAGTAGTACGTGGATGTGGATATGGAATTTTAAGGCCAAACCAGAAAAGGCTGAGGTCCTGACATCCATGCTACAGGGGTTTTTAGTTTGGACTGCCTCCTCCAGTCTGGTCCAGTGCCCTGGAAGCCCTTCAGCACTGGGAGTGCACCAGGTGAGCTTAGGGGGCAGCTTCTCATTTACCTTCATGCTGAAGAATTCCAGTTATACAGAAAAATGGACCTTCTCTTTCCAAACTATGTGAGGAATATGCCTCTTTGAAATGAATGCTCCAGAATAAATGATGCCTGGGAGCCATTTACTGACACCAGCAGTTGGATACCTCCAGCAACTGGTTCTTGTAAAATAAATGACAGCCAGGGAATTGGAACATCTTTTCAAGGAAATTATAAAAAAAAAAAACAACAATGAATACTTTTGTGGTGCAGCATCTGGTCACTGACTGTTAGAAAAAAAACACATCTCTCATTTTAAAGTCAAAAGTACCACAGGTGATAGCAAATGAAGAACTTACCTTGGCTGTGTCTCTGTTGGCTTCAGGCAGCAGCATGATCAACAGATGCAAAGCTTGTAGCTGTAACTTGATCTTGGGGATTTCTAAGAATAGGAATTAATATTTTTAAAATCCCAGTTGCAATTGGTTTGTTCTAAAAACCTTGAGGTCAGCAGTTCTAGAAACACAACAACCACTGCCCATTTGGGACTAGTATGCTTAGGTGTTGGTTATCCATAACCTTTCTTTCCAAATATAAAATCAACTTAATGAGTGGGTTTTTCCTCATCATCTTGGGTCATTGTCATAGGGGGAGACAAGTGTCTATAAAAGTCTGTCTAAATAGCAAGGAGACAATATTTTTTTATACTAGCTATTTTCACTTGTATATCATGATCAAATTGTCTTGTGAATATGAATCAAGTATTTCTCCCCTTTCAAACTGAAATGGATATTTGTTTACACAAATTTTTTTGACTAATATTACTATTTGTCCCAATCTAGCACTCTAGATTAAATAGACCCCCTTGTCAGTTACAAAACACGATCCTGTTTTCAGCAGTTGGCATATATTGATACTGTGCAATGCTTACTAGAAGAGCTGGTGTGGAGAAGACTCAGGACGGATAAGAGAGGGTTGGAAAAAAAAGTGTGCGAGCTGTGTACAGTGTATCTGTTGTAGGAAATAAAGTTATTTTATTTTGCATAGACACCTCCTTTTCAGTCTTCTCCTCCAAACTGCTAAGCGAACATAACTACATGCAGTCTGGGACCCCCAAGGAGCACACTCAAGTATGTGAGGGTTTCAGGAAGGAATCACCTCTGTGTCTTCTAAACTACCTCATGCAAACACTGAAAACTTGGCTGCAACCTTATGTAAAGGTCCTAAGTTTTCTGTACCAATTTGCCTAATAAATTCACCATCCTGATAGTTACACTCTGTCCTAATTCAAGTGAACTTGCAATTAAGTCAATAAGTACTACTGTGTTCTTCCTGGAAAGTAAATGAACAAAATGTACTGAGACTGAGAGGGTGCATATACACTTCAAAACAAAACCCAACTGCCTGAAGCTTCCTGTGATCACATATATCTTTGTACGAATATTCTGACCTCAGCATAAACCCAGAGAGAAATAAAATAGATCAAGTAGAATATCAACTAAAGGGCAGTGACCTGAATTTACTTTGCAGAAATTTTCATTTGTGAAATCTACAATTTGTGTGAATCAGAGTCTATACATGAAAGTCATTGCTCAGCCATCATTTGTTCACAGATTTCAAATCTCACATTAACAAGTCTATGCTATGAGATAAATGCAGAGACATTTTTCCATTTGAAAAGGAAAGCTTGCAGAAAATGTAAATCTTTAGGCAACGCTCTGGGCCTTTTTATCTCTCTGCTTCTGAGAGAGAAAAACATGTAATATCTTCTATTACATTTTATCTGGATTAGTTCATACTAACTCCTTTTCCACTTACTTTCCACTAGTGTGATGAAAGCAGGTAGATATTCTACTGTGAAGAGGGGGCTTGGGAGTTCTCTTATAAACATTTTCAGCAGTCCTGCTGCATCATTGTTTCGTACTTGGTCCCAGTCAAACGTGTCTTCATAAAATTTTGCCTCAAGTTCTTGATGGAGATTCTGAAAGATAAAAGGAACATCTAACCTTTAATCATGGCTTCTGACCCGGCAGTTTGAGATCACTTCCGAAATCCCATTACAAACAATAGGCAGGTTTACACCATAGTTAAATTAAAGTAGTCCTAAACTGGGAGCAGTCTAGGCACAGCTGTGTGGAGTTCAGAACAGGCTGATAGATCAGGTTCCTGGGGATATTTTGCAACCCAGGCTAAATTCGGTTTGCATTAGCTAGATTTCTGCCAATGACCTCTTTGAACCATTTTAAAGCAAGATAATTTTGTGCAATGTCTTAGAACTAAGAAACAGAAAATTCAGTTAAACGGGATCTTTAGCACAGCTGTTCTTTTTGTTTAAAATGCTCTCCAGAGGTTTTGACCCTTAAATCACAAAGGAGTGGCATTTCTTTCAGTGAACGTGCTAAACAATCTGTTGGCATCTGAGTCCATGGACCTTGAGCAAGTAGTTTTAACTTCAGGTCTTCCTGTCTTTGAAGGATATTTTCCTTTAGGATAGTTATAATTAGATTTGATCACTTCACAGAAAAATAAAAGTATCAAAGCATTACTGTCAGAAAACATTGACTTAAAACATGCCAAAAAAACCCCTCAAAAAACCACAAGAGATAACTAAGACAGAATTGATTATACCATTTTAGGTGCTCATTTAATGCTTGTATTATCCAATGTTGGCATCTTGCTCGATAACAGACGTCTGTTCTGGAGGGTAACTAATTAAAGTTCACACATGTGTGTGAATGGGAAATATTCAGTAAGGTTCCTCTTAGGATTTGGCTTCAAACACAGATCACTGTTTGGAAAATGCAAGCTCCTGAAAAATTTGTTGGATTAATAAGATTGAATGAGGCTATTGTAATCAAAAGATATCCATAAATAATGCAGCTTTCACAATATTACTGGCAAAACACTGCCTTATCCATAGTAAGTTTGTTGGTGCTTTTTGTGAGACGACTTATGACAAATTACGATTGTAGTTAATATTCAGCTTTCAGATCATGTTTTTGTCAAAAGTACTTTAATATTATACAAAAAATTTAGTCCATTCAGACAGAAGAGCTTTAAAAACTAATTCTGTTTACAGTACCTCACATGAATGGAAGGAAATTACATATCAAATATCGTCACACATAATGAAGTGAAATGGCTGGCACAAAAGGAAATAGAAAGTCATTTAGGATTGGGTATAAAATGTTACAATCTCATTTTTACTAACACATTTTACTGGTTGTAATCTGGGCTCTCTTGGCTTCCTCTGTATTCATATCCTTTGCACATAATCTATACAAACACCTGGATTAAATTCTCTTCTGGTAGCTGACTGGGAAATGTGGAACAGAAATCCTCACCTCATCAAAATCACAAGGGGAGAGAAAACATACTCCACATTTTTCTGCTGAGAACTGGGAAAAATCCATAGAAATAGAAAGAAAGATTTTTAAAACATAAACATTTAACATATATATCTACACAAACCAGAATATATGTATATTTTCTACACTCATCCCGCCCCACATACATACATACATATATCTATATATATACATATATATATATATATATATATGCACCTAGGTACTTTTAAATAACCTTTTGCAGGTTTGGTTTTTTTTTTTTTTTAAACATGACTGATCATACAGTAGACTCTCATGCATTTTTGGTTCACTGGATCTTTTGGTACAAACCAGATTACTCTTCTTTTATAGAAGAGTATTCTTTAATCACTTCCATATGCCTTTTCGTTCTCCAAACAAGAATGGAATGCCCTCAAATCCGAATGTCATAATAATGTATGAAGACTTTGAAGGATAAAATCTGGATCAGCTTTGAAAAAATATTCTCTTACTGGTTGGCTTGTTGGACAGACTTAAATGAAGCCAAAACTCAAATAGTTTAAAACTTTCATATAGGCAGTTTAACTTACCACCCAGTATAGGAGAGTTACATATAAAGTCATATATCATAAGACCCCTCTGGATGTAGGTTGTGAGTAAGAAGCGAACAAGACACAGTACAGTATGTGCAAAGAATATGAAAGTAATTAAATTAGGTAGAGCATGGCTCTACTGTGTAATCTCCCTGGAGAGGTTGGAAAAAAAAAGAGATTATGTGAATTAATACCTTAAGTATTTGTATGAAAAAAATGAGGAAGCTGAAAAGTACAGGCCAAATTAGGAGCTCCCTTCTGCAAAATGTGGCACTTTGCATCGTGCTGCTTTTATCAATTGACAGAGTCAAAGGGAGCTGGAATGCTAGTGCCTATCTATGGCGCGTTTCATCTAATGTTGCATTTTGTTGTATAGTCATTTTTTATGATCCCTTTAGCAAACCCCAACATTATTCTTTGTGTGGCTGCCACAATGCTGAGGCTTCCTGCGTCAAAAAGCAAGACTAGCATTCTTAAGGATGAGAAAGTGGGTTTGGGTTGAACTATTAAGTCATTGCTTAAACCAGATTAAAACAAATAAAACCACCCCCACCACCTCCCAACAAACAAACTCAAACAAAGCAAAGACTAGGGAACATTTAAAAAAAAAATTAAAAAAATCTGGGTCAGAGTTAGACACTACTAAGCCCAGAAAAAAATTGTTTTCCTAATTTGCCTCTGTCAAAGGCTTTCAGCTCCTGGAATCAGGTTAGTCTGGAGAAGGAATTGCAAGCATTACTGCACAGCATTGTCAGGTTATTTGGTATCAACTAGCCTGTGTTCATAGTCTGCAAATAGCCTGTGAAAATGCAGTACTTGAGGCTGCCAAACAGTGGACGCAGGCCAAATTTCTCCCACTTGGAATATTAAATTGTAGGATCACAGAAGATAAATAAGAAATAAAATAGCACAAAGATTAAAATGACATAGAATAAGATCTTTTTCTGAAGTTCACCCAGCTTAGCATCTCTGGATTTCTGGAATAAATTAGAACAGAGGTAAGATCACAACATTTTTTGGATGACAGAGATAAACTGAAAGGATCCCTCAATGTTTAGTAGAGAAAAACTGCATTCTGTGTCAAGTCTGTTCTTTATAAAGAACATTAACAAAAGCAAAGCAATAGTCTATATGTTTCGTGATTTTTTGGTTCCCAGGAGGCAATCTGACCTTTCACTAGTTGGGACAGAAATGCCGATCTACCCACATCAGTATTTATGTGCAGTGTGCATTTGTGTGCGCTGCATTATTTTACATAGGGTCTGTGACGCAGGGGATAGAAAACTGACACAAGCATGTACCTTGACTCTGGAGGCAGATCCAGGCACTCGTAGAATTCCTTCAGTTTCTAGACCTGTTTCCTCAAGCTTGAGCAGCAACTGAAAAAACCCAGCAAACACCAGGAAAATACTCAGAAACACATACAAATATTAACTTTTTTCAGTCTAGATATTCTTGAAACTAATCTGTAAAAGATAAATTTATATGTAATTTGCTGATAAAAACCAAACCAGCTCATGTAAATAGACCTTCCTAATTTGTTCTCCATATTCCTGACCCCAAAAGACAGAATATGCAGAGTATGGAAAACTGATAATGAAATGGGCCCCTCTGTCCTTGATTTGAGACTTGGCATTGCTATAGAACAATTAACACATAAACGTATTAATAAAAGGGCAGATACACTGAGTAAAACACAATGGTGTTTTGAGGGAAAATTAACCTCTGAGAAATGTTTAAGTCTTTCCCTGAGGAGCACAATGGAAAGGTCCATAGATAACATAAGTTTCTGGGAACTGAGAACTCAGATTAGAAAATGATCCCAGGATATTTTATTTTGAAATTTCTGTGAACAGAGGAATAGGCTTTCCACTCTAATTCTTTATAAAAAAAATAAATATGTTTTGATTTAGCATAATTCAGGACAAGTTAAATAATAAAATCATTTCCTAGCATTTATTCATACAGCTCTGGATTTTTACCACCACCTCTGTTTCCTGCCCTGGCTTTTGGATCCTTCTAATTTCCCATGGTATCTTGACAGGGTAGCTGTGGAGCTGATTGCAAAGTCGTGTAAATATTCAAGTCATGTCAGTCTTTCCCCTGACACTCCACACTACTTCCCCTTCTGCCAGAATTTACAGGGAAATTTGTTGAAGTTTCAAGCCCATGTAAACCTGTGCAACTGCGTGTTTGCTTGTGTCTGTGTACCTCCCTCCAAAAGGATGGATTGCTGGATGTCATTGTACTATTAAATGACTTACATAAATGATGTTATCTTGCTATGCAAACCTCAGTGAGAAGATACCACTTCCATTCTGGAAATAACAGCTAAGTAATACCTATGGTTTGAATTAACGTGAAATAAAAACTCCTGAGAAAATTCAGCTCTGTCACTTCTGTACACAAACACTATTTTGCATGGCTCTCTAATTTAATGAGAAAGGGAAACACAAAGCCAGACATTTGTTTCCCAAAGTATGCAGTACAGTACAATATAATTACAAAAATGGAAAGAGGTTCCCATGACAGATAAAACACAAAAAAGGAGCAAATTTCGTCTCCTTGTCTCAGGGTTTTCAAACCACAATATATAGACAACCTGTAGACATCTTCAAGTCTGTAAAGCCTACATCATCTTTTAGCTGATGTCTCTTTTGAGTGTCAATGTAAATGATGAAAGGCTGAGTTATACTCACTTTTTGGAAGATGAGTGGAACTTTTATTCCAGGAACCTTCTTTTGATCATTCTCCAGCAGTACGGTGAGAGGGACTCCAAATAGACCATTTTCTTTAAAATAATAACAGCAAACATGAAAGAGGGAAAGCACAGCCCTGTACGCATGTGCTTAGCTATGCTGAGCGGTGCCCAGGTGGCCACCATGGGGATGCCCCAGCACGGTACCTCGTCCTCGCACCCTCTCTGAGCGGTTCCTCTTCAACTCCACCCCCAGTGCATCGTAGAAGGCCGTCAGCTCAATCAGGGAGAGGTAGCGGATCTTCTTCATGTCTTCAGGAGAGAGGTCTCCAACCTCTGTCAGTCCAAACCGGCTTTTCCGAACAATGAATTTCTACAATAGAGATGAGTCACTTCTTTATTTGCACAAAAATTGCAGGATGTGAATTTTTGTTTTGAAAGAGATGCCCGTATGTGATAGTAAGCCATATTAAAGTAGATGGGTAACACCAAAGAGCTGAATGACACATCTATGTGTTGGGCTGGAATCCTAATATAACTTGCATCCATCTGAAACATAACATTTAGCTTCTTGCTCATCATGTTCCCTTGCAGTTAGACTGATAAGCAGTGCTGGAACACAGGTATTAACCTCAGTGCCTGCAACCCAGCTGGGATAAATTAGATACGTGCTACTTAAATTTTCGCTCAGCTTCGGCAGGATATAACATTTTGCTCTGCTTCTGCCTCTCCCAGAACATATTAAAATGCTGTTGAAGTAGTTGATGCATTTGATCATGGATATAATTTGTGTGTGTGTAATGAATCCATGTTTGCTTTGCATATTTCTATTAATTTATGAGGTCTTCTAGAAGAGTTCAAACTAAAGGCCTGAGGAGAAGCCCAGAAGCAGAATCACTTAGTGCCAATGCCAACTTGTCAATTTACTGGTACTTTTTATTACTCAAGAAGTATTTAGGCATAGAAACAGGACTCCCAGCAGCTAAGAAATAATTTATTCAAGTAGACTTGAACTAAAGGATACTTAGTAATTTGAGGGCATGTGAAGATGTCTACATATTTTAGAAATTGCAGTGTCATGGGCCAGAGCCAGGAATGTTGTGTCATGACAAAAGCATTTGTACCAGTGTCAAAAAGAACAAATAACCATCAGTTTTTGACATAATTGTTACACATAATAACAGAGCTGGAGTAAAAGACATGCTTTTCAAAGAACTGTGGATCTTTGGTATTGCATTTTTTAAAAAAAAATTAATTGTAATTTAAACCAGTAATTGTTAGTCAGAGTTATAAATAAATAGCATTACAAATCTTCTCCTCCCTTTAGGGAACTGAGTGGAAACCCAGCCTTTAATAATGTTTTGTTTCTGGAGATTTCAGCCCAGTCCTCTCTTTTTATAAATAAATTCAGACTCAATAGGTTTAATCCATTTTTAGATTAAGCCGGTCAAATAGTTTAATAACAACAACAAACCCTGAACAAACAAAAAAAGGATTAAACTTACACAAGATTTCAAAAGTAGGAGAAGACAAAGCACATCTAGGTCATGTATGTTAGGACTTTCTAAATCACACTACACATGGTCTTTCAGTAGGAGTTAATCATAACTGGGGGAGAAGAAGTGCAGTGGGTGGAATAACTAATTTACACACTGTCTGGGGCATTTTAGGCCAGAACCTTTCCTACTCAAAATGCAGCAATTCCACTGTTACTCTTATGCTGAGATTTAATAATGTAACAAAAGCTACATGGAGGATAGTCTTCTGAAGACACATAAAATACTAAAGAATATCTATGCATTTTGATTCCAGTGGTGCAAAAAGTCCAAAAGCAGTCAAAACACAATAAATCATGATGAAAATAAGAAAAAAAAAAAAAATCACACAGTATACTTATATTTCCTAAGGGGAAAGAGAACAAGTATGATTCCCAAGAAAAAATGACAAAGACTCCAAATCTGATTACAAAAGATAACTAGAATCATTTTTCATGGTGGCTGGTTGACTCCTAGGGTCACTGTGATGTGATGCAGTGATAACACAAGGTTTGGGGCTTAACCTCTGTCTTCTGTCTTCTGTCACAATTTTCCAGTGGTTTTTCTTACAAACAGTGGAGTCACAATACACAGCAGTGAAGGAGGCTGTGCCATCATGAAATTAGATTACTAGCATTTTGGCTAAGGATCTTGTCTGATACTATGTGACATGTTGTTTCTATGTAGAATTATACAGTGTACTAAGACAGGCCTGAAATGCTTACTGAGTCTTAGATCAGTAATATCTTCAACCAAGTCACATTTATCATGGCCCCACATTGAGGAAATTGCATGCAGTGCTATGCAGACAGTGACACTGAGTTGGCTCTTCTGGGAGCTACAGGGGACATGCTATTTTATGCTACATAATCTCTCTCTATGTAGCTCAGCATATGCCACTCGTGAAGTTTTTTACATTGACGTGTCAGACCTGCTCTGGAGAAAGTATGATGTTGTGTAGACTTCAGTCTGACCCTGTTGGCCCTCCTTGAGGATGGAGATACACTCCTTCAGAGTGTGGGTGACTGGTCACTCTGTGTAACAGAGCAAGAAATTATTTCTTTTGCTGGGGCCCAGTACAGTCTGAGCCACCAGGAGGAAAAAACAAATACCATGAGTGACAGCAGATGAAGTAAGAGAAATGCCAATGTTGACAGCTACGGCGGTTGACTTTATTCAGAAAGTCTCTGTCCGTGATGACCTGCCATATTTCTCATGTACTCTTCTGAGCACACAAAATTATGTCCTGCATGCAGAATAGTTCATCGCCAGCATAATACTGGTCTTTTCTAATACTAATCAATTTTGGATCCACAGCTCCATGGTGTTCAATGTGGCACCTTACGTGTTTGTTACCAGTTTTCCTACTCTATCAACTGGAAAATGAGTTGTTGCAGAGAACAATTTGCATGTGTGTGTGTGTACGTGTGCTGTAGCTAAGGCTGGGGTCCCAGGTTTGCTATTGATATTACATGGAGTAAGGATGAACCTCTGGCTTGACAAAATCGTGGTGAATGCAGACATATACTCACTCTCCACAGGACACCACGTTATCCTCACCACAGAAAAACCCAGACACACTAAAGCACAGGGATTTCACACCACTGTAATCTACTCAGTGTCTTATCCCTCTTTTCAGCAGGGAAGCTTACTTATGCATCTCAGGTTCTTCTTCCTTGGTGGTGTCTGAGAAGGACAAATGGATAATTTTTGGAAATTGCAATGTTTGGATAGCCACAATTCCAGATTAGTTCAGGACCTCAGGACATCATAAAATTCAGGAAATACTTCCAAATAATTTACAGCTATTTCATACATTTCACTAAAAAGGTGGTATCTGAAGCATAAACCTAATGCTTCAGTTTTCAGCAATGGAAGTTTTGAGGGCTGATGGAAATAGAGAACTGACTTCTTTGACTTC
Source organism: Patagioenas fasciata (assembly GCF_037038585.1). Classification (NCBI taxonomy): domain Eukaryota; kingdom Metazoa; phylum Chordata; class Aves; order Columbiformes; family Columbidae; genus Patagioenas; species Patagioenas fasciata. Next base: position 54,019,506 of record NC_092521.1, on the reverse strand, counting down.
AAGAAATAATTCTACATAATGACACAACTGCTCAGTGTATGTCTGGTCAGATGATATAATAAATTTTCCTTTAACTATTCATGTAGTATCTCCCATAGTGTAATTACACTGATTACTACCTGGAGACAATCAGTACTGCTGCAGGACCAAGCCTTGCTTTCCCCCTTCATCTGTGAAGCAATTTTAAATCAATGTGTCAACAAAGGCAGATAATCTGTGCAGGAATAAAGTAGGAAAGCAGACCAGTAATGAAAATGATTGCTAGCTTTAGTGCCAGTAACCGGCCTTCATTTCTATGTGAAAAATGTGTGGGTGAAGCAATAGTTGTAAACGGAGTTACACATATTTATCTGTGATGGGTACAAGTGAAAACCAGGCTTGGATATCCAGTTTAGCTCTGGGAATCAGTTGCAAGTGGTAGGCAGGCACAACGGGCGGTCTCTATAAAGCACACACAGCAAAAGACACCTAATGATTCTTAACAGACTCCAACGTGCTGGGGATATAAATCAGGAAATTACTGGGTTTAAAAAAAAAAAAAAGAATTGAGGAAATATGTCAAGAACAAACTTACAGGCAAAGCAGAGTCTTCCTTTTTGAATCTCTGGTTTTTCGGCCATTCTTGGGGTTTTGGAAGGACTGTGATGGATTCTGAGAAAGAAACCTCATAGGAGAGCTCTTCTGTAATGGATGAGCTGCCTTTATCTAGTCCACAGTCTAGACAGCTATTAGCTGAAAATAAGGGAAACTATATATGAATGCTGGATGAATGCTTGCATTTATTAGAAAGACATTAAAAAAATGAACCAAGATGACAAAAATCTTGAGAAAGTAATAAAGGAAGTGCTTCAAAGAGGAATTTCTGTGTAAACCACAGCATGTTCCTGTTTTGTCTGGAGGAAATAACCTCTTAGAAATAAAATCCCTATTTTCATTTCAGAATATTTAACTTGTTTCTTTTCATGAGAAAGATTGTCAGGCTGGAACTTCCTGTTTATCAGGAATTATCAGGTTTTTGTGCTCCATCCTTGTCTACCCAGGCCAGCAAACTGTGTTGGCACTCGTCTAATGAACAATTAAAATAAAATTTCCTGACAGAAAAATGCTGTTGACACAGTTTCTCACATCACTGTTGACTTATTTACAATCATAAGATATTATGCATATGTTTTGTATGCTCACATATATTTCTCACAGTTGCTAGTTAGGGGTGTAGCACCAAAACAGGACTAAATGTACAACCTTCCAGTTTGAAAAATACTCTGTCTACTGGAATTTCTGGTAGATATTGTAAAACGACTTATTGTTCTACTCTAAAATTTAGTCACTCAGTGAAATTAGTGGATGCCGAAGGAAAATTTTTGAAATCAGTACAATCAAGTGCAGAAATGCCCTATTGTCATGGAGTCCAAAGTGTGATAATATGCATGAGTTCTAGTGTTGCTGACTTTCATGATTGGTCCCTCACATCTCAGAACAATTTTACATTTTCCATTACTGTCCAGCTCCTAGACTCATGCAATTGGAACAGAATAATGCTTTTTATTGGAAGTGAGGTAAAATTTCAGCTCCCAGGACTGCAGAGAGGAGTTTACTAATGTGACCCAAGTGCATTCAAAACCCATGGAAATCAGAAAGTCAATCAAAAAGCATTACATGTTATATAAACATGTGTGGGCCCCATGACTTTTAAATAATTGAATTTACAGACACCGGGATTTAAGCATTTTTTGCAATACCCTTTGTTTTGTCAGCTTTTGTTTTGTAAGTCTTGCATGAAAAAGCTAAGTGTGCTATTAAGTAGCTTCTGTGGCCTTAGACGTTACCTAATGGCCAAGATGTTGTAAGATGTTTTCTGTCTCTCTTTCTATCCTTGGACCTGGGACCACAGACCATCCACAGTGTCCTTGGCAATTTGGTTCCCTATCTGTTCTAGTACAACTCCTTATGGAGCAGAGGTATCAGCAGAGCAATGAAATGAATGGTTTTTGCAACCGAGAAAAATGTCTCTGGCACTATATCCAGATGTAAACATCTAAGAGCTTAATTTTGAAACTTGGGTATTATTTCCCTTTAGGTAAGCCCTGAACAATGGTGATGGGAAAAGCTAAAAGATGGACATTTTTGTGGAAGGCTGCTGACAGTTATCCAGACACTTAGTAGAACAGAGCTATCATTTTCATTAGCACTGTCTGTCACTGTCAGGGCAAAGAGTTTAAGGGTTGTCCAAAATAACACCATTAGTGCAGAACCAGAAAAATGGTAATTTTTTAATACTACAGTTTCTGCAGTACTGGAGAAGAAATGTGAACAAAATACAAATCTTTCTTGTCATGATTTGCAACAAGGAAATACACTGCTGACAAGTTCTGCACCTTATTGTTTAGAGGTTATTTTCACATTCCCAGCCTTGCACTGATTGGTACTTTTATACACTGATGCCTCAAGGGCAGTGGTCTGTGTCTATACAACACTGGTCTTAAATGGGAAACTTTGGTTCCTGCATGACAATAAGCTGACAATGAATATATATGCAGCACAGCCCGAGCACAGAAGAGGGGACTAACCTCAGAACCACAAAAGGATCTTTCTGTCTATCATTTATTTTCCAAGGAGGAAGTGAACACTGGTTACATGTTGGCATACTCACAGCTAACTGATTTCCAAACTGGCTTCTGCCCAGGAAGCTGGATACCATTAGAAGGAACTGGTGACACTGGAACTGTCTCAAATGTGGGCTGATAGGCAAGGAAAAATGATCAGACTGCAGTGAAGGTAAATGTCTATGGACAGAAACTGCTACAGTTCAAGCAACAGCATATTATTCTCAGCTTACATTCTTTTGCCAAGTTTAAACAACGTATTTGTGATTCGCCAGAGTACATTTTTCATAGCTGAGCCTGAGAATTAATCTTCCCCAGGCCACGCAGATTTGGATCCTGTTGAGGTCAGTAATATTGCAGCTCACTGTAGCTAATGAGTCCTGTTCTATATAATGATCCAAATTAGCTAGGTAAATTGCTGCATGTAATCGTAGTAAGTGAAAGGTCCTTGTCAAATTGTAATCCATCCTGTTTTTAATTATTTAGGCCACAAAACTTTCTGAGGACTCTCTGACACATCGGACATCCGCTGCTCCCTAGCACCTGTCAGAAATCAGGCTGTTCACAGTCTTTTAAGATTTGAACACTAGCAAATTATTAATGGACAGATGCCCTGCCACAGATCGTATAGTAACGCTTTTTATCAGTGAACTGCAAAAGGAGGTTTTTGGGAAAAAAGACCTATAGTCAAATTAATTTCTTTCTGCTCCAGAAATCATTCTGCACTGTGTGAAAATGGAGGAAGAACACGTGGCACAGCACAGAAGGGCCTGTGAAGCCCAGGGGGTGACTGTGAAGCACTGTCACCTCTCTTGGCAGCTGAGTTTTGCCCTTATTCTTGGAAGTTTTGGGATTCGTCATAAGACAAATCTGAGTGCACACATGTACACGGGGCAATAGCAGCTCATCTGCATGTTCTTGGGTAAAAAAAACCGAACTAAACAAACAAGAAAAAAAAAGTAAAGAATTTTTAAAAAATGCTCTGAAGAGTACTCAGTGAAAATTAATACAATGCTCCAAATCAGCCTTGGTTTTTTTTCTGCTGTCCTTTGCATCCTGGTGGGATCCCTTCAGGTTCTCCCATTCCCAAAGCTACTGCCTTACTCCCAAGCCTGATGGAGCAGCTCCCAGCTTCCCAGGCAAACCTTCAGCCTAGGTGAACCCAGTGAGCCCACAACAGCCGCTCTTCAAATTGCTAAATCAGCTGTTCATCAACAAGCAGTAATGACTCAGGACAGAAATTTTGTCATGCTCATTTGTAGCCAAGGCACAGGAGCAGCATTCAGGCTGCTGAAAAATGTCAGATGTTTAAAAGACAGGCAGCTCTTCCAATTGGAAGCCTGAAATAATGTTGCAGGTGTTTTATTCAGTCCTATCCTCTGAGCTATTTGGGTAACAAAGTCAAATGTAACAAGAATAAAATCTCTCCTGAGAGAGTCCATTCAATGGCCTGCAAACTTGATAGCAAACAGGATTTGAGTCACATAGACTTCCTTTGCCAGAAAACTGTAAGCACCATTGATTTTTTTAAAGGGACAACTGTAGGATGCTTTTATGATAAAATCCTGTAACATTTACACAAAAGGCTTTAGGACATAAAAGATCAAGATATATTTCAGGTGGGAGCATGGAAGTGGAAGGGATGGTTTAACTTGCCTCAGCAATTTGGGAAAATCAACCATAATAGTAGTTATTCTCCTGCTTAAGATCCAGATGGAGATATTAATGGTAAACATTAGCAACTGGCTCATCTACTTTCACAGCTCAAAATGTCTGACCCTGCGAACAATATTCAGAACAGATTTACAGTGAGTCAAATTTGTTAAGGAAAAAGTCCTTCCAGTCTTGTTACACAGATGAACTCAATAGGGAGGCAGCTGCAGCAGCCAGGTGTGGCTGAGTGGAGGGACCTGACACCACCCTCTGCCTTGCAGCCAGCACTGCTTGCAGGAGTGTACAGCTGCTCTAGCTTGTGGCAATTGAATATTGTGAACCACGTACAATATCGGGGTAGCTAAAACCATTATATTTTTGGTCTCATTTTTTTTTAGTTAAAAAAGAGATTAAAAATCTTTGGAAACTTATCTCTTAATGAATGTGACAGACCAAGAGTCAAACTGTGTCCTTAACTAAACTGGAACAGCTTTATTCATGTGGCTGGGGCTCCAGCGAAGGCAAGACTTTTCATCTCCTGATTTCTGAATGGAAGTAATTAATTAGATAGTTCTCATTATTTGATACTAAAAATCAGAGAAATATTTACTGTCACAATGTATGCAGGAATTTCCAATGGGAAGAGGAAACCAGAAAAGCAAGGAAAAGATGGAGATGAGGTAGGTAGTTCTTTAGTAGCTACCCTCACTGTAGAAGATGTAAAAGCAAATCATTGGAGCACCAAAGAGATCAGAATCTATTGTCAGAGGAAGATAGATTTATAGCTCTGGTCAGGATATGAGTTGCCCATGCTTTGAATATATTCATATTTCCAGGCACTGTCATCACAAATGCTTTTTCATGCAAATAGCTCTGGGTTCGTTAGTGATCCTTCTTTAATTAGGACATGATATTCTCATGCATTGCTCAAGTAAAATGTTCCTAAAATTCTTGAAGAGTTTTAGCTGATCACAGGACACAGGGTTGGGCTGTTAATGAGCACAATGCTTCATTTCCTCCCTCCAGCAATAAAATCAATGTTCCACTCCACCATTAGGATTCTGCTGTTGATTTTTCTAGGCTTTGAGCACTAGCAGAGCCAACAGCTTCTGATGGAAGCAGTGGGGTACCAGCAGTAAGGAAAATCAGGCCACTGTTATTAATAAACCATCCAATTTAAATCCCCGTAGTGTGACTGTCAGTCGAGCCTGCTGCGTGTAGACCTGTCTGAAGCAGAGCAGAAGCACCTCAGCTAGGGGAGGCTGCTCCACCAGGTCATCACTCTCCAAGGGGCAAGGTACCACAGGTGCTGCATTTTGCCCCCACAGATCAGAAATATGGCTTAATTTCATTTCAGTCCACTTGGGCTGTTAAGGGAACAGTCCTGCCCTAAGGGCATGGACCTCAAGGTGGGATGAGGGAAAAGCATCCTTTGCTCTGTATTGACTCACACAGAAGTTGGCCACCAAAGCAGTGGCAATTTCAGAACAAAGAATCTAGGGCAGATCTGTCTCTCTGTCTCCCCCCCACCTCTGGATGACAACTATTTGTGCCCCTTCAGTGGTCCTCTAAATCTCATCTCAAGTAACCCTAGTGAGCTAAAAACCTTTTCTCTCATCATTAGGCAAAGAAGAGAGTAATCCATGTGACCCATTCCTTTAGGCTCTTGCTTAGGTTGTTGGGAAGAGGGTGTAAATCTGTCCTCCTAATGAGGAGGATTATAGAGTGATGTGAAGCAATTAGACCTGTTTTGCTATTTGCAACACATTTACTTCTTCCCTTCCCAGCTAAAAAGCAGGGCAGGAAAGCAAAAGTCCTGCACATCATTTCAAGCAGTCTTTTTACCAGCCTCTCGTCAACAGCTAAGCTGTAAAAGATTTGCCCCTCCCTGTTCTCTGTTGCTCTTCTTTTTTGGCAGGGTAGTTTTTATTCCAGATCACTTTCCTAAAATGATTCATTACAAAGATTCACTAACAGCTGTAGTGTCATGCCCAAAGAAGATCTTCAGTTTACACCGTCTTAAAAAGGGCTGCTGATGGAAACCTCAGTTTGGGACACAACAACCCCACTGTAATGCATTTGCCCCTGAAGAGCTGATAATTAGGATGGACTTCCTAAATCCCATAATAAGCAGCAGAGATAGAAGCAATCAATAGGAGATAGGTCAGTGTGAATGCCCAAAGGGTGTTGGGAACCTTGCAGGCTTTTAAAAACACAATCTGTTTTGCAATTTGTTGGAGGGAGGGGAAGGTGTGCTCTCCAGCTGTATTTGTGTATCTGTCTTTAACATTAGGTAAGCTTCCTGCAGAACTGTGTATTTTTGTGGGAAAGAAGAATTAGAAGTCTTAATTACTTTTTTAGTCTTTCAGACTTTGACAATGCAAAACTAGTAAGTGAATTGAATTTCAGAAGAGGTAAAAAAGTGATTTGAAGGGCAATGCTTTGGAGCTCTTCATTCCTTTAGCAAGTAAGAAACAGAGGTGAAAAAGAAGCAGATCAAAACCAGATCAATAAGGTGACCAGCTGAGAGAATGGGTACAACATTCATTTGGCTGAGAGAAATTTGTTAGGAAACTTAGGCTTTATCATAATTTCAAAATTTTTTTAACCCATTAAGGTTTACAGATACTTGAAATGGGAGAAGTATGCTAAACTAATAAGAAGTGCTACCAGCTTATTAATGTTCATGCAAACATGCCTGATGATTTCTCATGCAAGAGAGTCTCCCCACAGGAAACTACTGGATGTTTCTGGATATATTTGCAAGATGTTCAAAAGAGCCGAGATACCTAAAGTGGAGATGAATAAACTAAGTTCCCAACTATTATGTCTGTGTAATTTTAATATAACTACGCAGCTACAATTTTGTTTCCCAATTTTTTTTGTTTGTTTGTTTTAAGTTCAACCAGGTTGCCAAGCCTTGAGGAGAAAGTAGGAAAAATAGAAAAGGACAAAACAATTTCATTACAAAAAGAGGTTTTTTTTGAGTTTTGTAATGACAAGAACTTTAACATTAATTTCAAAGGTGAGCTGTTGAGCTTATTGGTGACTCTCATTTAAGATATCATGAGTGACATATGTAAAGTCATGCATGTTGCTTTGAGCATTGGACTAAACTCACACAGTTGACTGCATTCACCAAAATAAAAATGTGTAGGGATAGGAACTGACACATTTAAGGCTATCCTCAGGGAAAAGGAAATCAAACCACCAAAGGCAATGCTCATTTCTGAAGCCATGAAGCAAATGAACAGTTAATAGATTTTCATTTGCTACATAAGTGAAATGTAACTGCCAGTATACCAGTTGCAATAATGCCGGCAGGTGTTTAATAGCTTATGCATATTCGAACCTCAGTTGCTTCATGAGAGAGGTTTTACTTCACCTCTGAGACTGCTGAGTAAATAGCAAGTGTCCCCAGAAGCCAGCAAAAATTTGAATAGCTGCCAAGAGTAACTCACCAATTTCCAAAAAATAAGGGAGTAAATGTTAGTCTTGATAGGAGATTGCAGGAGGAAGGCTGGCAACAGATACAACATTATGTTACAGGTTAGTTGCAAAACTGTCTTATTTGGGTTCTTCCTTTCCTCTAAAAACGCAGTAAATACAGCATTAAAAGTCTGGACTTAGTGTCATGTATTGCTACTGGCTGTCTGTACATTGTCAGCAGAAAAGGGTTCCTGTCTGCTAGAAGCTTTGATGAGCTACTCACAAAATACATAAAATTTAAGCTCAAAAACATTCAGTAAGATGCATTAGCTACTTACAGAAGAGTCACTTGTGCCAAAGATGTCTCGCACATCTCGGACTGTGTGCTTGTTCTTCTTCCTCAGGGTCTGAGTGTAGGTGTTGTACCTCTTCTGTACAGCAGCAGCTTGAGTTCGGGTCAGAGTGGACAGCAGGGCTTGGCCATCCTCCTCTTCAGCTCCTGAGATCAACGTTGATAAACCTACATCTTGCAGCCATTCTGCCTCCAGCTCCCCTTCTGTGAAGGAAGAAAGCATGTTACCAGGCCTGGCATGGGAGAGAGAGGGGGCTAAGAAAGGGAGGTGACATGGTGGATCGCTGCCTTGGCCTTTACCTCAAGAAGTCTCCACTTCCAATCTTTCTTAGGCCACAAGTGTAAGTTAAGTTAGTTTTGTCAACATACTGTCAACTTTCAGTTTGGTAGTCTCTGCACGGGAGAGGCTTAGGAGAAGAACAGAAGAGGCATTTTTAACCCATGCATTAACACACTCGTGTGAAGAAGGCAGTAGATTGCCTAGCCTGACACAGCAAGGTTTCTAAGAACTAACCCCTCATTCAAGAGCACAAATGTCCTCAGTTGCGATTTACACCACGTTGTACCGGATTAAGCCATTTGACAGGTGAAAATTAAGTTGGCATTCCAATTAAAATAAGCAAAAATAGTGAAGTGGTGTATACAACAGAATAGTGTGTTTGCACACTAAAGATGAGATTTAAGATGCCAGAGTCAGCTGGTAGTCAGGCATTTGGTGAAGAAGCCTCACTGAGAGAAGTGTGATGTCCACCTAGTCAAATAACCTGTTTTGAAAGAGATGATTAAGAGCCAGAGCTGCTCACTAAAGAGCAAGGGTCATGTAGGGTAGGCATCAAAGAGGTCAAGTAGGGGTGGAAGATGCAGAAATAGCTCCTTGCATGCTAGCTATCGTCCTGATTTCTAATAATTGAAGACTAGCTGGCACTCTAGACCTCAGCATTTCTTGATACCTTGTTTAGTGACTGATATCTTCTTGAACCCTGTTCAACACCTGCTTCTCAACTGGTTCAACACCCCAGCTGGTTCCATAATGAGATTATGCATTGTGTGAAAAAGTATTTTCTTTCCTCTCACTATCGACATGGGGAAAGCACCTGGCATCTTCTCACAGCCCTACAACCTCCCCCTACAAAAACGTTGCCACGCAAAGCCAATACAGGGTTTCAGCTTGTTACCTGTTACATTGAATGAATATTCCCTGTCACTGTAGGACAGGCAAAAACTCCCAATCTACCCTCCCTAAACCATTTAGTAATTTTGAATTTTGCTGTCATTGCCTTTACATTTGTCTGCTTTTTGAAATGGACAGTCACAGTCTGCTAAAATCTCTCTTAACATAGGAGGTTTCGAGGGCCTTCATTTTAGTTCTGCGAACAATCCTAGTTCTTGAGACATGACAATAATTGCATTCCAGCTTTGACTGAAGAAAAGGTATTACAAATAAATATGTCAAACAGGAAATAGAATAATTTGTAGTGTGTTCTGTAAGACAGCTAGTCAATACACCGATTGTTCTTGTCCCAGCACTGGCCTTAATCATGAGCTGGTATTTCCACTCTCCCTTTATTGCCTCTTTTTGACACCAGAATGCAGGCAGATTGATAGATACCAGTTTGCTGCACTTTGGCAGTTAGAGACACAAAAAGAGAAAATTACAGGGCTGGACCATAGGGAAAAGTGAAAGTATCTTACATATGTGCCTTCACTGACTTTGTTGTTAACTGCCTGATCTCTTTACAAAGCTCTACAAAAAATACCTGCTTCTAAAACCATTGCTCTGTGTTAGATGTAATGTGACCAGACATGTATCCTGGGAAACAACTTGTCGCCCCTCTGATCCTTTCTGTATTGACAGATAGGATGTCAGGCTGTTCCTTTACCTCCTGGAACTGATGGTTCTTTTGTCATCCTCACTCTTCTTTCTAACAAGGTCTCTTGTCATTTCCTTGTGCCACTGGTCTAGCCACATCCATTCATGTTCCAGTTTCTTAATTACATTCATTTTGGTTTTTGTGCTGATGTATGACTTCCAATAATTTAGTTTTTAATCAAATTTGGCTTTCATGATGCTGTGAAAAATAGTAAAGCAGACATGAAATTGTGCCTCCTTACCAACCACCCCTGTGACTTGTTTTCTCTGGCTTTTGCTCGTTTCCTGTTCCAACCACTCACAAACAATAGACTCAGAAATAATGACAACAAGCAGAGGAGTAAAACTATCAACGAGAAGGAAATTCTGCATTAAAAAAACCCTCAAAAATTTATGATATGTAGGTTTAAATAAGGGTTAAAAGAAAAACATTTCATTTTACAAAACACTATTTTTATAGTGGTAGCTACTTCTATGGCAAAGTCTTGATACAGTATCTGATTCTGCTCCACCAAAAGAAAAACAGATAATCGAGAGGGTTCCCTCTGGTTGATAATTCTCTTTTTTTCTCATAGAAATTGCTAGGAAAAAGGTGTGCCTTTCTTCGAATTTCAGATATAACCTCAAATAACTCACAGCCCCCCAGTCTTGTAACCCGAAGTGTTAAAGCAATTCTGTATATCACTGCCATCTTATTAATAAATACCCCATGACTACTTCTTCCTCTACATTTTTGTGCATTGTATCACTCGTTATGATCTTCTGGCGTTTCTTGACCATAGTTTCTAACATCAACAGAATAAGTGTGCTGATGTCTTCCCCTTGTACACGTGGTTTGGCAAATACCAGCATTGTGGTTTCAACAATGTCACTGGTGCTTGGCTTTGGCTTCCTTCTTAAGGATTCTGCATCTCTTCCTCTCAGACATCTCAAAACTGTGATGAATATTTGTTTTTATTTTGCCTTGAGGACTTCCACATTAATTTTAAGTGTTTTGATTCTTGGCAAAGAATATAATCCAATTAGGTGTTTAATAGAACACACTGTTATTTCCAAGATTCATAATCCCAGGCTAGATATATTCCTGAAGTTAATAACTAGGACAAGCACTGCCTAGTTGTGTGTGAGTGTATGCAATATATATGTGTTTAAAACAACAGTGTGAAGGTAAATGAAGTGTAGAGATGTATTACATTTTACCTTGCAGTCTCATTTTTAATTCAGGACAGGGGAGAAAAAAATCAATGCAATGTAATGAGGTGTAATTAGACAAAGAGTAACATGGGAATGCAGCAGAGTTTGCACAGTTCTGAAGATTTAGCTCAGAAGTGATGAACCTGATGGAAAAATTTCTGAGAACATGGCAAATTGACTCCTATATTACCTTGTCCTACTAACTTACCTGACTTAGGAACTCATAGATTTATGACGTTCTCTTGACTGTGCAGACAAGTCAGGAACACCTAGTTCATGCTGATAACTGCATGAAGGAGACACTGAGAGGTTCACAGTCTCTTTCTGGGCTCTCCAAACTAGAGAGCATGATCAGACAGGAATTTTCCCAATAGGGTTAAAATGATTGAGGTAGATATATTTTCTGCCTTCCCATAAGGACAACTGTAAAGTTCCAATGCTAAACCTTCATCTATTTATATACGAGACCACAAGCCAGGACAAAGAAGTACAATCTGGATTTAAGCTGCCAGATCATAACTATCATAGCAGACTGAGACTTCTGGTGAATGGAGGTCTTCTCCTTTTGCTTCCAGGAAAGCCCTATCTGGAACCAGTGAGAGGGAAGTATTCCCGTGGAAATGGTACACGGTCAGAGCTAGATACCGCTGTGTGAGATACTTATCATGACTGGTTACATATTGGGTTGCTTAATAAAGTAGCACCCTTTCCCCCTTTTCACCCTTTTTCCTGGTAGCAGAATTAATGACATCCCGTTGCACGTCAGGGTAAGAAAAATACATCATCAGTCATGTTAATCATTGTATGGAAAGAACACAGCAGTGTTTCAAATTCTACCTCTAGATCAGTAGTTACCAAACGAGTGGCCATGATCCACAAAAGGGTTGTAGCAGTTACCAGTGATTCATGACTTCAAAATAAATTTGGTTTCATCCTATAGTAACACCTGGTATTTTGTGTTTCACAATATAATGCGTTTGTAAATGGGGTCATAAGTGGAAAAGAAAAATGAGAACTGCTGTTCTAGATGTTATCAAACCACCTAACACAAAGCTGCATTGCAACAAGCTGGTGCAGACTATGCCGTGCTTTTCCAAATACATTACAAAAAAGGAGAGGAGAAAACATTAAGGTAACAGAAGGAGGTAGTGACACGTTCAGCATAATGATGTAGACATCTGAATGATGTAGACATCTATGTATTCAAACTTATCTGTAATCTGTCCTTGAATTATATCTAAATGGGTCAATCTCAGAGAAACAGGCAGTTACTAAATTTCTGACAGTGTCAAATGATATCTAACTAAAAACTGCTTCAAGACTTTCATAACTTCTGCATTATATCCTACCAAAAGCCAGGAAATTGAAAATGCCAGTATACTAAATTAACTTCTCGGTCCTTTTGTATATTTTAATTTAGTTTATTTCATGCTGGAGATGAAGTTTTCATTTATAGACTCTCTTTTCTTTATTATACCACATCTGTGCTCCTGAAGCGCAAATAAAATCAATGCAAAAAACCTTACTTCAGAAGTCAATTACCAGTCCTAGTGCGTACACCAGACTGAATTATTATTTCTTCCCAGTGACGTCTCATTTATTGACTGTGATGTTCAGAAGTGTAGCTACAGTGATCATAGACCCTGCCTAGCACTTTTGTTCATACTGGATGACACGAGGAGGGAGATCAGGGCATCACTAAAGAGACAAGGCAAAGTCAAGGTGTGAAGAAGTGGTGTTTGTGTGCTCACCATCAGCAGGTTTGAACTCCAAGAGTGTTGCTTCTTCAGATCCATCTTCCCTGCTCTCCTTGATGCTCTCCACTTCGCACCAGAAGTCCTCCATGGAGGTACTGTCCATGGATGCCTGTGAGTTGGAGCGACTAAATGCAGGAGGAGGTGTTGACTCATTGGAAAGCATTCTGTTAATTCTTCGACAACGAGGGAGAGACTTTCTGAAAAAAGACAGAGATGAAAATAAAAATACTCTCTCTTTCTATCATTTAAACTTTTACCATGCAGACAAGGCATGCAACTAGGGCAAAGTACATAGTTCTGGTGGTCTTTATGATCTCTGTTGCTTGTAACAGTTATGGATGGAAATTCATTTTGCAGCTAATAATTTATCTCTTCAATGCCCCTCAGTGTTTTACAACCTAGAGTAGGGCTCCGGAGGTGCAACTTCTATTCTAACATTGATACACATCTATTTAGACAATAGAAAAGTATTTTAACTTATTTGTGCCACAATTTCTCTTTCTGTCTCTTCCTGTTTTGCTTAATGGTTGACATATTTCCATTAAAACTACTTTGGAGAAAAATAATCAGACTTAGGAACCCTGAAATATTTTACAAATTCATCTTAGCTCCAGAAGAGAATTAAAATCTTGAAATATTTTAATTCAGAAGAACAATTGGCTTTTATTTGAAAATCCTTTTAAAAACAATCCATTTGTTTTCTTCAATGAAATTAAAGTAAGTGAAATCTTAACAAAATTTGTCTTTGAAATGAAATGGTATGTTTTAGGCCAAACAGAAGGTTTTGATCACAAGTTCAAAAAAATTATGATTCACTAACAAAAAATAAAGTTGTGATTCAATACAGTGATGGAATCAAAACAAAGTTTGTTCCTTACTCCTTTGTTCTTGTCATTCCCTACTGTAAGTTCTTGCAGCTGAAGACCGTTATGCAAGTTCATTCAAAATCTTATAAAATACCCACTGCAAAAGTCCTGTCTGACTTTGCTTTTTTGCATCGTTATGGCTGCAATACTCTAGGCAGCTTTTGTAAGTCTAATTACAGTAGTTACAGTAAGTGGTAATAATATCCACAACAATATTTGTACAAAGCAATCATGAGGTAAGACAATTATGGAAGAGAGCTAGACTACAGGACTTAATGGAAAATTCTATCAGAAAGTTTTCTGGCCCTCACTTATCTTAATTCAAATGCAGTTTCCCTTTCTCTTCCTTTTCTTTATGGAATCATTCTGCCAACAGGCCTTTGTTTTAAAACGACAGGCATCACTTTTACTCCACTGAAAAAAAGATACTTCCTTTTCAGTCTTTCCCTCCTTGTCAAAGTTTTCATGATGGATGCATAAACAATATATTATTTAATAAAGCCGACTGGACATGTTTTTCCTCCTTTGCACTTGCCCTTGCTGCATCCCCCTTCATCAGCAAAGGGCTGGCTGCTTCCTGAAGGCTCCTGGAGCCTCCTCACTCCGTCTGGGTGGTCCCAGGCAACCCCTGCTGGGTTACGTCTGTGCCCCAGGTTGGGGAACTGTGCTGGAAACAATGGAGCACAACAAATCCAGCTGCAGACATTATCGACGCTTTAAAAAAAGGCAAAGCTCAGGCCTTTGCCCCTTTCCGAGCACAGGGAGGTATAATACGGTGGATTCAGCTGCCAAAACTGCCCATGTGTTCTTGGTCAGCTGCTGGGGAGCAAAGTTTTCAGGAGGGTGACAATATTTCAGCAGAAGAAAATGTACTACGGTGCTGTGGAGACAATGTTATCCAGGAAAAGAAGTGCTATCTTCAGTGTTCCAGTCCTTTTCCCCCCTCCTAAACAGTAAATGATTGTTTGCTTTTAAACATAGCACTGAAACTTATTATATTTTAATTAGAACAAGCCACAGTCATCAAATCTGAGAAGAATTTATGACATACGTACGGTTAAAGCTATTTGTGTGCTTTCTACGTAGCTCTGCCTCTGGGGAGATGCGAGCTATTCAGTCAGCTTTTGTTTGAAAAGCCTCCGATGACTGGGGTACATGATAAATCATAATTACTGTAATTACAAATCTACAAGATGTGACCTCTGTGTTTTTTATGGATTCACCTATCCCTCTTCCCTGCATCAGCAAGGAAAAAAAAGTCTCACAGGAATTAAATATCATGAGTTTATACTGAACCAAGTGTCCCCAAGGAGAGTTTTTAACCAGCAGAACCCCTGAGCAGCAGCCAGAAACCCCGGTCTCTTCAGCTGGGAGCTGATGGGGATGGGGGAAACAGCTCCCAACAGCCAAGTGCTTACTGCTGTGAAAAGCTGTGCTCTTTTGTTTAAAAGGTGATAGTGAACACAAATAAGGAAAAAGGCAAAACTTCCTGGCACTCTGACGGTATTTGGGGCCCCTATTCACCAGGCGCTGTACAAGCAGCGAGCGAGGCCAAGGCCCAGTGTCAGGCGTGCAGCGGGTGCCCATCCTCCCTCCACAGCCTGTCCCTTCCTGGCCCTTCAGCTCTGTTTGAGCCCCACACAGCGCTGCCTACTCTGCAATTCATATCCCTGCTTAGTATGAAACTTTGTGGAAAATAATTCCCTGCATCGGTTGTACAGCACAGCCCAGAGCTCCCGCACCAGCAATCCTAGGAAGGAATGTTCTTGCCGGTCTGGGATCAAACACGTGCCAGGATGAAAAGAGGGCTTTTTCCCCGATAGCATCACTGGCTCCCATCATTTAGTCATGGTCAGGGAATTTAAATATTTCCTGCCCTCCCAGTGTGAATCTTGACCATGACCCTTGTGCTCTTCACACACACCAGACTGATCTTTGGGCTTTGACTCCATCAGCACTTCAGCTAGCTCAAACCAAGGCTTTTTATTTCACCATATTAGGAAGAAAGAGGCTTGATGGGTTGTTTCTTTTCTCCTCACAGTATGTTATTTTGTAATATTACCGTACTAAAAAGCTAAATGCAAAACAGACTACGTAGCATGGCAACAACTGCTGTGACAACAAGCTTTACCAAATACATATAAGGTTCCCGGGTAATTAATGTGCATTTACAAAAATATTAAAAGTACAGAGCTTATTTGGAAAATCAGCTGGACAAAGTCTCCTGAGAACCTCATATCTGAGGTTTGTTATCTCAACCTGGATTAAATCAAGCTGTGTAAAATTCCTGTAACAAGAAAGGTTAGGCGGAGGTGCTTTATCCTTATTGATAAATAGCTGAAGCTTGTTTCCTGGTGGTCTGGTATAAACGTTCTGCAATTATTTCAAATCTGCCTATTAAAAGCTGATGTGTTTGAAAAGACCTCTGTTTCGACCCATATACCTGTGGCTTTTGTCTTGGAGGAAGTGGTCTTGCTTTTATGTGATAATGGAAGTTGTCCCTGTTTCCTCCAGCCAAAGCTGCTCAAAACAGTTTCAGGAAAAAAAATCCTACTGAGGAAGCAAAGCATATTCTTCACTGCTTTTAATTCATTCTTGAAGGACACTGAATGAGCACTGACTCAACAAGCTGCCTGCCTGTCTCAGAAATAGCTCAGCAAGCCCAGGTTGCCGGTCACCTGGGAACACTTATAGCAGAAAACCTATGTTCCTGATACCTTTTTCACCCACAAGGCTTTCTGGCTTGTTTGCTCTTATTCTCAGTGTCTGTAGAGAAGTTTATAAGAATAAAATGTTTTCACTAAGCGGAATCTGTTGTTCTTACAGAGAAGTTGAAAACCCATCTTGTTAAGTAAATAATAATCATGAAGTTCATGCTCAGTTTCATTTTCCCCCCTCACGCACAAAGGCAGTGGTGAGCTAATCTGAAATGCTGACTAAATTAAACACAGGAGGAATCTCAGATCCTGGCTTCCTAAGTGAAAAATGCTGGGAGAGGAGAATGAATCTTAAAGTACTAAGCGAAAATTATGGTGACTGTACTGAATGAGCTGAAATTATTTTAGGATGAAATAAAAAAAAAAAAAAAAAAGCCACTCAGACAGAAACCTTGAAAATTGAAAGAAAAAGAAAGAAGGGAAAAGTATACTATAAGGGCCAATGCTATTGTTATCAAAGGATTCCTCTATTCTTCTATTACTGGATATTGGTCACAGGAGAAAGGGTTAAAGAGTACCAGTGAGAAATATGATGATATCATGTAGAAAGCTTTCTGTGGAAAGATTTTTGCAAAGGAGCAGGGTATTTCCATGGGCACAAGGAGGCTGATTCAACAGTGTGTGACTGGTTTTGCCCTGGTGTGTGTTGATAACACTTATGAAATGCAATAGCAAAGGAGGCCTACTGAACCTATATTTCATGTTGCATATATCATGCACAAGTGTGCTGTGCAGGATCTGACAGCACACATCAATTTCAGTATAGCCAAGCCAAATCCAGAAAGCATTTTTTTTCTAATCCCCAAAGTGAAGATTTGTCAAACCACACAAAGAACTGATTCAGTGACACCTAATGATTGCTCACAGGCTGAGTAATAAAAAAGCCAGGCTTGTGTTTTCAGTTTAATTGAGTAATGGGTGGTAAAGAATCAATAAAACAAATTGTTGCAATAAAGCCATGTTGTAGTTAAAACCAGCATTTAATCCTTGTTTATACGGAGAGACAGGACATCTTCCTCTTGTGGGCCATTATGCTTCATTTCAATCCATGGGTCCTGAACCTGCTTTACTACAATTAGTCACATTTATAGGAATGGGGAAGATGAAGGAAGCAAATTCTGCTGGTCATTTTAGCCCTAAGATCCACCTTTTCATCTTGCAATAATTCTATCAGTATAGCCACTCAATCCAATGAAGTCAGTAGTGCCCAAATACCACAACAGTGGCAATGTACAGTGTTGTTTACTGTTTCCAGATCTTTCTGTTCTTTAGTTTGTCATCACAATTCACCAACTTCTGGTAAAAAATAATTACTCTCTTCCTGCTCATCTCTTCCCAAATATAATAAACAGGATGGCTGCTTGCATTGACAGGGAGACAAAATTCATTCCTCTTTATTAAGAACTTTATTTTTCTCTGGTCTGAGTTGTTAGGAGTCAGTCATGTACCAATATTTATCTTTTTTTTTTTTTTTTAATTAAAATGTGTACAAATTCCATGCAGAGGAAGAGCCCAGCAATTTGAAATAATGTATTCGTGCACAGTTCATGACATCGTTCACTCTTGCCTGAATACCCTCATCTTCTGGTTCCTTCCTGGTGACCCTGTTCCAGCACTGTTTGCATAACTCCTTCTCTCCATGCTTGGTGGCTTCTGCTACAGAGGGATATATCTCAAACAATATCCTCCCAACTCTGTACACTTCTGTTTCTGATCATCTTGCAGATGTCAGGTAAGTTGTAGGCAGTGGATCCTGAAGTTTCACTTTTCTTTCTCTAACATCTAGCATAGCAAATATTTCACCTATCATGCTGATTGATTCCATGGAGTTGTCATCTGGCCTCCCTTGTAACAGAGTATTTGAGTGAGAAGCAGAAAAGGTTTTTATTTTCTTTATAATTTTCTAATCCTGTTGCCAAGCAGAGTGCCCAAATTATATGAATCTCATTGTTTTTTGTTACAAAGCTGGGTTTGAAAATGAGCTAAGTTATCACATTACTAGATTGGCCACACTTGAAAACACAGGAATTCAGTACTTTGCATGTTTTTGTATTCTACAAAATATGATTCCATTGACTACTAATTTTACTTCTAAAGATGGTTTTCTGCCTCCACAAATATTTTTGGACCAGAAGGATTTGTTCAATGAGTCTTAAGATTTAGAGACTTTAAAGAGAAAAGGTTTTAAAGGAATTAAAAGAGTTTCATTTATTTATTTATAACTCATCTGCAATTCATCAAGGTACTAACAGGAGTAAGGAGATTCAGCTGTAGGGTTTGCATGCCAATGTTACCTGCCATTATTTAAAAATGCATTTCACCTTGGGTTCTTCAGCTCTCTCTTATGTAACGTTTTCATGTGTGGTGTGGAAGTCCCCAGTCTGTAACAAGGGCCACATTGTGACCACTTTATGGCTGAGCGTGGAGATTGCAGAATAATCTCTCTCTGTTTGTGGGTTTCAGTGTGAAGGCTCTCACAATCAGACCCTTTGAGCTAGGGGAGTGCAAGGAATATGTTCTCTAGGTATTGCCTGCTGGCAACAATGACCTTTGGGGACACAACCCAGACCTCTCTTCCACACTGGCAATCACATCACTTCAGCACCGGCCCGATATGACAGAGACAGTGCACTATGTGGCTTCAATGTGCCTGTCAAAATCTGAAAGGGTCTCTATTTTGTCTTCATTCTCCTGACAAAGCTGTTCCTGAAGGGCAGCAGGGATTCCCAAATTATTAACACTAACAAGAGTACGTTCTATCAACCATTTTTTTTCAAATGAATTGGAAAAGAATTCTTTTCATATACATTAAGAGGAAGTATAATAAGCTAGCTTTGAATGCTGAAGACTTAAGGACATGAGCAGGTCATGACAGAGTGTGTTAGATGTAATTTTCAATGGCTATGTGCAAGAAAAGAAGCATCTGGACATGGCCCACAGCAGGCAAAAGCTGGTTGTGAGCAGCCAGTTTGAACACCTTAAACATTTCCAGCATATTTTTATTGTCAGAAGTGAGAAATTCTTCTGCTGAGATGGTGCTTGCTTAGTAAATCCCATGCTTCCAGGAAATGTTTGATCTATTGTCCATGTACAGTACAAATAATTTGTGTCTGAGCGTTGGAGCGTTCACTGTACATATACCTCAGCACTGATGAAGGCCTCCAGGAGCGCTGGGCTCACTGTGCATGTATCATACAATTTATTCACTCAGGTTGAGTAGATGTCTCCAAAAATTCCAGCTGTCTGGAACTTACCCAGAGAGATCTCTAGGTAGATAAGCACCCTGAAATCTGAGGCAAACTCTTGAAATGCCACCTGGATTGAATTTGAAATCAAGATGTATGACAGCCCTGGATATACTACTATAAAATTACTAGTCCTTGGGATTAATAACCTGGTTAAACCACTCAGTGAATGCAAGGCAGACACATTTTGTTCTGCAGTTTGGAGCAAGCAGCTACCCAGTGTCTTACCCCAGGTAGTAAGCAGACATGAAACAAAGTGATGTGAATAAAAAGAGGCGAAGACAAATGCACCAGACCCTGTCTAAACTCTAGTATTTCATGAAGTTTAGTGCTGTTCAGTGCAATCACTGGGTCCCTCCTCAGAGAGCTATCTGCAATAGTGAGGAAGGTCTCACAAAAGGCGGTGGAAAAGCTGTATTTTACTCTCGATTCCTACTGCGCTGGCAGTGTCACTTCTAAGGTAAACAAAGGACTTATAAGCTCTCCCTGGGGATGGCATCATCTCAAGCCAACTGGAATATGTCAGGCCACGATGCACGTATGTGTGTACAACTGGAAATGCCAAGAAGGCTGGGAGGAGGAAGATAATGTGCAGACTAATCCAGAATCTTCTCTCACAGTAAAACTGACGAGGCTTTGCCAGCAACTCGCACTATAACACCACAGGATCCAGTTAAAGCTGCAGGAAATGCACAGGTTCGAGAGCTCTGGTGAGGCTTAAATCATTCAACAAGCAAAGAAGCAAACCAAGTAAAACCCACAGGGGATGTAAACTGGAGAGTGTTAAAAGATTTGTGGCTCCAGAAGCACAAATCAGATTTTCTAAAGAAAAAGCACTAGTAAATATTCAACACGCAAGACCAAAATGCTGAAACGTAAGGGGCCAAACTTTATTCTATAGCTTTCAGTGCAACTTCTAATGTTGCCTGAATCCATGTGACAATTGTGGAAGAGTATGTACTTGTTTTTATTTTAGATCATTCTAAAGAAGCTATCTTTTCAACCAGCATGATTGTCATTAGGGAACTCACAGTATTTATAGGACTTTCTCTCTCTGAAAAACTTCAAAAGACAAATTCAGCCATTTTGGTTGAATTAAGGCAACAACATAAGGAACTGGATAATACTATATCCTGGAAGGCACCTAATGCAACTACATACCTTGCAAGTGTAAGCTCTTTAAGCTCCTGACATAATCAATGAAGGGAAGAAGATACTTCTAGAGAGTGAACAAATAAACCAAACAGGAGTTCTGAGTCATGCAACATGCCTTTGAAGCTTTGTTTTTGCTTAGTTTTAAGTGAACTCCAGCTGTTACTTTCTCCCTTCTATAATTAATGCACCCTTTTAAATAAATGTCATCACTCCACCCGTTACATTTTTTTTCAAAACCTTCAGGGCCTAAGCAAACATGTAGTACCTATTTTCATGAGAAATTAGGTTTTCCTTTAAATATGTTTTAATGTATGTAGGAGGCAATGGTTGAGCTACAAAATATGAACACATAAACCCTCTAATGTATCCATTATCATTTTAGTCCTGAATGGTATCAGTTACCCTGCGATTAATGAGAAAATGTTCTGAACATTGTGCTTAATAGTATTGACAGGACTGGACTGAAATAATGTAGAGCCACACATTGAACTTTTAAAGCTAAAGAACACACAACTTCTAATTATTTTTTTGATTGAAAAAAATACTTATGCGGTGAAGATAATGTTTGACAGAGTGAGGAGGAACTTTGTCACTGTAAAAGTACTGTATCTGATTCTCATACAGTTATAAACTGTTACAAGCCCATTGGTTTAATTTATCCCTTATGTTCAAATTCAGAACATCCTTCTTTGTGGTACTGCTAATGTTGAAGTTACTAAAATCACAAAAATTTCATGAGCAAATGTACTTCTCACCATTTAGATTTTTCTTGGCAGCTCTGGATTGGCTGTCAGGCAATTCTGAACCCTCAACTTGTATTTTCCATGGTGTATTGTACTTTGTGGTATGCTGAATCAGTCAGAAGGAATGAAAAATTCACTGGAAAATGCCGTAGCCAAATACAAATCAAGATGTGCACATAATTCTTTTTTTTACCACTCGAACACATTGGTAAAGATTGTATGAGTTACTTTGGAAAGCCTCCCAAATTTGCTGAAAAGACTCTTTTTTTGTTAATGAGACTGCTTAATAAAGCAGTGCAGATAAAGAATGTACACTGAATAGAGCAATGAATCTTGGAGAATATCTCAAAGCACGATGTTTCTATTTTTACCTGAAGAAAAATGGTTATGCATTAACTGGAAACTGGTGGAAATTACATCAACATGTAAACTACAGAAAAACTGATTTTTAGCACATTGTTGATTACTTTTGTCAATGTTCAGAAGAGTCTGTGACTTTATTCTGAATGACTGAAGGCAACACGGGGCCTCGTCTCTACCTATATCTCCCTTTCCATCCTTTCATCTGCAGGAATCCCCAGATCCTGCTTCTTTCCCTTCCTTTCCCACTTTCCAGAAAGCAAGTGCTGCTGGGCTGGATGGGAACCTTGTGTAGAGGTGGAGCAAGCAGGGAAGCTGATAAAGGCTCTGAGCAGAGAGAAGGTGATACCAGTCCATGCAGGGCAAGGGATGGGGATTGCAGCTGATGGGTGTGCTCCCACATGTTTCTCCAACATCATTTGACTGCTGTATATCCTTATCAGAAGTCACACACCAGCATCTCTCTCCATCCAGTTCTAAATATTTATGAAAAGCTCAGAGTCAAAACAACCAGGCCACTTTATATTATAAAAAAACAAAAACCAAACCAAAACCAAACCAAACCAAAACAAAACTAAAAAAGCTCAAACAACTAGTCAATATTAACAGAAGTAAATCCTCTTGGCTCTGCTGAACAAATGGAAGTTTTGCTAATGCAGTGCACGTTTCACCTTCAAGCTTTAAAAGGCAAGCTGTATTGGAACAGCTACATTTTTTGAGTGAAACAATGAACAATTAATTTTTGCTAATTCATTTATTTTATTTTTGGTCAAAATTTTAGGGCAATTCACTGACTTGGAAATTAAATAGTGGTATATTATTTAGTAACCTTTCCCATTCAGGACATCAGTAACTCTACAAGCATAACCACATAGGTATAAAGCTGAATTTAAAGCAAAAGCTGATAGAAGACTCCTATTGAAGACTGATCTAGAGAATTTTAATTTATAATGTAGAGATACAGAAATGTGTTGGCAAGAACCTCTTCAGTTGACAGATGAGTCTAGTGGCATTACAAATACTATGAAGGTCATGGTGAGATGATGGAGATGTAACCATAAAAAGGGCATAGAAGAGCTGGAGATGAAGAGCCTAAACTTAAATTTGATAGAGACAAACACAACAAACAGGGAAGACCAAGTAGAATATCACAGGTCTCCAAAGAGCAAACATTCCCATTTTCAGAGAAAACAATGGACCACAATACCAAATATAGTTTATTATATTCTCAGGTCTTCATCAGAGGAGTGAAGAGGAAAAGGAAAAAACCAATGCCTTTTCTTATACTTTGGCTGTATAATTCCAAACAATGGGGTATAAAAGGTTTTCTGTGGTCTTAAAGTGATTTTGAGTCTTCTGCCAAAGTGTCGGAGGAAACATCTTCACAAGGATTCTAAAGGCAACACCCTACATTTCAAGTGGTATTTTTCTAATTTGTGTTCAAATGTTTGTACAACATGTCTGTGAAAAACATGACCTTTCGATGTAAGGAGTCAAATGAATCAGTGATGTTGACAAACCATTTGCACTCCAGTGAAATCTGGAAATGTTTGACTACATTACACTTTTTTGCAATACCCACAAAAAAGGCAAATAATAGAAAAAGAAAAACCAACTCTTCAATGGGAATGCTAGTATGTGATGCACAGCAGTTTTCCAGTTTCCACAACTACCTTTTCTTCCTCCTGCTTATTTAATTTTAGAGGTTTATCTCAAATATTTAATCCATGAGCACTCTGAGGGAAGCTGCAAGCATGCCAGATATTTCAAGGCTAGCTTTTCAAATATACTGCAGCTCCTGAAGATTTTGGAGCTACAGAGACCACTAATGTTTACAAAACATGGTGCCTTGGTCTGTAGTTCTTCAGCGATATGAATAATTCTGAATCCTACATGCAGCCCTGCTGAAGCCAGCCAAATGACTCTTGTGCATAGGGTTTGGAAGTTTAAATGTCTTAATATTGATGCTGAGGGAGTAAGAGGTAGCTCTTGGAAATCTATGAGAAAAATGGGCTCAGATTTGAGGGACGTCTTCAAGGCTTAGAAGACATAGAGGAGCAATCAGCTTCAAGTATCTTAACATAGGTACAAAATACACATTCATGTTCATCTGGGAAGCAGAAACCCTAGATGTCCCAGAACCATGCTAGAAAGTCCTACAGCGCCTTTTATACACATCATGTATAACAGGAAGGGATTACTCTTGGATATTTTGACAGTTACTGATTTGTTCTGGTTTGTTCCAAGCTGTTCTCGGTTTGCACCAGGTTGTGTTGGGAGAATGGAAAGAGGACTTTGGAGAATTGCCTCCTTAAGCTGTGTTGAGTTCTCTTCAGTCACAGCTGGGAATCTAAACGCAGACACCAAACCATCATGCAGTGGATAGTAACAGCAGAACCAAGAATTTGGTCACTACTAAAACACCCAGCCACTCCCTGTAGCGTTTAATTAACTGTAAGGGCAAGAGCTAATTCATCATAACAGGAGTACAGAGGTGATGTCAAATAAGAATTACAGAGGGGGGTAAAGTGACATCTCTACAATCACACGAATATTTTGCCACAGAAGAGAGTTAAAAATACAAAAGCTAGTTCGTGACTTAAAGCTATGGTACACCATGAGTAATAGAACTTCTAATCTTCTGTAAGTCCTGCAGAGCTTGGCTGAAGTTTCTCACTGAGCTTTGTCAGCCCTGTACATATTCTTGGCTGGATAGTCTCTAAAAAAGTAATTAATATTTCTGTACAAACATAGTAAATCATGTTTGAATGCTCACATGCTCATGTCAAATGGGTACGACTAAGCTGTTATTGTGCCCTCTGTCATCATGAATACATGCTCCTCTTCCCACTCCTGCCTAGATAAGAGCTACGATCCATAATAGGAGGTGAGGATTCACAGGGCATTCATCCATCTTTTAGTGATCGTGTTAGATCTTTCACTGTGCAGGCACTTTATGAATGTTGTGAAGCTGTAATGCTATCCTTCCCACGAGGACATCGAATTACTTATCCATGCTTTTGATATAATGCATCTTGGCTGAACTGTTGCAGCTCTCTCACTCTGGAAGAGTGCCAGTCAAGGGCTATATTTACATCAGTTACACTTGGTTCAAAATGCTTCCACGGGATCTTGAACAGGCTAACACATCTTCATGAGTTTAATTCAAAGCAGAGATGATGGCTTTCCAGTAAAATGGGAATAATCATGCTTGTACCTCTAGTTCTTTGGTTCAAGTTGGTATACCTGGTTGGTATTCAGCCGCTACTTGGACCAGTATCTTTTCTGGTGACTACAGATTATATTTACAAAAGGGACTTAGGAGGGCAGTCACCTAACTCTCGTTTTCAGAAAAGACTGAAGGATTCAGAATCATAAGCCCTATGGACATACAGGGAGAGTAAATACCTCCACACACAAAGTCAGTTTAAAGGTGGTACTTAGCTTTTCAAGTCACAAAAGCACTTTTTAAAATTTGCCCTCAATTTACTCATATACAATTACACTCTTTGTCCTTGAAGGGTTTGTTTATTTGTGTGTGGTTTTTGTTTTGTCTTGTTTTGTTTGTTTGTTTGTTTTTTGTTTCTGTGAGAATTAATCTTGCCCAGTTTTCTGGGATTTTGACCACCTAAATTCAAGCTTTATCTTTTAAATTTGGCTTTGATTAACACAGCTGTTATTTATTCTTTTGCTTGGCAGAATTTTCTGCAAGACCACCATAAAGTCAGCCTGTTTGTATTGTATTATACTGTTAATCTCCTTTTCCTTTATGACATATGTAGAGAATATCCTAAGGGGAAGATAACTATACATATATATGGATTCATACTCGCATATAAATATGTGTATGAACACGGTGGATAGGAACAAAGGCAGGGAATAGTAATCTCCTAAAAGTCTTTGTGAAAAAGTCTAGATAGCACATAAAATGGAATGTTTCGTATGGCATGAACCAGGGAATCAACATTAATTGTTTTCTTAATGGAAGTACAATTCAAGATAAAAATGGAACAGACTTTATTCAAAATAGTTGGAATAATTTGTTTGTGAGAAATATCTGTCAAATTAAGGGGCTGTTATATCATCATGATCACTTACGCACAGCTTACCACCTAAGGTTTTCCAAAATTATGTATTTGAAAAGACTTTCTAATAAATAGCAATTAAGAGAGTTGAAGAAAATACAATGTTGCTTAGAGTAGCTAGGTTAATTTTAATCGGAATTTGTTCATTATCTTAAAACAGCATCAACAGCTGTCTAGAAACACCTACATTTCTGTTTCTCATAGAGACTTTCTGAATTAGGAATCACTTCACAATCACCCTGCAAAGCCCTGCCTGAAAAAGCCCTAGTACCCAAGAGTGAGTTGTCTTTTCCTCGGATGGACAGGATCACCTTCACTGAGAACAAACAGGAGCAAAAACGGTGATGCAAGATCCTCAAAATTCTTCCATTCATATGAAAAAGGAGTCACAAAACTGCAAAAAGCAGCTTGGACAATCATTTATGCCAATAAACCCTATCTCCCATCCTCACAGAACACTACTGCGACTTGTAATTACACTGTTTTGCTGAAGAAACTCTGTTAGTGTTAGGAGTATAACTGTCCCGTAGAAATTTCATAGTAATTCTGCAGATCTGATTCTCTTTTCTAAATAAATCAATCAAGAATTTAGGTAGCAAAAATCAAATCTCCAATAACATTAGCTTCCTGAATTTCCTTTCAGTGAGCCTTCATGTTTGACAAGGGAAAAATAAAGTACTTGCTCTTTCATCCTGCTCAAAGTCAAGTAAAACCTGTTAAGTACTCATCATATTGGACTACGATCATCATATCATGCTGCTCTGCAGAACCTGATGCCATTTTAGACTCCTCTTTGATCCCCAGCCTCATGCTGCCCCAACAGAGGGAATAACAGGGGAAGAAATCCTTTAAAAGATTTCCCCAAGGCAAGGAGTACTATTTCTGCTGATGGTCATGACCCCAGCTCATGATATTTTGCTGCAGGGAGACTTTGGAACTGGAAAGGTTGTGCTGGCCATTTCAGCGTGTGCAAACTGCCATGAAGCAAGAGCTGCTAAAAGAAACTCCTCAGACACTCCTGATGTTTGCTTTGGAGGTGCAGAGATGTGAGCGTCACGCCAGACAGACAGTGGGAGAGAAATCCCCTGGAATCCTTTTGTGAAGGATGAGAGATCCTGTCTGTGAGACCTGGATTGATGGTCTATTGTTTGCATTTTCATTTATTTAGACTGTATAAACAAGCTTCCAGTTGCCTCGAAACAATGTTGGACAAGTCCTTGTTTCCAGCTTCCTTCATTTTTTCCACTTCTGATTACTAGGTAAAGAGTTTTACCTGCTTTCACCACCAGTCCCCTGCTGCCCTGGATTTTTATCTGAGTTCCAGACATAAGCAACTTCACATTGAAAGTAGCAATGACAAAGAGCTGGCGCCACCTGCAAATCCCTGCCTGCCAAATGTACAGAACCGAGCTAGATTTGAGCACAATTTGAAAATGTGGATTTGGATAATGTATTTGTGAATGTAGAAGCACTTCCGTTCATTTAGCTATGTAATCTGTATGAATGCATCACTTTATTGTGAACGCATCACAATTATCAGACCTGGATTTCCTCTTGTTGAAAAAGTCATAAGTTTTTTCTTTCCTTACAGCTAGGTTTGTAAAAAACTCTCATCATGCAAGTTAAATTCTGGTCATGACACTGAGCTGAAGTACACATCAATATCATAAACATCTACGTGACATCAGACAACAAAACTTGCAAAAGGCAAATTTCTGACCTTGAATCAAATGAAAGCAAAAATGGGAAAAACTCTGATTAGTTCAATCTGAAATAAAGATTTTGGGCCCTCTGTATCATTATTCCAATGGCATGCATTTTTAAACAGAATAAACGGAGAGGAAAAAGTTGTATTATAACAGAGTACAATTTTCCAGAAGAACACCTTGTTAACAAAACCTTAAACAGGTTCATGTTAATGGATTCTTGTTGTGTATTTTCATACAACTTGAGTCAATGCAAAGCATGCATATACCTATTCTGCAGTTGCTTTTTCTTGCACTGTGTCCAGTTGTTTTTCTACAGTGGATCATTTTTTTTGTCCCCCCCCTTTCCTGCCCGGTAAAGCTGGAAAATTCCACTAGTGATAACTCTGACAGCTTGCTCTCCCTCCTGCCGCTCTTCATTTAAGAAAACAAGAGGGAGGGAACAGGGCTTGGAAGGCTGAAAAGTTACTGATTTAGTAAATTCTGCAAGTCTTACCTTGGAGCAGAATAAAGCCTTGGTGTTATCTTTAAAGCAGCAGAGCAGAGTCCTTCTGAAACCTAATTTCTTCATGCTCCTCGTGGCAGTGAGTCCCTCCTCAGCCTATGATCACCAAGTTGCATATTCTGGGAGTTATCTGACAGCCTGTGATAGGGTATTCTGCCTCTAGTCATACAAGGGCTGCGGGAACAAAGAGCGGTGGAGCTTCTGGCCCTTATGGGAAATGGACTGACACTGCTCCATCACTATTTAAAGAGTAAATGCCTTCAGGATAAATCCTCTTAGTGTGTTTTCCTGTTTGTGTCAAACTTAAACCTTTTATCCATTTCCGAAGAGGAGAAATAAAAAAGTAATCAGCACTGAGTTGCGCTGTTACTCAGGAGAGTGCCTGTGGGGTGGCCCAGAAAAATGCAGAGCCAATTTATGTATTTTCTGCTAAAGCGATATGAGATACTACCATTAGCATAATGCAGAAAAATCATAAATGACCAGACGCAAATTAATGAGGAGCCCTCTCTGCACAGAGATGGTTGCTCCACCCCAAGCAGAAGCATAGTGCACAATGCCAGCGAGGAAGCGAGCCAGAGTACAGCTGTTAAGAAATCAAATATTTATGGGGAAGCCTTTCTTGCTTTTCCTACAGTGGGATGATCAGTGGGAGGCCCAGATGAATGCCGAGAAAAGCATACACCGGGTTTTGCTGGAACAGTGGCCCGGAATTGGGCTTTGGCCCCAAGATAGATAAAATCTTGAAATTCAGGGATGATTTGAGCTGCAGCTGTGGGATGAGGAAATAAACTCTGCAAAAAGTTCCCTACCAGAGTCTGTTAATGCAGTCCAAGGAACCGTAAGAAAATACTCTTAAACATGGAAAACATATGAGGTGGTAAAATTTTTCTTCCTCCACTGAACCTTTGTGTATCTTTCAGACTAACTTAAACTGGTCTATCAAATTTACAGCATTCCTGTCGTCATTCCTCCAGCCTGAAA
Organism: Patagioenas fasciata; assembly: GCF_037038585.1. Taxonomy (NCBI): domain Eukaryota; kingdom Metazoa; phylum Chordata; class Aves; order Columbiformes; family Columbidae; genus Patagioenas; species Patagioenas fasciata. The sequence continues at coordinate 53,990,282 of NC_092521.1, read as the reverse complement.
TACAGGAGGAAAAGCTGACTTTCTGATTTTAAGCTTTTTGATATCTTTCACTTCCTCCCAAGACATGGCTGAAGCCCTTCGGCAGCATAAAGGAAAAAGAAAGCCCATTATTTAATCAGAACAAGCAGAGAAAGAAAAAAAAAAAGGCTGGAAAAAAAAAAAAAAGAAAGGAGAAGGGAAAGGAAAGGACTTCCTGAATCAGTCACACATTTCCTAAGGGGACAGAAAAGAGCAAAACCAGAAGTGGTTTGGTTTTACAGTTCATCTTGAAGTTAAACTTGCTTTGTGTTTTAAACAGGACTTCATGTCGCCTTTCTATTTTTTCTGGTGAACTTTTAGGATTACATAAATCCTAGAAAATTTTGGAAACTTCTGGTGATTTACTGTAGGTCTGTTTAGGGACTGGTAGGTCATGCTTAAAAGGATAAAGTGCAGAGAAGAGAGAGGGTGACTCAAGAATTTGATAGTGGACTGTGGGGCTATTCATGTTACAAATCCAGCTGGTGTTGGTGGTCACCAGAAACTGCTTGGCAGCTACTGTTGCTTTGCATGAAATGATACGGTGATCATAGAATCATGGGATCATAGAATATCCTGAGTTGGAATGGACTCACATGGATCATCAAGTCCAACTCCTGTCCCTGCATATGACAACCCCACAGTTCACACCATGTGTCTGAGGGCATTGTCCAGTCTCTTCTTGAACACTGTCAGGCTTGGGACTGTGACAACTCCCTGGGGAGCCTGTTCCAGTGCTTCACAACCCTCTGGGTGAAGAACCTTTTCCTAATGTCCAACCTAAACCTTCCCTGGCACATTTTCCTGCCATTCTCTTGGGCTCTGTCATTGATCACTGAAGACCAGTGCCTGCCCTTCTTCCTCCCTTTGTGAGAAAGCTGTAGACTCCCATGAGGTCTCCCCTTAGTTTCTTCTTCTCCAAGCTGAATAAACCAAGTGACTTTAGCCACTTCTCATATGATTTCCTCTCCAAACCTTTCACCAACTTTGTAGCCCGGTGATGCTAGTCCAAATCATCCTGACTAAATACCTCTATAGTGTTACCATCTGCAGGCATTCAGAGGCCATCTCCAGGCCAAAGAGTTACCAGCCTGCCCTCTCCACTTCCCTCAAGGATGTCTTCTCTGTCTTTCTAGTTAAAAGATATATTGCTGCCACTATCACTTTCTTCAAGCTGTTGCTCTATGAATAAATTAAAGTTGTTTTATACCTAATTCTAGGCTTTGAACAGTCAGGTAAATGTAGTTTTAGGATTGCCTTTTCCCAAAGTTTCTCTGCTGGAATTTAAACAAGCCTCAGTAACAGTGACTTAGATTTTCCCAGGAATTAGAGTGAGATTTGTTTGCATTTGGTAAATATGAAGGTGGGTTTCCATTTGCAACCCAAGTCTCTTGCAGCTTGCTGCCTGTGCAGGACAGAAAAATGGGGTTGGCGAGGGAGGGGAGGAAAAAGAGATCATGTCCCTCACAGCAGTTCCCAGTGAACACGTCTTCACTCTGGCTGCTCTCGGCAATTAAAACACACCCGCTGTTTTGGTAAGTGTCAGATTCTCTTGTCTAACATTCAATGTTGACCCAGGATGTGTGAGTTAGGACCCTCCTTGACATGGGCTCCTGATTACAGCCAGTGGAAAGTCACCTACAAAGGGCAATTCAGCTCACCTGTGGATGTCTTTCTTACTGCCCATCAAGGGAGCAGACAGTGAGAGACTCACCAAAGAGCAGTTAAATGCTGAAAATGGA